>NC_090371.1:32489386-33094386 GCF_036365525.1 Heterodontus francisci
CAGAAAGCACTGGATACTACAAACCGCAATGAAGGCCATCCAAGTCAAGAAACAAGAGTTCAGACAAGATGCTAAAATTGAACAGGTTTTAAGCAAGTCAAGAGCCAGAGAAAAAGGGATGCAGGGAGAGAGGTCAGTGATAGGATGAAGGATAGAGTGATTAAATGAGAAAAGTGATGATGGTGCAAGGAGGTGATAACAAGACAAGTAAGAAACAGAAGATGCAGCCAGAGGAGCTGTAAGTAATTACAGCTGAATAGCAGAGTAGGAAGTAAGCATGGAAAACCTGGCCACAAAAAAGGCCTCTGTGACCCAGAAATGCTGTGGAAGGAAGGAAGGTTGACTTTAAGGGGTGTGAATGTTTAACAACAGAAGCTCCCCCTCATACTGCCAAGTACCAGCCCACACCTCCTCCATTTCCAGGAAGTGGTGAAGCCATCTTCTAGCATCTGCCAGAGAGAAAATGGGGATGATGTTTAAATGCCTAAATTTTTTATGGGAGATCTGCTAGCATTTTTTGAAAAAAAGGAATACTACAACATTCGGTTATAAGCAATTGCTTAAGCCGCAGGAGGCAAGTGCGTATAACTAAAGGAATGATATTGACAAATGAATAAAGAGAAATCTACAGAACTTAATAATTGTAAAGGACAATTACATTATAAAATAAGAGAATTGGAGATACGTTTCAGAGCATTTATTACATGAAGGATTACTTCTGTTTCTTTTCACTGTAGTACATGTCTTTACTACACAATTCTGCATATGGCACTGTACATTTAAAGGCAATAGTAGCAGCTTTGCATTGGTTTTTCTGACTAACAGACATTTATATAGCACCTTTCAATACCTCAGGACATCCCAAAGTGCTGCATAGCCAATGAAAGTACTTATTGAAGCATAGTCACTACTGTAATGTAGGAAACAAGTTATGCACAGCAAGCTCCCACCAAAGCAGTGTGATAATGGCCAGATAATCTGTTTTAGTAATGTTGATTGAGGGATAAATATTGGCCATGACACCAGTGGTAACTCCCCTGCTCTTCTTCAAAATAGTGCCATGACTTCTGACTCATATACGAAAGTGTTACTGACCGAGCCATGGTTGACACTGTTGAGCACATGTACTACCCAGTTTGTCACTGAGCCAGTACAGACCGGGAAAATCCAAAGTTCAATTCCTCATTCTATCCAGTGTAGCTGATCGGAGCAGGGACAGTGTCAGTGGTGCTTGGTGTCAGTAACTGTGGGCCAGGATGCTTGCTCCTGATTGCTATCCGGTGATTTCTTGCACATACATGGACTTCAGGTGTGAACAAACTCAACTGTGATGACTGTATGGTCAAACAGCCTGCTGTCTATCACAATCCAAGGTCACATGGCAGATTAGCCACTTGGGACATATACCAAAGGGTGCCTGGTACACAGAACCAGAGTCCTTATTAATGTAGCATATTTGAAAGACAAACAAAAAGGCATCCCCTTCTTGATAGGGTAGAATGTAGAAATCAATTTCGGTAACAATCTCATTCTGTCCATCGTATCAGCTACTAGGATATTATCCCATTCAGACTGTGTTGTTGAATACTGATCACCCGACTTAATGTAGAACAAATGTGCTAAATGCCTTTCCTTGATACAGGAAATAGCTGATTGATTTCATCAATAATAGCCAGAGAGTAAAGTACAGGTCAGGTTCAACCCTTTAGAATGAATATTAATTTCATTATGATGCAGCTCAGATACCAGAACAGCATTTGAGTCTTTTTCAAAGGAAATGGTGCTCCTGTGGTCTCTAAACACTTGTATATAATTTTTTATTTGTCTGTCGTGCTGTTCCCTTTCGTTTGGGCTCTATGTATAATTGCTCTGTCTTCCTCCTACATGCTCTCCAGCCTGACTCATCCTGCTAACAGTAAAGAATTTTTTTTCCAATTCTTGCAGGAACTACTGGATTCCCACGCAACTTGATTGACTCCCTATAAATGTTTCTCTTTCTCTCTCTCTGACATCCAAGTGCAGAAGAGAAGGATTATGGTGCTGGAATGATTATAATGCTATGTACAAAGGCAGATGTTTATATGAACTTTTCACTTCTATGTAAACATATTTTAGACAGGAATTAATAGTTACTGTGGACTTTTCACATTTGAAAGCAATTTGCAAACACAAACTTGCATTTTAGCACTAGATGTCAGCCATGCCTCAGTTCATAGCACTCTTACCTCTGAGTCAGAAGGTTGTGTGTTTTAATTTCCACTGCAGAGATGCATGCACAAAATCTAGGCTGAGACTCCAGTGCAATGTTGAGGGAGTTCTGTCTGCGGTTGAACCAGACTGCTCTAAGATGAGCTTTCGACCACATATTCATGCCATCACTAAGGCTGCCTCTTTCCACCTCTGTAACATTGCCTAACTTTGCCCTTGCCTCAGCTCATCTACTCCTGAAACCTACATGCAGGACTTTGTTACGTTTAGACTTGACTATTTCACTACACTCCCAGCCAGCTTCCCACATTCTACCCTCCAGAAACTGGAGGTCATTCAAATCTCTGCTGCCTGTATCTTTACTTGTACCGAGTCCCATTCACCCATCATCTTGTGTTTGCTGACCTACATTACCTCCTGGTTAAAGCAATGCCTTGATTTTAAAATTCTCATCGTCATTTTCAAATCTCTCCATGGCTTTGCCCTTCCCTATCCAGGTAGTTTTTTTTATTCATTCATGGGATGTAGGCGTCACTGGCCAAGCCAGCATTTATTGCCCATCCCTAAATGAACTTGAGAAGGTGATGGTGAGCTGCCTTCCTGAACCGCTGCAATCCATGTGGGGTAGGTATATCCACAGTGCTGTTACGAAGGGAGTTCCAGGATTTTGACCCAGCGACAGTGTAGGAACGGCGATATTGTTCCAAGTCAGGATGGTGTGTGACTTGGAGGGGAACTTGGTAGTGTTCCCATGTATTTGCTGCCCTTGTCCTTCTAGTTGGTAGAGGTCGCAGGTTTGGAAGGTGCTGTCTAAGGAGCCTTGGTGCATTGTTGCACAGCATCTTGTAGATGGTACACACTGCTGCCACTGTGCGTCGGTGGTGGAGGGAGTGAATGTTTGTAGATGGGGTGCCAATCAAGCGGGCTGCTTTGTCCTGGATGGTGTCGAACTTCTTGAGTGTTGTTGGAGCTGCACCCATCCAGGCAAGTGGAGATTATTCCATCACACTCCTGACTTATAGATGGTGGACAGGCTTTGGGGAGTCAGGAGGTGAGTTACTCGCCTCAGGATTCCTAGCCTCTGACCTGCTCTTGTAGCCATGGTATTTATATGGCTACTCCAGTTCAGTTTCTGGTCAATGGTAGCCCCTAGGATCTTGATAGTGGGAGATTCAGCGATGGTAATGCCGTTGAATGTCAACGGAAGATGGTTAGATTCTCCCTTGTTGGAGATGGTCATGGCCTGGCACTTGTGTGGAGCGAATGTTACTTGCCACTTATCAGCCCAAGCCTGGATATTGTCCAGGTCTTGCTGCATTTCTACACGGACTACTTCAGTATCTGAGGAGTCACGAATGGTGCTGAACATTGTGCAATCATCAGCGAACATCCCCACTTCTAAACTTATGATTGAAGGAAGGTCATTGATGAAGCAGCTGAAGATGGTTGGGCCTAGGACATGACCCTGAGGAACTCCTGCAGTGATATCCTGGAGCTCAGATGATAGATCTCCAACAACCACAACCATCTTCCTTTGCGTTAGGTATGACTCCAGCCAGCGGAGGGTTTTACCCCTGATTCCCATTGATCTCAGTTTTGCCAGGGCTCCTTGTTGCCATTCTCAGTGAAATGCTGCCTTGATGTCAAGGGCAGTCACTCTCACCTCAACTCTTGAGTTCAGCTCTTTTGTCCATGTTTGGACCAAGGCTGTAATGAGGTCAGGAGCTGAGTGGCCCTGGCGGAACCCAAGCTGAGCGTCACTGAGCAGGTTATTGCTAAGCAAGTGCCGCTTGATGGCACTGTTGATGACACCTTCCATCACTTTACTGATGATTGAGAGTAGGCTGATGGGGCGGTAATTGGCCAGGTTGGACATGTCCTGCTTTTTGTGCACAGGACATACCTGGGCAATTTTCCACATTGCAGTGTAGATGCCAGTGTTGTAGCTGTACTGGAACAGCTTGGCTAGGGGCGCGGCAAGTTCTGGAGCACAGGTCTTCAGTACTATTGCCAGAATATTGTCAGGGCCCATAGCTTTTGCAGTATCCAGTGCCTTCAGTCGTTTCTTGATATCACGCGGAGTGAATCGAATTGGCTGAAGTCTGGCATCTGTGATGCTGGGTGCTTCAGGAGGAGGCCGAGATGGATCATCAACTCGGCACTTCTGGCTGAAGATTGTTGCAAATGCTTCAGCCTTATCTTTCGCACTGATGTGCTGGGCTCCCCCATCATTGAGAATGGGGATATTTGTGGAGCCTCCTCCTCCAGTTAGTTGTTTAATTGTCCACCACCATTCATGGCTGGATGTGGCAGGACTACAGAGCTTAGATCTGATCTGTTGGTTATGGGATCGCTTAGCTCTGTCTATCGCATGCTGCTTACGCAGTTTGGCATGCAAGTAGTCCTGGGTTGCAGCTTCACCAGGTTGACACCTCATTTTGAGGTATGCCTGGTGCTGCTCCTGGCATGCCCTCCTGCACTCTTCATTGAACCAGGGTTGGTCTCCTGGCTTGATGGTAATGGTAGAGTGGGGGATATGCAGGGCCATGAGGATACAGATTGTGGTTGAGTACAATTCTGCTGCTGCTGATGGCCCACAATGCCTCATGGATGCCCAGTTTTACATTGCTAGATCTGTTCGAAATCTATCCCATTTAGCACGGTGATAGTGCCACACAACACGATGGATGGTATCCTCAATGTGAAGGCGGGACTTCGTCTCCACAAGGACTGTGCGGTGGTCACTCCTACCAATACTGTCATGGACAGAAGCATCTGCGGCAGGCAGATTGGTGAGGACGAGGTCAAGTATATTCTTCCCTCGTGTTGGTTCCCCCACCACCTGCCGCAGACCCATTCTAGCAGCTATCTCCTTTAGGACTCGGCCAGCTCGGTCAGTAGTGGTGCTACCGAGCCACTCTTGGTGATGGACATTGAAGTCCCCCACCCAGGGCCCAGTAGCAGGATTTAGAAAACTATTATGGAATCAAGCAGAGTCAACACAGTTTTATGAAAGGGAAATTGTGTTTGAATTTATTAGAGTCCTTTGAGGATATGCAGGGTGGAGAAAAGTGAGCCAGTAGATGTAGTGCACTTCGATTTCCAAAAAGCATTGGAAAATAAGTTGGCAAATAAAAAATTACTGCATAAGATAATATTTCATGGTGTTGGAGTCATACATGAGCATGGATAGAGGATCGGCTAACAAACAGGAAACAGAGTCAGGATAAATGGAGCACTTTTAGGTTGGCAAACAGTAGCTCGTGGAATGCCACAGGGATCAGTGCTGGGCTGTCAACTATTTACAATCGATATTAATGAAGGGATTGAGTGTATTGTAGCCAAATCTGCTGATGATGTAAAAATAGAAAGCAAGTTGCATGGAGGACACAAAAGGGGCCTTTTTATGCTCTCCCCTCGGTTGGCAGGTCTGGAGATGAGGAGAGCATAAAAATTGGGTGGGATGCTGGCAGCGGGGGTTCCTGCCACCATCCCGTCTCCACCAAAATTTAGTCCGGGATGGGAAGGCCTCTGAACAGCCTTCCCACTCCGCCAATTGAGGCCCTTAACTAGGCAATTAAGGGCTTCTTCCCGCCACAGCCGCAATTAGCTATAATCAGCCATCCAGCAGGTGCCCTGTCACTGCATGGGAAGCATGGTATGGAAAATGGTGTGGGCTAGTTCCTGGCTCTGGAAGACAGGGTGCCTCATTTAAAGGCACAGTGTCTGAACAAGGGACCCGGCCTTGGGAAAGGGGGCCCACTGAGAGCTACCCCCTGCCCTTGCTGCTGACCGCCACCCTCCCCTTCCACCCACGACACCCTGCCCTGCAACACCTTTCCTGCCCTATCCGAGGCCTGGTTCCAGTGACACTCCTTGGCCGCTGGTTGGTACTCCTTCTGCAGCAGCCACCGCCTCCATGGTGGTGCTGCAGCTGCAGGAATTTGACTGGTCCGCAGCTCTCCAAGGGCAGGACATCTGGCAACGGGGTCCTTGATCCTGGAAGGCACGCCGCTGTCCACTGAAGTGCCTGATTGGCACTAGATTCGGCAGGCCTTCCCCCAAAAACAGTCTGCAAAGGCATGCAGATAGGTTAGGTGAGTGGGTAAAAATTTGGCAGATGGAATAAATGTGGAAAAATTTGAGGTTATCCACTTTGGTAGAAGCAATAAAAAAGCAAAATATTATTTAAACGGAGAGAAACATCAGAATGCTGCAATACAGAGAGATCTGCGTGTCTTTGTACATTAAATACAAAACATTAGCATGCAGACAGAGCAAGTAATTAGGAAGGCAAATGAAATGTTGGCCTTTATTGCAAGGTGGATGGAGTATAAAAGTAGAGAAATCTTGCTATAACTTTTCAGGGTGTTGTTGAGACCACACCTAGAGTACTGTGTGCAGTTTTGCTCTCCTTATTTAAGGAGGGATATACTTGCATTGGAGGCAGTTCAGAGAAGGTTCACTGATCCTGGGATGAAGGGATTGTCTTATGAGGAAAGGTTGAGCCGGTTGGGCCTATATGCACTGGAGTTTAGAAGAATAAAAGGTGGTCTTATTGAAAGATAAAAGATTCTGAGGGGTCTGACAGGGTAGATGCTGAGAGTATGTTTCCCTCGTGTGGGAATCTTGAACTAGGGACATAGTTACAGAGGAAAGGATTTTTAAAAAAAACTCGTTTCATGGGATGTGGGCATCATTGGCAAGGTTAACATTTATTGCCCATTCCTAATTGCCCTTGAGAAGGTCGTGGTGCGCTGCCCTCTTGAACTGCTGCAATCCATCCGGTGCGGTATACCCACAGTGCTGTCCATTTAAGATGGTGATGAGGAAGTATTTCTTTACTCTGAGGGTCATGAATCTTTGGAATTCTCCACCCCAGAGAGCTGTGGAGCTAGAGTCATTGAATATATTCAAGGCTGAGATAGATAGGTTCTTGAACTACAGAGAATTTATACGAGCATATGAACTTGGAGTAGGAGTAGGCTATTCAGCCCCTCGAGCCTGCTCTGCCATTCTATCAGATCATCGCTGATCTAATTGTTGACTCAATTTCACTTTCCTGCCTACACCAATACTCTTTGACTCCCTGTTGTTAAGAATCTGACTCACTCTGCCTTAAAAACATTCAATGACCATTTCCTCACTGCTCTCCGGGTAAGAGAGTTCCACAGACTCATGACCCTCAGAGAAAAAAATTATCCCTATCTCTGTCTTAAAGGGGAGACCCCTTATTTTTAAACTGTGCCCCTAGTTTTTGTCTCTCCCACAAGGGGAAACATCCACCCTGTCAAGTCCCCTCAGGATCTTATATGCCTCAACCACAATCTGTGACCTCATTGGCCAGCATATCCCTCACTCTACCATTACCAACAAGCCTGGGGAGCAGCCCTGGTACAATGAAGAGTTCAGGACAGCATGCCAGGAGCAGCACCAGGCATACCTCAAAATGGGGTGTCAACCTGGTGAAGCTACAACCCAGGACAAACAGCATAAGCGGCATGCGATAGACAGAACTAAGCGATCCCATAACCAATGGATCAGATCTAAGCTCTGCAGTCCTGCCACATCTAGTCATGAATGGTGGTGGACATTTAAACAACTAACTGGAGGAGGTGGCTCCACAAATATCCCCATCCTCAATGATGGGGGAGCCCAGCACATCAGTGCAAAAGATGAAGCATTTGCAACAATATTCAGCCAGAAGTGCCGAGTGGATGATCCATCTCGGCCTCCTCCTGAAGCACCCAGCATCACAGATGCCAGTCTTCAGCCAATTCAATTCACTTCACGTTATATCAAGAAATGACTGAAGGCACTGGATACTGCAAAGACTATGGGCCCTGACAAAATTCCGGCAATAGTACTGAAGACTTGTGCTCCAGAACTTGCCGCGCCCCTAGCCAAGCAGTTCCAGTACAGCTACGAGACTGGCATCTCCCGAGCAATGTGGAAAATTACCCAGGTATGTCCTGTACATAAAAGGAAGACAAGTCCAACCTGGCCAATTACTGCCCCATCAGTCTACTCTTGATCATCAGTAAAGTGATAGAAGGTGTCATTGACAATGCTATCAAGTGGCACTTGCTTACCAATAACCTGCTCAGTGACGCTCAGTTTGGGTTCCGCCAGGTCCACTCTACTCCTGACCTCATTACAGCCTTGGTTCGTACATGGACAGAAGAGGTGAACTCAAGAGGTCAGATGAGGTGAGAATGACTGCCCTTGACATCATGGCGGCATTTGACTGAGCAAAACTGGAGTCAGTGGGAAATAGGGGAAAAACTCTCCGTTGGTTGGAGCCATTACCTAGTGCACAGAAAGATGGTTGTGGTTGTTGGAAGTCAATCATCACAGCTCCAGGACATCACTGCAGGAGTTCCTCAGGGTACTGTCCTAGGCCCAATCATCTTCAGCTGCTTCATCAATGACCTTCCTTCAATCATACGGTCAGAAGTGGGGAAGCAGTCCTTGTAGAAATGCAGCAAGACCTGGACAATATCCAGGCTTGGGCTGATAAGTGGCAAGTAACATTCGCGCCACACAAATGCCAGGCAATGACCATCTCCAACAAAAGAGAATCTAACCATTTCCCCTTGACATTCAATGTCATTATGATCGCTGAATCTTCACTATCATCATCCAGGGGGTTATCATTGACCAGAAACTGAACTGGAGTAGCCATATAAATAACATACTCTCTTCTTTAGGAAACTCCACCAAAAGGAAAAAGGAAAAATGGAAGCCTTGACTTGAGAAATAAGCGACACCGCCACCTGCAAGTTCCTGTCCAAGTCACACACCATCCTGACTTGGAACTACATCGCCGTTCCTTCACTGTCGCTGCATCAAAATCCTGGAACTCCCTTCCTAACAGCAACGTGGGTATACCTACCCCACATGGACTGCAGCGTTTCAAGAAGGCAGCTCACTACCACCTTCTCAAGGGTAATTAGAGATGGGCAATAAATGCTGGCCTGGCCAGTGATGCCCAAATCCCATGAAAGAATTTAACAAAACACAAAGGAATTTGGCAATAATTGTTCGCTTAGTACAACATTACTGTTAATGGAAAAATGATAGACTTCATCCAGAAGTCTAGACTGTATAATCAGTGCCGATAATTTGAAGAATTAGCCAAGAGTAAGAAAAGGCCGCTCAGTTAATGATGCCCATTCCATCTAGGGTTTACACATGATTATTCTATTCTCGGATGAAATTCAGCTTGGTAGAGGAATACGTGCTATGCTCTGCTGTCTAAAGAAGTATTAATCTGTTTGCTCTTGGAAATCTAGAATTTTTAATAGTACCAGAAATTTTAAGGGAAAATTTTCCTCCACTCCATATTCCTGAGCAGTGGGTAGGCATCATATACCTGAATTTTTCAAGACCTCTCAAGGCCTCCCAATTTTGGTGCCCTTGTCCATTAGCATGGCTTTCTCTGATGCAAGTCTACTACTTAAAAGGACCTTGCCGCTGAAAACAGGGACACTGCTAAACAATGCGTTTTTCTTTATTCATTCATGGGATGTGGGCGTCGCTGGCCAGGCCAGCATTTATTGCCCATCCCTAATTGCACAGTGCTGTTAGGAAGGGAGTTCCAGGATTTTGACCCAGCGACAGTGAAGGAACGGCGATGTAGTTCCAAGTCAGGTTGGTGTGTGACTTGGAGGGGAACTTGCAGGTGGTGGTGTTCCCATGTATGTGCTGCCCTTGTCCTTCTAGTTGGTAGAGGTCGCGTGTTTGGAAGGTGCTGTCTAAAGAGCCTTGGTGCATTGCTGCAGTGCATCTTGTAGATGGTACACACTGCTGCCACTGTGCGTCGGTAGTGGAGGGAGTGAATGTTTGTAGATGGGGTGCCAATCAAGTGGGCTGCTTTGTTCTGGATGGTGTCGAGCTTCTTGAGTGTTGTTGGAGCTGCACCCATCCAGGCAAGTGGAGAGTATTTCATCACACTCCTGACTTGTGCCTTGTAGATGATGGACAGGCTTTTGGGAGTCAGGAGGTGAGTTACTCGCCTCAGGATTCCTAGCCTCTGACCTGCTCTTGTAGCCATGGTATTTATATGGCTACTCCAGTTCAGTTTCTGGTCAATGGTAGCCCCTCGGATTCAGTGGGGGATTCAGCGATTGTAATGCCGTTGAATGTCAAGGGGATTTGGTTAGATTCTCTCTTGTTGGAGATAGTCATTGTCTGGCACTTGTGTGGCACGAATGTTATTTGCCACTTATCAGCCCAAGCCTGGATATTGTCCAGGTCTTGCTGCATTTCTACACGGACTGCTTCAGCATCTGAGGAGTCACGAATGGTGCTGAACATTGTGCAATCATCAGCGGACATCCCCACTTCTGACGTAATGATTGAAGGAAGGTCATTGATGAAGCAGCTGAAGATGGTTGGGCCCAGGACACTACCCTGAGGAACTCCTGCAGTGATGTCCTGGAGCTCAGATGATTGACCTCCAACAACCACAACCATCTTCCTTTGTGCTCCGTATGACTCCAGCCAGCGGAGGGTTTTCCCCCTGATTCCCATTGACTCCTGTTTTGCTAGGGCTCCTTGATGCCATCCTTGGTCAAATGCGCTTGAAGACTTCTTCCTGTGACTGGACAGCAGAAGCTGAAATTTCTACAGTGCTTCTCTTCAGCTTGCTTCTGATATCTGCACTTACTATCCCAGTGGCCTGGCAAAGTTGCTGTCTTCTCCTACAGGAGAAATGCATTGTATAAATTCACTACAGCAGTTTCCACATTTACATTTCATAGAATTACATAGAATGTAATTCAGAAACAGGCCACTCAGCCCAATTGTTCTCTGCCAGTAATAAAAACAGAACATGTTGGAAATACTCAGCAGGTCAGGCAGCATCTGTGGGGAAAGAAACAGAGTTAATGTTTCAGGTTGATGACCCTTCATCAGAATATTGTCTCAACAGCCAGCCTATCAACCACTTTCATAATCTTAAAGACTTCAATCAGGTCATATTCTGCCCAGACTCATAGGATGGATGATAATCATAGCAGATGGAAAGATACAGGGACCTAGGATGTGATCATTATCTGAGTGATGCCAAGGTACAAAGCCTTTTTGGAAAAGAGCAAAATGGTATTATTTGAATATTTCGACATTACAACCATCTCGGCACTTCAAAAGGTATTTCATTGGCTGTAAAGTACTTTGGGACATCCTGGGTCATGAAATATGTTGTATAAAGGCAAGTCCTTCCTTGCATCGGGCAGGAAAAATACCCATTTGTTGCTCTTTATTTGCACTAGGTGTCATGCTATTCAGCTGACAACCTGCTTAGCTTTGCTGGCCTAGTGAGGTCATTAAATATCTTTTTACACTGTAATGGGGTCTTGGAGTTATGGGGTGATGCCACTCACAGACAAAGTCACCACTTGCCACAAAAGGTATGCTGTAAAATTTGATGGCTTCTTCTCAGCTACTTCAATAAATCGAATCCTCCTATGTCTATTTTCTGACAACAAAGCTTCAACAGCAGTTTCTCAAAAACTTGCTACTCATCTTTATCCTCCTCCTGCATCTGCCATTGCATTCCGTCTTCAAAACATGTTTACCCCTTTAATTGATTAAGCCCTTCAAATGACGAAGCTATTCTGTTGCTCTGCTCCCCAATTCATAGATTTCCAGCCTTCCTCCCATTATATTTGGTCGATATCTAGCAAAACCCCCGGACCTGTCTCACTCAGCAAAATGAAAATTAGCTGACCTCTGGGATTTCTGACAGGGCCAGCACCCATCGAGCACCCAGGGACTCTGGACCCAGATGTATTATAAAACATTATCTGTGGATTAGATTTCGATTTTGTACAATTGGGTTCAATGGGAAACGGGGAATACTCTCCACTGGTTGGAGTCACATCGAGCACAAAAGGAAGATGGTTGTTGGAGGTCAATCATCTCGGATCCAGGACATCACTTCAGGAGTTCCTCAGGGTAGTGAGCTAGGCCAAACCATCTTCAGCTGCTTTATCAATGACCTTCCCTCCATCATAAGGTCAGAAGTGGGGATGTTCGCTGATGATTGTAAAATGTTCAGCACCATTCGCAACTCCTCAGATACTGAAATAAAAGCAAGATACTGCAGATGCTGCAAATCTGAAAATAAACCGGAAAGTGCTGGAAATACTCAGCAGCTCTGGCAGCATCTGCACTGATGAAAGGTCACAGACCTGAAACGTTAACTCTGTTTCTCTCTCCACAGACCTGCTGAGTATTTCCAGCACTTTCTGTTTTTATCCTCAAATACTGAAGCAGATGCAGCAAGACTTGGAAAACTTACAGGCTTGGGCTGATAAGTCGCAACTGGCATTCACACAAATGCCAGAAAATGAGCATCTCCAACACTAGAGAATCCAACCATCTCCTCTTGACATTTAATTGCATTACCATCGCTGAATCCCTCACTATCAACATCCTGGGGGTTACCATTGATCAGAAACCAAACAAGACTAGCTATATGAATACGGTGGATACAAGAGAAGGTCAGAGGCTGGGAATTCTGTGGTGAGTAACTCACCTCCTGACTCCCCAAAGCCTGTCCACCATCTACAAGGCACAAGCACAAGAGTGTGATGGAATACTCTCCAATTGCCTGGATGGGCACAGCTCCAACAACAGGGTTATTGAATTCTTTGAAGATGTGATAAAACACATTGATGAAGGAAGAGCAGTGGATGTGGTGTATATGGATTTTAGCAAGGCGTTTGATAAGGTTCCCCATGGTAGGCTCATTCAGACAGTAAGGAGGCATGGGATTCAGGGAAAGTTGGCTGTCTGGATACAAAATTGGCTGGACTATAGAAGACAGAGGGTGGTAGTAGATGGAAAGTATTCAGCATGAAGCTCGGTGACCAGTGGTGTTCCACAAGGATCTGTTCTGGGACCTCTGCTCTTTGTGATTTTTATAAATGACTTGGATGAGGAAGTGGAAGGCTGGGTAAGTAAGTTTGCCGATGACACGAAGGTTGCTGGAGTTGTGGATAGTGTGGAAGGCTGTTGTAGGTTGCAACGGGACATTGACAGGATGCAGAGCTGGGCTGAGAAGTGACAGATGGAGTTCAACCTGGAAAAGTGTGAAGTGATTCATTTTGGAAGGTCGAATTTGAATGCGGAATACAGGCTTAAAGACAGGATTCTTGGTAGTGTGGAGGAACAGAGGGATCTTGGGGTCCATGTCCATAGATCGCTCAAAGTTGCCACCCAAGTTGATAGGGTTGTTAAGAAGGCGTATGGTGTGTCGGCTTTTATTAACAGGGGGATTGAGTTTAAGAGCCGCGAAGTTATGCTGCAACTCTATAAGGCCCTGGTTCGACCACACTTGGAATATTGTGTTCAGTTCTGGTCGCCTCATTATAGGAAGGATGTGGAAGCTTTAGAGAGGGTGCAGAGGAGATTTACCAGGATGCTGCCTGGACTGGAGGGCATGTCCTACGAAGAAAGATTGAGGGAGCTAGGGCTTTTCTCATTGGAGCGAAGAAGGATGAGAGGTGACTTGATAGAGGGGTACAAGATGATGAGAGGCATAGATAGAGTGGATAGGCAGAGACTTTTTCCCAGGGTGGAAAGGGCTATCACCAGGGGCATAATTTTAAGGTGATTGGAGGAAGGTTTCGGGGAGATGTCAGAGGTAGGTTCTTTACACAGAGAGTGGTGGGTGCGTGGAATGCGCTGCCAGCAGTAGAAGTAGATGCAGATACATTAGGGGCATTTAAGCGACTCTTGGATAGGTACATGGATGATAGTAGAATGAAGGGTATGTAGGTAGTTTGATCTTAGAGTAGGTTAAAGGTTCGGCACAACATCGTGGACCGAAGGGCCTGTCCTGTGCTGTACTGTTCTATGTTCTATGTTCTTAACACTCCAGGACAAAGCAGCCCATTTGATTGACACCCCATCCACCCTCAACATTTACTCCCTTCACCACCAATGTTCAGTGGCAGCAGTGTTACCATATACAGGATGCATGGCAGCAACTCACCAAGCACTCTTTGACAGCACCATCCAAACCCCTGACCTCTCCCATCTAGAAGGACAAGGGCAGCAGATGCATGGGAACACCACCACCTGCACGTTCCCCTCCAAGCCACACACCATCCTTACTTGGTACTATTTCACCATTCCTTCACAGTCGCTGGGTCAAAATTCTGGAACTCCCTTCCGAACAGCACTGTTGGTGTACCTACTTCTTAAGCAGTCCCTCAGGAACGAGGATGACTTTCTTCCACTGCAGGGCGTGGGTCCTTAGGTGACTAAATAGTGCAATGCTGGATCCGCACACTCTGTCACAGGTGGGAAAGGTGGTATTTGGTGGTGCGAGTGAATGGGATATTCGAATTTCTGAACACTCCTTCCACTGTTTGTACTTGGTTGCTGCCTGGGCATGTTGACGTTGCTCAAACTGGTTGGCAGCATCACGGATGCTTCCTTTTGGGCAATCATGGGCAAGAGATTCCCACAAATCAGTGGGGATGTCACATTTTTTCAGGGAAGCTTGAAGGACATCCTTGTAACATTTCCTCTGCCCTTTTGGTAGCCTCTTGCCGTGATGGAGCTCGGAGCAGAAAGCTTGTTTTGGGAGTCTTGTATCAGGCATGTGGAAGATCTGGCCCGCCCAACGTAACTGACGAGTCATGACCAGTGTCGCGGTACTGGAAATGTTGGCTTGCGGGAGGACACTGATATTGGAACACCTGTCATAGAGTCATCGAGTCGTACAGCATAGAAACAGGCCCTTCGGCCCATCGCGTCCATGCCGACCATAATATCTATCTATACTAATCCCACCTGCCTGCATTAATTCCTTACCCCTCGATACCTTGTTCATTCAAGTACCTGTCCATATGCCTCTTAAATGTCGCTACTGTTCCTGTCTCCACCACCTCCTCAGGCAGCTCATTCCAGATACCCACTATTTTTTGTGTGAAAAATTTATCCCTTTGATCCCCTTTAAACCTCCTCCCTCTCACCTTAAATCTATGCCCTCTAGTTTTAGTCACCCCTACCATGGCAAACAGACTCTGGCTATCCACCCTATCTATGCCTCTCATAATTTTATATACCTCTATCATGTCCCCTCTCAGCCTCCTTCGTTCCAGGGAAAACAGACCCAGCCTATCCAATCTCTCTTCATAATTCAAGCTCTCCAAACCAGGCAACATCCTTGTGACTCTTTTCTGCACCCTCTCTAGCTTAATCACATCTTACCTGTAATGCGGTGACCAGAACTGCACACAGTACTCCAAATGCGGCCTAACCAATGTTATGTACAACGGTAACATGACGTCCCAACTTCTTGTACTCAATGCCTCGGCTGATGAAGGCAAGCATGCCATACACCTTCTTCACCACCCTGTCTACCTGTGTAGCCACTTTCAGGGAACTATGTACTTGCACCCCAAGGTCTCTCTGCTCAACAACACTCCCTAGGGTCCTGCCATTCACTGTATATGTCCTGCCCTGGTTTAACTTCCCAAAATGCATCACTTCACACTTGTCTGCGTTAAATTCCATTTTCCAATCCCTTGCCCACTTTCCCAGTTGATCTATATCCTGTTGTAACCTTAGACAACCTTCTTCACTGTCCACTATACCAACAATTTTGGTGTCATCTGCAAACTTACTAATCATGCCCCCTACGTTCACATCCAAGTCATTAATATATATGACAAACAACAGAGGGCCCAGCACCGATCCCTGCTGCACACCACTGGTCACCGGCCTCCAATCTGAAAAACAACCCTCCACTACCACCCTCTGCCTCCTATCACCAAGCCAATTTTGTATCCAATTGGCTAGCTCACCCTGGATCCCATGTATTCGAACCTTCGGCACCAGCCTATCATGCGGGACCTTGTCAAAGGCCTTGCTAAAGTCCATGTAGACAATGTCCACCACCCTGCCCTCGTCAATCCTCTTGGTCACCTCCTCAAAAAACTCAATCAAATTCGTGAGACATGATTTCCCATGCACAAAGCCATGCTGACTATCCCTAATCAGACCTTGCCTTTCCAAGTGCATATAAATCCTGTCTCTCAGAATCCCTTCCAATAACTTTGCAAGGCTCACCGGCCTGTACTTCCCTGGCTTATCCCTGCTGCCCTTCTTAAATAAAGGCACAACATTAGCTATCCTCCACTCTTCCGGTACCTCACCTGTGGCTAGCGATGATACAGAAATCTCTGCCAGGACCCCAGCAATCTCCTTCCTTGCTTCCCATAACATCCTAGGATACACCTGGTCAGGCCCTGGGGATTTATCCACGTTAAAGCACTTGAAAACCTCCAACACATCCTCCTTTGTAATGTTGATATGCTCCAGGATATCGGTGTTCCCTCCCTTGAACTCACTAGCTTCTATGACCTTCTCCACTGTAAATACAGACAAGAAGTATTCATTTAAGACCTTGGCCATTTCCTGTGGCTCCACACATAGATTACCACACTGATCCTTAAGGGGACTTACTGTCTCCCTAGCTACCTTTTTACTTTTAATGTACTTATAGAATATTTTAGGATTCTCCTTTATCTTATCTGCCAGGGAAATCTCATGGCCCCTTTTTGCCCTCCTAATTTCCTTCTTAAGTGTACTCCTACATCCCTCATACTCCTCGAGGGACTCACTTGATCCTAGTTGCCTATACCTGACATATGCCTCCTTCCTTGTCCTGACCAGACCCTAAATATCCCTCGTTAACCACTTATCTCACTTTTAAAAGCCTCCCACTTGCCAGATGTCCCTTTACCTTTAAACAGCCTCTCCCATTCAACTTTTGAGAGTTCCTGTCTGATGCCATTGAAATTAGCCTTCCCCCAATTTAGGACTTCAACTTGAGAATCAGTCCTATCCTTTTCCATAACTATCTTGAAGCTAATAGAGTTATGGTCACTGGCCCCAAAGTGTTCCCCCACTGACACATCAACCACTTGCCCAGCCTCATTTCCTAAGAGGAGGTCAAGTGTAGCCCCTTCTCTAGTAGGACCATCCACATACTGCTTCAGAAAACTATCCTGGACACACTTAACAAATTCTTCCCCATTTGATCCCTTAGCACTAAGGCAGTCCCAGTCAATATTAGGGAAGTTAAATATTAGGGCAACCCTGCCAGTAAATTTGCAGGATCTAGTGGAGACACCACTGATGATATCTCTCCAGGGCTTTGAGATGTCTGCTGTACAGTGTCCTTGTTTCTGATGCATACAGGAGGGCAGGTAACACTGCTGCCCTGTAGATCATGAGCTTGGTGCCAGGTTTGAGATCTTTGTCATCAAAAACTCTTTTCCTCAGATGACCGAAGGCTGCACTGGCACACTGGAGGCGATGTTGAGATTCATCGTTGATGTCTGCCCTTGCTGAGAGGAAGCTCCCAAGGCATGGGAAGTGATCCACCTTGTCCACTGGTTTGCCATGGATCTTGATAGTCAGGGGGCAGTGTTGTGCCAAGGAAGCAGGCTGGTAGAGGACCATTGTCTTCTGAATGTTTAAAAACTAATCTTAAGGCCCATTCTTTCATACACCTCTGTGAATGCATTGACCAGGGTTTGAAGCTCGGCCTCTGAGCGTTCGCATACACAAGTATTGTCAGCATTCTGCAGCTCGATGACAGAGGTTAGAGTGGCCTTGTTTCTGGACTGGAGGCAACGTTGGTTAAATAGTTTGCCGTTCATCTTGTAGAGTAGATCTACTCCAGCAGGGAGCTTCAAGGAGATGAGGTGGAGTGTTGTGGTGAGGAAGATGCAAAACAGCGTTGATGCGATGACGCAGCCTTGCTTGTCCCCAGTTTGCACTCAGATTGGATCAGTGGCAGATCCGTTGGCAAGGATTGCAGCTTGCATGTCATCATGCAGCAGGTGGTGGAGAGTGACGAATTTCTCCGGGAAGCCAAATTTGAGGAGGATGTTCCATAATACTTACCGGTTGATAGAGTTGAAGGCCTTTATGAGGTCAAAGAGGGCCATGTATAAAGGTTGCTGCTGCTCCCTACATTTTTCTTGGAGTTGTCTTGCTGTGAAGATCATGTCCACTGGGCCTCTTGATGGACGGAATCCACATTGTGATTCCGGTAGGAGCTCTTCAGCCACAGGGAGGACACGGTTGAGAAGGACTCTTGCGATGACCATCCCTGTGGCGGACAGCAGGGAAACCCCTCTGTAGCGCTTCCAGTTCAGGAACGCCTTGTGCTTGCAGTTTAGTCGCTCTTGGATCTGCACTATGGGTGTACCTGCACCGCATGGACTGCAGCGGTTCAAGAAGGCGACTCACCACCACCTTCTCAAGGGCAATTAGGGATGAGCAATAACTGCTGGCCTCGCCAGCAACACCCACATCCCATGAAAGAATTAAAAAAAGTGTGTGGAATTGAATTTTGCTCTTTTGCACCATTGAAGTCAACGGAAATTAAAATCTGGGGATGCAAGATGTCCTGTCAACTTGCTGTCACTCGTTTCACACAATCACATAGTCAAGATCTATCCCTGTGAGTCTTGTGAGAAAGAATCCTGGAGTTGCCAAAGGATGAAGCTTGTTTGTGAACTGAAGTGTCTGTGATACAAATGGCTTATATAGTTATAATAGCAACTTTTCTTCATGTGACTAATGGATGTAAAACTAATCTGTATGCTAATTTTACAATAGAACTATAAAATAGTACAGTGACTTCAGTTATAATGAGTCATTGGCCAATGTTCACTGCCTTGGGCAGGTAGGGCTAAATGAACTAATGAACTTCTACTTCTTTTACGATGTATTATCCATTCCCCCAGGAACTTTAGCTAATATATAATTCAGGTTTTCCCAATATTCAGAATCACTGCTCAATGCAGTTTGACCATGTAACACCAGTGTGACTTTTTTAGGTTGTTAATGAAATAAATATATTGTATACACTTTGGTTCTTCGTGATTCATGTCCTGCACACATTCTTTGTGAATCTCATTAAAAACCAGAACATGGAATGCTTGCCGAATAAGATTCAAATTGAATACTGGGGATAAATCAAAAAGTCAAAATTCAAGTGTCATTAAAAATTCCTTTTCTCAGAATTAAAATAAATGTGGATCAAAATTACCACTGAAATTATGCAGTATTTTGGTAAATCTTTATAAATCGCTGGTTCAGTCTCAGCTAGAGTATTGTGACAAGGCCATGAGGAGGGTGCAGAGGAGATTTATCAGAATGGTACCAAAGATGAGAGACCTCAGTTACATTATTGTTTAGATTAGAGATACAGCACTGAAACAGACCCTTCGGCCCACCGAGTCTGTGCCGAACATCAACCACCCATTTATACTAATCCCACACTAATCTCATATTCCTACCAAACATCCCCACCTGTCCCTATATTTCCCTACCACCTACCTATACTAGTGACAATTTATAATGGCCAATTTACCTATCAACCTGCAAGTCTTTTGGCTTGTGGGAGGAAACCGGAGCACCCGGAGAAAACCCACGCAGACACAGGGAGAACTTGCAAACTCCACACAGGCAGTACCCGGAATCGAACCCGGGTCCCTGGAGCTGTGAGGCTGTGGTGCTAACCACTGCGCCACTGTGCCTTTTTCTTTGCCACCTAACCTCATAGATCCAATCATTCTCTTCCACCTTGGGTTTTTCACCCTGCTAACCCCCTGCACATATACTTCTGTCACTTCCCTTATCCTTTTCTCACATCTTGCAAAGGTATCCTGTTTTTCTGCCCTTTTGAGCCTTGTGGTCTTCGCCAATCTAGCCTAATGCTCACCCATTGTGACAGCTTAATTTAGCAGAATGTCACAAACAATGGTTATGCAATTCAAAAGTCCAGGTCAATCATCAATCATAAGCACAAAAGCAAAATATTGTAAAATGCTGGAAATCTGAAATAAAAACAGAAATTGCTGGAAATACTCAGCAAGTCAGGCAGCATCTGTGGAGAGAGAAACAGAGTTAACAGAGCACAACACATGTGTCTGCAGCTGGTTGTAAGATTATCGTGGATTCATTGACTTACAAGTAATCTTGTTATTTCATAGGATCCTATCTTTGACACTGCAGTAATTTGTGTCATTTTAAAGTGTAAACTGCATGTCTGGACAAGGGACTATTTAAAACCAGCTGTTCAGACAGTTTGGTGATTTTCAGGCAAGTGCTTATGATTGATATAGAAAATGCTGGAAATACTCAGCAAGTCAGGCATCATCTGTGGAGAGAGAAGCAGAGTTAACATTTCAGTTCCATGACCTTTCTTCTGAAAGACAGATGCTGCCTGATCTGCTGAGTTGCCATGGAGAATGCACCAGTTTATGGTGACTGACAGCTAACTGCCAAGCTTTGTTTGAAATTTCAACCAGGCTGCTTGACTCTGATTGGTCAAGGCATTGTCCTGAGGAATGTACCAGCGGATGGCCGTCAATTATTTTGTTTAGCTGAAACAGACACAATGTGTTTACATATTCTTTCTGTCTGCAAAGAAGAGGGCCCTGTGTATTAATATATGTAGGTTCCAGTACGTGCAAATGTGCCACACTGCGGGCCCGACTGACAGTCTTAAATTGGTTGTCAGCGTAATTCTTAGCACATTGAGGATTACTTAGAAAATGTTGTCCAATCGCAGAATCACATCTAATGTTGGACGCTGTGTTTTGAGCTTTGCAAGCACGGGCTGGTTGGTCTGTACCTTGCCCGTTGCTTCCCTTACATTGGTATTCTTGCGATTTGTCCTGACGAGTGTGAGACGAAAAACTTCGACAAATGTCTCTGTTTTCTTTATTCATTCATGGGGATGTAGGCATCGCTGGCCAGGTCGGCATTTATTGCCCATCCCTAATTGCCCTTGAGAAGGTGGTAGTGAGCTGCCTTCTTGAACTGCTGCAGTCCATGTGGGGTCGGTACACCCACAGTGCTGTTAGGAAGGGAGTTCCAGGATTTTGACCCAGCGACAGTGAAGGAACGGTGATATAGTTCCAAGTCAGGATAGTGTGTGACTTGGAGGGGATCTTGCAGATGGTGGTGTTCCCATGTATTTGCTGCCCTTGTCCTTCTAATTGGTAGAGGTCGCGGGTTTGGAAGGTGCTGTCTAAGGAGCCTTGGTGCATTGCTGCAGTGCATCTTGTAGATGGGACACACTGCTGCCACTGTGCGTCGGTGGTGGAGGGAGTGAATGTTTGTAGATGGGGTACCAATCAAGCGGGCTGCTTTGTCCTGGATGGTGTCGAGCTTCTTGAGTGTTGTTGGAGCTGCACCCATCCAGGCAAGTGGAGAGTATTCCATCACACTCCTGACTTGTGCCTTGTAGATGGTGGACAGGCTTTGGGGAGTCAGGAGGTGAGTTACTCGCCTCAGGATTCCTAGCCTCTGACCTGCTCTTGTAGCCACGGTATTTATATGGCTACTCCAGTTCAGTTTCTGATCAATGGTAGCCCTTAGGATGTTGATAGTGGGAGATTCAGCGATGGTAATGCTGTTGAATGTCAAGGGGAGATGGTTCGATTCTCTCTTGTTGGAGATGGTCATTGCCTGGCACTTGTGTGGCGCGAATGTTACTTGCCACTTATCAGCCCAAGCCTGGATATTGTCCAGGTCTTGCTGCAATTTCTACATGGACTGCTTTAGTATCTGAGGAGTCACGAATGGTGCTGAATTTATTTCAGCAATAAACAATGAAATATGAACAAATAAATGTTCAATCAAGCTCATGGTAGACCTATGTTCTTAAAGGTTATGTTAACACCCTCATTCCCCTTTCATCATTTTCTTGAATAGTCACATGGCTCTTTCAACAGATGTATTGTACATCATGCAACAGCATTGACATTCTACCAGCTCTTTTCTGCGGACAATTGTAGAGCACACTTTGGTCTCATCTAAACATTAGAGCATCTGTTTGAGATCATGTACCTACCTCGCAAATGTGCATTGTTGCAGGTTCTTTGCTGGGAGTTGCAAAGTGGTTTCATTAATCCACTAAATTACTGCACATTAGCATGTACATTAGCAAGTTTATTAGCTTTAGTACAGTTGTTTATGCCCTCATGTGTATCGATAGAGATGATGTTTATAAACTATTCAAGTTTTTCTGTTCTGGTTTACGAAAGAGATAAGCAAAGATCCCATGGCACTATTTCAGAGAAGAGCAAGGCACTTTCCCTGGTGTGCTGGCCAACATTTATCCTTCAACCAATATCAATAAAACAAATTATCCAGTCATTATCACAATGTTGTTCATGGAACCTTGCTGTGTACAAATTGGCTGCCACATTTCCTACATTACAACAGTGACTACACTTCAAAAGTACTTCATTGGCTGTAAAGTGCTTTTGGATGTCCTCAGGTCATAAAAGGCACTATATAAATGCTTTATTTATTTTACAATCACAAGGTATATATGAATGAGGACGTTCATTTAGTTCCTCTGAACTTGCCCAGAAAGTACCTAAACATTTTCTTCACAGAGCTTATGATTTGAATGATTTCACAGTCATCTAAATGCTATTTTCTAAATGTGCCTCATTTTATTTCCTATGTTTTTGAACTTTGGTGGTGTCTGGTCCTGAACTATGGATCATTTGTCTTCTCCTATAGAATACTGACACATTACCAAACTATTTAAATAGTTTGCCAAAATCTAATGAGTAAGTGGATGTGGTGGTCTTGGTCTATTAATAGCTTTGGCCACAATCCATTTACCAGCATTTATTTTCATTTCTCTTGGATGGCACATCCCTCTTTGGGATTAGTGCAATAGATTTATTGTTCAGGGAGTGGCTTTGGGTTTTTGAAATTTTTTGACTGATGAATGCTTGAAATCTGTGCCATTAAAGTAATTGGCACAAGGTCAATGGATTTGTTTCTAATTGTTCCGATGTCGAAGTAGCATCTACCAATAGATTTCGAGATGAATGTATGGTATGTAATGAAGCATGTTTGAATACAGAGCATTCTGTTTTTACGATCTTTTGGTACATGACAGTCAGAATGGCCTTTATCCTTAGACAGGTGATAATTCAGCACTTGATCTTTTTACTAACCCCAGTTATCTCTAACCTCTTTCATCAGAATCAAATATTAAACCGAATTTGTTTCTAAGGGGGTGTATCTGCATGTTAAGCTTTTTTTGATCACATTCTCTTCCAGATAACTATAGCTCTGAGGGGCATATTTAAAGCCCCTGGAGCATACTCCTTCTCAACCATTTTTTCTCAAACAAATTAAGATATGGAAGCAGACTTTAAAAAAGGATCGGATATGTACTTAAAAAGCCAAATATTGCAGGGCTATGAGGAAGGATCGGGGAGGGGGGTGGGTGGGAGTGGCGCGGGAGTGGGATTAATTTGTAGTTCTTTCAGAGAGTCACCACAGTCACAATGGGTCGAATAGCCCCCTTCTGTGCTGTAAAGTTCTAATACTCCATGAGGTTCTATTTAACAAACCATTTTCTGTCCTGGAGTCTCACCTGACATTCTTCTTTGTGGTTTCTGGAGTGCATTAAAATCCTTCTAATGGCAAAGGTGCCCAAAAGTCGAGAAGTTGAACCTTCCCAATTTACAGAGTTAGAAGTTTCAGACAAAATGTTTGACTTACAATAAAAAATAACCTTTGAACTGCATCCTGCTGCTTAATCTAAACTGTTGTTCATGGCTTCAGTCATCTTTGCTGGAGAATTTCTGCAGATAATTGATACTGCTGTCCAAATTCATTTTTTCAAATCCATTGACATAGACACACAGTGAGTATGGAGATATCGTTGATATTCTAATGCACATTGCCACACAATTGTCCATCTTAGGACTCACTTACCATTTACTTAATTTATTTGGATCCCTTTCAGTGCTATTGATCTCTTAGACTTAAACATTGGGTTATTTAGCTTGATGTCATCAAATATGTTTGTGACAATATACAAGACGTAAAAACAGAAAATGCTGGAAGTGCTTAGCAGGTCTGGCAGCCTCTGTGAAGATAGAAACAGAGTTAACATTTCAGGTCGATGACCTTTCACCAGACTGGGAAAAGTTAGAAATATAATAGGTTTTAAATATTTGTTACAAGGGTTTCCATTTTTTTTGTAAAACTTGAGAATTTGTATTTTAATATTGAAAAGGATTTCATAGAAGCTGAACTTTGTGGTTTTTCAAAAAAATTAAAAGGAACTTTGTTTTGTTTTTAAAGAAAGTTTGGGACTGAGTCTGACCTGAGAGCAAACAGTTACTGGAAGGCACCTGTTTTCAAAGAACCCAGCAGGGGTTGTTTTGTTGGAGAGCTGTTTACAAAGGAGTGACAGGCCAAGATTTATAGATGTCACAGGACTTGCTTCTGGAACGTTTTAGTTTCATTTCGAACTGTTAAAAAAGCCAGTTGGTGTTTGGGCTGAAACAGAAGAAGTTTGCATCTTGACCTGCCAGAAGAAAAACATAGAAACATAAAAAATAGGAGCAGGAGTAGGCCATTCGGCCCTTTGCGCCTGCTGCACCATTTATTATGATCCAACTCAGTAACCTGTTCCCGCTTTCTCCCATACCTTTTGATCCCTTTAGACCCAAGAGCTATATCTAACTCCTTCTTGAAAACATACAATGTTTTGGCCTCAACTGCTTTCTATGGTATCGAATCCTCCTGGGTTCTTTGAAAACAGGTGCCTTCCAGTTTGCTCTCAGGTCAAACTCAGTCCCAAGCTTTCTTTAAAAACAACTTATCTTTCTCTTGAAAACCAATCCTGTATCTCCAGTGTTTCAGATTCCTATTTCCTCCTGATTTTGAAGAAAGCCTGCACAATTAAAGAACGCATGTCAAATGTGAGGAACTGAAACACTTGTTGTTGCATTTCTGCTTTAACACTTGACTGAAGCCTTCTGTAGCTGCATATCTTGGAAAGCCTACCGAAAACTGATCATCAACATCACCTGAAAAGACTTGTTCCAGGAAGATCCCATTGACAACCACCCATTTGCCTTTGGGACACCTCACCAAAACAAAGGAATTCCTTCCATACCTTCCTTTCAGCCGAAGTTTTTTTTATTCCATCTATTTCTTTGTAACAGCTGTACACAAAAATCCCTTTTTTTTCTCTGGTTAACCGGTTGCGTATGTATGTGTGCATGTGTGAGGGCGAGGATAAATAGGGGCTTTACTATTTCATGTGTACGTTGACATCCTTATTGGTTTAAAATTGCTTTATAATAAACTGATAATTTTGTTGTTTATTAAAGAAACCTGGTTGGTGTACTTTATTCTGGGGGAAAATAGAGTATCTGACTTTCGCTAAGTGGGAAAATTTAAATATATGTTGTGACCAATTGAGAAGTGGGACTGACTTAACAGTGCACTCCTCCCGCCTCAGTCGTAACATAGGTCAAATGCATTTTGCATTTTAGAATTCAGCAAAGGAGGACCAAGAAACTGATAATGAAAGAGAAAATAGAATATGAAAGTAAACTAGTAAGAAACATAAAAATGGACTATAAAAGCTTCTATGGCTATGTAAAAAGGAAAAGATTATCAAAGTTAAATGCAGGCCCATTACAGGCAGAGACAGGGGAATTTATAATGGGGAATAAGGAAATGGTAGAGAAACTAAACAAATACTTTGGCCAGGATTTTATGGCCTCCCTCCAAGGTGGGATCGGATGTGGGGGGGGGAGGGGGGGGCGGGGCGGAAGCACGGAGAACGGTGACAAGTGGCGGTGGGTGGAGGGAGACCCTGCGAACAGCTCAGAGCAAGAGAATTCTGGGAGCAGCTCTGAGAGGGAACTTTCTCAAAGGGGAAAACCCCTTAAGAGGGAAGAGCAGCTGAGAGATGGATAGAGCCCCTGGGCACAGCCCAGAGAGGAGAAAGCAACCCAGAAGGGAACATCCCCAGGAACTGCCCAGATCGAGAAAGGCCCTGGGAGCAGCAATGCCAAGGAGATAAGCACTGAGGACACAGCCAAAAAGAGAGGAGATAAACTGAGAGGGGAAAAATGCTGGGAGCAATCCTGAGCGGAAAAAAAGTAGCCCAAAAGGGGCAAGAGTTGTGAACAGTCCATTGTAAGTTTTGATGTCTTGATTTAGGATGGAAACTGCCCATGTAATTATGTGGGGCTGCAATTACATCCTCCCACCAGTGGTGGTGGTATGGTCTCTATGTTTTATATTTCCCAGCTGCTGAGTCTGCACAGCAGAGAATGTTCAATGCTCCAATGAATTCAACTTCTCAAACTGTTGTAACTGTAAGTATGAACTAAAATAATAAAAAAATTATATAAAAATAAAGACTGTATGTATGATTTTAAAGGGGGGAGGGGGGTGGTGTTCTGAGCTACACCTGTGCACCATGGTTCAATAATTCCCACTTCATTTCAAGACTAAGCCTGGTATTCATCACTCCATGTGGAGCACCAGATGAGATTGACTAATATAGAACTACACGAGTTCTGATGAAGAGTTCCCCCTGTCACATTAACTTTTCCTTTTCTGGTTCTAATAAGCTGACTAATTTCTGTCTTTGTGTCACATTTCCAGTAACCAAAACTTTTCTTTTTGATCACTGAATAAAGTTTTATCATCACCACTTTGAGGTAGAAGCAGATATATAGGCCAGGATTTAACACAGGGGTGGTTGCTCTGCCCACCAGCTGAAAAGCCAGGGGCAAGCCCCCTCCACTGGCCTTGGAAGCCACAACTGTATTTTATGGCCAGGCAATTAACTGCCTGTAGTCGTGGCTTCCCCCCGCCCAGCCTGCTGAGGCAGGATGTCCGCCTGCAAGAGCTGCCG
Organism: Heterodontus francisci; assembly: GCF_036365525.1. Taxonomy (NCBI): domain Eukaryota; kingdom Metazoa; phylum Chordata; class Chondrichthyes; order Heterodontiformes; family Heterodontidae; genus Heterodontus; species Heterodontus francisci. Next base: position 32,516,346 of record NC_090371.1, read on the forward strand.
GCCAATCAGAGGGCCGTAAGCTCATTGGTCTCTGCAGCACCAACAGGAGACATGGCCCTGGAGCAGCAGCCATTGAGGAGGCCCGGAGGTAAGTGGGGTTGGGGATCACCGGGGCCAATCAGGCAGGCCCCAGCGATGGGGGGGGAGAGTTGGTTGTGAGGGCGGGGTGGGAGCTTCCAACAGGGGTAGCTCTTGCCGCTTGTGGGGGCCCTCCGTGGGCACAGAGTGCCTGATCAAGAGGGACCCACCCCAACGAGGTGGGAGGCCACCAGATTTTATTTGTCAGTATACCCATGTGACAAAATGCTCATCTGCCACTGGTAAAATACCAATGGCAGATTGAAAGAGGCCCTTAAATGGCCATTAATTAGCCACTTAAGGGTTTCAACTGACCCAAGGGCAGGCAGGCTGATGGTAAAATACCAGCGGAGGTGAGTAGACGACAGACACAGCCACCCCCACCATCCCACCCTATTTTACACTGCCCCCACCTCCTATTCCACTTCTGGTGGGGGGCATAAAATTCTGGTCATAATTTCTGAGATATTAAATTTTACACCAAAAATATTGACATTCCTTTTCCCTCTCAGATTGAAAACAGCCAGTTTATACTTTAGCTATTTAACACAAAAAAAATCCTCTGGGTTACTGCCCTTAGTGAACTATGTCTGCGCGATGGATGTCTGCACAAGGAAAACTTTGAGGAGTTAATTTTCATTTTGGCGAGCAGCTAATATTTTGCATCCCTCACGATCACATATCGCTCTCCAAGTGAATATGGTATGGAGCAAGTCAAACACCTGAACAGTGTTATTCTTTGTCTAACAGTTGGCTTCAGTTTCGAGCAGTGGGAAAAGGATTATGTCAGTTTTTCCTTCCTTCCAATGTTTGATCTCCTACTACAATAGACATCACAACTGCCTCCTACAGACATCACGTAACTGCTGTCTATAAACTGCATGTAACTGCCTCCTATAGATGCTACGCAGCTATCTCTTATCTTAGACCGAACAAAGCACATCCAGACCGTGGTAGCACAGTTGAGAGTGACAGGGCTACATTGGGGCTCCAAAGAGAGCTTGTCATTTCCTTGGTTTAAGCACTTTTTGAAAGTTTAGTGTGTCAGAACATTTAGTCACTGGAATGGATCCTAACTTCTTGTTGGCATGTTGGGTATAACACACCTTTGCCAAATACAGAGAATTTTCTGGCTGCCCATTTTGCCCCCAGTGACCAGGCAGCTTTACTTGGTATCAAGTATGTTCAGTTTGGAGCAAAATAACTTCCTTCATTAAATTCTTTGAGAATGCATATTAGGTGTACTGTTCTGTTTTAACCATTTTCAATTTCTTTTACATTCTGAGGGTAAAAATCAGCACTTTCCCAATTCCCTTACCCCTAAATTTAACAATGGCCGGAATTGCCCTAGCTCTGTGGAAGCAAGTGGAGGTGTGGAAATTTGGAGCAAAGTGCATCGGGCCGGCTTCCCGACATTTTCCCGCCTCTGTGTGCTTTTCCCAGAGGCGGACTCCCAGCGGCAATGATTACCCAATTAAGGTTGTCAAGGCCTCAATTATCAGCAGTTTTCTGATAGGAAGGCAATTTTGGCAGTCCCCTGTCAAGAGCCCACCAATGCATCGAGGGCAGCTTTACAGTGGGAAGTCAGAGCCCCCATCATATGATCTTGCAGATTCATGCACGAAGAAACAGAAAGGCTGTATTTACTACATCCACAGGCATTTGAAGCCCTTTCCCCTGCATAGTGATCCCCGAGATGGTTCTGGCCACTATTTATAACATGCTGTTTCGCCCTTTAGATGAGTGCCTCCATCTTGTGGAGCCCTCTCCTCGCTGTCTACCTTTCCCAGTGGGGTTGTCAGCTGGCCCTTCCTTCGGCCCCTCTGATTGGCCCTCCCGCATCCATGTGCCTCCTGCCATCTCTAATTGGATGGCGAACAGGGAGGCGGCCTATTAATTGGTCACCTCCCATAAGATTGCCCAGGTGGGCAAACGCTGGCATGGGCAAGGGTCGGGACGCAGAAATGGTCCCATCGACCATGAATATTATACGTTTGGAAGATTCTGGCCAATATCTCAGGTTTTCTAGAGTCAGGATCTTTTCCCGTGTTGGCCCTCACCATAAGTTCAGATGGCATTAATTTTGAGATGTGCTTTATGTAGTTATAAAGCTCAGACTTACAATTCTGTTAAATGGAAGAAATCTTCCTCACAGTGAAGTATTTGGATCTTGACACAGTCTAAGTCAAAGAATCTTCATTTTTTGTGTTGATATTTTACATGGCTCAGTGTCTGTCCTTTGGTCACCTGTGCTCACTCAGCTACATTGGCTCCATGTCCAGAAACACCTTGATTTTAAAATTCTCATCCTTGTGTACAAATCTGTCCATGGTCTTGCCCGTCCCTATCTATGTAATTTCCTCCAGCCACACAACCTTCTGAGATATCTGCACTCCTCCCATTCTGGCCTCTTGTGCATCCCCAATTTTAATCACTCCACCATTGGTGGTTGTACCTAGATCCTAAGCTTTGGAATTCCCTCCCTAACCTCTTCACCTCTCTACCTCTCCCTCCGCCTTTAAGATGCTCCTTAAAACCTAACTCTTTGAATAAACCTGTCCTAATATCTCCTCATGTAGCTTGGTGTCAAATCATGTTTGATAATCACTCCTGTGAAGTGCCTTGAGATGTTTACTACCTTAAAGGTGCCATCTAAATCCATGTTGTTTCCTTTAAATTCATTCCCGGAATGTATGCGTCACTGGCAAGATCTGCATTTATTGTTCATTCCTAGTTGGCCTTGACAAGGTGACGGTGAGCATTTGTTTTGGAACTGCTACAGCCTGTGTGGTGAAGATACTTCCACAGTGCTTTTAGTGTCACGGTCTTGTTTTTTCTTTCTCCTCAGAAATATTGTGTGTGCCTTTAAGACTGTAAAAAGATCACTGCACCTTTAAGACAGAATGTTCCGGAGACTCAATCTGCCATGGTGCATTCTGGTTGCCAAGCAACAGCAACAAGAGAGAGGTCACATGATTCAATGTTGCAGTCTGACTTTTGAAAACTGACTGGCACAGACTGGTTTGAGCAGAGAGAGCGAAAGATATGATTTGAACTGGAGGAGCTGTGTTATTTCTCTGTCAAAATTTTACAAAGTGAAGCTATGTTTTCTCTCTCAAGATTCTTCCAAGTAATAAGCCAAATTAATTCCCTAAGAAAATAAGTAAAACTTATCTTCCTTAACCAATTCTTGGTATTGCTGTGTTCATTACTGAAGCGACAGTTAATTCTACAACAGCCGAACTGCTAAATTCCTATCTTTGAAGTACTTTTTTTTCTGTGAAGACTTCAAGCTACCTTTGACTATTTCTACATTGGAAGGCTCCATTCATCAGGAACATAACTTGCAAAGATTTTATTTTTATTTTTTCGGTCAGCTAATTAAAAACTGAATTGCTGTTTACTTTGTTTTTATTCATTCATGGGATGTGGGCGTCGCGGCCAGGCCAGCACTTTTTGTCCTTCCCTAATTGCCCTTGAGAAGGTGGTGGTGAGCTGCCTTCTTGAACCACTGCAGTCCATGTGAGGTAGGTACACCCAAAGTGCTGTTCAGAAGGGAGTTCCAGGATTTTGACCCAGCAACAGTGAAGGAGCGGCGATATAGTTCCAAGTCAGGATGGTGTGTGACTTGGAGGGGAACATGGTGTTCCCATGCATTTGCTGCCCTTGTCCTTCTAGTTGGCAGAGGTCGCGGGTTTGGGAGGTGCTGTCTAAGGAGCCTTGGTGCGTTGCTACAGTACATCTTGTAGATGGTACACACTGCTGCCACTGTGCATCAGTGGTGGAGGTAATGAATGTGTGTGGATGGGGCGCCAATCAAGTGGGCTGCTTTGTCCTGGATGGTGTTGAGCCTCTTGAGTGTTGTTGGAGCTGCACCCATCCAGGTAAGAGGAGAGTATTCCATCACACTCCTGACTTTTGCCTTGTAGATTGTGGGCAGGTTTTGAGATTTCAGGAGGTGACTTACTTGCTTTTGAATATGCATCCTCTGACCTGCTCTAGTAGTTATGGTCCAGTTATGTTTCTGATCAATTGTGACCACCCCCTCCCCCCACCCCCCTCAGAATGGTGATGAGGGAGGTGGTTAGACCCTCTCTTGTTGAAAATGATCATTGTCTATCACTTGTGTGGTGAAAAAAATACTTGCTGCTTATGAACCCAAGCTGGGATGTTGTCCAGGTCTTGACACAATGCCAGCATGGAATGTTTCATTATCTGAGGAAGTATCAGTGGAGATGATCACTGCTATTTGGAGCTGATATTCATAACTTCTTTCAATTTTTCATGCTATATTGTATCAGTGTTTGCTTCAAAATCATTCGATATACATAATAAAAGTGGATCTTTATTTTTGGTACAGTAGATATTATCTTTAATTGCAGAGAATCCTGCAATGGGGAACTTAATTATAAACACAGTAGTTGGAAACGCATATGCACTTCTTGGAAGATACTGAACCATTCCATTAATAATCTATTTAAATTTATCATAGTGGGCTACCCCAGAGATTATTTCAATGAATAAGATGAATTACTAGGTGCCGTCAGATAGAATACTATTCATTTATCTCTGAAACCTAATGTGAGTTCACAGAATGCAAACTTAGAAAGCCCATAATTACAGTCACTAATTGGGCAACCTTATTCGTAGAGATGGTACAAGGAACGGACAGTGTGGGAAATATTAGCGTTTCACTGGTACAAGTAGTTAGTGCTCTTGTGGACAATGGAAATCTTGGTAGTATGGTGCTATTTTGAGTTTGCGGTTAAGGATTGGTGACGCAATCATGAATGACAGCTAGCCTGTGCTATATTTGACCTGGAATTGCTTGAGGGGAACACTGGCTGGAAAGAAAAGAAAAATATTTATGTTCCCAACATTGCAATCTCTCATCTTTATTAATAATGGCGAAGACGTTTCCACTGGCGTTACATTGACTTGCTGACCTAACAGATGTAGAAAATTCTTCACGAGTTTCTGTGCCAGCTCGTGCTCAACCCAACCAATTCCAAGATGTGGGATGATGAACATGTCTGCTGATGTATAAGCATTCAAAATAGTCATGAGAGGAATACATTTTAAAATTCTCATCCTTGTTTTCAACTCCCTCCATGGCCTAGCCTTTCCCTATCTCCTCCAAATCCCTACAATTCTCCGAAAACTCTGCACTCCTTGAATTTAGGTCTCTTGTATCCCCGATTTCCATTGCTCCACCATTGCCAGCCATGCCTTCAGTTGCCTGGGCCCCAAATTCTGGAACTCCCTGCCTAAACCTCTCTGCTATTCAGTTTCCATCTTCTCCTTTCAGATATTCCGTAAAGCCTACTTGTTTGAGCAAGCCTTTAGTCACCTGTCTGAATATCTCTTTATGTGGCTTGGTGTCAAATTGTGTCTGCTAACATTCTCTGCTTCTTCTTTGGCCCCTTTGTCTCGAGAGATAATGGGTAAGCACCTAGAGGTGGTCAGTGGTTTGTGGAGCAGCGTCTGGAGTGACTATAAAGGTCAATTCTAAAGTGACAGACTCTTCCACAGGCGCTGCAGTTAAAATTGGTTGTTGGGGCTGTTACACAGTTGGCTCTCTCCTTGCACTTAGTTTAGTTTAGAGATACAGCACTGAAACAGGCTCTTCAGCCCACCGAGTCTGTGCCGACCATCAACCACCCATTTATACTAATCCTACACTAATTCCATATTCCTACCACATCCCCACCTGTTCCTATATTTCCCTACCACCGACCTATACTAGGGGCAATTGCTAATGGCCAATTTACCTATCAACCTGCAAGTCTTTGGCATGTGGGAGGAAACCGGAGCACCCGGAGGAAACCCACGCAGACACAGGGAGAACTTGCAAACTCCACACAGGCAGGACCCAGAATTGAACCCGGGTTGCTGGAGCTGTGAGGCTGCGGTGCTAACCACTGCGCCACTGTGCCGCCCCTGCGCCACTGTGCCGCCCCAAAGACTTCTGTCTTTTTTCCTGCCAACAGCTAAGTCTCAACTCGCCACTCTTTAGCCCCGCCTTTATGGCTTTCTGCCAGCTCTGGCAACTGACTCCCACGACTTGTGGTCGATGTCACAGGATTTCATTTCGCGTTTGCAGATGTCTTTAAAACGGAGACATGGACGGCTAACACTAAAGGCACTATATAAATGCAAGTTGTTGTTGTTGTTATAATTAATTTCCTATTGATTGACCCCTAGCAACAGTGGGCACAAGGAACACTCATGCATTTCTGGTATCCGCGTTTGCTCTGGTGTTGGAAGTAGATATATTTAAAAGTGAAAGTGCCGCCTTAGTCTATGGAATTGATTGAAGATGCTAAAGCATTTGTTTTTTTGAATAGTTCTTTATGTAAATGATGTGAAGCCAGCCACAGAAGCTGCCAGCCCACACTGCACTGCTGTAGATATACCAGATCAACTACCAGAGACACCTTCCTTCTCTCAGCCCAGGTAGCTGCACTATTGCAGCCAGGAATCCTCCCAGAATCTGAACTAAAATCTGTTATTTACTCTGACCCTGGCAAATCGTTCAGGCACTGAGGCAGTTGGACTTCCCACCTGTCCGAATTTGCACTGAGATCTTTTATGTATGCAAATGACGGGCAGGAAAAGACCAGCTGGTCCATCAAGCCAGCCCCACATTCGTAATGCCTGAAGCATCATGACTAAATATTTTCACTCCCCTGTGGCTATGTAATCTCCTGGGAGAAGCAAAAGAAAAAGCAAGGAAATACTGCTCACTGTTATATTTGAATGAATGAGTGACTATCATGTGACAAGCCCCTCCTTATCTGTGGTGTTTTCTCTGCAGCAGAGGAGAAGCAACTGGACTCTGACATGAGCAGACCCTAAGTGGGGGTCCCTCTCTATCCCTCTCTACATTTCAGCTTGAAAGCTTTCAAATCCTGCCTATTTACTGACCACCTTTGCATACTCTGGCTACAATCAGAAACCCCATTGGAGGAAATCATCTGCATCACTATCTCCAAGAGACTCACTGAACCAGTCATCTACCTCTTCAAACTAAAAGCCTCAGGACCACTGAATTCAGCTAGAAGTCAGTCGAAACACCAAACTCCACAGACTGTATGCCTCTTTTTTATGGACTCTAACTCAACCAATCTACCTTTCCCCACTCTGTAACCTATTTATGTGTGTGTAAACCTCTAGTGTGTGTGTGAGAGTGAAAGTCGGCACGTTGTTTATTATTTTCTTAGTTCAGTTTAGGTACAATAAAGTTAACCTCTTTCTTTGTTAATTCAAGAAAACATGCCCAATTGTTTCTTGTAATGATCAGAACAAGTATGTGATCAAACACCGACTGAATTGGCCAGTACATCCACTTTAAGAAAGAAAGAAACCTTTTGTGACCTAACGAGGAGAGGGAAAAGAGGGAAGCTCTTCAACTAATCCTCAGTTGAGCGTAACAATAGACTTAGATAAGTTATACAATGAAAAACTGTTCCCATTAACTAATGGTACAAGAACTAGGAGACACAGATTGAAGGTTTTGGGCAAGAAACGCAGGGGAAGTGTGAGGAAGAACTTTTTTTATGCAGCAGGTGGTAATTTTTAAATTCCAGACAGCTTGTTGTGGAAGGATAATTCTGGAGCCTATCTTTACTCAGTTTCACATTTACTGTACAAAATAAAGGATTACAAACATGCTGTTCCTCACTCAAATCCTCCACCAGTCTCAGTAAGAGTCTCCTGATAAGTATTCAAGACCCCAATTAACACCCTCCACCTGTATATAATTAAACAATTGATACACAATTAATAGATTCCCTTATTTCTTTTATAAGAAAAATTAGGTTAATATGCTCATACAACATTTCAAAATAAATCAACATTAATTCCATATTATCTACAAAGTATTACATTGTGAAACGCCCCTCCTCTAGCACCCCTAACAATTTCTTTGCACTATAATTTCTTTTTGTGAAACAATCGGATAGCTAGTGACTTGCTTCTACTCATTTAAGTTTGGAGATTTGGAGATTCTCTCCAGCATTTGTTTCAATCCAGCAATGTCAAAATGTAGTCATTTCTCACTCACACTTATTGTAGAGTGTACATTGTCCCACAAAGAACAATTATCCACATAACATTCACTGGGTATTCGATCTTCAGTATGTCCCTTGTTGAGGATTTGACCTAAAATATTATACAAATAGAACCTCAAATCCACTGCCTCCACAAGACCCAGTGTTTTCGCAGCTAAGGTGCTTTTAATGACACTTTTTTATTTTCCTGGCTTCTCAAGCTGAAAGACATTTCCCATTTTCACCCATATTATGAAACCAGCTGCACTCGAATACCAGAATCACAGAATCACAGAATAAGTCAGTGCTGAAGAGGCCCTTCGGCCCATCGAGTCTGCACCGATGCATTGACGACACCTGACCTGTCTACCTAATCCCATTTGCCAGCACTTGGCCCATAGCCTTGAATGTTATGATGTGCCAAGTGCTCATCCAGGTACTTTTTAAAGGATGTGAGGCAACCCGCCTCTACCACCCTCCCAGGCAGGGCATTCCAGACCGTCACCACCCTCTGGGTAAAAAAGTTCTTCCTCAAATCCCCCTTAAACCCCTGCCCCTCATCTTAAACTTCTGTCCCCTTGTAACTGACCCTTCACCAAGGGGGAACAGCTGCTCCCTTTCCACCCTGTCCATGCCCCTCATAATCTTGTACTCATCTTGTACCGATCAGGAAGATTAGCAAGTGAAGCATCACTAAAAATAAGTGGTTTCATGTTCTTTGGGTCACCTAAGGATGGGAACTTCAGTACACATTTCTCCAGATTTAATTTTTTTAATGCTTTATTTGCCCGTAAAACATTCTCAACAGTTGGGTGTTTCGTCATCGTACTTAGCTCCAGCACATCAAAACTAACGTCAGATCTAGTCTGACTGCACAACCAATTTAATTAACTAATTGAGCTTTGCTGATGCTCAGTCTTTAGATATATCATCATCTTTCTGCGATAACCTAGCATGATTATCTGGGATAGGAGTAATACTCTCTAAATAAGATTGTTGATTTAAAGTTATTCCAGACTTAGGGCTGGGTCTTGTTCTCCCACCACTGGGAATGGCAGTAAATAGTGGTCTTGTTAAAGGAGCAGGTGCTGGCACTATTTTTAAAAGGCTGCCAGCTCAGCAAACAGCACAACAGAACATAGAGTTGATCCCTCCCCCCGCTACAGTATATAGTGCAGAGTGCACCCCTTCCCCACCCCAGTGGAGCCATCGTTCCCTGGATGGGAAAATGAAGGTGCGCGAGTGCCGCATGTCACGCTGAAGATCATGAACTGAAAGTAAAGTCGCTGTGGATTACATTTTAATTAATGCAAAGATGTAATTTAAATATGCAAACTTGGGTCCCATCACAGACCGGCGGAGGGGTTGCCATGGAGCTTCCCCGCCGCCGAGAAGATCGGGCTCTACAATCTCAGCGTTGGGTTCAATGGCGGGCCGCTGCCGCTCTGATTTTCCAGAGCCCCCTGCCACGGAACCTGATGTCGGGAGGAGAACAAGATCCAACGCTTAGTCAGCTTAATATCTAAACCAATATATTTAAAGGCTCCACAAGCCTGACTCCCAATCTTAAATTCTGCCCTCATTTTTTAATAACATATTTCTCAAAATCTGCAGTACCAACCCATAAAAAAATAGCAATGTGGATCATGAAGATGCCTGAAAGTTTTCCTTTATGATGCCAATAAAACATTGCAGGATCAGCTTTCAGTTGAACACAAATAATTTTCAACAAAACAAATCTCACTGAGAAATACCACATCCCTGAAAGCACCATTAAGGCTATAGATGGATTTGTTCAGTTTCCAGAGTTTTTCTTCTGCATCTGCTGCCTCTTTAGGTGTTTTCAGAAACACTTCTCTCTGAAAAGTATCACCCTGCAGAAATGCAGCTTTTATGTCCATGGATCTACACTCCCATGAATATGTGGCCAAAAGAGCTAAAGAGGTTTTCAAGATTACCTTTTCAGCTGTGGGACAGTCCACTCTAACATCGGTATCACCCAGTCACTCTTCAAAACCCCTCGCAACTAGCCTCGCTTTAGCCCTATAAGTCCCATCAGGAAGGACTTTTTCAGTACAAATCCATCTATGTAACAAGGCTGGCTGCCCCTATCCGGTACCTCAGAATAAACACCAAACTCTCTCCAACTCTCTAATTTCTTATATTTTGCTTCTCTTCTTAGATTATTCTCAAGTTTATTGGCAACCACTAAAACATCACGGTCATCAGGACTTCTGCTTCTAGTTCTATTCCGAGACTGCTCTCTAACCTTCATTTCATTGTGGAATCTGTTCAAACTACGGCCTCTATTAGCATTGTGATGTCTTTCAGGACTACTGCTAGAAGATCTCCCTCGCGCACTATCAGAGGCTCTTTTTCCAGTATGGGATTGTTTCCTGACGCAACAGTCACTTCCAGATCCACTATTAGAACTTGCATTGCACTTTCTTACTCTCCACTCTTTTATCCCATTCTGCCAGTCCATGGACCTTGCGGCTTGGTTGTCATCTTGAACATTCAACAATATTTAAACTTGCCAGTAGATTTTCCTGCACGTCCCACAATTGTTGCATCCCTCCATTTATTAAAACTCTCTGTAATATATGTTACCTGAGTACCTATTCGGAGCAATTGTCCTTTGGATGCCATTGATCTTTCTTGAGCGTCATGATCCCTCACATTACTATCCATACCTTGATCGACCTCATTCTGTTCCTCAGGACTTTCATCACAAAACACATGATCATTTGAGGTACAAGGTGCCTCTTTTCCCTCTATCAGCTGCTCAGATTCTGAGATTTTGTAATCAATGCCGATTAATCGTGAAGAACGAACCTTAAAGTTTGATTTCCATGTAACTACTGTCTTACCATCGTGGACTATTACCTTACTAGGGTCCTTCCATTCCCTATGACCCCCTCTTTTATAATATACCAAATCTCCTGAACTAAATTCCGCCTCAGATGGCATTATACAATGCTTCAGACCAGTGTGAATTTTCTCCAAGACCTCAGCCTTGATGAAAGTGCATCTCCCTGCATCTAAAGCATTCAAATGTGCAGAAAAAATTGAGCTAATTGTTGTACCTTCTAGAGCAGGAGGACTGTCACATAGTACGGAAGGCAATTTGGGATTCCGTCCATAGACCAATTAATAGGGACTATATCCCCCAACCATTTGAAGTGAATTCTTTGTATGAACCACCCATGCCAGGGTGGTTGTCAACTTGCAGTTTGGTTGGTCAGCTAAGATTTTATGCAGCATTACATCAATCACTGCATGAGTCCTTTCACAGAGCCCATTACTGAAAGGACTTTCAGCTGCAGTATTCATAGCTATATTGCTCATGTTTTCACACGTCTCTGATCACGTCATTGGCAAATTTCCCTCCATTATCAGTCAGAAACTTAGCTGGTGCCCCAAGTCCAGTCCCTATCCATTTCTCCTTGATTTTATCTATAATCACCCTTTTGTCTTTGCTATTTATTAGTGTAGAAAGACTAAAATCTAGTTGCTAGGTCTATAAAATGTAGAATGAAAATATTCATGTCTTTGTTCCATACTATTAAATCCATGACAACTACGTTGTTAAAGTTACATGCCAATGGAAAGCTTACAAAAGGATGTGATGGGGTCCTCTGACACTTCTTACAGATTTCACACTTTTCAGTCATCTTTTCTGTTAACCTCATATACTCTTCATCAATCACACCTTCATCTTTTAGTAGGGTTTTAAATCTTTGACAAGAAGGATGAGAGAATTATCTGTGTAACTTTAAGACAATTTGCTTTTTATCTCTCTTATTCTTAGCACCCGATGCCATTAATACTTCTTTAACACTCTGACTAGAAACATCAGGTTTTGTTAAGGGGATGCAATAGTGTCCTGACTGGGTAAACTGTAAATTCACTGACTTTCCAAAAACAATTGCCTTATCATGCTCCATAACACGCTTAATTTGTGCCTTTTTCATTGAAGGTTTACTGAACAGTAAAGGTATCTTACTAGAGACTACATCAGTACTGATAATGACTTACTCTAACAAGATTACATGGAATTACTACTCTCTTCATGTAACTAAAATGTGTTGACATCACCAAAGCTAAAGCTGGTAGTACTTTTATACTCCTTAACTTTGCATCAGTCTTCATTGCTGAGTGAATCCAGATAACATTGTAACCAATCTGTTACACATACTGTCGACGTGGAAACACTATCTATTACAGCTCAGTTGAATGAATGCACAATGAACACATACATCACAGGACTAAAACTCATTGTGGCTAATACAATTCATTCAAAATCATCCATATCTTCCTCTTCTGTCTCTGCATCTTGCGTGATTCCGAGGACTCTGCACCTCTGCTTTGGGCAATTCATTGCATAATGATACTTTGAGTCACACCTGAAACATCTATTAACTGTTCCTTGGGCATTCCTTGGATTCATTCACTTATGATTGCTGTTCCAATTCTGTCCTCCACTTGCAAGGTGCTTTCATCCTCATTCATCTTGTCTTTAACTCTTCCATTGTACTTATGCCTACGTCCAGCATCTGGACCATTTAGAAATCCAGTAAACATTGAGTCCTCCATTCTTTATATCACTGAAGAATGCCCTGTTTGTTCTACCAGGGCTGCAGGAAATGACTGTTTCCCCAGTACTTTCTTTAAGACAGCAGATATCTGATCTAACAGGGAGTACTTTTCTAAGAACCAAACCCCAGTTAGAACCAAGAGTCTGTCCATATATGACACCTTGGTACAATCTATCACAGAATCATAGAATTGTTACAGTGCAGAAGGAGGCCATTTGGCCCATCATGTCTGCACTGACTCTCGGAAAGAGCAATTCACTTCGTGCCATTCCCCTGCCTTCTCCAGGGCCTTTTCAGATAACTGTCTAATTCCCTTTTGAATGCTTCAATTGAACCTGCCTCCATCACACTCAGGCAGCACATTCCAGACCTTAACCACTCACTTCATGAAAAAGTTTTTCCTCATGTCACTTTTGCTTCACTTACCAATTACTTTAAATCTGTGCCCTCTCATTTGCGATCCTTTCACAAGTGGGAACAGTTTCTCCCTATCTACTCTGTCCAGACCCATTATGATTTTGAATACCTCTATTGAATCACCACTCAGCCTTCTCTTCAAGGAAAACAGTCCTAACTTCTCCAATCTATCTTCATAACTGAAATTCCTCATCCCTAGCACCATTCTTGTGAATCTTTTCTGTACTCTCTCCAATGCCCTCACATCTTTCCTAAAGTATCTAGCAATTTAAATGCTAGCACTGATGTCCAAATTGAATTTCCTCAATCTTTTATACAGTCTGTTGAAGTCCATGATATATTCCTCCATTGAATAACCACCTGTTTTCCAAAATATATCAAAGACTGACCATGCCACATATGCATTCATATGCGGTCATCGTCTGATTTTACTTTTGGGAGGAAGTGATAATGCCAAGATCATACCTTGTTTCCTCTTTGGTAGGAAGTAACATATATCCACATGTCCATTTTGTACTTACACTGGTCATATGAAAACATTGGAGGATAATCATACTCTGACAATTAACACTTGCTTTCTACCATATTTTCCACAATAGCCAGTGAGAGTTTAGTTTTCTATGTCAAAAAAGAAATCCGAGTCTCCAGCCTTCAGCTTTAAGACAACCGTTTTCTGCTACCATGTAAAATTCCAGAAAGCCTGCTCTAGAAACATACTGGTGGAGCCTATCTTTACTCAGTTTCACATTTATTGTACAGAGTAAAAGGATTACAAACATGTTGTTGCTCACTTAAACCCTCCACCAGTCTCAGTAAGAATCTCCTTAACACCCTCCACCTGCATATAATTAAACAGTTGATACACAATTAACAGTAATGACCTGGAACTCACTGCCCACAAGGGTGCTGAAAGCAGAGATAATAAGTGATGTCTAAAGAAAATTGGAAGGCCACTTCAAAGAAATAAACTTGCAGGTCTACGGGGATTGAGCAGGAGAGTGGGACTGACTGGATCGCTCTGCGAAGAGCTGGAATGGACTTAATGGGCCAAATGGCCTCTTTCTGTGTCATAAATGACTCTATAAATTCCTCTTTGACTGCTACAGGTGATCAAAACCAGTCCAGGACATCACATTGGCCATGTGTACATTAACTGTTAATACCTTTTATATGATTCCATTATAAACTCAACCAGGTCCAACTCCCTCTTGAAGGTGTTAAGAGCCAGCATAAAATAGAAAAGTTAGCAACACATTCCAGAGACTCACCACTCTTTCGGAAAAGACAAACCAGCCAACATTTAGCCTATTCCTGCTTTTGGCCGAGATGTATATCAAAAACTGACCAAAAAGTCATGATTGAGTTTTTTTTATTCATTCATGGGGACGTGGACGTCACTGGCTAGGCCAGCATTTATTGCCCATCCCTCATTGCCCTTGAGAAGTTGGTGGTGAGCTGCCTTCTGGAACCACTGCAATCCATGTGGGGTAGGTACACCCACAGTGCTGTTAGGAAGGGAGTTCCAGGAATTTGACCCAGTGACAGTGAAGGAACGGCGATATAGTTCCAAGTCAGGATGGTGTGTGGCTTGGACGGGAACTTGCAGGCAGTGGTGTTCCCATGTATTTGTTGCCCTTGTCCTTCTAAGTAGTAGAGGTCGCAGGTTTGGAAGGTGCTGTCTAAGGAGTCTTGGTACATTGCTGCAGTGCATCTTGTAGATGGTACACACTGCTGCCACTGTGCGTCGGTGGTGGAACGTGTGAATGTTTGTAGATGGGGTGCCAATCAAGCGGGCTGCTTTGGCCTGGATGGTGTCGAGCTTCTTGAGTGTTGTTGGAGCTGCACCCATCCAGGCAAGTGGAGATTATTCCATCACACTCCTGACTTGTGCCTTGTAGATGGTGGACAGACTTTGGGGAGTCAGGAGGTGAGTTACTCGCCTCAGGATTCCAAGCCTCTGACCTGCTCTTGTAGCCATGGTATTTATATGGATACTCCAGTTCGGTTTCTGGTCAATGGTAACCCCCAGGATGTTGATAGTGGGGGATTCAGCGATCATAATGCCATTGAATGTCAAGGGGAAATGGTTATATTCTCTCGTGTTGGAGATGGTCATTGCCTTGTGTTGCGCGAATGCAGGAAGGATGTCCCCGATGGCGGGGGAGTTCAGGACCAAGGGTCACAGTCTAAGGATAAGGGGGTAAGCCATTTAGGACTAAGATGAGGAGAGATTTCTTCACCCAGAGAGTGGTGAATCTGTGGGATACTCTACCATGGAAAGCAGTTGAGGCCAAATCATTAAATATATTCAAGGAAGAGTTAGATATAGTCTGAGGGCTAATGGGATCAAGGGATACGGGGAGAAAGCGGGAACAGGTTACTGAGTTTGGATGATCTGCCATGATCGTATTGAAGGGTGGAGCAGGCTCGAAGGGCCATATGGCCTACATGTGCTGCTGTTTTTCTGTGTTTCTATCTTTCTATGAATGTTACTTGCCACTTATCAGCCCAAGCCTGGATATTGTCCAGTTCTTGCTACATTTCTACATAGACTGCTTCAGTATCTGAGGAGTAGTGAATAATGCTGAACATTGTATAATCATCAGAGAAAATCCCCACTTCTGCCCTTATGATTGAAGGAAGGTCATTGATGACGAAGCTGAAGATGGTTGGGCCTAGGACACTGAGGAACTCCTGCAGTGATGTCCTGGAGCTGTGATGATTGATCTCCAACAACCACAACTATCTTCCTTTGCGCTAGGTATGACTCCAACCAGTAGAGAGTTTCCCCCTGATTCCCATTGACTCCAGTTCTGCTAGGTTTCCTTGATGCCATGCTCGGTCAAATGCTGCCTTGATGTCAAGGCCAGTCACTCTCACCTCACCTCTTGAGTTCAGCTCTTTTGTCCATGTTTGAACCAAGGCTGTACTGAGGTGAGGAGCTGAGTGGCCCTATCGGAACCCAAACTGAGCGTCATTGAGCAGGTTATTGCTGAGCAAGTGCCACTTGATAGCACTGTTGATGACACATTCCATCACTTTACTTTGAGAGTAGACTGATGGGGTGGTAATTGGCCAGGTTGGACGTGTTTTGCTTTTTGTGTACAGGATATACCTGGGCAATTTTCCACATTGCTGGGTAGATGCCAGAGTTGTAGCTGTACTGGAACAGATTGGCTAGGGGCGCAGCAGGTTCTGGAGCACAGGTCTTCAGTACAATTGCTGGAATATTGTCAGGGCCCATAGCCTTTGCAGTATCCAGTGTCTTCAGTCGTTTCTTGATATCATGCGGAGTGAATCGAATTGGCTGAAGTTTGGCAACTGTGATGCTGGGGACTTCAGGAGGAGGCCGAGATGGATCATCAACGCGGCACTTCTGGCTGAAGATTGTTGCAAATGCTTCAGCCTTATCTTTTGCACTGATGTGCTGGGTTCCCCCATCATTGAGGATTGGGATATTTGTGGAGCCACCTCCTCCAGTTAGTTGTTTAATTGTCCACTACCATTTATGGCTGGATGTGGCAGGACTGCAGAGCTTAGATCTGATCCGTTGGTTATGGGATCGCTTATCTCTGTCTATCGCATGCTGCTTACACAGTTTGGCACACAAGAGTCCTGGGTTGTAGCTTCACCAGGTTGACACGTCATTTTGAGGTATGTCTGGTGCTGCACCTGGCATGCCCTCCTGCACTCTTCATTGAACCAGGGTTGGTCTCTTGGCTTGATGGTAATGGTCTACCACTCTAGTGGGGGATATGCTGGGCCATGAGGTTACAGATTGCATTTGAGTACAATTCTGCTGCTGCTGATGACCCACAGCACCTCATGGATGCCCAGTTTTGCATTGCTCGATCTGTTCAAAATCTGTCCCATTTAGCATGGTGGTAGTGCCACACAACACGATGGATGGTATCCTCAATGTGAAGGCGGGGTATTGTCTCCTCAAGGACTGTGCGGTAGTCACTCCTACCAATACTATCATGGAGAGATGCATCTGCCACAGGCAGATTGGTCAGGGCGAGATGAAGTATGATTTTCCCTTTTGTTGGTTCTCTCACCACCTGCCGCATACCCAGTGTAGAAGCTATGTCCTTTCAGACTCAGCCAGATCGGTCAGTAGTGGTGCTACCGAGCCACTCTACGTGATGGACATTGAAGTCCCCCACCCAGAGTACATTCTGAGCCCTTGCCACCCTAAGTGCTTCCTCCAATTGCTGTTCAACATGGAGGAGTACTGATTCATCAGCTGAGGGCGGGCGGTAGGTGGTAATCAGCAGAAGGTTTCCTTGCCTATGTTTGACCTGATGCCATGAGACTTCATGGGGTCCAGTGTCAATGCTGAGGACTCCCAGGGCAACTCCCTCCTGACTGTATACACTGTGCCACCGCCTCTGCTGTCTCTGTTTTGCCAGTGGGACAGGACATAACCGGGGATGGTGATGGCGGCGTCTGGGGCATTGTCTGCAAGCTATGTAACATGTAGTGTTTAAAAATGTGATCCTTTGGTCTCCATCGGGATTTAAATCATCATCCTACTGTCTTTTTCATCTTATTTCTGGATTACACATTAGGATAAACTACTTGGAATTTTTGTGCTTTCTCAGCTCTGCCATAACTTGAGCAGGATGGATGGTCTCCAACCCAGTTGCCAGGCCTTGACCATGGCCGAATTTAGTGGGGGCAGGGGTCATGGTCAGTGGCATAATTTAGGTGGCAGCCCACTTAAGAGGAGCAAAGAAAAATGGTTGCAGAAAGTTATGGGAAGGAACTGTTTCCACAGACAAGAAGGTCAGTAACCAAAGGATACACATTTAAAATAATTGGCAAAAGTACTAAGGGGGAGATGAGGAGATACTTTATGACACAGCAAATTGTTAAGATTTGGAACAGGGTGGTGGAAACAAATTCACTATTACCTTTCAAAAGGCAGTTGGATCTAGGTTTCAAAAGGAAAAATTTGCAAGGCTAGGGAAAAAGCAGTGTCGTGGGACTAACTCATAGCACTTTCAAAAAGACAACACAGGTATGATAGGCTGAATGGCCTCCTTCTGTGCTGTTTGATTCTATGCCTCCGTGTGGCCTACAGGGGTGGCCCTGATTTTGTTTTATGTTTGGTAATATCGACTAGATAATTGATCACCCAGATAGACAAAGGCAGTCCTTTAAACTTTTAAATATGTTTCTCACTGTGGTAACAATTCTCAACACCAGGAAGACACAAGTGCTTCTAGCATCCAATGTTGCAATGCTGCAAGTGATGGAAAGCATGTCACCCACTGAATTCCCATCATTTCCGCCCAATTTGAAAATGCTTGGAGTATATGGCTTTCCCTTCATTCCCCATAATTTCCTGTGGAAATTGCTAGAACTGGAGTCGGGTAAGCAGGGAGCCAATGCCTGGAGAAATTCTACACCGATTAGCAAACTTCAGAGGCAAGTCCTCTCCACTGCCTCAGCTCTTGAGGCAAAAAATTAACAAAGTGTGATAGTAGTTCACCTATGTGTCAATGGATTGCTCTGTTCTAGTTATACTTTGAGGTATTCACAGTCAATACTGGAAACAGCAAAGCTGCTTTTCATCGGTTACGGTTTAGGTCGTTTATCTTTCAATGGGGGTGAAACTGGTCTTCATCAGTAGGGTAAAAAGGGTGATAATGATTCATCAGTTCATTTTACTGCCCACCTAATCTTCTTTCCCATTGCTTAATTTGCTTAATCAGCTCATCTGTTGCTGAAATCCTCATTCATGTCTTGCGGAATATAGGAACAGGAGTTAGGCCATTTACCCCCATGAGCCTGCTGTTCCATTCAGTGAGATCACTCCATCTAACTACCTTTTCTCCATATCCCTTGACACCTTTGGTCAACAAAAATGTTACCTCTAGGTTCGACTAATCTGACCATCCTTCCACCTTGCAACCTTCATAAGTTTGAGCTGATCCAAAGCTCTGCTGCCCATTTCCTTACTCATACCAAGTACACCATTCACACCTGCGCTTGCCGACCTACATTGTCTCCCAGCCCACAAATGCCTCAATTTTAAAACTTTCATCATTGTTTTCAAATCATGTCATGGTCTCACCCCTCCCTTTCTCTGTAACATCCTTCAGCCCTAAAACCCTCCAAGGTCTTTGCACTCCTCCAATTGTGACTCCTTGCAAATCTCCAATTTTCATCGCTCCACATGGCTGTGCCTTCGGCTGCCTAGACACTAGACTCTGGAATTCCCTCTCTACCTCTCGATCTTCCTTTAAGAAGCTACTTAAAACCTGCCTGTTTGACCATGCTATTGGTCATCTTTTCTAATATCTCCTTATGTGGCTCGATGTCAAATGTTGTCTAATATCACTCCTGTGAAGTGCATCGGGATATTTTACTATGTTAAAGGCACTCTAAAAATGCATAATAAAAACAGAAAGTGCTGGAAATACTCAGCAGATCCGGCAGTTCAGTATTTTGATTTTATTTACTCTAAAAATGCATGCTGATTTTATTGCTAATAACACAGATGCTGTTACACAAGAGAGGCATATTCAGATTGTCATAGAGTCATAGAGTTACACGGCACAGAAACAGTCCCTTCGGCCCATCGTTTTTGTGCTGGCCATCAAGCACCTAACTATTCTAATCCCATTTTCCAGCACTTGGCCCGTAGCCTTGTATGCTATTGCGTTTCAAGTGCTCATCTAAATACTTCTTAAATGTTGTGAGGGTTCCTGCCTTTAACACCTCTTCAGGCAATGCATTCCAGATTCTAACCACCCTCTGAGTGAAAATGTTTTACCTCAAATCCCTACTAAACCTTCTGCCCCTTACTTTAAATCTATGCCCCCTGGTTATTGACCCCTCCACTAAGGGAAAATGTTTCTTCCTATCTAACCTATCAGTGCCCCTCATAATCTGAGACATCCTCAATCATGTCCCCCCTCAGCCTTCTCTGCTCTAAGGAAAACTACCCTAGCCTTTTCAGTTTCTCTTCATAGCTGAAATGCTCCAGCCCAGGCAACATCCTGGAGAATCTCCTCTGCACCCTCTCCAGTGCAATCACATCCTTCCTATAGTGTGGTGACCAGAACTGTACACAGTACTCCAGCTGTGGCCTAACTCGCGTTTTATACAGCTCCATCATAACCTCCCTGCTCTTATATTCTATGCCTCGGCTAACAAAGGCAAGTATTCCATATGCCTACCTAACCACCTTATCTGCCTGTGCTGCTGCCTTCAGTGAACTATGGATAAGTACACCAAGGTCCCTCTGACCCTCTCTACTTCCTAGGGTCCTACCATCCATTGTATATTCCCTTGCCTTGTTAGTCTGTGATGAGTGGCTTAGTTCCTGGCCCCACAAAACATTGCTACCATCGAAAAAACTCAAGGCAGTTGTCTTGATGGATGAAGCTTAACACTATCCATCACAGTTCAATTTAATTGATCAGCACCTCTGACATTGAACTCAACATCCATTCCCTCCATCAGTGGCATAATGAGGTCGCAGTGTATACTATCTATAGAATTCACGGCAGCTACTCACCAAGGTTATTGAAACAATGCCCTCCTCTATGATGTTTACTACTGAGAAGAAAAACAGCATCAATGCCATGTGAGCACCATTACCTCAAGTCACACATCATTGCATCTTGAACATACATTCCCATTTCTTCATTGTCATTGGAGCAATAATATACTTAACATCATAGCAGCATCAACACTAGGACTGCAACGATTCAAGAAAAAGGTCCCCCACAACCTTCGCAGGTCAACGAAAGATGGATAATAAACATTGGCCTTTCCAGTATCACCCACATCCCGAGAAAAATAAAAAAAAAATGAATAACAAAGGTAAACAAAGCTGACTTACAAAAAATCTAAAGGTTACTCAAACAATATAAATGACTCATTGAGTTTCAAATTCAAATTTTACCCTTTACAAATATTTTTTAACTTCTTACATCATCCTGATGTCTGACCTAAAAGTATTGAATATTCCAATGAATGCACATTGAAATCTCTTTCGAAGGTTAGCACGAGTGGAGCATAAATGCCAGTGTGGACTAGTTGGGCCAGATGGTCTGTTTCTGTGCTGTCTATCCTAAGTAATCCTATGTAATTTCTGTTTTTAAGTTAAAGCCCGTACAATGTGACAATATTTTATTCCTCTGATCATTTCAATAAACTCAATTACCTAAAATAAAAGTAAAATATTGCGGATGCTGGAAATCTGAAACACAAACAAGAAATTCTGGAAATACTCAGCAGGTCTGGCAGCATCCGTGGGGAGAGAAGCAGAGTTAACGTTTCAGGTCAGTGACGCTCCATCAGAACTGGAAAAGGTTAGAAATGTAAAAGGTTTTAAGCAAATAAAGCTGGGGTGGGGCAAGAGATAATGAAAAAGGTGTTGATAGAACAAGGTCACAGAGAATAACTGATCAGAAGGTCATGGAGCAAAGGCAAATGGTATGTTAATGGTGTGCTGAAAGACAAAGCATCAGTACAGAGAAGGTGTTAATGGACAGAAAACTGAGCAGCCTGGCCCCAAGCACAAACATGAAAACAACAGTGGGTAGGCACAGTAGAAACAAACTAACAAGCTAAAATGAAATAAACATAAACAAGAAAAAAGAAAAAAGAAAAAATGACTAAAAATAAAAAGGGGGCCCATCTTGCTCTGAAATTATTGAACTCTCTGTTCAGTCCAGCAGGCTGTAGTGTGCCTGATCGGTAAATGAGATGCTGTTCTTCGAGCTTGCATTGATGTTCACTGGAACACTGCAGCAATCTCAGGACAGAGATGTGAGCATGAGAGCCAGAGGTGTGTATTGAAATGGCCAGCAACCAGAAGCTCGGGGTCATGCTTACGGACTGAGCGGAAGTGTTCTGCAAAGCGGTCACCCAGTCTGTGTTTGGTCTCCCCAATGTCCACCCACTGTTTTTTTCATGTTTGTGCTTGGGGCCAGGCTGCTTAGTTTTCTGTCCATTAACACCCTCTCTGCACTAATGCTTTGTCTTTCAACACACCGTTTGCCTTTGCTCCATGACCTTCTGGTCAGTTATTCTCTGTGACTTTGTACTATCAATACCTTCTCTTTTGTTATCTCCTGCCCCACCCCCGCTTTACTTGCTTAAAACCTTTTACATTTCTAATATCTACCAGTTCTGATGAAGGGTCACTGACCTGAAATGTTAACTCTGCTTCTCTCTCCACAGATACTGCCAGACCTGTTGAGTATTTCCAGCAATTCTTGTTTGTGAAGCTCAATTACCTCTTGGACTGTCCAGTTGCAGTATAATAAACAAGATGGAGTAGTTAAAGCATTTAAGGGGAAGTTTGAAGCCTACCTGATGTAGAAGAGAACAGTGAGATATGGGGACAGTGTGGGAAACAGTAATTAGAGTGGGAGGAGGCTAGTGTGGAGTATAAACACTAACCATTTGGATTGAATGGCCTGTTTCTGTGCTGTCGATTCTAAGTTATTTTTATTCATCCTTGGGCTATGACCATCACAGGCAAGGCCAGCATTTATTACCCAACTCTAATTGCTCTTGAGAAGGTGGTGATGAGCTGCCTTCTTGCAAAACTGCAGTCAATCTGGTTTAAGTACACCCACAGTGCTGTTAGACAGGAAATTCCATGTTTTCGACCCATCGATCATGAAGAATTCGCGATATAGTTCTAAGTCAGGATGGTGTGTAGTTTGTAGGGAAACTTGCAGATAATATTATGCAAAGGTACAGATTCACGTTATCATCGTGTTTTTCATTTTAAGTCTATTGCCTTAGATGAAGTGTATTTAATTGTTTGTGTTAGACTGTATTGGAGCATAGCAGATAAAAGACTAAGAGAAATTATGTTGCTTAACCAGATTCTCTGTCTCCTTTTCTGTGGAGGTGGAAGTTTCATACTGTATTCAATTCATACGTATTTAGGTACTACCAGAGAAAGGATCTCATTGTCAAGCTTCTCAATTTCTGGCCTTATTTATCAGGAGGACAAGTCAATCTTCAGACTTATCAGGACTTAGCATTTTATTTAAAGACACAAGCAGGTCTTGAAGCACAAAATGTCAATTTAACTTGTTGAGCTTTTCCTCTTGAATTGACTGTGTACATTTACATCACTTTGAACTTGACCTGAGTTACATATGTCTGGATTTTATTTTGGCAACGGGGTCCCGGTGACTGACCAGAAGGTGGGGGTGGGTAGGGGGGGGACCCTGCCTTCGACCTTTATTGGACTCCCGGCCAAATTGAACAGTGGGCAGGCAATTAACTGAGGCAATTGGAGGATAGACAGCTCAGCAGTCCCAGCAGTGCCACCGGGAGCAGTGGCCACTCCTGGGAATGCAGGAGGCTCAGAGCAGCTAAGATGGAGGAGGCCCCGGAACCAAAGTAGGAGGAGTCGAGATCTCTGGGATGAGTCAGGCGGGCCCCGACGAGGGGGGCAGGGTTTGATGTGGGGCCTCCATGGGCCATGGATTACCCCCAGAGGATGGACCCCTCCGAGACTGTCAGGAGGCTAACAAGTCTGCAACGTTGGCTAAATCCCAGCAGAGGCAATAAGCAGCCTTTAGGTGGCCTTTAATGGGGATCCTAGTGCACTTCCTGTCTGCCATGGTTCCCGCCACGGACAAAATGGCATGGGGGCAGGACAACGCCGCCCCATATAATTTTGCCTGGCCCATGCACCCCCCCAACTCCCAGCAAGGGCTGGTTAAAATCCAGCCCATATTCTTGATAACACTACGAGGAAGATAACTATGTATGAACTTTCACCCTTGCTGACTCCTTCTTCAGTGCAAACACCTGGATATCAGTCTAAAATTATAATTTACATTATTCAGTCCAACTTGTTTTGCATTTTTATGGTCCCAGTGATACAAGAATTTTTTTTTTTTTGTTCCTAAGATGTGTGCGTTGCTGGAAAGGCCAGCATTTATTGCCCAACCCTAATTGCCCTTGAGCTGGTGGTGCTGAATGGCTTACTAGGTCATTTCAGAGGGCAGTTAAAAGTAAACCACACTGATGTGGGCCTTGAGTCATGCATAGGCCACACCAGGTAAGGACAGCAGATTTCCAGCCATGAAGGACATTAATGAACCAAATGAGTTTTTACAACAACTCAGTAGTTGCATGATCATCATTACTGAGACTAGTTTGTTATTCTAGATGTATTAATTAATTGAATTGAAATACCACCACCTACCATGGTGAGATTTGAACTTATACCCTCAGAGTATTTATCCAGGCTTTTGGATTACTAGCCCAGTAACATTAACACTATACTACAATTCCCCCATATTACCTGATAGTACCTGTCTATAGACTGTTTGATAATCTAAGTTGACAGTTACCCTTATAATCCTGGAACTCCCTTCCTAACAGCACTGTGGGTGTGCCTTTCCCACATGGAATGCAGCAGATCAAGAAGGCAGCTCATCACCACCTTCTCAAGGGCAATTAAGGATAAGCAATAAATGCTGGCCTAGCCAGTGACACACACATCCCAGGATCTAGCATAAAAAAATAAGCTTCAACCCTATTCTCAGCTGGATTTTTAAGTTTGCATCATTCATTGCTTTGCTATATTTTTCTAGAACAGCTGAAAGTGTCTGAAACTAGATGTTTAAAAGGGTTACGTTTTAATTTCTTGTTTATCGAAGCTACATTTTTTAATCTGATCCCTACACATCAGACCCCCAACACCATAAGGCAACTGGCCTATTAAAATGTATAAGTTAATTTGAAATGTAATAATACATTTAATTACTTGCTATGGTGTTCATTATGTTTGGTGTCATTAAAATATGCTACTTCCACCAGATATTTGGATGATTTCTTGTCTTGGCATATTAGAAACATAGAAACATAGAAAATAGGAGCAGGAGTAGGCCATTCGGCCCTTCGAGCCTGCTCCACCATTCACTATGATCATGGCTGATCATCCAACTCAGTAACCTGTTCCGGCTTTCGCCCCATATCCTTTGATCCCTTTTAACCCCAAGCGCTATATATAACTCCTTCTTGAAAACATACAATGTTTTGACCTCAACTGCATTCTGTGGTAGAGAATTCCACAGGTTCACCACTCTATGGGTGAAGAGATTTCTCCTCATCTCAGTCCTGCATGGTTTACCCAATATCCTTAGACTATGACTGGACTCCCCCACCATCGGGAACATCCTTCCTGCATCTACCCTATCAAGCCCTGTTAGAATTTTAGAGGTTTCTATGAGATCCCCTCACTGTTCTGAACTCCAGCGAATATAATCCGATTCAACACAATCTCTCCTCGTACGTCAGTCCCGCCATCCCAGGAATATGTCTGGTAAACCTTTGCTGCACTCCCTCTATGGCAAGAACATCCTTCCTCAGATAAGGAGACCAAAACTGCACACAATATTCCAGGTGTGGCCTCACCAAGGCCCTGTATAATCACAGCAAGACATCCCTGTTCCTGTACTTGAATCCTCTCGCTATGAAGGCCAACGTACCATTTGCCTTTTTTACTGCTTGTTGCACCTGCATGGTTACCTTCAGCGATTGGTGTACGAGAACACTCAGGTCTCATTGCATATTCCCCTCTCTCTGTTTATAGCCATTCAGATAATAATCTGCCTTCCTGCTTTTGCTACCAAAGTGGATAACCCCACATTTATCCACATTATACTGCATCTGCCATGCATTAGCCCACTCACTCAACTTGTCCAAATAATCCTGATGCCTCTCTGCATCCTCCTCACAACTCACCCTCCCATCCAGTTTTGTGTCATCTGCAAATTTGGAGATATTACATTTAGTTCCCTCATCTAAATCATTAATATATATTGTGAATAGCTGGGGTCCTAGCACCGATCCCTGTGGTACCCCACTAGTCACTGCCTGCCATTCAGAAAAAGACCCATTTATCCCTACTCTTTGTTTCCTGTCTGCCAACCAATTTTCTATCCATCGCAATAAACTACTCCCAATCCCATGCGCTTTAATTTTACACGCTAATCTCTTATGTGGGACTTTGGCGAAAGCCTTCTGAAATTCCAGATAAACCACACCTTCTGACTCCCCCTCATCAACTCTACTAGTTACATCCTCAAAGAATTCTAGTAGATTTGTCAAGCATGATTTCCCTTTCGTAAATCCATGCTTTTCTGTCTGATTCTACCACTGTTCTCTAAGTGCTCTGCTATAAAATCTTTGATAATGGACTCTAGAATTTTCCCGACTACTGACGTCAGGTTGACTGGTCTGTAATTCCCTGCTTTCTCTCTACGTCCCTTATTAAATACTGGGGTTACATTAGCTACCCTCTAATCTGTAGGAACTGTTCCAGAGTCTATTCCATTCAGTTTTCTTGCAATCTGTTCCAAGAAGATATTCTCTTCTATAAAGTTTGGCTTGTGATTTGTGCTCCCTAAAAGCTTTCAGAAAAACACAACTTCCTTAACTGACTGACACTAAGCTAGGTACTGCGTTTTCCTGTAATGATGACTATATCCCCATTGTTTTGGCTACGATCATTATTTGTTAAAGCTTGGGTCCTTCCAGATTATTATTACTTGAACTTCCAGAGGTGAGAATGTTAGGTATATAAGGGGTAATTTTAACCCCCTAAAGCAGGTGAGTTTGGGTGACATTAAAATTTTAAAAATTGCATACCTGAACCCAACCCGCCTTGAACCCGTCCATTTCCAGTTTTAACAGAGGCAGGACAAGGGCGAGCTAACAACCCGCTCCCAGGAGGTATGCTTCAGATTTTATATCCATTCCAGCCTTAACTCTGGCTGGCTGGGTTTACCGGGCCTAGGGGAACACAGCAGCTAGAAGGAGGCAAGGATTGTTGGATGGAAGAGGCAAGTGCCTTTCCAGCACTGCTTGTGGGTCGGGGAAAGCGGGAGTGCTTCTCGTGGGTCCTCCAAGCAAAGCTGTTTACCAGCCCCCATCAGACCCATTCTCACTGTTAATCACTGCCCCTCCACTATCATTGTCATCCCAAAACCCCGTCTGCACCCCGATTGCTCTCCGACCCCCCCACGATCACGTCCAACTGTCCAAAGCAGGCTGCAGCTGCCCCCGAACACCCACTTTGTCACCCAAGTAACAGGAACCTACCTGCTTCTGGGTCACAACCTCTTCTGCATCTTCGCTCATCAAACGGGGCCAAGCCTTTCAATAAGCAGACTAGCTTCCAGGCAGAAAACCTGTAAAAAAAAAAGGCACACATGCTGTGGAATTAAAATGCCACTGTGTTCAGGAAACCCGGACATCCATTTCTTTCTAACTAGAATTCCTTCCCCTGCTTGGAAATCGTGTCCCAGTAAATACTGGGGCCATAGCCATAGTCAAAGACTTGTAGGAGCAGAAATTATGGCAGGGGGAGGAGGGAAGTCAGAAGCTTCCAACAGTCACCATTATCTGACCATCAAGAATGTTTTTAAGTCTGTTATAAAATTAATTCTTGTTTCCTATTGAATTTCATGGATAGGTTAACAAGATATGTTTGGCTGGCTGTACAGTTTAACTGCTAACGGATAATGAACCATTAATAATGGCTGTTGCACCAATGCCGAACAAAACCTGGTGGAAGGGGGGAAGAAATTTGCAACTGTTTGTGTAGCAATTGCTAATCCAGCCTAAATAAGAATCATGTAAAGTTTCTTTATTACAGAAGAATTTGTCTTGACTTTTTTCAAACCTCGGGTGGCATTCACACAATTGGAGTTGTCAGGGTTGAGATCGATGGATTTTTTTTGGGTAAGGAAATCAAGGGGATATGATTGCAGGAGGGTAAATGAAACTGAGGTGCAGACCAGTCATGATCTAATTGTGAATAATGAATGGTGGAGAAGGCTAGAGGGGCTGAATGGCCTATTCCGATTCCTATGTTCCTTAGCTATTTTACATTAACACCTTCTTGGGATAGATATGAAGGTTTGTGGAAATCCAATAGCAGAAAAGTTGACTGGGGGTGGGTGGGGGGCGGGCAGGGTTGGTGAGGGGGTGCGGGGTGGTGATTCTTGTCTGTCACCTGATTAACAGGAAACTGGGGGAGGAATATTGGTGGTGGCTGGGGATGAGGGGCATCTGAGGGGCCGGAAATCTCGGCGACCCTTTAGATGGCCAAGGCACGCATGATGCAATTTTCAGCTGTGGCTGTAAATAGACTGGTGGTGGCCATGGCCTGAAAGGGTGTTGAACATTTTTAAAGTTTCAATTTCATGGTGGGGGTTAGCAAGAGGAACAGGAGTGCTCCTCCTATCTCCGCCATAATATAGCATGACTCTTTTGGCCCATGCTCAAGCCTTCTGAAATCAGCTCCTCACTCTCCCATCACCCTATGCACCCAACCCTCCTTCCCGCTCTGACCTTAGGCTTGACCTACCAGCCAGATCAGTGTAAGAGGTGGACAATTTTCTGCATTGCATCGGAAGGCCCGTTTGGTACTCACAGCTCATTGGCAGGTTTCAAATCAGGCCTGGAGCTGAAAATGGTTTGGGCCTCCGGATGCCAGCTTTGGCCAGGCAGCAGAACCACTCGGCCACTTCATGCCCAGTTTGGCCAGCATGTGGAAAACTGCCCTCGACATTTCAACAACAACAACAACTTGCATTAATATAGCACCATTAACATAGTAAAACATCCCAAGACCCTTCACAGGAACAAGATTTGACATCGAGCCATATAAGGAGATATTAGGACTGGTGACCAAATGCTTGGTCAGAGAGGTAGGTTTTGAAGGAGTGTCTTAAAGGAGGAGAGAGAGATGTGGTGGCAGAGAGATTTAGGGAGGGAATTCCTGAATTTAGGGCCAATAGCGGAGCGATTGAAAACAGGGAACCTCAAGAGCTTATAATTGAAGGAGTAAAGGTATCTCAAAGTGTTGTAGGACTGTAGGTGGCTACAGAAGTAAGGAGAGATAAGGCCATATCGGGATTTGAAAATAAGTTTAAGCATTTTAAAATTGAGGCTTTGCCAGACCGGGAGCCAATGTACGTCAGCAAGCACATGTGAATGTCGAATGGGACTTGGTTCGAGTTTGGATATGGGCAGTAGAGTTTTAGATGAGCTCAGGCTTATAGAGGATAGAAAATGGGAGGTTGACCTGGACAGCATTGGAACATTGAAGACCAGAGTTAACAAAGGCATGGATTTCAGACACAGTGTACTCAGGACACCATAGAGTTAATCCTTGTCAAAACATTCACCCATCCAAGAAATTTGACTGAATGTTTTTGTATGCTTTTATGTAATTAAATTGAGCTAATTTTTCTTTAAAAAAAAATTGCCCTGCCTAAATCATCTGTACATGTCCAAGCCATCATTAATCTGGTTGATTAAGCAGAAAAAATTACTAGTTATTTAGCAACAGAAAGAATAGTAAAAACATTGTAGGCATATTTCTGGAATCTTTACAGGTTTAGTAGATCTTAATACAAGCCCAATGGAGCAACGCACCCACCTCAATGATTTAATGAAATATTGGGCTGAATTTTGTGCGGCCAGAGAGAGAGGGAGTGAAGGCATGGGTGGGGGTGGAGGGGGTAGAAAAATCAGAATGGACGCGCTCGCCTGGAAACCCAACGTCGTGGTGTCGGTTCCAGATTGCGTCCGCAGAGGGAAAGCTCAGAGATAGTGTCACCATTTAAATTGCTGAACAGCTAGTGAAATATATTTGTATGGAGTTGACTGCAATTTTATGGGGAGTTTTAAATATTGTCAATGACGAATGGGGATCATGTGCCTTCTGGTCCCCGGATGTTTAAAGGTGGTGGTAATGAGATGAGGCCTCAGTGATGCAGCCATGGAGAGCAGTGGATAACGGAAGGGGAAGGAGTGGCCTGCATTATTGGCCTGCAGTACTGGTCTCTCTGCCCGGTTGGCCTCGATTTCGGGTGCTGGTCGATCTGTCAGAGTGAGCACTGAGGGGCATT
Organism: Heterodontus francisci; assembly: GCF_036365525.1. NCBI lineage: Eukaryota > Metazoa > Chordata > Chondrichthyes > Heterodontiformes > Heterodontidae > Heterodontus > Heterodontus francisci. The sequence goes on from NC_090371.1 coordinate 32,546,412, forward strand.
GGTGTATATTCTGAGGAGAGTAGCAAGGTGAAAGGTGCCAAGGCAAGTTCCTCTCTGCAAGGACAGCACTCTCGAGGGCTACTAATGAGCTGCCATGGGTTTCATATATCCTAGCCAGAATTTAATGTTGAGGCAGTGGCCCTGCCTACTGGCTGAAAAATTGGGGAAGGATCTACCTCCGCCAGACCTGGAAGCTACACTGCTATTTTGAGTACCCAGGCCCTTAATTGGCCTCAATCGGGACTTTCGCCCCTCTAAGGCAATCATAGGGCCAGAAGCTCCTCAGTCCCAGCAGCGCCAATGGGAGCGGTGGCCACTGCTGGGACTGCGTGCAATAAGAGGAGCCACGATGGACGCCGGCATGCGAGAGTTGAAGTGGGGTCGGGGCTTGACGGGGACAATTGTCTAGGCCCGGGGGGTGGGGGGAGGAGTGGCGGAGAGCAGGGCAGGCTGGGTAATTTTAGTGGGAATGGCCTGTGCTGCTGGGTGGGGTGGGGGGGGGGGTCCTCTATGGGGTGTCCCCAGCTACAAGGAGGATGCCAGGTATTAATGGGCGGCCTCCTCAGGTGTTGAAGTGCCCATCAGGCCCTTAATTTTCATTTAATTAGCCACTTAGGGGCCTCAATTGGCTTTCGGCCAGTGGGCCGTTTGCCACCTCCCCTTGTCACTGGTAAAATAGCAGCTGGGCAAGTATGTGATGGGCTTGGCACCCCCTGCCTCCCACATGATTTTACACCTCCTGCCTTCCAGCTCCTTCCCGGGAGGGGGCATTAAATGACGGCCCCCGTCTTTGTGGACTCCCGTGCCACCCAGCAGCGGCTCAGAGGGATGGAGGGCCAGGATATCGCTGCATCCACCTGTGCAGCACCAATAGGAGAGCAACAACTGCTAGCCAGGGCAAGAAGGGCCTACCCACTCCAGAGAGTTTATCAGACTTGACTCATCTACCTCCAGATGTTTGAGTGGCAGTGTCAGCGGCTCTCCAGGGAGGCCATCACCGACATTTTCACCATGCTGCAGGATGAACTGCAGCTCAGGGGCTTCGGTGGACACCCAATGCCTGGGGCCCTGATGATCACCATGGCACTCAACTCAAAAGGACCCCAAAAATCTTCTACCGGCATGTAAACCGGTAGTAAGAGGTGGAGTGAGGCATATTAGGGAGAAAGAGGGCAATATATGCTTCAGGGCACAGGGCAAGGCTAAAATACTAAATACTCACTTTATACTGGTGTTTACTAAGGAAGAGGAATCTGACAAAATATCAGTAGAAACGGAGAGAGTAGCGGCAATGGATAGGGTAAAGATTGAGAGGCAGGAGGTACTGGAAAGGCTGGCAATGCTTAGGGTAGATAAGTCACCTGATCCGGATGGCTTGCATCCCAGGTTGCTCAAGGAAGTGAAGGTGAAGATAGTGAAAGAGCTTGCCATAATCTTCCAATCTTCCCTAGATGTGGGGGAGGTTCCAGAGAATTGGAGAGTGGCAAATGTGACACCCTTGTTCAAGAAAGGGTGCAAGGACAGTCCTAGCAACTACTGGCCGGGTATTTTTAACATCAATGGTGCATAAGGTTTTAGAAACAATAATCAGGGAAAAAAATCAACAGGCACTTGGAGAGGTTTGAGTTAATTAAGGAGAGCCAGCACAGAATTGTAAAAGGCAGATCATGCTTGACTAATCTAATTGAACTTTTTGATGAAGTAACAGAGAAGGTTGATGAAGGGAATACAGGATGTTGTCTATATGGATTTTAAGAAAGTTTTTGATAAAGTACCACATAAAAGGCTGGTTAACAAAATTGAGGCTCATGGAATAGAAGGGTCAGTGCCAGCTTGGATAAAAAAATTGGCTTATGACAGAAACAGCGTGTCGTGACAAATGGTTGTTTTTCAGCCTGGAGGAAAGTGGTGGGGAGGGGGCGTGTGTTGGGATCCCTGCTTTTTTTGCTATATATAAATGACTTGGACCTAGGAATACAGAGTAGAATCTCAAGATTTGCTGATTATACCAAACGTGGAGGTGTGACAAACAGTGAAGGTGGTAAAAACTGCCTGCAACAGGACATAGATAGGCCAGCAAAATGGGAAGACAGGTGGCAGATGGAATTTCATACTGACAAGTGTGAGGTGATGCATTTTGGCAAAAGGGATAGGGTGAGGCAATATAGGCTAAATGACAGTTACAAAGAGTGTGCAGGAACAGAGTGACCTGGTGTGAAGGAATATAGTTATAATAGGCTTGATTGAGTAGAATTTGGAAATAGTGTATTATGCCTTTAGAGTTAAAGATTGAATAAATGGTTAGTTTTCAGAGCTCACTGAAATTCCACTTTAAGATGGTAGAGTTAAATATTTCAAAGCTGAGTAAGAGGTAGCAATAAAACTTAATTGGTTTATGCGGTTGTTTTTCAAACAGGTCGGCTCCAGAGGTTGCTGTGGGTACCATGGAAAGGGTAATTAACAATAAATGGAATGTACTTACAAGAACAAGAGAGGTCAGGTAAACACAATTATGAACATATAAAAGCAAAAGTCATATGACACCTTAGAAATAGTATAAAAATACAAGGATCTGCAGCAGATACTTAGGAGTGTTAGATTCTCAAACAACACTTCTAATCCCATGCCTTATTCGGGGATTTAAGATACAAGTTTACTTTAAATTTTGATGAATATTCTGGATATTCTAAGATAATTTTACTGTAACATTAGCAAGGTTAAACTTTTGGATTCTATGTTAGAAATGGGAATACGTGTTACATCTCTCAGCAATGTTTGATATTGTGATATTCATATCCACTTAAGAAGTTTATTGCATGTTAAATTCTTTAATAAATATATAAAAGTTAATAAATCATCTCATGTAGTATTCTGTATACAACTGCAAGAACCCCATCTCTGGTTCTCTTTAAGTGGAGAGATACGTATTGAAGAGAGTTTCCCCGACCCTTATAATATCTGGGATATGTATGACTTAGCCATAAAAATATTAAAAGTTGTTTATCCGAAAGATGGTAAAATTCTCTATTGATTTTCTTTCTTTGAGAGAAAGCTGTTGCAATTCTTTGGACCCAAATAAGTGTCTGAGAATTTGTCTGGTTTGAACTTGATTAAAGGAAATTCGTGGGGATGTGCTCCTGATTTGGTTTAGTCCCTATAAAGGGTTAAAGTCATAAATCACTTCACTGGGGGTTCATGTACATCAATCTGAATATACAAACATATGGATTAGAAGCAGGAGTAGGCCACTCAACCCCTCGAGCCTGCTCCGCCATTCAACAAGATCAGGTCTGATCTGATTGTAACCTCAGCATCCCATTCCCGCCTACCCCCAATAACTTTTCACCCTTTGCTTATCAAGACTCTTCAAAGCTGGCAGGACATATTGAGAGAATTTTCGGACCTTAGGCTTCATAAATAGAGGCATTGAGTGCAAAAGCAGGGAAGTTATGCTGAACCTTTATAAAGCTCTGGTTAGGTCCCAACTAGAGTATTGCAACCAGTTCTGGTCACCACACTTTAGGAAGGATGTGAGGGTCCTTGATAGGGTGCAGAGGAGATTTACCAGAATGGTTCCAGGAATGGGGGACTTTAGTTACAAGGTTAGGTAGGAAAAGCTGGGGTTGTTCTCCCTGGAGCAAAGGAGATTGGGGGGAGATTTGATAGAGGTGTACAAGATTATGACAGATAAGTTAGACAAGGAAAATCTGTTCCCATTAACTAATGGTGCAAGGACTATGGGACACAGATTGAAGACTTTGGGTAAGGGATGCAGGGGGAATATGAGGAAGAGCATTTTTATGCAGTGAGTGGTAATGACCTGGAACTTGCTGCTTCCAATGGTGGTGGAAACAGAGACTATCAACGATTTCAAAAGAAAATTGGATGGGCACGAAGGAAATAAACTTGCAGTGTTATGGAGATCAAGCAGGGGAGTAGGACTGACTAGATTGCTCCGTGGAGAGCCAGCATAGACACAATGGGCAGAATGGCCTACTTCTATGCCATAAATGACTATGACTTTATGATTCTATGCCTCGGGCTCTTTCCAGGGATCAAACGGGGACATGCGTGGGTTCTCACAGGCAGCAGCCCACTGCTGCATCAAGAAGGTGACCAATGCTCTGCTCAAGAGGGCTAGCGACTATGTGTGCTACTGGACTGACCCTGACAGTCAGGCGGAGAGGGCCATCAGATTTGTGGCCATCGCCGGATTCCCCCAGGTTCAAGGTGCCACTTATCGTACGTGTGTGGCCATCAAGGCTCCCATGGAACAGCCTTTATCAACAGGAAAGGCCTCCTTTCCATCAATGTTCAACTGGTTTCACTACCTCAGGGTCCAGTTTCACTACCTCAGGATCCAGTTTCACTGCCTCGGGATCCAGTTTCACTACCTCAGGGTCCAGATTCACTACCTCAGGATCCAGTTTCACTGCCTCAAGGTCCAGTTTCACTGCCTCAGGATCCAGTTTCACTGCCTCAAGGTCAGTTTCATTGCCTCCGGGTCCAGTTTCACTACCTCAGGGTTCAGTCTCACTACCTCAGGGTCCAGTTTCACTACCTCAGGATCCAGTTTCACTGCCTCAAGGTCCAGTTTCTCTGCCTCAGGTTCCAGTTTCACTGCCTCAAGGTCCAGTTTCACTATCTCAGGATCCAGTTTCACTATCTCAGGGTCCAGTTTCACTGCCTCAGGATCCAGTTTCACTATCTCAAGGTCCAATTTCATTATCTCAGGGTCCAGTTTCACTGCCTCAGGATCCAGCTTCACTACCTCAGGATCCAGTTTCACTGCCTCAAGGTCCAGTTTCTCTGCCTCAGGATCCAGTTTCACTGCCTCAGGATCCAGTTTCACTATCTCAGGATCCAGTTTCACTGCCTCAAGGTCCAGGTTCACTGCCTCAGGATCCAGTTTCACTATCTCAGGGTCCAGTTTCACTGCCTCAGGATCCAGTTTCACTACCTCAAGGTCCAATTTCATTATCTCAGGGTCCAGTTTCACTGCCTCAGGATCCAGCTTCACTACCTCAGGATCCAGTTTCACTGCCTCAAGGTCCAGTTTCTCTGCCTCAGGATCCAGTTTCACTACCTCAAGGTCCAGTTTCACTGCCTCAGGATCCAGTTTCAGTATCTCAGGATCCAGTTTCACTACCTCAGGGTCCAGTTTCACTACTTCAAGGTCCTGTTTCACTACCTCAAGGTCCAGTTTCACTAACTCAGGATCCAGTTTCACTACCTCAAGGTCCTGTTTCACGACCTCAAGGTCCAGTTTCACTGCCTCAAGGTCCTGTTTCACTACCTCAAGGACCAGGTTCATCGCCTCTGGGTCCAGTTTCACTACCTCAAGGTCCAGTTTCACAACCCCGAGGTCCAGTTTCACTACCTCAGGTTCCAGTTTCACTATCTCAAGGTCCATTTTCACTGCCTCCGGGTCCAGTTTCACTACCTCAGGTTCCAGTTTCACTGCCTCAATGTCCAGTTTCACTACTTCAGGTTCCAGTTTCACTGCCTCAGGTTCTAGTTTCACTGCCTCAGGGTCCAGTTTCACTACCTTACCTTCCAGTTTCAGCCCAGAGTTTCAGGCCATGCCACACGTGAAGAGACAACATCAGTAAGCCTCTCTTGAGGTGGATCGATCATTCAAGTGGTTGTCCGTTGTAAGTCAGCTTGAATGTCATCCAGAAGAGTTGTCCTCTCACTGGAGTTCATCGGATTCAGGAAAGCTTTCACAACCTGATATTCTGTTGGCAGCTCACAGAAAGACATTTTTGAGAAGTGACGATAACCTAGCTTTGCAAGAGCTAAATTTATTGCTGAATAAGATGACAAACCCAAAAGGCTTTTACTTTTGAAACATCTCCCCTCCTCTTCTGAAAGTGCCAACTCATTCTGGATCAAAAGCCAAATACTGCAGATGCTGGAAACTTGAAATAAAAACAGAAAGTGCTGGAAATACTCAGCTGGTCTGGCAACATCTGTGGAGAGAACATGTTTCAGGTCTGACACTTTTCATCAGAGCCCTTAACTAATGAAAGATCATCGACCTGAAACGTTGGCCGGGATTTTTCTCTTAGTGGACGGGAGCCGTCCACTGACTGAAAGTAGGTGGCTCCCCCATTTCCGCATGGCCTAGGGATCCGACCCGCATTTTGCAGATCCCTGCTTTTATTTGTTCTGAGACAGGACTTAAACCCGCTTGAGGCAGGAAGTCACACCTAATGGAGCTGCCGACCAATCAGTGGGCTGGCAGCTCTTGGTCCCAGCAGTGCCACTAGCAGCCCAGCTTCAAGAGGAAGATGTCGGGGAGCTCCGGAACCAAGGAAAGTTTTTGTTGCTTCGCCGGGGGTGATCGGTCAGGCCCCAGCGAGGCAATTGTGGTCAGTTGGCTGGACGGGGGTGTGTTGGGTGTTGGGGTGGTTAGGGCAGAAGGGGGAGCCCTCTGTTGGGCACAGGGTGCCCGATCATGAGGGCCCTCCCCCCCAGGCCATCAGACCGCCGCCTGCTTTTGTCAGGCAGCTTTTGTCGGACCTGGCCGCCTGACTAGCCATGGGTAAAATCCCGGTGGCAGTGGGCGGAGGCCCTTAAGTGGCCATTTAAGGGCCTTGATTGGCCTGGGGCGGGCATGCCATTTTTAGCCGCCGACGTCCTACGTAAAGTGGTGGGTGAGGCGGGAGCCGGTCGGGAAGGGCCCCCGAGCTTCCTCCTCCATTTTACGCCCCCTCCCTGCCACTTTCCTACTCTTTGAGGGGTCGTAAAATTCCGGCCGTTAACTCTGTTTCTCTCTGTACCAGACCTGCTGCCAGACCTGCTGAGTATTTCCAGCATTTCCTGTTTTTATTAACTCGTCCTGGGTTTTGGGTTCATGGTTTTTGAGAACCCTCTGATATATTGCCCAAATAGCCACTCTACGTGTGTGAATCTAGACAGTGTGTGATGGTGCTTATCATGGCATGTAGAGGAAGAACATCGCAGAAGAGTGAGGGGAATCTTGATTGAAGTATATAAGATCCTGAACAGTCTTGACAAGATGGATGTGAAAGGATGTTTCCTCTTGTGGGTGAGTCCAGAACTAGGGGGCACGGTTTTAAAATAAGGGGTCGTCCTTTTAGGGCAGAGATGAGGAGAAATTTTCTCTCAGAGGGTTGTGCGACTTTGGCACTCTCTGCCTTAGAAAGTGGTGAAGGGAGGGTCATTGAATAATTTTCAGGCGGGTGTAGATCGATTCTTGTTAGGCAAGGGAATCAAAGGTAATCAGGGGTGGATGGGAGTGTGGAATTTGAGACACAAACAGATCAGCCATGATCTTATTGAATGGTGGAGCAGGCTGGAGGGCCTGAATGGCCTACTTCTGCTCCTAATAAGTTTCTCAATATTTTGGGCACAGAATAAACCTGTTTGCAATTGAATGAAGCAACAGGGAATAAACCTTCCTGAAATGCATCAAGGAAAACTATCTGAATATGAACAGCTCACAAATACTGGTACAGGTTCCATTTCACTTTGGAGCAATTGGTTTGCCAAAAGAAAAATGTAATGTAGTAGTTGACAACTGAAAAGCTTTCCTAAAGATGTAAGTAAACAATGCTAATGGGTTCCAGCACCCGAGATATGGAGCTAGATATTCCATTACAATCGTCAATATATAGGATGGTTCTGTAGACATTTCAAGCCAAGTTTTTTGGGTCCCATAGTTTGATTTGAGCCTTTCTATTGACATTGCATTTTATCTGTCCAATGGCCTTGTTTAGAATGGATAGTGTAATCGTTAATGAAGTGTTCTCAAGGGTAATGTGTTCTTTGGAAGAATTCCTTGATTTAGGCTGAAGAAAATATCAGAAAACAAATCAAAAAGTTATGCTATGAGTTAACTGGGAGCGGATATTAAAGTTTGATGTGTACATTTATTGGCTAAGGTTAATGTTTTGCATATTGGGAAACCATATTGTGAACAAATAGACAAATGGAAATTATTAAAATAATAAAGTACAACAAACATTCAGCTTTGAAAAAGTAGATTGAAGAAAAGTAGGCTAGGAGAAGACATATTCTGGGTCTTCATAGCACTGGAAGCTACAGGAGAAAACAAGTCTGAATAACAAACGCAGAACTAGAGGATGGAATTACAGGACTCAAATGCTTCGAGCAAGGTTAGAGAATGGAAAAATCACCTCCCCCAATCCCAGGCCCAACCCTTCCCTATTCCCAACAGAATCATTGTTTTGTGCAACAAACTACATTTAATTAGATGGAATTTACAGCACAGCTTTATGGGGTGTTCAGATAGAGGTAGTACCCTTGTATTTTCAGTCAGCCGCATCCTATTTGTCGGACGGACTCTCATCTACACCCAGCTCTCACTGCTGGCTCCAAGCGCCATGCCCCGACAAATCGTCTCAGCTGATGGGCAAAATGTAGCGAGGGGAGAAATGATGAACATGACACCATCTGGACGAATGTCTTTCTTGGTAAAGATAACGGCCAGGGTGAAAGGATTCCAAGTGGCTCAAGTGACCATCGTATTCTGGACCAAAGGCGTACCACGCCATATTGCGTGGACTATGGTTGTTGGTATACCAGCTATGGATCAAATAGCAAGGGAAGCAGGGTCCCTTCAAGCCTGGGCTGGCAACCCACCCAGGAGAATCTCTGAATCCAAAACGACGGCTTGGAGACCTCGCTGTCACTGTCCTAATTCACTGGGCCACGACAGATGAGCTCCAGGCTTAAAGGGTGGAGTCAGTCAATATAAACTGTATTCCACCTTGAAGCATCACTGCGCAGGCAGGAAGGAAAGATCCACCCCAACTACAACTCAACAAGTAACCCCTGTAGCAATGGGAAAGGGGCAAAAACGGCAGGTGCAAGATGGCACTGGCATCCGCAGTTCCAATCCTGCATGCAGGCGACTCAGGATATTGTTCATTTTGAAGATGACCTAGTGACAACATCATTACCCAGTAGCACCCTGAGCGACTAAGCAGCCTTTTTGAAGGCAGCACTGCTTGCTCTGAAATTGTAGAGGGGTCTGGAAAAGGTGGCTGAAACAAATGATCGTCTCCCTACCACTCAGTTGGCTTTATGCGATCAACGTGCATCTCGTAATGCGTTCAAACTATAACAGAGAAGGAAATGCAAACTCCTAACCTCGCTTCAAAAGGTGCAAAAGAAGAAAAATTCGGAAACTCGCCTGCTGGAACATGAGAACAATGCTCAACTCTGCTGACAACAGCCGCCCCCAAAGACACTCAGCCTTGGTGGCCCATGAGCTAGCCAAACTAGACATTGACATAGCAGCCGTGAGTGAGGTCCACTTCTCAGAGCAAGGCAGCCTAACAGAACACAACGCTGGCTACACCCTCTATTGGTCAGATAAACCTCAAGGTGAACAACGTCTCTTTGGTGTCGGCTTCAGAGTGGAGAAGAATATCGCCACTAAACTTTCAAGCCTGCCGATTGGCCATGCCGAATGCATCATATCCCTGTGCCTCCCCCTCCAAGACCAGCAGCATGCAACTCTCATCAGCAATTCTGCTCCAACTCTGAAGGCTGACCCAGCTGACAAAGAAAAGTTCTACACAGATCTCCATGAACTCAACCAGAATGCCCCTCCGAAGGAGAAAATTGTTGTCCTTGGTGATTTCAATGCCTGAGTGGGCAGTGACAATCTGGCATGGAAGGGGGTGCCCGGAAACCATAGAGTTGGAAACTGCAATGAAAACAGACGTCTACTCTTGGAACTCTGTGCAGAAAAGCAGATGTCCATAACCAACACCTTCTTTCAACAAAAAGATCACTTGAAGACCACATGGATGCATCACCGCTCTAAACACTGGCACCTGATAGACTACATCTTAGTGAGCCAGTGTAACCGAAAGGACGTCCTACATGCAGATTCAGAGCGCTGAAAACATCGGAGGCCCTAGAGGAGTATAAAAAGTGTCGGGGGGTACTAAAAAAATTAATTAGGAGAGCGAAGAGGGGGCATGAAAAAACACTGGCAGGCAAGATAAAGGAAAATCCCAAGGCATTTTATAAGTATATTAAGGGCAAGAGGATAACCAGGGAAAGAATAGGGCCCATTAGGGACTAAAGTGGCAATCTGTGTGCGGAGCCAGAGGACATAAGGGAGGTTTTAAATGATTACTTTCATCTGTGTTCACTATGGAGAAGGATGATGTAGGTGTAGAGATCAGGGAGGGGACTGTGATATACTTGAACATATTAGCATTGAAAGGGAGGAGGTATTAGCAGATTTAGCTAATAAATCCCCAGGCCCAGATGAGATGTATCCCAGGCTGTTATGTAAGGCAAGGGAGGAGATTGGAGGGGCTCTGACACAAATTTTCAAATCCTCTCTGACCACGGGAGGGGTGCCAGAGGACTGGAGGACAGTGAAGTGGTACCATTATTCAAGAAGGGTAGCAGGGATAAACCAGGTAATTACAGGCCAGTGAGTATAACATCAGTGATAGGAAAACTATTGGAAAAATCTCCGAGGGACAGGATTAATCTCTACTTGGAGAGTCAGCGATTAATCAAGGATAGTCAACATGGCTTTGTCAGGGGGAGATCATGTCTAACAAACTTGACTGAATTTTCGAGGAGGTGACTAGCTGTGTAGATGAGAGTAAAGCAGTTGATGTAGTCTACATGGACTTCAGGAAGGCTTTTGATAAGGTCCTGCTTGGGAGATTGGTTAAGAAGGTAAGAGCCCATGGGATCCAGGGCAATTTGGCAAATAGGATCCAAAATTGGCTTAGGGGCAGGAGGCAGAGGGTAATGGTCGAGGGTTGTTTTTGTAAGTGGAAGCCTGTGACCAGTGGTATACCGCAGGGATCAGTGCTGGGACCTTGCTGTTTGTAGTGTCTGTTAATAATTTAGATGTGAATATAGGAGGTATGATCAGTAAGTTCGCAGATGACACGTAAATTGGTGGTGTCGTAAATAGTGAGGAGGAAAGCCTAGATTACAGGATGATATAGATGGGCTGGTAAGATGGGTGGAGCAGTGGCAAATGAAATTTAATCCTGAGAAGTGTGAGGTAATGCATTTCGGGAGGACTAACAAGGCAAGGGAATAGACAATGGGTGGTAGGACCTTCGGAAGTACAGAGGGTCAGAGGGACCTTGGTGTACTTGTCCATAGATCATTGAAGGCAGCAGCACAGGTAGATAAAGTGGTTAGAAAGGCATATGGGATACTTGCCTTTGATTAGCCGAGGCATAGAATATAAGAGCAGGGAGGTTATGATGGAGCTGTATAAAATGCTAGTTAGGCCACAGCTGGAGTACTGTGTACAGTTCTGGTCACCACACTATAGGAAGGATGTGATTGCACTGGAGAGGGTGCAGAGGATATTCACCAGGATGTTGCCTGGGCTGGAGTATTTCAGTTCTGACGAGAGATTGGATAGGCTAGGGTTGTTTTCCTTGGAGCAGAGAAAGCTGAGGGGGGACCTGATTGAAGTATACAAAATTATGAGGAACATTGATAGGATAGATAAGAAGAAACATTTTCCCTTAGCGGAGGTGTCAATAACTGGGGGCATAGATTTACGGTAAGGGGCATTAGATTTAGAGGGGATTTGAGGAAAACAATTTTCACCTAGAGGGTGGTTGGAATCTGGAACGCACTGCCTGAAGGGGTGGTAGAGGCAGGAACCCTCACAACATTTAAGAAGTATCTAGATGAGCACTTGAAACGCCATAGCATACAAGGCTATTGGCCAAGACCTGGAAAATTAGAATAGGTAGGTATTTGATGGCCAGCACGGACATGATGGGCCGAAGGGCCTGTTTCTATGCTGTATAACTCTATGACTCTATGTGTCTTCAGTGGATTTAGAGGCTTGTGAGAAAGAGATGGGAGCAGACAGGAGGGAGCTTCTCAGTTCAGGAGCAAACAGAAAGTTTCAGAGTTCAAACTGTTTGTACAATTCAGAAAAACCCAGGTTGCCAAGTGTGTTATTCATGAGACTAACTGGTCTTACCATGTCTTGGATTGTATCACTTTAGCAGTCTCTGTAATGCTCCTCTTACACACAATACCTGGTGATCAAGGTCCATTGTGGGTTGAATGTGTTAGGGAATGGTCCTTTGTCCTTCCAACCACCGTCTGTTAATATGCAAATGTATTTTCCAGCCATGGCCTTTCTGTTTAACAAATCCTTTCTTCACTCCAGTAACAATTTAAAATCAATGTTCATGACAAAATGAATGTGCCTCATTCTTGGCAGGTGGTGGCTGAGCATGACACTAGGGCTGTTTTCCTTAGAACAGAGGAGGCTGAGGGGTGAATTAATTGAGGTATACAAAGTTATGAGGGGCCTAGATAGTGTAGACTGGAAGGACCTGTTTCTCCTAGCCAAGAGGGCAGTTACTGGGGGCACAGATTTAAGGTAGAAGGATTAGAGGGGACATGAGGAAAAACTTTTTCACCCAGAGAGTAGTGGGTGTCTGGAATTCACTGCCAGGAATGGTGGTGGAGGTAGAAACACTCAATTCTTTTAAAAGGTACCTGGACATGCACTTGAAGTGCTGTAACCTGCAAGGCTATGGACCAGGTACTGGAAGGTGGAATTAGATTGGGTGGCTAGTTTTTTTCGGCCGGCACGGACACGATATGCTGAATGGCCTCCTTCTGTTCTGTAATTTTTCTATGGTTCTATGGTTCTAACTCTTTAATAATGGATTGCAGCATTTTCCTAACAACTGGCGTTAGGCTAACAGGCCTATAGTTTCCATCTTTCTGTCTCCCTTCTTTCCCGAAAAGAGGTGTCACATTTGCAATTTTCCAATCCGCTGGGACCTTTCCATAATCTAGGGAATTTTGGAAGATTACAAACAATGCAACCACTATCTCTGCAACCATTTCCTTTAAGACCCTTGGTTGCAAGCCATCAGGTCCAGAGGACTTGTCGGCCTTTAGTCCCATTAGTATTCCAATTACTTTTTCTCTAGTGACAGTGATTGTTTTAAGTTCTTCCCTCACTTTTCCTTCCTGATTTTTCTACTGCTTTTTGTGTCTTTTGCTATGAAGATGGATACAAAATATTTATTCAAAGCCTCTGCCATTTTCTTTTCTCCACATTATTAATTCCACAATCTCACCCTCTAAGGGACAAATGCTCACTTTAGCTACTCTTTTTCTTTTTATATATTTGTAGAAGCTTTTACTGTCTGTTTTTACATTTCTTGCTAGTTTACTGTCATACTCCAATTTCTTCCTTTTTATTTTTCAGTCATCCTTTGCTGATTTCTAAAATTTTCCCAATCTTCTGGCCTACCATTAATCTTCGCAGCAGTGCACACCTTTTCTTTCAATTTGAAACCATCTTTAACTTCCTTAGTTAGCCATAGATGATACATCCTTCTGGGAGAGTCTTTCTTCCTCAATGAAAGATATCTTTGTTGAGAGTTATGAAATATCGCTTTAAATATCTGCCAGTGCTTCTCTATTATCTTACCTTTTAACCTATTTTCCTCATCCACTTTAGTCAACTCTGTCTTCATACCTTTGTAATTTCCTTTATTTATGTTTAGGACACAGTTTTGGACCCACATTTCTCACCATCAAACTGAATGTGAAATTCTACCATGTTACTCTTGCCGAGGGGATCCTTTATTATGAGGTTTTTAATTAATTCTATCTCATTACACATTACCAGGTCCAAAATAACCTGGTCCCTGATAGGTTCTAGAAGGTATAGTTCTAAAAAACTGTCCCAAATACACTCTATGAACTCATCTTCCAGGCTACCTTTGCCAATTTGCTTTGTCTAATCGATGTGAAGATTAAAATCGCCCGCAATTATTGCCAACCTCTCTTGCAAGCCCCCATTATTTCTTGATGTACACTATATCCTACTTTGTAGCTACTGTCACAAGTGTCAAGAAAACACAATATGTCAAATGAGAAATATTAATTCATTGGGTTAGGAACTTACATTAAACTTTTAATGGAAAAAATCCTGCAGTTAACTTTTTTTAAAAATTGGCAGCCAAAATGGCCACCGCAATTTGCATCTGAAACACCTTTTCACATTACAAAGCCTCCAACAGGAGACAGAGATCTGAGGAGCATGGACCCAGAATAATGGTGTGCTCTTCTTTCTCTTCTTTTGGGCCTCCTTATCTCGAGAGACAATGGATACGCGCCTGGAGGTGGTATCCTGGGGTCTGGGGAGCCAATTCCAAACATTGAATCTCATTCGAAGGTTTCAGACAGTACACTGAGGCAGTCATGTGACCATCTGTCCATCTCTCTGAAAGCTGGGAGTTTTTTTGAACAAAGAGAGACCAGCAGTAATTCAGACTGGACAGCAGCAGAAAGGCCGTGTGCTTCCCTCTCTCTCTTTCATTCTCTCTCTCCAGAAAACATCAAGTTTGAAAACCATCTGCAACTGTGGACCCTTCAAGCCTACAGATTGTTACAGACAAAGATCAGGGTAGAGAGCCACTTACAAGTCTGCCTCCAAGAAAACCCTCTGAGCCAAGTAGGCCAGCCACAAAGTGCATTTTGATCAGCCAAAGATTTCAAGAATACGATTTCATCCGGAAGACCACTGAATCAACCAACCTCACAGATTGTGTATTTAACTTTTATTTATTCTGGACTCTAATCCAACCACAAAATCTACTTTTCACTCCGTAATCTATTTCTGTGTGTGTGATTCTCGTGTGAATGTGTGCGTGAATATGTAACGCATTTTTTATTATTTTATTTAGGTCGGGTTTACATTGTTGAGTATAATAAACTCACCTCTTTCTTGTTTAAACTCAAGAAAACCTGTCCAATTGTTTTTTTTTTCACTATCATATTAAAGGTAAAAAGGTAAAAGACTCACTGAGGTGGTAAGCACAACCACTGCTTTAAAAAGGAATAAACCCTGTTGGGATCAAATATGAGGAAGGGCAAGAGGGGAGTCCATGACCCCTTCCTTAGCTGGCTGTAACTTGAGTGACTTCTTTTCTTTGCTATTCCTAATCTCTACCCAAACTGATTCCGCGTCTTGATCTTCTGAACCAAGATCATTTCTAACTATAGTACTAATCTCATCCTTTATTAACAGAGCTACCCCACTTTCTTTTCCTTTCCTTCTGTCATTCCAAAATGTCAAATAACCTTGAATATTCAGGCCCTAGCCTTCGTCACCTTGCAACCATGGGCTGGATTTTATTCGGGCCCCATGCTGCACATTGGCACCCTTTCCACTCAGCGGGATGTCCGCATTTAGTGGCCACCGCAGAGCGCACAGGGGCTCATTAGAATCACGGTGCCAAGCTGCCCTCCCCATATTACATGGGGAGAGGCAGGACATTTGGCGCAGCGAGAGTTTTTGACAGTTGTGCAGCAGGTGCTGGGACCCTATTTTAAGCGCCCCGTCACCTGCTTCCTGACAGCTGTCAGAGAATACTTACCTGACTGCTGAAGAGTGGGGCTGCTGTCAATCTGGCAACAAAGCAAAAAGTGCTGCAGAAATCCAGCAGGTCAGGCAGCATCTGTGGAGAGAGAAGCAGAGTTAACTTGTCCAAGTTCACAGACCTGTAAGTTAACTCTGCTTCTCTCTCCACAGATGCTGCCTGACCTGCTGAGTGACCCCAGCACTTTCTGCTTTGCTGCCACATACTTAACCTGCTGTGTCCTAATGTCCTGTAGTTGCGATCCTCTTCTCCCACTCAAGTGTAACATTCCTTCTTGTAAGCATGCCGCACCTGGGTAAATAATCTTAATTTTGCACATTCCAGAACGTGAGACTTAAATATACCATAAAAGGTATTACAGAGGTTTACAGCGAACACACTGACACGAATGGGAATGCACAGGTATTACAGCAATGTCTTTCACTAAATGTTCCTCACCAACATGTCTGTCCTTTTCTCTGTGTGAATGATGTGTGCCAGCATGTAGCGCCAATGTCACATCCCTTTGTACCGTTGACCCTTCAGGAGAGCCAATGTATGCAATAACAGCATTGCCATGCCACCATTACTCATGAGAGTCTCCATGGACTCAGTGACATGGACATTGGCTCATTCAGCTGCTGCCTCTAATGGTTTACACAGGGATGCTGCAGATGTGGACTGGTGCACAGCAGGTGAGCGAGGGTGATATGTGGCTTGCAGAGCTCATGTCGGTTCCAATGGAGCAGAGAGCCATTGTCTGATAAGCCACTTCCGTACATCCCTAGCTTACTGCTAGCCCTGCGTGCAGAGCCTGGGTGCCATCTGCCCTCCCATGCATCTTTTATGTTGTAGGTCCTCAGCGTCCTCATAGATTGAGGAGGAATCCTGTTGACGTCTCTCCTCATCATGCCAGGCCTGGCCCCAATTTGGTGTGTAGTTGTGCAGAGCAGCAAAGAAAGCCTTTTCGACCCTGTAGTACAGGACATCACCTTATCCATACAGGCATTGGAGGCGCTCTTTCAGCATGCCGATCTCCTGCTCAATGGTGACTCATGTAGCTCAGTGGCTGACGTTGTATCTCTCCTCTGCAGCAGTGGTGCGGTCTCTCATTGGTGTCGTGAGCCATGTCTGCATAGGATAGTCCTTATCTCCAAGAAGCCACCCCGTCATCTGAGCTAGTTCAGTGAACAGCGGTAGCAGCCGGGACTGGCGCAAGACCCAGGTGTCATGGCAGCTGCCTGAGAAGCGGTCACACATTCGCACACAATCATCTGCGGTGATCACATACCAGCTTCACCTAGATTAAGAGGCCTCTAATGGTGATGTCTGCAGGTGGTAGCCTGGCAGTAGGCCTGATGGCCACGAGTGCAGACTATGAACATTACAACCCATGGTTCTCCTTCAATGGTGACAGAACCAATGGCCCTCTGGGCCTGGCTGTGAGAGTCTGTCCTGAAGCGGACATCCTCACTGGCCCTCTGGTGCAGGGCATTGGTGACCTCCCTGATGCAGCGGTGCACTGCTGACTGTTTGACCCCCAATAGGTTTCTGGTGGGCCTCTAAAATGCTACAGAGATGTCAAGCTTGAGAAGC
Source organism: Heterodontus francisci (assembly GCF_036365525.1). Lineage (NCBI taxonomy): Eukaryota > Metazoa > Chordata > Chondrichthyes > Heterodontiformes > Heterodontidae > Heterodontus > Heterodontus francisci. The sequence continues at coordinate 32,563,406 of NC_090371.1, forward strand.
ACTGCCACTATGAGGAACAAAGGCATGGGATATCCACCGGAGCCCATGGACTGCAGGTCATCCTTGAGCAGGGCACAGAGACGTGTCACCACCCTCTCTACATGCGCAATCGTCTCTGACACTGGTGCTCTGACATCCGGTGGCATGTCATGTGGGGCCTGTAGATGCAGGGCAATTGTAATGGTGAGCGCCCCTTGGAGGCTGCTGCTCATGACCAGGGGCCCCTACGTGGATCGCACCTGCCTGTGGATATTGCCTCTGGCGCATACGGATCATCACGAGCAGAGGATCACACAATATAGGATGAGCCATACCGATTTCCATGTGATAAATAAAGTTGAACCCTTCATGTATTTAAAGGTTCCTAACAGGGCAAAGATTGGTGCTGACGGGTACATCAGCTTTTTTCCTGGATCAGCTATGTGGCGTGCCATGGCATTGCCCATCTTGACCAACACTCACAGTGGCACAGCATGACCACATAAAGATCCTACCAGTTGAATCGATTGCCCCCACCATCCATATAACCTTGATGCTCCTGCTCTTTCTGGCACCCTCCCCACACATAGGGTACCGAGTGTGCCATTGCCCCCTCACAAACACGAACAAACACAGAGCGTACACAGTTAACTGAGGGATGGTACGCGGTACCTCCCTTTATGCCAGCACAGCTTTCCCTCCAGTAATCCCAGACCCCCTCCCTTTAAGAATGCAGAATGAGCCCCCTGTGTATCCTCCTGCTCCCTCCTCTCAGTATGCAGAGTGAGAATCCTGTAATGCGTGACGGACGCCCGTTCATCGAAAAATCAGGAAGTGTCAATGGAGAGGTGGCGGGCTGCATAATCAGAAAAGGTAAGTACCGTTTACCATATGCTAACTGTGGTGCCGCCGCCATGCAGTGGGGGGGTCCGCACCGAGGTCCCCCTGCAGTCGGTAATTTGCGGAGGGCCTCTCTCCGCAGAATTTTACCTGCCCCCATGCCGCGACACACAGGTAAAATTCAGCCCCATGTATCTGCAATGGCTATCATATACTCATTGATTTCTATTTGTGCTATCAATTCATCCATCTTGTTTTGAACGCTGCGAGTATTCAGCTAAAGAGCCTTTAATTCTGTCTTCTTACCATTTTTCCATACTCTGAACTTATTTACTGGTGCACTCTTACATTTGTATGCTCTGTCCCTTCTTGTCACACTCTGCTTCTCATAGCCCATACCATTACTTTGCACTGTTACCATGTCCTTACTCTTTAACTTTCCAACTCCCCCCTCACGTGAACCCTCTCCCCACTATTTAGTTTAAAGCCCTGTCTACCGCCCTAGTTATATGATTTGCCAGGACACTGGTCCTTGCGCGGTTCAGGTGAAGGCCATCCCAATGGTACAGCTACCTCTTTCCCCAGTACTGGTGTCAGTGCCACATGAATCGAAACCCACTTCACCCACACCCAGTTTTTCAGCCACGCATTTAACTCTCTAATCTTAATAACCCTACGCCAATTTGCTCGTGGCTCAAATAGTAATCCAGAGATTACTACCTTTGTGGTTGTGCTTTTTAATTTAGCCCCTAGCTTCTCATACTCCCTCAGCAGAATCTCTTCCTTAGACCGACCTATGTCATTGGCAATTGGATCCTTCCGCTCCCACTCTAAATTCCTCTCCAGGAAGAAACAAAGAACAAAGAACAAAGAAAATTACAGTACAGGAACAGGCCCTTCGGCCCTCCAAGCCTACGCCGATCCAAATCCTCTATCTAAACCTGTCGCCTATTTTCTAAGGGTCTGTATCTCTTTCCTTCCTGCCCATTCATGTATCTGTCTAGATACATCTTAAAAGACGCTATCGTGCCCGCGTCTACCACCTCCGCTGGCAAAGCATTCCATGCACCCACCACCCTCTGCGAAAAGAACTTTCCACGCATATCCCCCCTAAACTTTTCCCCTTTCACTTTGAACTCGTGTCCCCTTGTAATTGAATCCCCCACTCTGGGAAAAAGCTTCTTGCTATCCACTCTGTCTATACCTCTCATGATTTTGTACACCTCAATCAGGTCCCCCCTCAACCTCCGTCTTTCTAATGAAAATAATCCTAATCTACTCAACCTCTCTTCATAGCTAGCGCCCTCCATACCAGGCAACATCCTGGTGAATCTTCTCTGCACCCTCTCCAAAGCATCCACATCCTTTTGGTAATGTGGCGACCAGAATGGCACGCAGTATTCCAAATGTGGCCGAACCAAAGTCCTATACAAGAGATGTCCTTAACCCTGGCAGGCACAACAGCCTTTGCGTCTCATGCTCTCGGCTACAAAGAACAGTATCTATACCCCTAACTATACTGTCCCCTATACAACCACATTCCTTTTAAGTCCCCCGACTTGAACGGCCCCCCGCACTGCAGTGCCGTGGTCAGCTTACTCATCCTCCCTGCAGTTCCTGCTCTCATCCACTGCAAGCTGCAAGAACATTGAAACTGTTGGACAAATGCAAGAGCTGAGGCTCCTCCAATGCTATCTTCTGGATCCCCATATCTTCCTCTCTTGTAGTCATACCCTCCTGTCCCTGAGAATGGATCAAATCAGAAGAACCTAGCCTAAGACGTGCGACTGCCTCCTGGAACAAAGTGTCGACTTAACTTTCCCCCTCCCTGATGCATCGCAGTATCCGAATCTCGGATTCCAGCTCATCAACTCTGAGCCAGAGTTCCTCGAGCTGCAGACACTTACTGCAGATGTGGTTGCTGTGGATCATACTGGTGTTCACCAGCTCCCACATGCTACAGCTGTAATACATCACCTGCTCTGCCATCTTTACTGTGTTTTATTTAACAAATTAGGTTTAGAAATATCACTCAACAATTATCTATAGTTATATCAATGGGTTGAACTAGTTAAACTATAAATTTAATGCAATACTTATATCTCCCCAGTTCTAGTTAAATTACTGCCCCGTTTAGAGAGAAAAAAAACTTAAAACTCACCAACCCACTCACCTGCCTGCTCACTTAATTAATGCTTCCAGGCTTCAGCTCTCGTGCCTCGCTGCTGGTCTCTGGTTCCCTTTCTCAGACCACTCCTATTTGTAAAAGGTCAGAACAGCACCTCCTCCCTCACTGCACCGAATTCCCACATTTACCAAATTCCCAAGCTCACACTCTGTCTCGAGCGGCACTCAGTCACAAGCTGCTACCTTTGTGCCTGCTTAAAGGGAAATACACACACACACATGAGAAAAGAAATAGAATCCTTAAATGCTTAAGTAGAAAAGAGGAAACGGTTAAATGAAAGACCAGTTATTCTGTTATTTGGTTGAGTAAAGGATGTTGGCAAGGACAACTCTTCTCAAAATCACCATTGAATCTTTTATGTCCACATGAACCAACATAAGACAAAGACCTTGCTTTGCTTTCATGTCTCAGCCTTGATAATATACTGGAGTGTCAGTCTCAATTAGCTGCTCAAATCAAGCCTTGAATCCATAGAAACGGTGAGAGTGCTATCAACTGAACTAAGCTGATATTGTAATAAGATATAATGATGAATTGTAAACAGATAATAATTTCAATAAAACGGCAAGCTTCAGATTCCGAACCTTCCAAAGTCAAAACCACAGTTGAATGTCTTGCCATTGCCTGCACACTCTCTACTAAATTGGGCCAAACAAATAGAATACTCATCCTTCTCTCATTGTTAAAGACACATCACATTCTAACTTTAAAGATACATTTTACAATATAAACCTCAGAACGTTTTAGATCCAACTTACATAGTTATGATTTAAAATTGAGTTCATTTGCCTGCATTGAGCAAATATTTTTCAACCAATATCAAATAGTCATCTCCTTATGTTCTGCCAAAGCACTGCATATCAGGACGCAGAATAAATAAGTTAATATATTTATATAGTGCCTTTCTCCACCTCAAGACATCCCAAAGCACTTTACAGATAATGAAGTACTTTTGAAGTGTGGTCATTGTTATAATGTAGGATAAGTGGCAGCCAATTTGTTCCAGGCAAGGTCTCACAAACAGCAATGAAATAAATGAGCAGATAATCTATATTTTTAGGTGTTGGTTGACCAGGACACAAGGACAACTTCCCTGCACTTTTTTTGAATAGGAACTGTGAGGTTCTTTCACATCCACATGAGGCCGGGAGCAGAGCAGAGAAACATCAAGCAGACCGAGGGTGGAGCAGAGAAACATAAAGCAGACTGGGAGAGGAACAGAGAAACATAAAGCAGACCGGGAGTGGAGCAGAGAAACATAAAGCAGACCGGGAGTGGAGCAGAGAAACATGAAGCAGACTGGGAGAGGAACAGAGAAACATAAAGCAGACCGGGAGTGGAGCAGAGAAACATGAAGCAGACTGGGAGAGGAACAGAGAAACATAAAGCAGACCGGGTGTGGAGCAGAGAAACATGAAGCAGACCGGGCGTGGAGCAGAGAAACATGAAGCAGACTGGGAGTGGAGCAGAGAAACATAAAGCAGACCGGGAGTGGAGCAGAGAAACATAAAGCAGACTGGGAGTGGAGCAGAGAAACATAAAGCAGACCGGGAGAGGAACAGAGAAACATAAAGCAGACCGGGAGTGGAGCAGAGAAACATAAAGCAGACTGGGAGTGGAGCAGAGAAACATAAAGCAGACCGGGAGAGGAGCAGAGAAACATAAAGCAGACCGGGAGAGGAGCAGAGAAACATGAAACAGACCGGGATTGGAACAGAGAAACATAAAGCAGACTGGGAGAGGAGCAGAGAAACATAAAGCAGACCGGGAGAAGAGCAGAGAAACATGAAACAGACCGGGATTGGAACAGAGAAACATAAAGCAGACCGGGACGGAGCAGAGAAACATGAAGCAGACTAGGACGGAGCAGAGAAACATGAAGCAGACCGGGATGGAACAGAGAAACATAAAGCAGACCAGGACGGAGCAGAGAAACATAAAGCAGACTGGGAGAGGAACAGAGAAACATAAAGCAGACCAGGACGGAGCAGAGAAACATAAAGCAGACTGGGAGTGGAGCAGAGAAACATAAAGCAGACCGGGAGTGGAGCAGAGAAACATAAAGCAGACCGGGAGTGGAGCAGAGAAACATAAAGCAGACCGGGAGTGGAACAGAGAAACATAAAGCAGACCGGGAGTAGAGCAGAGAAACATAAAGCAGACCGGGAGAGGAGCAGAGAAACATGAAACAGACCGGGATTGGAACAGAGAAACATAAAGCAGACCGGGAGAGGAGCAGAGAAACATGAAGCAGACCGGGAGAGGAGCAGAGAAACATAAAGCAGACCGGGAGAGGAGCAGAGAAACATGAAGCAGACCAGGACGGAGCAGAGAAACATGAAGCAGACCAGAACGGAGCAGAGAAACATGAAACAGACCGGGATTGGAACAGAGAAACATAAAGCAGACCGGGACGGAGCAGAGAAACATAAAGCAGACCGGGAGTGGAGCAGAGAAACATAAAGCAGACCGGGAGAGGAGCAGAGAAACATGAAACAGACCGGGACGGAGCAGAGAAACATGAAGCAGACCAGGACGGAGCAGAGAAACATGAAGCAGACCAGGACGGAGCAGAGAAACATGAAGCAGACCGGGATGAAACAGAGAAACATAAAGCAGACCAGGACGGAGCAGAGAACCATAAAGCAGACCAGGACGGAGCAGAGAAACATAAAGCAGACTGGGAGAGGAACAGAGAAACATAAAGCAGACCAGGACGGAGCAGAGAAACATAAAGCAGACTGGGAGAGGAACAGAGAAACATAAAGCAGACCAGGACGGAGCAGAGAAACATAAAACAGACCAGGACGGAGTAGTGCAGAGAAACATAAAGCAGGCTGGGATTGGTACAGGCTGTCTCTCTGGCTGTGAGTCTTATCCAAAAGGGAGGGCAAAAAAAATTGCTAAGGGACATCACAGGACAAGAATTCACTTGAGGCGTGTGTACTGGTAAGATTTTAATTTAACCTAAATTAATCAACTATAAAGTCGAATTTGATCATTTTATTGGTGTAAAAAGTAAAAACTAAAGCCAATTTCATAATTTATCATATAATTAAATTCAGTGCTCAAGAAATCAATCTGATCTAGGGTTTAAAGTTAAAATTAAATAACAGGATAGTCACACTAAATATTTATGAAGTTTTATCAAATTAAAATCTAAGATGTTTAGATAATAAGAGTTAAGTAAAAACATTTCAGTTCACCTCCATCTAAAATACAGTGACATCAGCACAGGAGAAGCAGCTGATTGGTGAGCTTCTGAGTCTTTATTTATTTTAGTACTAAGCTTGATAGTCTAATAAATAGACATGGCAGGGCATCTCAGACCCATGGAGTACTCATCCTATTGAACTCCAGGTTCTTCTTGTGTCCTGGACAACCACATTTACAGGAAGTGTTGTCAGCTGCAGCTTCGGGTTTCAGAGCTTGAGCAGCAGCTGGTGTCACTGCTGTGCATCCACAAGAATGAGAGTTTCGTGGATAGCACCTTCATAGATATGTTCACCTTGCAGCTTAAGGGGAACGAGGCAGAGAGGGATTGGATGACTGCCAGGCAATTAAGTAAACCAGGCAGGAAGTGCAGGAGTTCCCTGTGTGCACCTCACTCTCCAACAGCACTCTGTTCTGAATACTCATGAGAATGATGGTTCCTCTGGGGCATGCAGCCAGAGCTAAGTATATGGCACCAAGGCTGTACAGGGGGGCAAGAGGAAGATTGGGAAAGCAATCATGACAGGGTACTCTATAGTTAGGAAAACAGGCGATTCTGCAGCCCCAGACGTGCCAGGGTCAAGGATGTCACGGAGTGGCTGCAGAGCATTCTGAGGGGGAAGGGTGAACAGCTAGTGGTTGTTGTTCATATCTGTACCAACAATATAGGCAGAAAGAGGCACGAGGTCCTGCAGGGAGAGTTTAGGGATCTAGGAAAGAAACTAGCAAGGACCTCAAAGCTAGTAATCTCTGGATTACTCCTGGTACCACAGACTTGTGAAAATGGAGCAGATGAATGAGTGGCTGGAGAACTGGTGCAGGAGGGACAGCTTTAAATTCATGGAATATTGGGATCGGTTTTTGGGGAGATGAGACCTGTACATGCCGGACGGGTTGCATCTGAACAGAGCCAGGACCAATGTCCTTGCGGGGTGATTTGCTAGTGCTACTGGGGAGGGTTTAAACTAAATTGGCAGGGGTGGGAAACAGGAGGTAGTATCACAGAGGAAAACCCAGGTTCATAGAGAATTGGGAGAGACAGATAGCACTGGATTAGGAAATAGTGAGGTATTCGGTGGGTACAGAGTAAGAGAGAATGTAAGTTCTAATTTAGGTCTACAGGCAGCGCTGAGTGTGGTAAATAAGGTTGGTGAGTTGCAGGAGTAGATTGACACCTGGGAATATGATGTTTTGGAGATAATGGATTCCTGGCTTAAAATAGGGCAGGATGGGGTACTAAATATTCCTAGTTATAGGGTATTCAGGCAAGATAGGTGCAGACATGATGGGCCAAGTGGTCTCTTTTTGTATCATAAACTTTCTATGATTTTTCTGCGAAAGAAAGGAGGAGGGGTAGCAGTATTGATTAAGGAGAATGTTACAGTGCTGGAGTGAGGGGATACCCTAGAGGGGTCAAAGACAAAACTTATTTGGTTGGAGCTAACAAGCTATAGAGGTTCCATTACACTACTGGGTGTATTCTACAGGCCACCAACTAGTGGGAGAGATATAGAGGAACATATTTGCAAGGAAGTTAAAGAGACGTGCAAGAATTATAAGGTAGTTATAATGGAGGACTTCAATTATCCTAACATAGACTGGGAAAGTAATAGTGTAAAGGGCAGAGGGGGGAAGAGTTTATGGTGTGTTCAGGAAAACCTTCTAGATCAGTATGTTTCTGGGCCAATAAGGAAGAAGGCATTGCTGGATCTGATTCTGGGGAATGAGGTGGGTCAAATGGATCAAGTGTCAATGTTTGTTTGCGCAGTATTTCCCTCTCCTTTGCACGCTGTCTTGGCTACTTTCAGGTCATGCAGTGTCTTAGCTGTTGGGTTTATGTTGGGCATCATGTTCGGCTTTGTTTTTTGCATCAATGACAAACATCATCTCAACTGAGTAGGTCTCAAACCAGTTGTTGTTGCAGGTTCCGCCTTTACCAAATGATGCTTCAGCTGCTTCATAGATGATTGAAACTTGAAAGTCACTAAGCTCATCGATGTCATCATTGGTCCTTCCGTTAAGGCTTTGGTGCGTAGCAAGCGTTCTAGCGACAGTGCAAAGTGTTGGTATTTAGCATCATTGCTTATGTAAGGGATGTTGATATGTGGTGGGCTGTCGTGTTTGGAGTTGTGGAACTTTTGGGGGTGCACCTTCACTCTGCTGCTGATGTGGTCAGTGTCGCAATCGGTGCTATGGTAGGTGTGGGGGTGAAGAACATCATGCCCCCTCATGATGACTAGGTCTAGTTGGTGCGAATGTCCAGACCTTTTGTGATGCCATGGTACCTTGTGGTGATGTCTGTCGTGGAACAATGTGTTGGTGATGCAGAGTTCATTCAGGACACAAAGCTCACAGAGGTGTTTTTCGGACTGGAGGAAAGCATATAGTGGGGTCTCCCAGGGGTTGGTGTTGGGGCCTCTGCTTTTCTTGATCTTGGGTGTACAGGGCACAATTTCTAATTTGCGGAAAACACAAACCTGGAAGTATTGCGGACTGTTTGGAAGATAGTGATAAACTTCAAGAGGACATAGACAGGCTGTTGCAATGGGTAGGAAGAACAAGGAGAGTCAATATGAAATGAAGGATACAATTCTAACGGGGGTGCAGGAGCAGAGGGACTTTGAGGTATATGGGCATAAATTATTGAAGGTGGCAGAGCAGGTTGAGAAAGCAATTAATAAAGCATATGACATCCTGAGCTTTATAAATGGAGCATAGAGTACAAAAGATATAAGATCCTGAGTGGCTATGGGAGGATGTTTCCTCTTATGGTGGAGAGTAGAACTAGGGGACACAGTTTAAGAAAAAGAGGTCTCCCTTTTAAGGCAGAGATCAGGAGATTTTTTTTCTCAAAGGGTCATTAATCTGTGGGATTCTCTTCCCCAGAAGGCAGTGGAGGTTGGGTCATTGAATTTATTCAAGGCTGAGTTAGATAGATTTTTGATAGACAAGGGAGTCAAGGGTTATGGGGGTAGACAAGAAAGTGGAGTTGAGACTACAACCAGATCAGCCATGATCTTGTCGAATGGCAGAGCAGGCTCGAATGGCCAAAAGGCCTATTCCTGCTGCTAAATCCTATGTTCCTAAAAGCAAGGAAGTTATGATAAATCTGTATAAAACACTGGTTTGGCCTCAACTGGAGTATTGCGTCTAATTCTGTGCATCACGCTTTAGGAAGGATGTGAAGGCATTAGAAAAGGTGCAGAAAAGATACACAAGAATGGTTTCAACTATGAGAAACTTCAGTTACATGGATAGTTTGGAGAATCTGGGGCTGTTCTCCTTGAAGAAGAGAAGATTAAGAGGAGATTTGATAGAGGTGTTCAAAATCATGAGTGGTTTGGACAGAATTGGTTGGGAGAAACTGTCCCTGTTGGCAGAAGGGTTGAGAACCAGTTAGGTGATTGGCAAAAGAAGCAATGGTGACATGGGGAGAAACTTTTTTATGCAGTGAGTGGTTAGGATCTAGAATGCACTGCCTATGAGTGTGGTGGAGGCAGATTCAATCGAGTCTTTCAAAAGAGAATTGTTTAATTCTCTGAAAGAAATCAGGGCTATGAGGAAAAGGCGGATGAGTGGGATTAGGTGAGTTGCTATTGCAGAGAGCCAACATGAACACGGCAGGCTGAATGGCCTCCTGTGCTGTAACCATTCTATGATACTATGATTGAACCATGGCCAATTCATTGCTTTGTTTTCTACTTCCTTCCCATATTCAACACTTAAAGGCTGTGTCACCATTTTAAGGAAAGAATTTTAATAATTCAATGTTGGAAAAATGGACTGTTTTCTTTTAAGCAGCTCATTGAGATGTTCTGGGAGATAACAGTAAAGCAATGACATCTTAACAATGTCGTCTTAAGAATGCGGGCATGCCACTAATAACGGTTGTTCAATGAATTGCCTATTTAACAGAAAACTTACAAAACAAGGCCAATATTTTTTAGAATGCTGTTCTTAAAAACTTTCATGAGCTGTCAGAGTTACGTCATTTCATCTCGGTTTAAACGTGACGTTCAATGTCCCAGATGCTAGATTTTATGTGATTTACCTTCACAGAAATTAACTGTGAGAATCAGATTTTTTTTATTCTTGACAAGCTTTTGTTGCATTCTGGTGTAACTAGAGTTAAAACGGATTCGATTCTTCACTTCTAAATTACCATTAAAGTCCCAATGGCGATAAGAGATGAAATGCAATTATTTTGAGCCGGTGTTTAATTAAAGCTCACAATTTGAAATGTTAATGTATGTATTCAGTGGCCAGCAGCTGTGTTTATCAAATGACTGCGTGGTTTGGCGAAGGGAGCCATCACCTGTTCTGCAGACACTAAGTTGCTTGTTGGCGATAGATCCGAGCTTAGCCGTCAAGGCTGCAGATGAGGAAATGATCGAAGGTGTATCAATAGAAAGACATCTATTCCTCTATTATTATATCAGACTGGAAAAACATTCATCAAAGAATGTCGCAGAGAAATTGGGCTTAAAGTTGGACAATAGATCTTCATTTCAACCTCAAGCAGCTAGGAGAAAGAAAACTTGTAATAAAACAGTCCCTGTTGAATATATATAACAAGAATATAAAAGATGTTTCTGCAGAAGTGATCTAGAATACACTGCCTGAAAGGGTAGTGGAAGCAGATTCAATAATAACTTCCAAAAGAGAATAGCATAATTACTTGGAGAAAGAAAATGTGCAGGGCTATGGGGAAAGGGGCAGGGGAGTAGGACTAATTGGATTGCTGTTTCAAAGAGCCGGTACAGACATGATGGGCTAAATGGCCTCTTTCTGTGCCGCATCATTCTAGGCTTCGAAGTGTTCATTTTACTGTGCTTTTTTTTGCAATTTTACAATTATCTTGAAGTCTAAGCATTCATAGGGGGATGCGGTGGCATTGTGGTAATGTCACTGGACTTGTAATCCAGAGCCCCAGGCGAATGCTCTGGGGACATGGGTTTGAATCCCACCACGGCAGATGGTGAAATTTGAATTCAATTACTAAATCTGGAATTAGAAAAAAAGATAGTCTAATGGTAACCATGAAACCATTGTTGATTGTTGCAAAAACCCACCACCTGATTCACTAATGTCCTTTAAGGAAGGAAATCTGCCATCCTTACCTGGTCTGGCCTACATGTGACTCCAGACCCTACAGCATGGAAATGGCCAAGCAAGCCACTCAGTTCAAGGGCAATTAGGGATGGGCAATAAATGCTGGCCTAGCCAGTGATGTTCACATCCCACAAACAAATAAAAAAAATCATGTAAATAATATTTTTTGCCTATTTATGCTTCATAGTTATTTGGATTTTTAAAATAAAGCTTTAGTCTCACAATTCTGGTCTTGAATTTAATATTTCTGCCTTTCCAAATAGATTGAAGTCTCAAAATGATCCTGGGTAAATTTCAGCTTGCACTTTCCCTTAACTGGTTTAGTTGTTAGATTTATTCTGCATTAATCCCTGCAAAGGTGAAGCACATAAAATATACCCTTGCTCCCCATGTGGGCCAAAGCAATGCTACACAATTGAAAAGGGAAGTGGGAAGAGGTGAGGAAGGATCTGGCACAAATCAACTGAGCAGTAAAATTAGCAAACACAATGATAAATCAAGCACAAGATGCATAGAGTACAAAATACCTTAAAGTGGAAAGAAGTAAACTAAAGGATAGAAATCCATGGAAATGCAGAGAGATTAAAACTAAACAAACTTAAAATGGAGGGCTAACAAACTGAAGATAATGAGGAATATAGCAAGGCTAGTTGAGAGGTGAAAAATGAGATTAGAATATGAAGAACACTAGAGAATAAAATAAAAAGGAGTCGGAAGGGATTTTAGCAGCATATAGAAAGTAAAGAATAGTTAAAAAAAGATTGGCCAAGAGAGAAGCAGAATCCAGTTGTGGAGACCAATGGCATGGTCTAGAGAAAAAATAATTACTTTTCATCAGTTATGAGAATGTAAAGAGTACTAGAGGAGGATTTGGAACAATCAATGGAGCTAACTGTACAAAATTATATTTTTCTGAAAATATTAGTAGATCTTAAAGTGGGCACATTACCAGGCTCTGATGTCATGTACCTAGGATACTGAACAAAGTCAGAAAGGAAATATAGGTCAGATAGTGCTTCTGACCAAAATTAGATATTCAGATTGTGCCAGTGGACTGGGTGCCTGCTATTGCTATCATCTGATTGGCAATTTCTGTTTCTATTTCTATTTATCCATTGACCTATCTGCTTTATCCTTCACTCCCTTCTTAAACGCAGATATAATACTTGTTGCTCCCCAGTCTATATTATAGAAAGGACATTCAAACCATTCAGCCCGTACAGCTCAGACTCACCATGTGATGCGAGGGATTAAAAACAAAGTGAGACTGAGATAATGTGACTGTTTACACTGGAGCAGTTTGAATTATTGAATTTGAGAAGAATTTTGATAGGGTGAATAGAGAAAGGTTATTTCTTCTGGTTGGTGAAGCCGAATCAGGGACCAATGTTTTGCATCCAAACCATGTTTGAAAGGGAACCAACCTGATATTGGACCATTTTTCAGGAATCTGGGGCAGCCACCTGAATCAGGTGTTGGGTTCCTTCCAGGTGCTAATGAGGGATCTCACAACAGCTTTAGGAACCTTACACGCAGTTGCCACCAACAAGGTAACTCAAAATTGTAATGTGAAGCCACAGCACTCTCGCTGCGGCCCATGACTGCCCCTACCCCTTCACCTTTACCACCTCAGCAATTACCTGAGGGCGATCAAAGGTTGGAAGGAAAAACTGTATCTGAACAATGGGCTACCTTCAAAGAAGAGATGGCTCAGGCACAGTCAAAGTATATTCCCTTGAAGGGGAAAGATAGGGCCAATAAATCCAGAGATCTCTGGATGACAAAAGAAGTAGAGATGAAGATGATGAAGAAAAAGTGTCCTTATAGCAGATGTCAGATAGATAATACAATGAAGAGCCAGGCTGAATATAGAAGGTTCAGAGGGGAATTGAAAAGGCAAATAAAAGAAGCAAAGACAGAGTATGAAAAGAGACTGGCAGCTAACATAGAAGGGAGTCCTGAAGTCTTCTATAGGCATATAAATAGTAAAAAGGTGGTAAAAGGAGGAGCAGGGCCGATGAGGGACCAGAAAGGGGATTTACACATGGAGGCAGAGGGAATAGCTAAGGTATTAAATGAATACTTTGCATCATTCTTTACCAAGGAAGAAAATGCTACCCAGGCCACGGTGAAAGAGGAAGTAATTAATGCACTAGAAGGATTTAACATTGATAAGGAGGAAGTATTAGATAGGCTGTCTATACTTAAATTTGATAAAGCACCAGGGCCGATGAGATGCATCCAAGGATACTGAGAGAAGTGGGAGCGGAAATTGCGGAGGCACTGGCCATAATTTTCCAGGCTTCCTTAGACTCAGGGGTGGTGCCAGAGGACTGGAGAATTGCAAATGTTACACCCTTGTTCAAAAAAGGATGTAAAGATAAGCCCAGCAACTACAGGCCAGTCAGTTTAACTTTGGTGGTGGGAAACTTCGAGATGGATTTGTTAAGGGAAAATCATGTTTAACTAACTTGCTGGAGCTTTTTTGAAGAGGTAACAAAGAGTGTTGATGAGGGGAATACTGTTGTTGTGGTGTACATGGACTTCCAAAAGACATTTGATACAGTACCATACAACAGACTTGAGAGCAAAATTATAGCTCATGGAATAAAAGGGACAGTAACAAAATGGATATGAAATTGGCTGATTGACAAGGAACAAAGAGTAGTGGTTCATGGATGTTTTTCAGGCTGGAGGAAGGTTTGTAGTTTTGGGACCCTTGCTTTTCCTGATACATATTAATAACCTTGACCTTGATGTAAAAGGCACAATTTGAAAATTTGCAGATGATACGAAACTTGGAACAATTGTAAACTGTGAGGAGGATAGTGTAGAATTTCAAAATGACATAGACAAGTTGGTGCAATGGGAAGACAAGTGGCAGATGAAGTTCAATGCAGAGAAATGTGAAGTAATTTGTTTTGGTAGGAAGAACATGGAGAGACAATATAAAATAAAGGGTACAATTCTAAAGGGGGTGCAATAGCAGAGAGACCTGCATAAGTCATTGAAGGTGGCAGGACAGGTTGAGAGAGCAGTTAATAAAGCATACAGTATCCTGGACTTTATTAATAATAGAATAGAGTACATAGAAACAGAAACATAGAAAATAGGAGCAGGAGTAGGCCATTCAGTCCTTCGAGCCTGCTCCGCCATTCACTATGATCATGGCTGGTCATCCAACTCAGTAGCCTGTTTCCGCTTTCTCCCCATACCCTTTGATCCTTTTAGACCCAAGAGCTATAATCTAACTCCTTCTTGAAAACATACATTGTTTTGGCCTCAACTGCTTTCTGTGGTAACGAATTTCACAGGCTCACCACTCTCTAGGTGAAGAAATTTCTCCTCATCTCAGTCCTGAAAGGTTTACCCCGTATCCTTAGACTATGACCCCTGGTTCTGGACTCCCCCACTATCAGGAGCATTCTTCCTGCATCTACCTTATCAAGTCCTGTTACAATTTTATAGGTTTCTCTGAGATCCCCCCTCACTCTTCTGAACTCCAGCGAATATAATCCTAACCGACTCAATCTCTCCTCATATGTCAGTCCCGCCATCCCAGGAATCAGTCTGGTAAACCTTCGCTGCACTCCCTCTATAGCAAGAACATCCTTCCTCAGATAAGGAGACCAAAACTGCACACAATATTCCAGGTGTGGCCTCACCAAGGCCCTACATAATTTCAGCAAAACATCCCTGCATCTGTACTCAAATCCTCTCGCTATGAGGGCCAACATACCATTTGCCATTTTTACTGCCAGTTGGACCTGCGAGCTTACCTTCAGCGACTGACGTACGAGAACACCCAGGTCTCGCTGAATATCCCCCTCTCTCAGTTTATAGCTATTCAGATAATAATCTGCCTTCTTGATTTTGCTACCAAAGTGGATAACCTCACATTTATCCACATTATACTGCATCTGCCATGCATTAGCCCACTCACTCAACTTGTCCAAATTACCCTGAAGCCTCCAGGGTGTAGTACAAGAGCAAGGAAGTTATGTTAAACTTGTATAAGACACTAGTTCAGCCTCAGCTGGAGGATTGCGTCCAGTTCTGGGCGCCGCACTTCAGGAAACATGTGACAGCATTGGAGAGAGTACAGAAAATGATTCCATGGATGAGGAACTTCAGCTGTGAAGATAGATTGGAGAAGTTTTCCTTGGAGGAGAAGGCTGAAATGAGATTTGATAGAAGTATCCAAAATCATGAGGGGTCTGGACAGAGTAGATCGGGAAAAACTGTTCCCACTTGTGAAAGGCTCGAGAATGAGAGGGCACAGATTTAAAGGGATCGACAGAAGAAGCAAAAGCAACATGATGAAAAACGTCTTCACGCAGCAAGTGGTTAGAGTCTGGAATGCACAGCCTGAGAGTGTGGTGGAGGCAGGTTCAATCGAGGCATTCAAAAGGGAATTACACTGTCATCTGAAAAGGAAGAATATACAGGGTTACGGGGAGAAGGCGGGGGAATGGCGTTAGGTGAATTGCTCATTCGAAGAACCGGAGCAGACACGATGGGCTAAATGGACTCCTTCTGCGTTGTAACAGTTCTGTGATTCTGTAATTGTATGATGCTCGTCAGGCAGGTGGTCCAAAATAAGAATAGTTGAGATGGCTGAGGTGGCTCTGGAGGTGCAACAGGCCTGTTCAAGCTCGCCTGAAATATTAATACGAGGCCCAAGGCCTCAATACCCCAGCCACTTTTTGCCCATAAACAGGTGCAAAAATATTTATTCCCCCATTATGTTTTTTAGTGATATTTGCTGATTCCTTAATGTTCTCCAGGAGACTGGAGGAACTCCACTGCCCTTCTTCAAACAGTGCAATGTGATCTTTAACATCCACTTGCATAGGCAGAAATGCCCTCGGTCTCATCTGAAAGATGGAACCCATGACAAACTGGGTTAGATACTTTTTTAACAGGCATGATTAGAGCTGAGCAGTTGTGGTGCCGTAAAGGTGGATCATGGAGGAGAAATGGGAGTTTAAGGTTAAGAATGCACTATTTACAGTTGACATTACCCAGATAAATGCCATTTTACAATCCAACAAATCTTTACCGCTTCCTTCCAGCCTTTTATAGATCTTTAATTAACATGAAAATTCTCAACACTATTTTCAAATCCCTCCATGGCATTGCCCCTCCCTATCTCTGTAATATCCTTCAGCCTCACAACCCTCTCAGATATCGACACTCTAATTTTGGCCTCTTGTGTATCGCTGACTTTCCTCACTCCACCATTGGCAGCTATACCTTCAGCTACTAGACTGTATGATCTGGAATTTCCTCCCTAAACCTTGCCACCTCTTCCTCCCTTTAAGATCCTCCTTAAAATACATCTCTTTGACCAAGCATTTGTTCACCTCTCCTAACACCTTCCTATGTGGCTTGCTGTCAAATTTTGTTTGATAATGCTTCTGTGAAGTGTCTTGGGACATTTTACTATTTTAAAGATACTATATAAATACAAGTTGTTGTTGTTGCTTTTCGCTGACATTATGTTAATAGAAGGTATGTGTAGATCTTAGAATCATAGAAAGAATCATAGAATGTTTAAGGCACAGAAAGAGGTCACTTGACCCATCATGTCTGTGCCGGCCGAAAAACAATCCATTTATTCTAATCCCACCTTCCAGCATTTGGTCCGTAGCCCTGCAGTTTATGGGAACTTGAGGTGCATATCCAGACACCTTTTGAATGAGTTGAGCGTCTCTGCTTCAAATACCCTTTCAGGCAGTCATTCCAGACCCCCACCACCCTCTGGGTGAAAAGGTTTTTCCTCATCTCCCCTCTAATTTTCCTACCAATCACTTTAAATCTATGTCCCCTTGTCACTGATCTCTCTGCTAAGGTGAATAGACCCTTCACCTCCACCCTATCCAGGCCCCTCAAAATTTTTTACATTTCAATCACATCTCCCCTTAGCCTTCTCTGTTCCAAGGAGAACAACCCCAGCCTATCCAATCTTTCCTCATAGCTGCATTTTTCCAGTCCCAGCAACATCCTCATAAATCTCCTCTATACCCTCTCTTGTGCAATTACATCCTTTCTGTAATGAGGTGACCAGAATTGCACACAGTACTCACGTTGTGACCTAACCAATGAGTTATACAGTTTCAGCATAACCTCCCTGCTCTCTTATATTTTATACCTCGGCTAATAAAGGATTCCATATGCCTCCTTAACCACCTTATCGACCTGTCCTGCTACCTTCACTCCAAGGTCCCTTACATCCTCTACACTACTCAGTATTGTCCCATTAATCGTGTATTCCTTTGCCTTGTTTGACCTCCCCAAATGCAGCACCTCACATTTCTCCATGTTGAATTCCATTTGCCACTTTTCTGCCCATCTGTCCAGACCATCAATATCTTCCTACAGCCTATAGCTATCCACCTCGCTATCTACCACACGGCCAATCTTTGTGTTGTCTGCAAATTTCTTGATCATGCCCCCTACATTTACGTCCAAATTGTTAATATACACCACAAAAAGCAGGGGACCCAGTACTGAGCCCTGCGATAGTCCCAGACCCAGATAGTCTGGGTCATGTCGATATCAAAAATGAGGAGGTGTTGGGCGTCTTGAAAAACATTAAGTTAGATAAGTCCCCAGGGTCTGATGGGATCTACCCCAGAATACTGAGGGAGGCAAGGGAGGAAATTTCTGGGGCCTTGACAGAAATCTTTGTACCCTCATTGGCTACAGATGAGGTCCCAGAGGACTGGAGAATAGCCAATGTTGTTCCTTTGTTCAAGAAGGGTAGCAAGGATAATCCAGGAAATTACTGGCTGGAGAGCCTTACGTCAGTGGTAGGGAAATTATTGGAGAGGATTCTTCGGAATAGGATTTACTCCCATTTGGAAACAAATGGAATTATTAGCGAGAGACAGCATGGTTTTGTGAAGGGGAGGTCGTGTCTCACTAACTTGATCGCGTTTTGTGAGGAAGTGACGAAGATGATTGATGAAGAAAGGGCAGTGGATATTGTCTACATGGACTTCAGTAAAGCCTTTGACAAGGTCCTTCATGGCAGACTGGTACAAAAGGTGAAGTCACACGGGATCAGAGGTGAGCTGGCAAGATGGATACAGAACTGGCTCGGTCCAAGAAGACAGGGGGTAGCAGTGGAAGGGTGCTTTTCTGAATGGAGGGCTGTGACTAGTGGTGTTCCGCAGGGATCAGTGCTGGGACCTTTGCTGTTTGTAATATATATAAATGATTTGGAGGAAAATTTAGCTGGTCTGATTCGTAAGTTTGCGGACGATACAAAGGTTGGTGGAGTTGCGGATAATGATGAGGATTGTTAGAGGATACAGCAGGATATAGATCGGTTGGAGAAATGGCAGTTGGATTTTAATCCGGACAAATGTGAGGTAATGCATTTTGGAAGGTCTAATGCAGGTGGGAAGTATACTGTAAATGGCAGAACCCTTAGGAGTATTAACAGGCAGAGAGATCTGAGCGTACAGGTCCACAGGTCACTGAAAGTGGCAATGCAGGTGGATAAGGTAGTCAAGAAGGCATATGGCATGCTTGTCTTCATCGGTCGGGGCATAGAGTATAAAAGTTGGCAAGTCATGCTGCAGCTGTACAGAACCTTAGTTAGGCCACACTTGGAATATTGCGTACAATTCCGGTTGCCACACTACCAGAAGGATGTGGAGCTTTGGAGAGGGTACAGAAGAGGTTTACCAGGATGTTGCCTGGTCTGGAGGGTATTAGCTATGAGGAGAGGTTGGATAAACTCGGATTGTTTTCACTGGAACGACGGAGGTGGAGGGGCGACCTGATAGAGGTTGACAAAGTTATGAGAGGTATGGACAGAGTGGATAGTCAGAAGCTTTTTCCCAAGGTGTTACTAGGGAACATAGGTTTAAGGTGTGAGGGGCAAAGTTTAGAGGGGATGTGCGAGGCAAACTTTTTACACAGAGAGTGGTGAGTGCCTGGCACTTGCTGCCAGGGGAGGTGGTGGAAGCAGGTACGATAGCGACGTTTAAGAGGCATCTTGACAAATACATGAATAGGATGGGAATAGAGGGATACGGACCCCAGAAGTGCAGAAGGTTTTAGTTTAGACAGGCATCATGATTGGTGCAGGCTTGGAGGGCCGAATGGCCTGTTCCTGTGCTGTACTGTTCTTTGTTCTTTGAAACGCCACTGGAAACTGCCCTCCAGTCCCTAAAAACCCGTAACAATTGCCCTTTATTTCCTGCCACTGGGCCAATTTTGTATCCACCTTGCTGCATTTCCCTGGATCCCCTGAGATTTTATTTTTTTAACCAGTCTGCAATGTGGGACCTTGTCAAAAGCCTTGCTAAAATCCATGTAGACCACATCAACTGCACTACCCTCATCTATCTTCCTTGTTACATCTTCAAAAAATTCAATCAAGTTGGTCAAACAAGATCTTCCCTTAACAAATCCATGTTGACTATCCTTGATTAGCCTGTGCCTTTCTAAATGACAGTTTATCCTGGCTGTCAGAATAGATTCCAATAATTAGCCCACTACTGAGGTTAGACTAACTGGCCTGTAATTATTCAGTCTATCCTTCGCTCTATTTTTAAACAGAGGTACAACGTTAGCAATTCCAGAATCCTCTGGCACCACACCTGTATCCAGTGAGGACTGGAAAATGATGGTCTGCTATTTCCTCTCTTGCTTCTTTTAACAGCCTAAGATACATTTCATCAGGCCCTGGCGATTTTTCAACTTTCAAGGATGCTAATCCCATTAATACTTTCTCTCTCCCTATGTTTATCACATCCAATACTTCACAGTCTTCCTCCTTAAGTCAATATCTGCATCGTCCCCTTCTTTTGTGAAGACAGATGCAAAGTATTCATTAAGAACCATACCAATATCCTCCGCTCTTACATATAGGTTGCCTTTGTGGTCTTTTCTGGGTCCTCCTCTCTCCTTAGTTATCCTCTTACTCTTAATGTGTTGATAAAACATCTTTGGGTTCACCTTGATTTTGCTTGCCAATATTCTTTCATGCCCTCTCTTTGCTTTCCTAATTTCCTTTTTGATTTCACCCCTCAACTTTCCATACTCCTCTCGGCTTTCTGTAATATTGAGTTCACGGTGTCGGACATAAGCTTTCCTTTTCTGCCTTATCTTACGCTGTAGGCTCCTTGACATCCATGGGGCTTTATATTTGTCCGCCTCACCCTTTCTCTTTGTGGGAACATGTTTACTCTGAACCCCTTGAATCTCCCCTTTGAATGCCTCCCACTGTTCTGACACTGATTTACCTTCAAGTAGCTGTTTCCAGTCCACTTTCGCTAAATCACTACTCAGTTTAGTAAAATTGCCCTGTCTCAATTGAGAACTCTAACTCCTGTTCTATCTCTGTCTTTTTCCATAATTATGTTAAAACTGACTGAATTATGATGACTACCACCAAAATGCTCTCCCACTGCCACTCCTTCCACCTGCCCATCTTCATTTCCTAAGACTAAGTCTAAAACTGTGCCCTTTCTTGTTTGACTTGCTACATACTGGGCAGAAAAGTTCTCCTGAATGCACCTCAAGAATTCCTTTCACACTAAAACTATCCCAGTTAATATTGGGGTAATTAAAATCCCATACTATTACTGCCCTATTGTTCTTGCACTTCTCAGAGATTTGCATACACATCTGCTCTTCTATCTCCCTCTGACTGTTTAGGGGTCTATTGTACACTCCCAGCAGTGTGATTGCTGCTTTTTGCCCCTTTTTTGTTCCTTCGCTCAATCCATCAGGCCTAATTTGATGAACCTTCCAACACATCTTCCTTCCTCACAACTGTCATAGTTTCCTTGACCAAAATTGCCACTCTCCCTCCTTTCATATCCCCCTCTCTATCATGTCTGAAAACCCTGTAACCAGGAACGTTGAGCTGCCATTCCTGTCCCTCCTTAAACCATGGGCTGGATTTTACCTTAGACGAATGGGACTTCGCCACCGAAGTAAAAGTCGGCATTTAATTGTCCCGAGGTGGAACTTCCACCCGCTTGAGGGAAGAGGTCCCGCCTAAGTAAGCTGCCAGCCAATCAGTAGGCCAGTAGCTCTTAGTCCCAGCAGTGCCACTGGGAGCAGTGGCCACTGCTGGGACTGCAGCCCAGCTGATGTCATGAAGCCAGGACTTCAGGTAAGTTGGGCTTGCCTCGCCGGAGGGGTGATCAGTCGTGCCAATGAGGCAAGGGTAGTCATTTGGTGGGGGTGGGGGATCTTGGGTCCTGGAGCTGGGTTGGGAGATGGGGGCGGCCCTCAATTGTGTACCCTGTGCCTGACTACCATGGCACCACCCCAGCACGTGGAAAGGCCGGCAGCTATCCCTGGAAGGCCTTTCACATCCCCAGATCGCCCGCTTGTCATGGGTAAAATACCCATGGAGGTGGGCGAAGGCCCTTAAGTGGTCACTTTGTTTCAAACTCCAGCGTGCCTGGACTCCTCTCCACTGCTGTTCTGGAAGGTACGTGCTTTAGGCCGCGATCCTCGGGCTCTATTTATCTGCTCCCCGCTCTGTCTTCTTCTCGCAGCTGCACTGCTCTCCCAGAAGGTAAGTGCTCCCGGTTGTGATACACGGGCTTTATTTATCCGTTCCTTGCTCCATGTTCTTCCCGCAGGTCTGCTCCTTTCCGCTGCTCTCCCGGAATCTTCTGGACTTTAAAAACATTCTCATTTTGTAATTGTGCATAAGATCATTATGAAACTGAACTCATCACCGTGCTTCATTTGACTCTCTATGTGGCCCTGCAAAGAACAAACTCCCAGCCAAAAATAATGATGGCCTGATGAGTAATTCCTTTGCAGAACTATTCTCAATGAGGGCAAATAGGACAATGGAGATGGAATAATTAACTCACCTTTTGTTCATGTGTGAGGAATTTGATAGGTAGCTTTAGTGACAGTGTCATGCTAGAATGAGGCACATTAATTTTGTCATTGATTTTAAACTGTTACTGGAGTGAAGAAAGGACATATTAAACAGATCAGCCGTGGTTGGAAAAGACATTTGTATATTAACAGATAGTGATTGAAAGGACAAAGGAGCATTCCCTGAAACATTCAACCCATAATGGATCTTAATCAGCAGGTATTGTGTATAACAGGAGAATTCCAGAGACTGGAATACAATCCAAGACATGGTCAGTTAGTCACATGACTAACCTGTTTGGCAACCTGGGTTTTCTGAATTCCACAAAGAGTTTGAACAGAGAAAGCTGTTTGCTCTTGGACTGTGAAGCTCTCTTCTGTCTCCTCCATCTCTTTCTCACAAGCTTCTGAATCCACTGAAGACACATGAACCCTAAGAGAGAAATGTCTCCTGCAGTGAACAAGGTTCAAGAAGAATACTGGGACCCAACGAAAAGCAAAATATACCTACAATCAAGGGCTCTACAGTGAGCTCGTAACAACAACTCTTCAGATATTGCCTCAGACCTTTCCACTTCATTTTTCTTCTGCTCTTTTCTGTCTCTATTTGCATGTGTGTATTGTGCATGCATACTAGTATGGGCACATCGTGTATACGTTGGCGTTAACCGAATTAGAGTTTAAGTTTAATAAATTTAAATTTTTCTTCTTTAAACCTGAGAAAGCCTGTTTGTGCTGGTTTCTTTGCCTTATAATTGGAAAGCAGTGAACAAGGATTCACTAAGAGGGAGCTAAAAAAACACGGTGTGTTTAAAGTTAAACCCTGTTACAGTAAGACCAAGTGAAGGCTGAAAGGGACCCCTAGACCTCTTTCTCACCTGGTCATAACAAACTGTTCACCAGCACCCTCTGTTTTCTGTCTCTTAGCTAACTTTATTCTCATGTAATGACTGCCCCTTTAAATCCATGTGCTTTACTTTCGCTAACAAGTCTATTTAGTGGTACTTTGTCAAATGCCTTTTTAAAGTCCATATATCACAACATCAACCATACTTAACTTATCAGCCCTTTCTGTTAGTTCAACAAATAACTCAATCAAGTTAGTCAAACACAATTTACCTTCAATACATCCATGTTGGCTTTCATTTATTAACTCATGTTTTTCCAAATGCAAATTCATTTTGCCCCAGAGTAATGTCTCTTAAAGTTTCCCCACTGCTGATATTTGGCTGACTGGTAATTGCTGGGTTTATCCCTCTCCTTTTTTGAACAAAGATGAAACATTTGCAATCCTTCAGTCCACTGAAGCCATTCCCATATCCAAGGAAGATTGAAAGATTGTGGTTAGCACCCCCACAATTTCCATCCTTTCTTCTCTTAGTAACCTAGAATGCATCCCATCCAGACTGGGTGATTTTTCTACTGAGTGCTGCCATGTTTTTAAGTAACTCTTCTTTATGTAGTGTTATCCTATCCAATTTCTGTACTACCTCCTCCTTTACTGTGACATTGTCAACATCCACTCTTTATTGAAGACAGATGCAAAGTGCTCATTTATTACCATGCCCTTTGCCTCCTTAAGAAAATCTCCTTCTTGCTTTCTACTCAGCCCCACCCTTACTTTGACTACCTTTTACTATGTGTTTATAAAAGACATTTGTATTCCCTTTTATGTTAGGCACTGATCTATTCTCATTCACTGTCTCTGTCTCTCTTATTATCTTTTTCAGTTCTCCCTTGTACTTTCTGTATTGATCTTGGTTATCAACTGGATTATGAAACTGACATCTGAAGCCTCATTTCTCTGTTTAATTTTAATCTGTACATCTTCAGTATTTGACAGAACTAAAGCTTTGGATGCCCTTTCTTTCCCCCTCATGGGAACATGTCTGGTCTGTATTTGAACTCTCTCCTCTTTGAAGGCTTCCCATTATTAATTTACTATTCTACCTGCAAATTTTTGATTCCAATCCACCTGGGCCAGATCCTTTTTCAACTCACTGAAATTAGCTCTCCTCCAGTTAAGTATTTTCACCTTTGATCTCTCCTTTTCCATAACTACTTTAAGCCAAATGATCACTGTTTCCCAAATGCTTTCTGACTGAAACATGCTCCACTAGTTCCACTTCATTCCCCGGAACTAGATCCAGCAATGCTTCCTTCCTCATTGGGCTGGAAATATACTGATCAAGAACGTTCTTGTACACATTTCAGGAATTTCTCTCACACTTTGCCTATTGACCTGAAAGAAAGACTTGCATTTATCTAGTGCCTTTCATGACCAACACATGTCCCAAAGCACTTTACAGTCAATGAAGTACTTTTGAAGTGTAGTCACTGTTGTAATGCATGAAATGCAGCAGCTAATTTGAACACAGCAAGATCCCACAAACTGCCAGGTGATAATCTGTTTTTTTGTGATGTTGATTGAGGGATAAATATTTGCCAGGACACCAAGGATAACTCCTTTGCTCTTCTTCAAAATAGAGACATGGGATTGTTTATGTCTGCCTGAAAAGGCACACAGGGTTACAGTTAGCATCTGAACCAAAAGAGAGCCCCTCTAACACACCCTCAGTACTACACAGGAACGTCAGCCTAGAGGAACTTAAAGCCACAGCCTTTTGCCTCAGAGACAAGAATGCTACTAATTGAACCATAGCTATAATCACACTATATATTAAGATAATTAAAGACCCCAATTCTTGCTATTCTAAAATTCTTGCATATTTCTGTAATTTGCCCGCAAAATTTCTCCTCTACCTGCTTCCCACTATTTGGTGGCTTAAGGAATAAATACAGTAGCATAATAGCCCTTTATTGTTCCCTAACTCTAAGCAAATTGCTTCTGTCTTTGAATCCTCAATGACATCAAGCCTTTCTATAACAGCATGCATAGAAATTTTTACCTTGTTCCCACAGGTTCGCTTGTGCCTGCAATGCACCAACTTTATGTATTATGCTCCATGCATTTACAGACTTAGGGGCAAGAAATTAGGCTTGTTAGCGCCCATTGTTAGCGCTATGAGTTCTATAAGTGCTCCAAACTGGTGGCCATGTTGCACATACACAATTGTGGAACAAATCCTGCTAGTCACCTTATATGGTTGAAGGCATTAGCATGCATGCAGGAGACCTCAGAAGCTAGGCTGGTAAGTAAAGAAAAATAAAAAAATCACAGGTCCCAGTGTCAGAGGGGAAGCCCATCTGGGGAGATCACTAGGACCATTGGGGGCTGCTTTCCATGCCCGTAGCCCCATCTTAGCCCCATCTTTCTACAGATTTGTTGTTTAACCTGAAGCAGCAACCTTTATAATACTGACTCCTTCCTATTGATATGCAGGCATCAATTAGTCTTTTGTGTTGTTCATTATTTTGTGAATCAATGTGCAGTCAAAAATGCAGAACAGAATACATTGTACACTGCTTAATGCAATTTTAATCTGTCTATTTGAGTGGAACCAGGCGCTGAAGGAATATAAAAACATGGCAGACTTTAGCTGATAGATACTCACTGACTACTGTCTGCCAGAGATTGAGGGACAAAGGAATCCTTCCCATGAGACTTATTCACCTATGATTTGAAACAACCAGAAATGCTGAACTTATCATTTTTCTTATAAGTCCACCATGAACATAATGATCGCACAGAGCTGACTGATTAATTGTTGCAAGCAATTCATAAGTCATATGAAGACTTCCTTGTCTCCTATGCTTATAACAAAACATAGGTGCCAGATAGCAAATGACAGGAGGTGGACGGAAGAGAGGAACTTGCTGAAATTACAATCACCAGAGAAGTGTTACTGAGCAAACTGATGGAGCTGCGGGCTGACAAGTCCTAGGGTTCTGATGGGCTTCATCCTAGGGTCTTAAAAGAGGTGGCTAATGAGGCAGTAGATGCGTTGGTGAAAATTTTTCAAAATTTGCTACATTCTGGAAAGGTTCCATCAGACTGGAAGGTAGCAAATATAACCCCTCTATTCAAGAAGGGGGGGGGAGGCAGAAAACATGTAACTATAGGCCAGTTCGATTGACGTTTGTAGTGGGGAAGGTATTAGAATCGATTATTGAGCTGGGGACTTAGAAAAAGTCAAGGTAATCGGGAATAGTCAAGCATGGTTTTGTGAAAGGGAAATCATGTTTAACTAATTAATTGAAGTTCTTTGAAGGAGTAACATGCGCTGTGGATAAAGGGGAGCCTGTTGATGTACTACTGTACTTGGATTTCCAGAAGGCATTTGATAAGGTGCCACAGAAAAGGTTATTGCACAAAGTAGGAGCTCATGTTGTAGGGGGTAACATGTTAGCATGGATTGAAGATTGGCTGGCTGACAGAAAGCAGAGATTATGCATAAATGGGTCCTTTTTGATTGGTAGGATGTGACGAGTGGAGTCCCGCAGGGGTCTGTGCTGGGGCCTCAACTTTTTACAATTTATATCAATGACTTAGATGAGGGGAGCTATGGCATGGTAGGTACATTTGCAGATGACACAAAGGTAGGTAGGAAAGTATGTTTTGAAGAGGAGTAAAGGAGGTTGCAGACCGATATAGATAGGTTGAGTGATTGGGCAAAAATATGGCAGATGGAGAATAATGTGGGAAAATGTGAAGTTGTTCACTTTGGCAGGAAGAATAAAAAAGCAGAGTATTACTTAAATGGAGCACAACTGCAGAATTCCGAGGTGCAGAGGGATCTAGGTGTTCCAGTGCATGAGTCACAAAAAGTTAGTTCGCAGGTACAGCTAATGGAAAGCTATCTTTTATTATGACAGGAATTGAAAATAAAAGTAAGGATGTTATGCTTCAGTTTTGCAGGGCATTGGTGAGACCACATCTTGAATACTGTGTGCAGTTTTGATCTCCTTATTTAAGGAAGGATGTAAATGTGTTGGAGGTAGTTCAGAGGAGGTTTACTAGACTGATACCTGGAATGAGCAGGCTGTCTTATGAGGAAAGATTGAACAGACTAGGCTTGTTTTCACTGGAGTTTTTAGAAGAGTGAGGGGATACTTGATTGAAGCATATAAGATTCTGAACAGACTCGGCAAGGTGGATGTGGAAAGAATGTTTCCTCTTGTGGGTGAGTCCCGAACTAGGGGGCACTGTTTTAAAATTAGGGATTAGGGATTTAAAATTAGCTCAGAGATGAGGAGATTTTTTTTTTCTCAGTGGGTTGTGTGACTTTGGAATTCTCTGCCTCAGAAGGTGGTAGAGGCGGGGTCTTTGAGTATTTTCAAGGCGGAGGTGGATAGATTCTTGTTGGGTAAGGGGATCAAAGATTTTTGGGGTAGATGGGAGTGTGAAATTCGAGACAGAAACAGATCAGCCATGATCTTATTGAATGGTGGAGCAGGCTTGAGCGGCCAAATATCCTACTTCTGCCCCCAGTTCGTATGGTCATATAGTTTTGGTCTATGATACCATTTGGTTTCTCAGGTGTCACAAAGAGTGCAAAGATTGAGGTCAACTGTGTCATGTTGTCTTATGAAAGTGGAAGATGGGGAAAAAATGGCATGCATTCCAAAAATTAATATGTAACTGTTCATTAAAATTAAGGAAAATAACAGAGGACAAGCTGCAGTCTTCCATTTACGTACACACATTTAAATATGGCTTCTCAATTTTTTGACTAATTTGGCACCTTGTCTAATGAAACCTCGGTAACTATTATGCCTTCAAAGTCCTCCTTGTTAGTTCTGAATGATTTTAATTATATTCAGTCACAGACAATAAAATCCTAAACTGGTAGTGAATTTCAGACAAACCTAAAATTCTGAGTGTTCACTTAAAAATTGAAAATTGTATGTGTCACACATTTCTGGAGAAAATAACATAGCTTTTGTTTCCCAGTGAATCCTTGCTATTGAGAGTTAATTTTCACATCGCTGTCATTCAGCCAAAATTTTAATTTAAAAAGTTTAAACAGCATGTTAAGAGCTTTTGTGAAAAAAAATCAAAATGTTTTGAATGACTGATAATGAAAACCTTTAAACACACAAATTACAATCTACTTTGTATTTGCGGAAGAATTGAAGAACATAAAACACTCGGTTAATCCAGGGTAATGCCACATGCTAAAATCACAGTCTTTCTTGATCCTATACTTTTCCATTAAGTTACACTTTGCTCCTTTTGTATTTTCTTGTTGGTTTTATCCTATAGCCAAAAAGAATTTTAAAAAATATGGCAAGAGGAATATGAAAATAAAAAGCAATTTTCTGAAAGGTGAACTCTGTTTTTCTCTCCAAGATGCTGCCAGACCTACTGAGTATTTCCAGCACTTTCTGTTTTTATAACATTTCTATATTATTGGTTGACTGTAAAGAACTTCAAAGCTTATGCCTTGATGGACAGGCTGGCCATTTTTCATGGAGCGCAGTATGGAGCAAAGATGCTGTGTAGAAATGTACACTGCTACTCCTCTTTTGCCTTATGTTTATGCTTCACTATTTAGGAGAAAGAATGGTCTGAGTCACTTCATTGTACCCTGGAGGAAAACTGGCCCTTTAGTTTGTTATTGTGCTTGAATTATTATTGACAATGACAACTTGCATCTATTTTAATTGCTTTAACACAGTAAAACATCCCAAGGTGATTCACAGGAATGTAATCAGGCAAAAATTTGGCATGGAGCCAAGGAGGGGACACTTTGACCAAAAGCAGTAGTGTTTAAGCAGCATCTTAAAGGAGGAGAGAGAGGTAGAGAGCCAGAGATATTTACAGAAAGAATTCCAGAGCTTTGGACCTAGACAGTTGAAGGCATGACCACCAATGGTGAATAAATGAAAAGTGGCGTGTGTATGAGGCCAGAATTGGAGGAGCACAATGATCCTGGAGGATTGTAGGGTTGCAGGAGGTTACAGAAATAGGTCTTCTAATGTGGGACAGTACTGGGTGGAGTGTGCACTGCCAATATCAGCTGTTGGTCCAGCTGAAGAGGAGTCCACAAGTAAGTCTGTGTTTAGTTTTGTGGGGCTGGGAGGAGCAGCTATACTCCTCTGAGATTCACAAAAACAATATCGTTCACTGCCACTGCCACTGCAGGACACCTCTCCTTTCGAGATAAAGTTGGTAGGAAGAGTTAGACTGCTAGTGGTGTGATATAAAATGTAATAGTGTGCATGACCTCCTCTAACAGTTGGTCTCACACACAGACTGGTTAGCTCCAGAAGAAAGAAAGAACTTGCATTCATATAGCACCTTTCACAAACCCAGGATGTTCCAAAGCCCTTAGAAAACCAATTAAGTTTGTGTCCATGTTTCTGGAGTGGAACTTGAACACCGAATCTTCTGATTTAGAGGCAAAATTGTTGCTAATAAGCCAAGTTTAACGCAATAGTCCATTGCATAACTCAGCGTGACAGAACCAGCTGTATGATAGTGAATAGCACCTCCTTTAAGTTCCAGCAAGCAGAATAAAGAAGGTCTTTGTTACGGACAGAAGTTGATAGGAATGGTTGTCCCTTTTTCACCTCTCAACTGACCAATGACATCGTTTTGTTAAAAAAAATGTGTTTTATCCCTTGAGCGTTTTAATTGTCAACAAATGACAGGTTTTCTCATAAGTTTAAAAGACAGAGAAATGTTTATTATACAACACCCGAAAATGGACACATTTTCACCCACTCTCTCACACACACACACACACACACACACACACACACACACACACACACACACACACACACACACACACACACACACACACACACACACACACACACACACACACACACGAAAGGCAATGGCAAACATTCAAAGAGCACATGGATGAACTGCAATAATTGTTTATTCCGGTCTGGCGCAAAAGTAAAACGGGAAAGTTAGCCAAATCATGGCATACAAGGGAAACTAGAGATAGCATTAGATCCAAGGACGAGGCATATAAATTTACCAGAAAAAACAACAGACCTGAGGATTGGGAGCAGTTTAGAATTCAGCAAAGGAGGACCAAGGGATTGACTAAGGAGGGGAAAATAGAGTACGAGCATAAGCTTGCGGGGAACATGAAAACTGACTGTAAAAGTTTCTATTGGTATGTGAAGAGAAAAAGATGGGTGAAGACAAATGTAGGTCCCTTACAGTCAGAAACAGGGAAATATATTATGGGGAACAAAGAAATGGCTGACCAACTAAATGCATACTTTTGTTCTGTCTTCACAAAGGAGGACACAAATATCACACCAGAAATATTGGGGAACACAGGGTTTAGTGAGAGAGAGGAACTGAAGGAAATCAGTATTAGTAGAGAAATGGTGTTGGGGAAATTGATGGGATTGAAGGCTGATAAATCCCCAGGGCCTGATGGTATGCATCCCAGAGTACTTAAGGAAGTGGACCTAGAAATAGTGGATGCATTGGTGGTCATCTTCCAAGATTCTATAGACTCTGGAGCAGTTCCTACAGATTGGAGGATTGCTAATGTAACCCCACTATTTAAAAAGGGAGGTAGAGAGAAAGCAAGGAATTATAGACCAGTCAGCCTGACATCGGTAGTGGGGAAAATTCTAGAGTCCATTATCAAAGATTTTATAGCAGAGCATTTGGCGAACAGTGGTAGAATCAGACAGAGTCAGCATGGATTTACGAAAGGGAAATCATGCTTGACAAATCTAGTAGAATTCTTCGAGGATGTAACTCGTAGAGTTGATGAGGGGGAGCCAGTGAATGTGGTTTATTTGGACTTTCAGAAGGCTTTCGACAAAGTCCCACATAAGAGATTAGCATGTAAAATTAAAGTGCATGGGAGTGGGGGTAGTGTATTGCGATGGTTAGAAAATTGGTGACAGACAGGAAATAAAGAGTAGGGATAAATGGGTCTTTTTCTCAATGGCAGGCAGTGACAAGTGGGGTACCACTGGGATCGGTGCTAGGACTGCAGCTGTTCACAACATTTATTAATGATTTCAATGAGGGAACTAAATGTAATATCTCCAAATTTGCAGATGGCACAAAATTGGGTGGGAGGGTGAGTTGTGAGGAGGATGCAAAGAGGCTTCAGGGTGATTTGGTCAAGTTGAGTGAGTGGGCAAATGCATGGCAGTTGCAGTATAACGTGGATAAATGTGAGGTTATCCACTTTGGTAGCAAAATTAGGAAGGCAGGTTATTATCTGAATGGCTATAAACTGAGAGAGGAAATATGAAACGAGACCTGGGTGTTCTCGTACACCAGTCGCTGAAAGTAAGCATGCAGGTGCAACAGGCGGTAAAAAAGGCAAATGGTATGTTGGCCTTCATAGCGAGAGGATTCGAGTACAGGAGCAGGGATGTCTTGCTGCAATTATACAGGACCTTGATGAGGCCATACCTGGAATATTGTGTGCAGTTTTGGTCTCCTTATCTGAGGAAGGATGTTCTTGCTATAGAGGGAGTGCAGCGAAGGTTTACCAGACTGATTCCTGGGATGGCAGGATTGACGCATGAGGAGAGATTGATTCGGTTAGGATTATATTCGCTGGAGTTCAGAAGAGTGAGGGGGGATCTCATAGAAACCTAGAAAATTCTAACAGGACTTGACAGGGTAGATGCAGGAAGGATGTTCCTGATGGTGGGAGAGTCCAGAACTAGGGGTCATAGTCTAAGGATACGGGGTAAACCATTCAGGACTGAGATGAGGCGAAATTTCTTCACTCAGAGAGTGGTGAGCCTGTGGAATTCGCTACTACAAAAAGCAGTTGAGGCCAAAACATTGTATGCTTTCAAGAAGTAGTTAAATATAGCTCTTGGGCTTAAAGGGATCAAAAGATATGGGGTGAAAGCGGGAACAGGTTACTGAGTTGGATGATCAGCCATGATCATAATGAATGGTTGAGCAGGCTCGAAGGGTGGAATGGCCTACTCCTGCTCCTATTTTCTATATTTCTATGTTTCTGAACAATAGAGATTAAAGGATAACATGCATTTAGGTCTGATGGTTTAAAAGTGTCCTCTGTTTAACTTGTTTTTCTCTGGGGTGAAGACTTGAAATGGTGCATCCTGTGTTCTTTTCCCGGGTTTACTGGAGAAAGACTTGGTAGGTTTAGGAAGACGAGTGCACTGCTGCAGATCTGCTTTTGTTATATTCCAGCCAAAGGTCACTGGGAAAGTCCTGGTATGTTTTCTCAGGTAGGGAGTTCAAGGCCAAACTCCTTTCACTGCCTACATGTAGTTCAAAGCTGGTAATATTAGGTAGGGTCCTGTCTCTTCGATGGCATAGATTGATCTCTCTCTCTTCCTACTTCTCTGACTTTGTTTTCCCGGCATATATCTTTATTAAGTTCCTTATCATAAATCTGGTTTCTGTTATATGAACAGAGTTTTTCTTTCTCAATATTCTCATAAATTTGTCTGATGGTGAGGCCATTATTAGACAATTGGGTCTGGGTGTCACTTATCTTCATTCCATTTTGATAAAGTGGAGATTTTTCAAATCCATTCTCTTGAGTTTGAAATTGGAGTCACCAAGTCTGCAATGCAATTGTTAGCCCAATTCCTTGCAGAGAAATAGCCATTAACACAGAGTTTACATTTTAATGCCTTCTCCAAGGCTTGTCCTGACACAAAGGGTTCTTGCACTTTCCATGTGCATTAGCAATACAGGATGAGGTCACCTGACATCTAAACTCCATTTTGCTTTGCAGCAAAAGTGTCGGTTTTGGTTAGTTTCGTAATTTCTCCTTAGTTTGATTGGTGGTTTCCAGTTAAACAATTCTTCTTAACCATCCACTATATGTTAAATCATGATTCTGAAACTTTCCCAAATGGAAAAAATATAAAGAATGAAGCTAGTGTGCTGGACTTCCATGCTTGAAAAACTTGAGTTCAAGTTCCCTAAGTGGGGACGCATGTCCCTCTCTGACGTCTGCTGGGATCCTTAGTGAAATGAAATTGGACGTGCTCAACAATTCAGTTCTCATAGGACATTAGTTCACAGAATATTTTCTATTTCACATAATATTTCACATCAGTGAAAATAATACTCCTATTATCCAAGTGTAAATTAACTGTTGCAGTGAGCTGCTTCCTTCCATTAATATCAGACAGAAAGAGAGAATTTGTATTTATATAGCACATTTCATATTAACAGGACATCCCAACACAATTCACAATAAAATACTTTTGAAATGTAGATTATTTTTAAGTAGGCGAATGTAGCAGGCAATTTATGCACAACAATATCCGTCAGTCAGCAATGACTCACTGATGTGTTTTTTTACTGGTGGTGGTTAAGGGATAAACATTGTCCAAGAAAGCAAAAGAACTTCCATGTTCTTTTCCAGTTGTGCCATGGGATCTAATGGATCCACCTGAGTGGGAAGACTGGGGGCCGTATTTTCAAAACAGGGTCAAGAACTTGATGCCCACATGATTTCTGGGTCCCAACCCCACACACCACAGCTGTGTCGCTCTTGCGACAAAATCTTCAAATGGTCATGCCCTAAATGGGCAGGAAGCGAGCTCGGCTCCCAAATAGTGGCATTGAATATCTGCAGGAGGCGGGAGCTGTCTGCCTGATGTCAGATTAAAGGCAAGCGGCAGCCATGATGCGGCCTGCTGCTGCCTTGCCGAGTAGAGCAGGCAGCTCCTTGGAGGCACAGCTGAATGAACAGGAGAGGCAGTGGTTCCAAAAGGAAAAAAAAATAATGTTCTGCGCTGGGCCTGGTGCAAGATCCCCATGGGCTGGAACAATTTCTTCCTCAAACAACCAAGTTATTTCCCTGCTAGCTGTGAGCTGACAGCTGTGCACTATCATGCACCAGACTAGTCGGGTTCGTCAGATTGCTCTTTGAAAATCGCAGTCCGAACCCCTCACCCTCCCCGGCCCCTTAACGCTTAAAGGAGCTTCATGGACCTTTAATTGGAGGTGAGCGTCTTCCTCTTTCCCTCCCTCCCCCCCAACGTTAAAAATTGCAGAATTTCCTGGACACAAGGGTTCCGGAGATGACGTCCAGCACTGCAACTTTTAAACTGCGTCCGCATACGGTCCCATCCCCGCGGCCCTTTCAAAATTGGGCCCTGGGTCTCAGTTTAACATCTAGATTTTTTTTTTAGATTTAGATTTAGATTTAGAGATACAGCACTGAAACAGGCCCTTCGAGTCTGTGCCGGCCATTAAACACCCTTTTATACTAATCCTACACTAATCCCATATTCCAACCACATCCTCACCTGTCCCTATATTCCCCTACCACCTACCTATACTAGGGTCAATTTATAATGGCCAATTTACCTATCAACCTGCAAGTCTTTGGCATGTGGGAGGAAACCAGAGCACCCGGAGGAAACCCACGCAGACACAGGGAGAACTTGCAAACTCCACACAGGCAGTACCCAGAATTGAACCCGGGTCGCTGGAGCTGTGAGTCCGCGGTGCTAACCACTGCGCCACTGTGCCGCCCACAAATCTCATCTGAAAGACGGCACCTCTGACAATGCATACCGTAATAGTACTGCACTGAAGTGTCAACCTAGATTAAGTGCTCACGTCTCTGCAGTGGGACTTGAATCGATAAGCTTCCAAATCAGAGGTGAGATGCTTGCTGCAACAATCAAGAGTGAAAATGTGTTGCAAAAGAAGTATCCGTAGCTCTGCTGTTCACATTATAACAAAAAAGCATTAACACAAATCTCAATGTGAGGGACACCACTGAACTTCTGCTGGTTATAATGAAAAAATTATCAAATAATACACAGAACTGCAAACAATCTGCGAGGGCACTTCAAAAAACTGAAATGCAGTTTAAATGCTGCCACTTCCCTAATCTAGCGAGCTTGTCCACCGATGAGTGCCAGTTGCAAATGAAACTCAGAATGATCATTAACTGACCTGATAGGCATTTTTCCTTTTTGTTTCATCACATCGTAGAGCTTAAAACATGATTTATTTTTCTTTGTGGCGTGCCACTTCACAAAATCACAGGACTAAAAAGGTGGCAGGAAGATCGGTGCATGAAAGTGTGTGGCGTAACTAGAAGCTCTAATCATGGATGCCAGTAACCCAAGCCAAATATGTGTCACTTTGTTGAAGATTCTTTTAATTGCATCACTG
The DNA here is from genome assembly GCF_036365525.1 of Heterodontus francisci. Lineage (NCBI taxonomy): Eukaryota > Metazoa > Chordata > Chondrichthyes > Heterodontiformes > Heterodontidae > Heterodontus > Heterodontus francisci. Next base: position 32,598,640 of record NC_090371.1, read on the forward strand.
AGTAAGCAAGCATACCATTAACTGTGATTTAAAAGGACAGCGACAGAAATACATGGCTGACAGCTTCTTTAATTACATTTGCTTAAAGTAGCCCTGATTGCTGCTCTGTCTGTTTCTGTTTACATGTTCATGGCTCAAAACAAGAAGCTCGTTCACAATTTATTGTCCTTTAATACTTCTACAACAGCAAAAAGCATTTTTAATTTATAATTTGAACATGTAGATGGTATGTACACCAACAGCATATTAAAGGGGCAGTGCTGGCAAGCACAGTTTAGAAATGTTGTCATATTTACAAACAACTAACTGGTCTCCCATGGTGTTGCTCTTGCTTAGTCAAAGGGTACTTTGTTTTAAAATGACAGTAGCAGGACAACACAAAACACAGAATCTGTTATCATACAACTTATATCTATATAGTGTTTTTAATGTAATAAAACATCCCAAGACACTTCACAGGAATATTATAAAACAAAATATGACACTGAGCCACATAAGGAAATATTAGGTTAGATGACCAAAGGCTTAATTAAAGAGCTTTAAGAAGTCTCTGAAAGGAGGAAATCGAGGTGGAGAGGCAGAGAGGTGTAGGGAAGGTATTTCAGAGCTTGGGGGCCTAGACAACTGAAGGTGCAGCCACCAATGATGGAGCGATTAAAATTGGGGAAGCTCAAGGGGCCAGAATTAGCAGAGTGCAGATATCTGTTGTGGGACTGGAGGAAATTACAGAGCGAGGGAGGGGAAAGGTCATGGAGGAATTTGAAAACAAGGATGAGAATTTTAAAATCAAGATGTTGCTTGACTGGGAGTCAATGTAAGCCAGCGAGCACAGGGGTGATAGGTGAACAGAACTTGGTGCGAGTTAAGACACGGCCAACAGGATGACCTCAAGGGTAGAAGGTAGGAGACCAGCCAGGAGTGCATTGGAATAGTCAAGTCTAGAGTTAACAAAGTCATGAATGAGTGTTTCAGCAGCAGATGAGCAGGAATAGGGGGGAAGTCAGGCGATGTTACAGAGATGGAAATAGGCAGCCTTAAGTCAATACGAGGACAGAAACTCATCTCGAGGTCAAATGTAACACCAAGGTTGTAAACAGATGGTTTAGTCTCAGTCTGTTGCCAGGGAGAGGGATGGAGTCGATAGCTCAGGAATGCAGTTGGAGCGGGATCTAAAACAATGGCTTCATTTTAATTCAATTTAATTGGAGGAAATTTCTGCTCATCCAGTACTGAATGTCAAATAAGTAATCTGATAATTTAGCAACAGTCGAGAGAAGTGGTGCTGAGGTAGAGCTAGGCGTCATCAGCATACATGTAAAAACTATTGCTATGCTTTCAGATGATTTCGCCAAGGGACATCATGTAGATGAGAAATAGGAGGGGGCCAAGGATGGATCCTTGGGAGGGATGAGAGGTACTGGTATGGGAGCAGGAAAAGAAGTGATTGCAGGTGATACCCTGGCTATGATTAAATAGATAAGTATGGAACCAGGTGAGAGCAGTCCCACCGAGCTGGACAACAGTGGAGAGGCATTGGAGGAGGTGTGGTCAACTATGTCAAAGGCTGCAGACTGGTCAAGAAGGATGAGGTGGGATAGTTTGCCTTTGTCACAGTCACATAGGATGTCTTTTGTGACTTTGATAAGAGCTGTTTCAGTACTGTGGCAGGTTCAGAAACCTGATTGGATGAATTGGCATTCTAGGAAAGATGGGATGGATTTGGAAGGTGACAACACATTCAAGGACTTTGGAGAGGAAAGGGTAGTTGGAGATGGGGTGGTAGTTTGCAAGGATTGTGGGGTTCAGGGTTTTTTTTTTGAGAGGGGTGATGACAGCAGAGTTAAAGGAGAGAAGGACAACACCTGAAAAAAGAGATCTGTTTACAATATTGGCTAGCATGGAGACCAGAAGCAGAAGTTGGGTGATCAGCAGTTTAGTCGGAATAGGGTTGAGGGAGAAGGAGTGGGTCCCATGGACAAGTTGAGCTCAGCGAGGGCATGAGGGGAGATAGGAGAGAAACTAGGTAAAATTCAGAGTAAGGGCAGGGGAGAACTTTAGAGGAAGTTTAGCCACGTGGGTTACTGGAATGGAGGGACACAGCAGAGACATTTACTTGTACATTTTCTCCTCCATCTCCTGCCTACTATTTGGTGGGTAATAAAATAATGTAATGACTCCTATTCTGCTCCTTTACTTTAGCCAGTCATTGAATCCTCAAGTGCATTGTCCTTTACCAGGGCTGTAACAGTACCTTTGATCAATGATGCCACCCCCTTCTTTTATTTCTTTCACTATTCCTTCTGAATACTTTCAGCCAGGAATATTATGTTCCCATTGCTGCTCTTGTTTGAGTCAGATCTCCTTTAATGCTACTGTATTATAACCCCATGTGGCAACTTGTGCCTGCAGCTCACCAACTTTATTGATTACACTCCATGTATTTATGCACATCCGCTCCCAAGTCATCTTCATCTGCTTTGTAAATATCCCTGTCTGATCTATTATTTTTCTGGACTGCTTTTTTTTTCTAATGCTGTTTGTTTTACCCAATCCGACATACACCTTGTTTCTCCTTTCTGCCTCTTCTTCAGCACTGAGTGACTCCTCATCCTCGGTGATGTCAATCTCCATCTCTATTCACCTTGTCCTCTCTCTTCTGATTTCACTGCTCTTCAGACCTCCCTTAAACTCTCCTACCCATATTCATGGCCAAACTTTGAGCTTGCCATGTCATATGACTTTTCCACTCCCACAGTCTCACCAACAGCAAGAACTTGTATTTAAATAGTATCTTTAATGCAGTAAAATGCTCCAAGGTGTTTCACAGGAGTGTTATGAAAGAAAGTTTGACACTGAGACACTGTTACAACCTCAGTGAGACAGTTAACATTAAAACACGAGGTATGAACTCCTCAGACTAATTTAAAGAAGTACACAACAATATTTCACGTTTTAAGTCTTTTACTATAACAACTAAACTAAAAATCAATGGAGAGCGGGGCTCACGGAGTGAAGTCTTCGCTAGAGTGGAGACATAGTCAGCGTGTGAAGATGGGAACTTGGTTCATGTGGGAATTCAATGCAGAGGGGGAAAGAGGAATTGGCGTGTGAAATTCCTGCAAAGAAGGTAAGTGATTGGTTGGTGAACATTTTCTCTTTTTTCTTCGCAAAACTAAGGAATTTTGTAAAACATTAATTTGAGTAATTACCATAAGAATCTTCTGGGGCTCAGTCTGTGTACGCACCACATTTGGAGGAAAAATGTGACATCACAGGGAAACATTGGTAGGTGAGTATTTTATTCATTTATCTTTCAAAACTCAGGTAATTTATCGGTAATTGTAAGGTTTTATTATTAGTAAAGTTTACTAGCAGTTATACAGCTTATTGGGAGTAGTAGTGTTTCTTAAGTAGGTTGTTTTCGTTAGAGAGAAGGAGGAGGAGAGGTGACTTAATAGAGACATATAAGATAATCAGAGGGTTAGATAGGGTGGATAGTGAGAGTCTTTTTCCTCGGATGGTGATGGCAAACACGAGGGGACATAGCTTTAAGTTGAGGGGTGATAGATATAGGACAGATGTCAGAGGTAGTTTCTTTACTCAGAGAGTAGTAGGGGCGTGGAACGCCCTGCCTGCAACAGTAGTAGACTCGCCAACTTTAAGGGCATTTAAGTGGTCATTGGATAGACATATGGATGAAGATGAAATAGTGTAGGTCAGATGGTTTCACAGGTCGGCGCAACATCGAGGGCCGAAGGGCCTGTACTGCGCTGTAATCTTCTATGTTCTATAAATTAAGTATCACATCATAAAAATGGCAGGGCAGGTGATGTGTTGCGACTGCATGATGTAGATGCCAGTGTGATCCATGGCAAACACATCTGCAGTAAATGTCTGCGGCTGCAGGAACTTCGGCTCACAGTTAATGAGCTGGAGGCTGAGCTGCAGGCACTGCGACACATCAGGGAGGGGGACAGTTACCTGGACACTTTGTACCAGGAGGCGATCACACCTCTTAGAATAGGGTCTTCTAATTTGGTCAAAGGTCAGGGACAAGAGGGTGTGACTGCAAGTGAGGCAGGTATGAGAACCCAGAACGCAGAAGAGGAGGAGCCTCAGCTTTGTCTAACAGGTTCAATTTTCTTGCAACGTGTATGAATGAATGTGGGGATGCAAGGTGGATGAGCGAAGTGAGCATGGCACCACGGTACAGGAAGCCATTCAGGCGGGGGAGTTAATAGGAATGTCGTGGTAGTAGGGGACAGCATAGTAAGGGGGATAGACACAGTTTTCTGCACCCAAGAGCGAGAGTCCAGCCAGCTGTGATGCCTGCCTGGTGCAGGACATCTGCTCTGGGCTGGAGAGGAACTTGCAGTGGGAGGGGGACGATCGAGTGGTTGTGGTGCGTGTAGGTACTAATGACCTAGGTAGGACTAGGAAAGAGGTTCTGCAAAGGGTGTATGAGCAGCTAGGGTCTAAATTAAAAACAAGAGTCTCAAAGGTGGTAATCTCTGGATTATTACCTGAGCCACGAGCAAATTGGCATGGGGATAAATAAGATTAGAGAGTTAATCACGTGACTCAAAGATTGGTGTGGGAGAGATGGGATTCAATTCGTGAGACACTGGCACAAGTACTGGAGAAAATGGGAGCTGTACTGTTGGGACAGTCTTCACCTAAACCGTGCTGGAACTAGTGTTCTGGTGGATCATATAACTAGGATGGCAGAGAAGGTTTTAAACTAAATAGTGGGTGGTGAGGGATCAGGATTGAGAAGATATGATAAATTAAGTAGAGAAAACAAGTGTACAAACCTAAGAGAGCACCAGTAGATAAGACTAGATGTTACAAAAAGGCAGAACAAAAGGTTCTCTATGTGAATGCACGTAGCATTCGGAACAAAGCAGATGAATTGACAGTGTAAATAGTAATACATACATATAATCTGATAGCCATTACAGAGATATGGCTGCAAGATTTATTTATTTATTTTATTTAGAGATACAGCACTGAAACAGGCCCTTCGGCCCACCGAGTCTGTGCCGACCCACAACCACCCATTTATACTAATCCTACATTAATCCCATATTCCCCACCACATCCCCACCATTCTCCTACCGCCTACCTACCCTAGGGGCAATTTACAATGGCCAATTTACCTCACAGCCTGCAAGTCTTTGGCTGTGGGAGGAAACCGGAGCACCCGGTGGAAACCCACGTGGTCATCAGGTGAACTTGCAAACTCCGCACTGGCGGTACCCAGAACTGAACCTGGGTAGCTGGAGCTGTGAGGCTGTGGTGTTAATCACTGCGCCACTGTGCCGCCCAAAGATGGCAAAGACTGGGAACTGAATATTCAAGGGTACATGACATTTAGGAAGGACAGGAAGCTAGGAAAAGGTGGAGGGGTTAATTAAGGATGGGATTGGTAGAATCGAGAGAGATGACCTGAGTTCTGGATATCAAGATGTAGAATCAGTTTGAGTTGAGATTGGAAATAGTAAAGGTAAGAAGTCACTTGTGGGAGTGGTTTATAGGCCCCCTAAACGAAACCTCACTGTATGACAGGGGATACAGGATGAAATAATGAGGGCTTGTGAAAAAGTTATGTCGATAATCATGGGTGATTTTAATCTACATATATGTTGGATGAATCAGATCAGCAAAGGTAGCCTGGATGTGTTCATAGAGTGTTTTTGGGACAGTTTCTTGGAGAAGCACGTTCTAGAGTCAACCAGAGAGCAGGCTATACTAGATCTGGTAGTCTGCAATGAGACAGGATTAATTAATGACCTCTTGGTAAAGGCACCCCCTGGGTAGCAGTGATCAGAATATGATCAAATTTCATGTTCAATTTGAGGGAGAGAAGGGTGAATTTAAGACTATAACAACTAAATTAAAAGTCAATTGAGTGAAGGGGACACGGAGTGAAGTCTTCACCGGAGCGGAAACGTAGTCAGACTATGAAGATGGGAATTTGGTTCACGTGGGAATTCAGAATTAAGACTCCATGCCTGCTGGTGATATCATCCAAACACAAGGCAAATTTATCAGAGGTGTTCTCTTGCCACTGGCGTAACTTTGCTGGAAGTGCTGGTTACAAAACATCTTCTACATGCCTCATTGGCAGATGATTCCTTCTGCAATCACTAAATTAGAGAGGTAGATTAGGTATTCACTGTCGTTTAAATCTCTTCTTGAAATCTCTTAAATTTCAAGAGGCATTTACAGGATGAGTGTTGTGATGGAAATCACTTCCATGTATGAGTGAGTTAGCGAGACACCATCAAAGTTATTTTTCCATAGAAGTACTTGTTCCTGAAGGGGTGTTTCCAAGGCTGTACTATGAGATCAAAAGAACTTGTACAGTGAGCAGCTGCTTCCAACCAAATGGTGAGAGTTACATAGTCAGGCTTATCATTGTTGAATAAGTAACCTTCAGGGTGGTGTTTCCATGGAAATTCTCCCATTCATAAAAAGGAACATAGGAGTGGGAGTAGGCCATTCGGCCCCTCCAGTCTGTTCTGCCTTCAATTAGATTATGGCTAATCTGTAACTTAATTCCATCCACCTGCCTTGGTTCCGCAACCCTTAAGACGCTTGCCTAACAGAAATCTACCAATCTGTTCAGAAATTTTCATTAGGTGAATTGCTCATTCAGAGTGCCAGTGTAGATATGATGGGCCGAATGGCCTCCTTCTGCACTGTAACAATTCTGTAACTCTGTGAATTGCCTTTGAGCCTCAACAGCTTTTGGGGAGAGAGTTCCAGATTTCCACTTCCTTCATCCGCTACCTCTTCCGTTTTGTCGAGGTTTCTGCAGCTCTGAAGTTACTGTGGAGGAGGGGAACTCCTGCAGAAATACACTGCCATGGAAACCCACCCCAGTGGCAATGCATTCCCACAGAAATGTACCTCCTGTGGAAACATACTCCTATGGCAATGTACCGCCACGGGAATGTACCACCATGGTGATTTGCTCAATGGAAATGTACCCCAATGTTTGTTGAATAGCTACAAAGTGTCTCAATCACTGGAAACCATTTATTTCTATCTATCCTCCCTCATCCCATCACAATTCTAAACATGTCCATCAAATCACTTCATTATATCCTTTGTTCTAATGAAAACAGCCCCAATTTTTAAAGTAATTGTAATTCCTCACAGCAAGAAAAGTGCGAGTGAATCTATGTTGCACCATCTCGAGAACCTCAATATCCTTCCTAAAGTTTGAAGCTAAAAACTACAAACACTTCAACTGTGGTCTTACTAAGGTTTTACGTAGATCTATGGTTACAGCTCGACATTTAGATTCTGTACCTCTTTGGGCTGATAAGTGGCAAGTAACATTTGCGCCACACAAGTGCCAGGCAATGACCATCTCCAACAAGAGAGAATCTAACCATCTCCCTTTGACATTCAACAGCATTACCATCGCTGAATCCCCCACTATCAACATCCTAGGGGTTACCATTGACCAGAAACTGAACAGGAGTGGCCATATAAATACCGTGGCTACAAAAGCAGGTCAGAGGCTAGGAATCCTGAGGAGAGTAACTCACCTCCTGACTCCCCAAAGCCTGTCCACCATCTACAAGGCACAAGTCAGGAGTGTGATGGAATACTCTCTACTTGCCCGGATGGGTGCAGCGCCAACAACACTCAAGAAGCTCGACACCATCCTTGATAAAGCAGCCCGCTTGATTGGCACCCCATCTACAAACATTCACTCCCTCCACCACCGACGCACAGTGGCAGCAGTGTGTACCATCGACAAGATGCACTGCAGCAATGCACCAAGGCTCCTTCGACTGCACCTTCCAAACCCGCGACCTCTATCAACTAGAAGGACAAGGGCAGCAAATATATGGGAACACCACCACCTGCAAGTTCCCCTCCAAGTCACACACCATCCTGACTTTGAACTATATCGCCGTTCCTTCACTGTCGCTCGGTCAAAATCCTGGAACTCCCTTCCTAACAGCACTGTGGGTATACCTACCCCAAATGGACTGCAGCGGTTCAAGAAGGCAGCTCACCACCACCTTCTCAAGGGCAATTAGGGATGGGCAATAAATGCTGGCCTGGCCAGCGTCGCCCACATCCCATTAATGAATAAAAAAAAATTCTTGTTATTACAAATGTGGTCATATTATAATCTTTGGTGCTTAAAGCCTTGCCCATCTTTGTGCTGGAGATTTGGTCATCCCTATTACTCAATCAAATCCTGGATGTTTTTTACCCTTGTTGGCTCTTTTACAAACTGAACAGAGGCATTACTATCCCAATGTACCCAAATAGAAATGTACCCAAATGGAAATGTCCCCCAATGTTCGTTAAACAGCTACAAGGTGCCTCAATCACTGGAAACAGTTTGTTTCTATCCACTGTCACGGAACTGTTTTTTTCTCTCCTTTGTTTAAAACAGTGTGCCTTTAAGACTGAGCACAGTGTGCCATCCTGACTTGGAACTATATCGCCGTTCCTTCACTGTCGCTGGGTCAAAATCCTGGAACTCCCTTCCTAATAGCACTGTGGGCCCTAGGCCACAGCAGGAGAGAGAGAGAACTTCACATGGTGTACTGTAACTTTTAACTGTGAATAAATACTGGTTTCAATTGGTCTGAATTGGAGTCCAGTGAAGCATGCTTGGAAGGAAGAATTAGTCTATTTCTCTTAGCAGAAAAACTACATTGAGTTACAAGCTGTATTATTGCCCAAGGAGTGTTTGCTGGAATTTTCAGTCAAATTTCTACTGAAAAACTATCAATTTTAGAATCCAAATAGACCTGTGGCTATACTCCTTCTTAAACAAACTGTGTGACTCCTGCTGCAACTGAAGTGTTTTGAATGAAACAGGAGTTAGAGTTCTCAATTGGGGCAGGCCAATTTTACGAAACTGATTTAGTGAAAGTGGACCAGAAACAGCTAATTGAAGATAAATCAGTGTCAGAACAGTGGGAGGCATTAAAAGGGGAGTTTCAAGGGATTCAGGGCAAACATGTTCCCACTAAGAAAAAGGATGAGGCAGCCAAATCTAGAGCCCCATGGATGTCAAGGAGCCTACAGGGTAAGATAAGGCAGAAAAGGAAAGCTTATGTCCGACACCGAAAACTCAATACTACAGAAAGCCGAGAGGAGTATAGAAAGTGAAGGGGTGAAATCAAAAAGGAAATTAGGAAAGCAAAGAAAGGGCATGAAAGAATATTGGCAAGCAAAATCAAGGTGAACCCAATGATGCTTCATCAGTACATTAAGAGTAAGAGGATAACTAAGTCGAGAGTAGGGCTCATAAAAGACCATAAAGGTAACCTATGTGTAGGAGCAGAAGATATTGGTATTGTTAATGAATACTTTGATCTGTCTTCACAAAACAGGGGGATGATGTAGATATTGTAGTTAAGGAGAAAGAGTGTGCAGTATTGGATATTGCAGTTAAGGAGGAAGAGTGTAAAGTATTGGATGTGATATATATAGGGAGAGAGGAAGTATTAATGGTATTAGCATCCTTGAAAGTTGATAAATCACCAGGGCCAGATTAAATGTATCTTCGGCTGTTAAAAGAAGCAAGAGAGGAAATAGCAGAGGGTCTGACCATCAATTTCCAGTCTACACTGGATACAGGTGTTGGGCCGGAGGATTGGAGAATTGTTAACGTTGTACCTCTTTAAAAAGGGATTAAAGGGTAGACCGAATAATTAGAGACCAGACAGTCTAACCTCAGTAATGGGCAAATTATTGGAATCTATTCTAAGAGACAGGATAAATTGTCACTTAGAGAGGCACAGGTCAATCAAGGATAATCAGCATGGATTTGTTAAGGGAGGATCATGTTTGGCCAACTTGATTGAATTTTTTGAAGAAGTAACAAGGGAGATAGATGAGGGTGGCGCAGTTGATGTGGTCTACATGGATTTTAGCAAGGCTTTTGACAAGGTCCCACATGGCAGACTGGTGAAAAAAAAAAATCCCATGGGATCCAGGGAAATGCAACAAGGTAGATACAAAATTGTCTCTGTGGCAGGAAATAAAGGGTGTTTTAGCGACTGGAGCGTTGTTTCCAGTGGCATTCCGCAGGGCTCAGAACTGGGTCCCCTGATTTTTGTGATATATATTAACGATTTGGATGTAAATGTAGGGAGCATGATCAAGAAGTTTGCGGATAACACAAAGATTGGTCGTGGGGTAGATAGCGAGGAGGATAGCTGTAGGCTGCAGGAAGGTATTGATGGTCTGGTCAGATGGGCAGAAAAGTGGCAAATGGAATTCAACTTGGAGAAGTGTGAGGTGATGCATTTGGGGAGTTTAAACAAGGCAAAGGAACACAAGATTAATGGGAAAATACTGAGAAGTGTCGAGGAAGTAAGGGACCTAGGAGTGAATGTCCACAGATCCCTGAAGGTAGTAGGACAGGTCGATCGGTTGGTTAAGAAGGCATATGGAATCCTTTCCTTTATTTGCTGAGGTATAGAACATAAGAGCAGGGAGGTTATGCTGGAACTGTATAACTCATTGGTTAGGCCACAACTTGAGTACAGTGTGCATTCTGGTCGCCTTATTACAGAAAGGATGTAATTGCACTAGAGAGGATGCAGAGGAGATTTACAGGATGTTGCCAGGACTTGAAAAATGCAGCTATGAGAAAAGATTGGATAGGCTGGGGGTGTTCTCCTTGGAACAGAGAAGGCCGATGGGAGATCTGATTGAAATGTACAACATTTTGAGGGGTCTGAATAGAGTGGAGGTGAACGGTCTATTCACCATAGCAGAGAGGTCAGTGACTAGGGGGCATAGATTTAAAGTGATTGTTGAAAAATTAGAGGGGAGATGAGGAAAAGCTTTTTTACCCAGAGGGTGTTGATGGTCTGGAACTCATTGCCTGAAAGGGTAGTTGAAGCAGAGACCCTCAACTTATTGAAAAGGAGTCTGGATATGAACCTCAATTTCCGTAAACTGCAGGGCTACAGACCAAATGCTGGAAGGTGAGATTAGAATAGGTGGATCGTTTTTCAGCTGGCACAGACATGATGGGCCAAGTGGCCTCTTTCTGTGCCTTCAACTTTCTGTAATTCTATGAATGCCTATCTATTGAAAGACTGTTTTGTTGAATTCACCTGGAGACTTCAAGTGGCATTTAATTGGGCAGCACAGTTGCGCAGTGGTTAGCACCACAACCACAAAGCTCCAGCAACCCGGGTTCAGTTCTGGGTACTGCCTGTGTTGAGTTTGTAAGTTCTCCCTGTGACTGTGTGAGTTTTTGCTGGGACCTCTGGTTTCCTCCCACAGCCAAAGACTTGCAGGTTGGTAGGTAAATTGGCCATTATAAATTGTCCCTAGTGTAGATAGATGGTAGGAGAATGGTGGGGCTATGGTAGGGAATATGAGATTAATGTAGGATTAGTCTAAATGGGTGGTTGTTGGTCGGCACAGACTCGGTGGGCCGAAGGGCCTGTTTTAGTGCTGTATCTATCTATGATCTAATCTGGGACACCTCACCAACCAGGAATGTAATTTACCAGGACTTACAACCCAGCTACTTATTTTATTCCTGAGAAATACTATTTTTAAATCCGGTTAACCATTGATTTTTGAATATATGTGTGTGTGCATTAGGGTAAAGGGAAAATAAGAAGTTATAAAGTCTTTAGACATAAATTTATCTTAATAATGTTTAAGATTTACTTTATTAATAAATAGTTAATTTGTTGATGTCTAAAGATACCTGGTTTGGTCTGTTTTATTCCGGAGGTTGCTAAAGTGTTTTAGTTTGGCTTTTTCCAGTTAGGTGGGAAAACTTTAATAATATCCTGTGACCTCTGCAGTATTGGGACTGAATTGACCATACATCGCTCCAGCCTCGGTCATAACACTACCCTCCCTCATCCCATCATATCTTTAAATGTATCAATCAAACCACTTCATTATCTCCTCGGTTCTACTGAAAACAGCCCCAATTTTTAAAGTAATTGTAATTCCTCAGACCAAGAAATGTGGTTATGCTAAGTTGAAATCTTCAACTTCTATTGTTATACCTTACTAGTCGCCTTCCTTATCTCATGCTACAATTCCTAATCACACCCTGCCCTGGAGTGTATTCAGGGCAGGAAAGGGGAGGCATAAAATTAGCGAGTGACTCTGAAAGACAGAAGAAGCAAAGGTTAAAAAGTGTGCAGCACAGGAATTTAGCAGTGCTAAAAGATATTTATTTAAATGCAAGGAGTATAGCAAATAGAGCCGATGAGCTGAGGGCACAGGTAGAAACATGACAACACAATATCATTGCTATAACAGAAACTTGGCTTAAAGAGGGGGAAAAATTCCAGCTCAACATCCCTGGATATAGAGTTTTCAGGAGGGATAGAAAGAGAGATATAAAAGGAGGGAGTGTAGCATTATTTGTTAAGCAATCAATAACAGCTGTGAGGAGAGATGATATGCTAAATGAATCATCAAATGAGGCCACCTGGGTTCAGCTCAGAAATAAAAAAGGGGCAGCCACACTACTAGGAGTGTACTATAAACCCCCAAATAGAGAGAGGAAAATAGAAGAACAAATATAGAGCCATAGAGTTATACAGCACAGAAACAGGCCCTTCAGCCCGTGTCTGTGCCGACCATCAAGCACCTAGCTATTCTAATCCCATTTTCCAGCACTTGGCCCGTAGCCTTGTATGCTGTGACATTTCAAGTGCTCATCTAAATACTTCTTAAATGTTGTGAGGGTTCCTGCCTCTACCACCCCATCAGGCAGTGCGTTCCAGATTCCAACCACCCTCTGGGTGAAAATTGTTTTCCTCAAATCCCCTCTAAACCTCCTTGCCTATGTAGGCAAATTTCTGAGTGCAAAACCAATAGGGCAATAATAGTTGGGGATTTCAACTACCCTAATATCAACTGGGATACAAATAGTGTGAAGAGCACAGAGGGTACAAAATTCTTGAACTGCATTCAAGAGAACTTTTTTAGCCAACAAGTAACAAGCCCAACGAGAGGGGGCACAATTCTAGATTTAGTCTTTAGTAATGAAGATGGGCAAGTGGATGAAGTAGCAGTGGGTGACCATTCAGGAGATAGTGACCAGAACACAATTAGTTTTAGCATAATCATGGAAATGGACAAAGATAAAACATGAGTGAAATTTTTAAATTGGGGGAAGGCAAATTTTATGAAGCTGAGAAGCGATCTGGTGAAAGTGGACTGGATACAGCTACTTGAAGGAAAATCATTGGCAAACCAATGGGAGGCATTCAAAAGTCAGATTCTACAGGCGCAGTGTAGGTATGTCCCCACAAAGATAAAGGGTGATATGGCCAAATCTAGAGACCCCTGGTTATCTAGAAGCTTACAGGGTAAGATAAAGCAGAAAAAGAAAGCTCATGATGGTCACAAAAACTTAATACTAGAGAAAGCCTAGAGGAGTATAGAAAATGCAGGGGTGAAGTAAAAAAGGAAATTAGGAAAGCAAAGAAAGGACATGAAAAATTATTGACAGGTAAAATTAAGGAAAACCCAAAGATGTTTTATCAGTAAATTAACAGCAAGAGGATAACTAAGGAAAGGGTAGGGCCTATCAGAGATGTACAAGGGAACGTATGCATGGATGCAGAAGATGTGGGCAGGGTTGTTAATGAGTTTTTTGTTTCTGTCTTCACAAAGGAGAGGGATGATGCAGACATTGTAGTAGAAGTGGAGTGTGAAGTATTAGATATGATAAGCAAAATGAGAGAGGAAGTACTAGAGAGTCTGACATCCTAGAAAGTGGATAAATCACCAGGGCCAGATGGATTGTATCCCAGGTTGTTAAAGGAAACCAGGGAGGAAATAGCAGATGCTCTGTGGATAATCTTCAAATCCTCACTAGATACAGGCAAGGTACCAGTGGATTGGAGGTCTGTGAACATTGTACCATTATTTAAAAAGGGTGCGAGGGATAGGCCAAATAATTATAGGTGTGTCTGACCTTGGTGGTGGGCAAATTATTATAATCAGTTCTGAGAGGTAGGAAAAACTGCCACTTAGAAAGGTACAGATTAATCAGGGATATTCAGTATAGATTTGTTAAGGGAAGGTTGTGTATCACTAACTTAATTGAATTTTTTGAGGAAGCAACAAAGAGAATTGATGAGGGTAGTGCAGTGGATGTGTCTACATTTGACAAGGGCCCACATGGCAGACTGGTCAGCAAAATAAAAGCCCATTGCATTCAGGGTAATGTGGCAAGTTGGATCTAAAATTGGCTCAGTGACAGGAAACAAAGGGTAGTGGTCGACAGATGTTTTTCTGAATGGAAAGTAGCTTGCAGTGGCGTTCCACAGGGCTCAGTGTTAGGTCCCTTGCTGTTTGTGGTATATATTAATGATTTGGATTTAAATGTGGGAGGTGTGATTGCGAAATTTGAGGATGACGCAAAAATTAGCCATGTAGTTGATAGTGAAGAGGATAGCCATGGACTCCAAAAAGATATCAATGATTTGGTTGAGTGGGTGGAAAAGTGGCAAATGGAATTCAATTCAGAGAAGTGTGAGGTAATGCATTTGGGAAGGGCAAACAAAGCAAGGGAATACACAATAAACAGGAGGATATTGAGAGGGGTAGAAGAGGTGAGAGACCTTGGAGTGCATGTCCATAGGTCCTTGAAGGTGGCAGGACAGGTAGATAAAGTATGAAGTAGGTGTATGAAATGCTTTCCTTTATTGGTCGAGGTATAGAATACAAAAGCAGGGATGTAATGCTGGAACTGTATAAAATGCAGGTGAGGCCACAGCTGGAGTATTGTGTACAGTTCTGGTCGCCACATTACAGGAAGGATATAATTGCACTGGAGAGAGCACAGAGGAGATTTACAGGAATGTTGCCAGGGCTTGAAAGTTGCAAATATGAGGAAAGATTGGATTGGCTAGGGTTGTTTTAGAATCATGCAGCACTGAAACAGGCCCTTTGGGCCACTGAGTCTGTGCTAATCAACAACCACCCATTTATACTAATCCTACATTAATCCCATATTCCCTACCACATCCCCACCACCTACCTACACTAGAGGCAATTTCCAATGGCTAATTTACCTATCAGCCTGCGAGTCTTTGGCTGTGGGAGGAAACCAGAGCACCCAGTGGAAACCCACGCGGTCACAGGGAGAACTTGCAAACTCCGCACAGGCAGTACCCAGAATCAAACCTGGGTCACTGGAGCTGGTAGGCTGTGGTGCTAACCACTGCGCCACTGTGCCGCCCTTAGAACAGAGGAGGCTGAGGGGTGACTTAATTGAGGTGTACAAAATTATGAGGGGCCTAGATAAAGTAGACAGGAAGGACCTGTTTCCCCTAGCAGAGAGGTCAATTAACAGGGGGCACAGATTTAAGGTGATTGGAAGAAGGATTAGAGGGGATATGAAGAAAAACTTTTTCACCCAGACGGTGGTGCGTGTCTGAAATTCACTGCCAGGAATGGTGGTGGAGGTAGAAACCCTCAACTCATTTAAAAGGTACCTGGACATGCACCTGAAGCGCTGTAACCTGCAATGCTATGGAAATTGGGATTAGATTGGGCAGCTAGTTTTTTCAGCCGACACGATGGGCTGAATGGCCTCCTTCTATGCCATAACTTTTCTATGTTTCTCTGGTATACCATAATTCTAGTAGTAGTTTACCTCTATTAATTCTGCCAAACCAATTCTGTGTCAGCCCTATCCATTTTTCTATCTTCTCTCAATTATGCCTCAATACTGGTGTATATACATATACTGCCATAAAACTTCCTTTCCTCTGATGTGGTCTCTTCAAAATAAGTTATATCTTTCCAGAGACGCATCCCATTGATTGGAATCATTCCATCATGTCTAAGTCATGGGCAGATTTAACTACTTGTTTTGGTTAAAAAAAAGATGCTTGCTAATAATGGTGCTGCCTCTTATTTCTGGTATTTCCTGTTTTTATTCTGATTTCTAGCATTTGCAATTTTTTTATACTGACCTCACCAATTACCACAGTATAACATGGATGGAAACTGAGGCCACTAACAGACCAGCAATAATCTTCTTTGGTTACAGAGGCACGGAACAATATACAATGCTAAAGATAACATTAGCCATGAGCTAATTAGTCTGTAGATTCTCTGACTCTTATCTACTTGCCAGCAAGTTAAAAATTACAAGAATAAAAACTTGTTTACCAGTTGCAAACCCTTTCTTTCCTTCTCCACTACCCCCCACCCACCCCCGCACCCCCCTCCACCCCACCTTCTCTGTGCAAATGACATTGAGGAAAAAATTCTATTTTAATGAAAAATGGAAGAATGCCTACTTTTCTCTGCAAGAAAGAAAGAACATGCATTTATAAAACACCTTTGACAATCTCAGGAGGTCCCAAAGCACTTTACAGCTAATGAAGTTCTGTTTGAAGTGTAGTCACTGTTGTAATGTAGGAACACAGCAGCCAATTTGTACACAGCAAGCTCCCACAAACAGCATTATGATAATCATCTATTGGTTGCGCGATAAGTATCAGCGACACTGTAGAACTCTCCTGCTCTTCATTGAAATAGTGCAATGGGATTGTTTATGTCCACCTGAGAGGGCAGACAAGGCATTGGTTTAACATCTCATCTGAAAGATTAACAATCAGCTACCTGCAAATGAAAACCTACCCTCAGAATTTACAAATTAACCACACATTGCACTGCTTTCATGAGCAGGGCATCAATTACTGAGAAAATCAAACCTTCTGCAACCTAGCATTAAATGAGGAATCAGCAGCTCAATTATTCTTTCTCAGTGTGAATGCAACAAAGGCTAAAATCACTGATCCCTGACTCGGTGAGAACCTGTGCTCGAAGGGAACATGGGTCAGACATAGCACTGCAACAGTGTCCCCCTGCTTCTCTAATCCCTGCACCTTGGCAGTGCAGGATCACTAGATTATTCCTGAAATTATACAAACAGATGATTGAGGTGAGATGGGAGACAGTAAAGATTTTTGTTATTGCGGAGTTCTGAATGTTTGTTTTGGCCTTAGGTTTTAATTAAGCTAAGAATCTGAGCTGCTTCGTGCCAAAAATATATCGATGGGAGGTTTGTCTGGGGAAATATTGGCACAGTGCAGATCTTCCGGAAAGCTCCTTTATCAACTTAGCCATGGGCCACACATTATGCTTAATGTGAAAACCAGCTGCGGACTGATTGACTTGATGCCAGGCACACAATGACTGTGGTGCACCTGTGGTTTTTATTTTTGGTTGGCCAGCTGCTACCTGTGGTAAGCAGTGGGGTGACAGAATTTGTCTTCACAGGAAGCCTGGTGCAGTGTGGCCAGCGCGATTTGCCTCAAGGAGGGGGTGTTAATGTGCCAGGGATGTGGGGTCAAGCCTCCATCGTGTCCCCAGCTGCTGCCACCTGGGTCCATTGAGAGGGGACTGAGAGGGGGGTGGGGTGAGGTGTGTTGAGGAAGGAACTGGAAGAATGGCCCTTCAAGCTGGAAGTGCCCAAGTGCCATGGGCATTGTCCACTCAGGAGGTGGATCCTCCAGCGAGGAGGAGAACCTGAGAGGGAGGGAAGGGCAGGCACACGTACCCAGTCAGTACCACCCTCAAGTCCACCGGCAGGGGCAACATTGGGATGGGGAAACAGCAGAATGCCGCAGAGGGGAGCGCGAGCAGGCTCTAGCACAGAGAAGATGGTACCATGCAGCTAGGGCGTACAGACAGAGGATGAGCAGCGTCGACGAAGACTCTGCCTTTCCCAAAAGGCTGTCACAGATCTTTGTGCCATGATGATGGATGAGCTGAGCCCCACTGGTATTGGTGGTCACCGATGCCAGTGCTGGTGAAGGTTACCGTGGCCCTTGCTTTCTTTGCCTCTGGTTGATTCCAGGGGCCCACTGGAGACATGTGTGGCATCTCTCAATCAGCCGCACATCATTGCATCAAGGTGGTATGCCTTCTTCAGGAGGGCCAATCAATACATACAGTACCGAACTGATCCAAACAGTCAGTCCGAGAGAGCCAGAGAATTCAGCACCATTACTGGATTCCCCGAGGTGCAATGTTTGATAGGCTGCATGCATTATGCCCATCAAGGCTCCCATAGGCCAGCCAGAGGGCTTCATTAACAGGATAGCATTCCATTTCATCAACCTGCAACTGGTTTATGACCACCGCCAGTGGATCGTGTAGGTGTGTGCATATTACCCTGGAAGCAGCCATGACCCTGCATACTCAGGCATTCCCAGATGCCCGAGCTTTTCAACCTCCCCACACGGCTTCAAGGATGGATTCTTGGTGACATGGGATATCCATTAAAGAGATGACTACTGGCATGAGTGAGGAACGCGAGGACGGAAGCAGAGGAACGATACAATACCAGCCGCGCAGTGACCCAAGTCACCACCGAACGGACTATAGGTCTTCTAAAGATGAGATTCCAGTGCCTGCATCGTTCTGGAGGGTCTCCCGGATCATGGTGCTCTGCTATGCATTGCACAACCTGGTGCTGCAGAGGGGGGAGACCCTAGCAATCGGGGTGGAGGTGGTGGTGTAGTGGTATTGTCACTAGATTGGTAAAGCAAAGAGCCAGGGTATTGTCCGAGGGATATGAGTTCAAATCCCACCACAGCAGAAGGTGGAATTTGAACTCAATTAATAAAATCTGGAATTAAAAGCTAGTCTAATGATGGTCATGAAGCCATTGTCAATTGTTGTAAAAACCCATCTGGTTCACTAATTCCCTTCAGGGAAGGAAATCTGCTGTCCTTACTTGGTCTGGCCTACATGTAACCCCAGACCCACAGCAATGTGGTTGACCCTTAAATGCCCTCTGAAATGGCCTAGCAAGCCACTCAGTTGAATCTAACTGCTACGGAGTCAATAAGAAATGAAACTGGACAGACCAACTGGCATTGACCAAGGCCCGGGAAATGACAATGGCGAACCAAGCCCTGTTGACCCTCCTTATGAACATCTGGGGGCTTGTGCCAAAGTTGGGAGAGCTGTCCCTCAGACTAGTCAAGCAACAGCCTGACATATTGATACTCATATCTTACAATGTTCCAGACACCACCATCACCATTCCCACCGACAGGACAGACCCAGCAGAGGTGGCGGCACCGAGGTATACAGTCGGGAGGGAGTTGTCCTGGGAGTCCTCAACATCGAAGTTGAACCCCATGAAGTCTCATGGCATCAAGGCAAGGAAACCTCCTGCTGATTATCACCTATCGCTCTCCCTCAGCTAATAAATCAGTACTTCCCCATGTTGAACAGCACTTGGAGGAAGCACTGAGGGGGCAAGGGCACAGAATGGACTCTGGGTGGGAGACTTCAATGTCCATCACCAAGAGTGGCTCGGTTGCACCACTACTGACCGAGCTGGCCAAGTCCGAAAGGACATAGCTGCTAGACTGGGTCTGGGGCACATGGTGAGTGAACGAACAAGAGGGAAAAACATAGTTGATCTCATCCTCACCAATCTGCCTGCCGCAGATGCATCGGTCCATAACAGTATTGGTAGGAGTGACCACCTCAGTCCTTGTGGAGGCAAAGTCCTGTCCTCTCAGTGAGGATGCCCTCCATTGTGTTGTGCAGCACTACAACCGTGCTTAATGGGATAGATTCTGAACAGATCTAGCAATACAAAACTGGGCATCCATGAGGCGTGGTGGAGCGTCAGCAGCAGCAAAATTGTACTCAACTATAATCTGAATCCTCATGGCCCGGCATATCCCCCACTCTACCATTACCATCAAGCCGGGAGACAAACCCTGGTTCAATGAAGAGTATAGGAGGGCATGCCAAAATGACGTGTCAAGCTGGTGAAGCTACAACCCAGGACAACTTGCGTGCCAAAGTGTGCAATAGAGTGAAGCAATCCCATAACCAATGGATCAGATCTAAGCTCTGCAGTCCTGCCGCATGCAGTCGCAAATGGTGGTGGACAAATAAACAACTAACTGGAGCAGGTGGCTCCACAAATATCCCCATCCTCAATGAAGGGGGAGCCCAGCACGT
Organism: Heterodontus francisci; assembly: GCF_036365525.1. Taxonomy (NCBI): domain Eukaryota; kingdom Metazoa; phylum Chordata; class Chondrichthyes; order Heterodontiformes; family Heterodontidae; genus Heterodontus; species Heterodontus francisci. Next base: position 32,618,635 of record NC_090371.1, read on the forward strand.
CAGTGCAAAAAACAAGACAGAAGCATTTGCAAAACTCTTCAGCCAGAAGTGGCGAGTTGATGATCCATCTCGGCCTCCTCCTAAAGTCCCCAGCATCACAGATACCAGACGTCTGCCAATTCGTTTCACTCCACGTGATATCAAAAAATGACTGAAGGCATTAGATACTGCAAAGGCTACAGGCCTTGACAATATTCCGGCAATAATACTGAAGACCTGTGCTCCAGAGCTTGCCACACCCCTAGCCAAGCTGTTCCAGTACAGCTAGAAAACTGGCAACTACCCAGCAATGAGGAAAACTGCCCAGGTATGTCCTGTACACAAAAGGCAGGACATGTCCAACCTGGTCAATTACCGCCCCATCAGTCTACTCTCAATCATCAGTAAAATGATGGAAGGTGTCACCAACAGTGCTATCAAGTGACACTTGCTTAGCAATAACCTGCTCAGTAACGCTCAGTTTGGGTTCCACCAGGGCCACTCAGCTCCTGACCTCATTACAGCTTTGGTTTAAACATGGACAAAAGAGTTGAACTCAAGAGGTGAGGTGAAAGTGACTGCCCTTGACATGAAGGCAGCATTTGACCGAGTGTGGCATCAAGGAGCCCTAGCAAAACTGGAGTCAATGGGAAATAGGGGGCAAACACTCCAATAATTGGAGTCATACCTAGCGCAAAGGAAAATGTTTGTGGTTTTTGGAGGTCAATCATCTGAGCTCCAGGACATCACTGCAGGAGTTCCTTAGGGTAGTGTCCAAGGCCCCACCATCTTCAGCTGCTTCATCAATGTCCTTCCTTCAATCATAAGGTCAGAAGTGAGGATTTTCACTGATGATTGCACAATGTTCAACACCATTTGTGACTCCTCAGATACTGAAGCAGTCTGTGTAGAAATGCAGAAACACCTGGACAATATCCAGGCTTGGGCTGATAAGTGGCAAGTAACATTTGCACCACACAAGTGCCAGGCAATGACCATCTCCAACAAGAGAGAATCTAACCATCTCCCCTTGATATTCAATGGCATTACAATCGCTGAAACCCCCAACTATCAACATCCTGGGGGTTACCATTGACCAGAAACTGAACTGGAGTAGCCATATAAATACCATGGTTGCAAGAGCAGGTCAGAGGCTGGGAATCCTGCGGTGAGTAACTCACCTCCTGACTCGCCAAAGCCTGTCCACCATCTACAAGGCACAAGTCAGCAGTGTGATGGAATACTCTCCACTTGCCTGGATGGGTGCAGCTCCAACAACACTCAAGAAGCTCGACACCATCCAGGACAAGTAGCCCGCTTGATTGGCACTCTTTCCACAAACGTTCACCCCCTCCACCACCGACACACAGTGGTAGCAGTGTGTACCATCTACAAGGCACACTGCACCAAGTTTCCTTAAACAGTACCTTCCAAACCCATGAACTCTACCACCTAGAAGGACAAGGGCAGCAGATGTGTGGGAACTCCACCACCTGCAAGTTCCCCTCCAAGCCACACACCATCCTGACTTGCAACAACATCACCATTCCTTCATTGTTGGTGGGTCAAACTCCTGGAACTCCCGTCCTAACAGAACTGTGGTTGTACCTACCCCACATGGACTGTAGTGTTTCAAGAAGGCAGCTCATCACAACCTTCTCAAGGGTAATTAAGGATGGACAATAAATGCTAGCCTTGCCAGCGACACCCACAACCCATGAATTAATAAAAAAATCATAGTGGAGTACGAGGCATCCTCCGATGTTGACGAGGTGCAGCATCTGGAAAAATACAAGGGGCCGCACAGAGGGAGCTATAATATAGGGAGGCTTGGGAGGCCCTCATACATACACTATCGCCTTTTGCCTCGGTTGCATGCCCAGGCTCCCTCACCCAGTGCCACCTGATCCTCTGTACACTCCCAAAGATGACCACACACGCCATGGTCCCTCCAAAACCCCTTGGGAAGAGCCATGGTCCTCCAGAATTTCCAATGGGCCTCCAACAATAAAACAAATCACACCTGCATTACAAATATAATCAGACACAAGCAGTAACACCTTATCAAGCTATTCACCTGAGTGCATCTAAAGCATTTTCATAATTCTTTTACATAAGCTCCCATGTGATATTCCCCCTTTCCTTCCAGCTGCGGTGATGACAGGCTGCTGACCTTGTGCTCCTTGGCCTGAGATGACATTGGTGGCTGTCCTCTTGCCGCCGGATGTCTGGAGCGCCCCTGCATACTGAGGAGTTCCTGCACAAGTGCAGGAGCCTGCTCTGTCATCACTGCAACTTGAGGCATTGGTGTCACTGACAGAGTGGCTGACGAGCTGCTGTCCACACCAATAGTGCCCTGAGAGGAGCCCCCAAGCCCCCAGATGCAAAAGTAGCCACTGCTCCTCTCTTGCAAGGCCGAAGGGCTGGGACAGGCTCCAGCTGCTTCTTCCCCCTCTCACCTTGCCCCTGCTCCCTTGACCTCATGGACAAGTAGATGGTATGCAGGTCTGCGTCCATCTCCGGCATTCACTTCTGGATGTGGCTTTCCAAGAGAGTTGCCAATCTCTCAGTGGAGAAGGCCACGTGCATAGACGAGGGGGAAATCGCAGCAATCATGGCTTGGATGGACTCCTCCACTGTCTGAGCCAGTGTGCCCATACCCTCTGGAATTTCCGCCAGATCTTCATGCACCTCACACTGCACTTCCAGCATCTGCCGTCTTACTGATTATTTCAAAGGCAAATCATCAGCCTGGGGCTCATCATGGGCCTGGCCTCCCACACTCCTCTGATGTCAGTGGTCTCAGCTGTCACAGCCTCTGACAGCTGGTCAGGTGCCTGCATGGTGCTCTCACCGAGTTGTGAACCTGAATCTATTCACGAACGCATACCCACTGACGTGAAAGTATCTGCCCTGCGACGGAATCATGCAGTGTTGCATTCTATGTGGTCCCCTCAACCTCCTCAGAGGTCGACGACTGCCCCCTTGAGATGGCAGCTCTCTGTTCTTGTGATTGACCTGCGTGAGAAAACGGTAAGATCAGTTTTCGCCCTTTCAGACACGAGCCTCCAGAATCGGCTGGCATTCAGATCCACGGGTGTACGCTGGAAAACACAGGAACAGCAACCCGTGTGCTTGCCTTAGGCTCCCCTGTGTCCGCTTATGAGGCTTGTCATCCTCTTGCGATGGCACTCCTGCTTCACCGTTCACGTTGGAGCAGCCGCTATGATGCCCTGCCAGCTCAGGAGCCTCCTCTTCCTTGGGCATCAGAATGGCTAGAGGTGGAACCCCACCGCCAGTCTGGGCCCTTTCCTTTGGGTTTTGGGTCCTCGTCTCCTGCAGGAACACGGAAGAGGAATGTCGTCTTCTTAAAAGACGCACAACGCCTATGTAGCTGGCACCCTAGTGGGGCCACTGGCATGCATCTGCCATTGGCTCACTCTGGAGCCACCGTGTGAGGGGCACCACTGTCAAGCTTGTGCCCATTGACAGAGCTGCATCCATTGCATTCACATGAGATGCTGCAGCTCAAGCCACTGCCACTGATATCGTGGGTTCTCCCTCCCCAGCTGCCGTATCCTCACACTTATCCAGTTACTGACCCCTAAGGGAACCTAAATGTGGTACACACCCTGCAGAGCAAAGAAGGTTGTTGCCGTGCTTGTGGCAGTGCAGCAGGTTCTCCAGGTGACCTCGCGGTTGCTGACCTTCTCTGCGACCTCCAGCTAGGCTTGCTTGGTTAGGCAGAGAGGTCTCCTCCTCCTATCTGGGGAAGAAGATCTCCCACCTTGCTTAGTAGCCTGGAGAACACGCAGGGAGTCATCACTGAACCATGGGACCACCTGGGATCATCCTTCTGCCATGGTGACAAGCGCATCTTTCCTCAGGCCTCCACCATGCCTGCCTCACTGACCTCTTGACCTTCTCCCATTGACAGGACTACTGAAAGGGAGGTTCTGAGGCGGATTTGGAAGCTGGTCTGACTAGTGGTCTGAGGCAGGGCAGAAGCTGGTGGATAAGCAGGTCTAAAGGAGCTGTGGAGCAGGGCAGAAGCAGGTAGGCAAGAAGGCCTGAAGCAGCAGACTGCTGGCCAGATCATCCGACCGTGTCAGCTGACAATGTGACCACCGCCTAAGACACCACCTCCAGTTGGTAAATTGTTGACCACCCTGCCTGCCAGCTATTAATTGGCCAGCCGGAGCGAGATTCTGCCGAGAATGAGGATTGGAGCAGGAGCATCAGCACAACCCGCTTCTGGTCTTTTTTAGAATTAGAATTAGAACATTACAGCGCAGTACAGGCCCTTCGGCCCTCGATGTTGCGCCGACCTGTGAAACCATCTGACCTACACTATTCCATTTTCATCCATATGTCTATCCAATGACCACTTAAATGCCCTTAAAGTTGGCGAGTCTACTACTGTTGCAAGCAGGGCGTTCCACGCCCCTACTACTCTCTGAGTAAAGAAACTAGCTCTGACATCTGTCCTATATCTATCACCCCTCAACTTAAAGCTATGTCCCCTCGTGTTTGCCATCACCATCCGAGGAAAAAGGCTCTCACTATCCACCCTATCTAACCTTCTGATTATCTTATATGTCTCTATTAAGTCACCTCTCCTCCTCCTTCTCTCCAACGAAAACAACCTCAAGTCCCTCAGCCTTTCCTCGTAAGACCTTCCCTCCATACCAGGCAACATCCTAGTAAATCTCCTCTGCATCCTTTCCATAGCTTCCACATCCTTCCTATAATGCGGTGACCAGAACTGCACGCAATACTCCAGGTGCGGTCTCACCAGAGTTTTGTACAGCTGCAGCATGACCTCGTGGCTCCGAAACTCGATCCCCCTACTAATAAAAGCTAACACACCATATGCCTTCTTAACAGCCCTATTAACCTGGGTAGCAACCTTCAGGGATTTATGCACCTGGACACCAAGATCTCTCTGTTCATCTACACTACCAAGAATCTTCCCATTAGCCCAGTACTCTGCATTCCTGTTACTCCTTCCAAAGTGAATCACCTCGCACTTTTCCGCATTAAACTCCATTTGCCATCTCTCAGCCCAGCTCTGCAGCCTATCTATGTCTCTCTGTACCCTACAACATCCTTCGGCACTATCCACAACTCCACCTACCTTAGTGTCATCCGCAAATTTACTAACCCACCCTTCTACACCCTCTTCCAGGTCATTTATAAAAATGACAAACAGCAGTGGCCCCAAAACAGATCCTTGCGGTCTTGCCTTCCGCTCCTCGCTGATTCATGGAAAATCCCAACCTAGGTTGTTTATAAAAATTGAGAAGAAGAATGGACCCAAAACTGACCCTTGGGGAATACCACTGCAAACCACCATCCAGTCTGAAAAATATTCATCCACCTCTGCCCTTTGCTTCCTGTCAATGAGCCAATCTTGCATTCATACTAAAGTTTCTCCTCAATTCCATGAGCTTCCATCTTCTTGATAAGAGTCCTATGTGGCATTTTGACAAATGCATTCCGGAAGTCCATATGTACAATATCTACAGCATTAACTTGATCAACCTTCTCTGTTATCTCATCAAAGAATTCAATCAAGTTAGTTAGACATGATTTGCCTTTAATAAATCCATTCTGGCTCTCCTTGATTAAACCATGCCTTTCTAAATAGAAGTTTATTTGGTCCCTGACAATAGTTTCCAATAACTTTCCCAGCACTGATATTAGGCTGACTGGCCTGAAAGTTTCCTAGCTTATTCCCTTTCTTGAACAGTGGTATAATATTAGCAACCCTTTAATCCTCCGGCACTACACCTGTATCCAATGAGTTTTGAAAGAACGTGACCAATTCCGCTGCCATTTCTACCTTTGCTCCTTTCAGCTTCACTATCATTTTCATACGTCTTCTCTATCTATTACTATCCTGTCCATAACCTCTCTCTCTTTTCGTGTAACCTTCACATCAGTAAGTACGCATTTAATACTTTTACCATGTCCTCTGTCTCAGTATGAAGACTTCTCATTGGCTCTTTAATTCTTTTTCTTTTGGGCCTCCTTATCTCGAGAGACAATGGATACGCGCCTGGAGGTGGTCAGTGGTTTGTGAAGCAGCGCCTGGAGTGGCTATAAAGGCCAATTCTGGAGTGACAGGCTCTTCCACAGGTACAGCAGAGAAATTTGTTTGTCGGGGCTGTTGCACAGTTGGCTCTCCCCTTGCGCCTCTGTCTTTTTTCCTGCCAACTACTAAGTCTCTTCGACTCGCCACAATTTAGCCCTGTCTTTATGGCTGCCCGCCAGCTCTGGCGAATGCTGGCAACTGACTCCCACGACTTGTGATCAATGTCACACGATTTCATGTCGTGTTTGCAGACGTCTTTATAGCGGAGACATGGACGGCCGGTGGGTCTGATACCAGTGGCGAGCTCGCTGTACAATGTGTCTTTGGGGATCCTGCCATCTTCCATGCGGCTCACATGGCCAAGCCATCTCAAGCACCGCTGACTCAGTAGTGTGTATAAGCTGGGGCTGTTGGTCGCTTCAAGGACTTCTGTGTTGGAGATATAGTCCTGCCACCTGATGCCAAGTATTCTCCGAAGGCAGCGAAGATGGAATGAATTGAGACGTCGCTCTGGCTGGCATACGTTGTCCAGGCCTCGCTGCCATAGAGCAAGGTACTGAGGACACAGGCCTGATACACTCGGACTTTTGTGTTCTGTGTCAGTGCGCCATTTTCCCACACTCTCTTTGCCAGTCTGGACATAGCAGTGGAAGCCTTACCCATGCGCTTGTTGATTTCTGCATCTAGAGACAGGTTACTGGTGATAGTTGAGCCTAGGTAGGTGAACTCTTGAACCACTTCCAGAGCATGGTCGCCAATATTGATGGATGGAGCATTTCTGACGTCCTGCCCCATGATGTTCGTTTTCTTGAGGCTGATGGTTAGGCCAAATTCATTGCAGGCAGCCGCAAACCTGTCGATGAGACTCTGCAGGCACTCTTCAGTGTGAGATGTTAAAGCAGCATCGTCAGCAAAGAGGAGTTCTCTGATGAGGACTTTCCGTACTTTGGACTTCGCTCTTAGACGGGCAAGGTTGAACAACCTGCCCCCTGATCTTGTGTGGAGGAAAATTCCTTCTTCAGAGGATTTGAACGCATGTGAAAGCAGCAGGGAGAAGAAAATCCCAAAAAGTGTGGGTGTGAGAACACAGCCCTGTTTCACACCACTCAGGATAGGAAAGGGCTCTGATGAGGAGCCACCATGTTGAATTGTGCCTTTCATATTGTCATGGAATGAGGTGATGATACTTAGTAGCTTTGGTGGACATCCGATCTTTTCTAGTAGTCTGAAGAGACCACGTCTGCTGACGAAGTCAAAGGCTTTGGTGTGATCAATGAAAGCAATGTAGAGGGGCATCTGTTGTTCACGGCATTTCTCCTGTATCTGACGAAGGGAGAACAGCATGTCAATGGTCGATCTCTCTGCACGAAAGCCACACTGTGCCTCAGGGTAGACACGCTCGGCCAGCTTCTGGAGCCTGTTCAGAGCGACTCGAGCAAAGACTTTCCCCACTCTGCTGAGCAGGGAGATTCCACGGTAGTTGTTGCAGTCACCGCGGTCACCTTTGTTTTTATAGAGGGTGATGATATTGGCATCGCGCATGTCCTGGGGTACTGCTCCCTCGTCCCAGCACAGGCATAGCAGTTCATGTACTGCTGAGAGTATAGCAGGCTTGGCACTCTTGATTATTTCAGGGGTAATGCTGTCCTTCCCAGGGGCTTTTCCGCTGGCTAGAGAGTCAATGGCATCACTGAGTTCCGATTTGGTTGGCTGTATGTCCAGCTCATCCATGACTGGTAGAGGCTGGGCTGCATTGAGGGCAGTCTCAGTGACAGCATTCTCCCTGGAGTACAGTTCTAGGTAGTGCTCAACCCAGCGGTCCATCTGTTTGCGTTGGTCAGTGAGTATGTCCCCCGATTTAGATTTGAAGGGGGCGATCTTCTTGATGGTTGGCCCAAGAGCTCTCTTCATGCCATCATACATTCCTCTGATGTTTCTGGTGTCTGAGGCCAGCTGAATATGACTGCATAGGTGTTGCCAGTAGTCGTTTGCGCAACGCCTAGCTGTTCTTTGTGCAGTACTTCTGGCTGCTTTAAGTGCTGCGGATGTTAAATCGCTGGGGGCTTTCTTGTAGTTCAACAGTGCAATGCGCTTAGCGGCTATGACAGGTTCCAGCTCTTCATTATGAGATTGAAACCAGTCTGCATTTCTCTTCGCACTTTTGCCGTAGGTGGTCAAAGCTGACTCACAGATGGCGTCTCTGATGTGGGCCCACTTGGTCTCAGCATCCCCTGTGGGAGTGTTTTGAAGGGCTGTTACAAGTGAATTTAGAAATTTTTGTAACAGCTGTGGGTGAGAAATTCTGCTTGTGTTGATGCGCGGGTGGCCCTTCTGCTTGGAATGATGCAACTTCTTTGGTCTGAGTCTAACCTTGCTGCACACCAGGGAGTGGTCGGTGTCGCAGTCCGCACTGTGGAAGCTGCGTGTGATTTGAACACTGTTTAAGGCGGCTCGCCTTGTGACAATGAGGTCTAGCTGGTGCCAACGACGCGATCTTGGGTGCCTCCATGAAACCCGGTGACAGGGTTTAGTGTGAAAGACCGAGTTGGTGATGCAGAGGTTATGATAGGTACACAACTCAAGCACACCAAATGTGGCTCTTTAATAAGCCCAACTTTTTCCCTAATTACTCTTTATATGTTTGTACGATTTATTAGGCTGGATCTGAGGCAACATGAAGAAATATCTTTTGATATAGCAATTTGTTATGACTGGAAATGCACTGCCTAAGAGCGATTGAAGCAAATAAAATGGGAGAAATGGATAGACCAAGTAATTACATGCCAGTCAGCCTAATCTTGGTGGTGGGAAAATTATTGGAAAATAATTCTGAGGGACAGTAAAAATCGTCATTTGGAAAAGCACTGATTAATCAAGGACAGTTAGCATGAATTTGTTAAGGGAAAATCCTGTCTGACTAACTTGATTGAATTTTTAGAGGAGGGAACTAGGAGGGTCAATAAGGGTAAGGCATTTGATGTCTATATGAATTTTAGCAAGGCTTTTGATGAGGTTTTACATGGCAGACTGGTCAGCAAAATAAAAGCCCATGGGATCAAAGGGCAAGTGGCATGTTGGATCCAGAATTGGCTCAGTGGCAGAAAGCAAAGTGTTATCGTCGATGGGTGTTTTTGTGACTGGAAGGTTGTTTCCAGTGGGGTTTCACAGTGCTCAGTACTGGGTCCCTTGCTGTTTATGGTATCTATCAATGATTGAGACTGAAATATAAGGGGCATGATTGAGAAGTTGGCAGATGATATAAAAATTTACCTTGTGCTTGATAGTGAGGAAGAAACCTATAGACTGCAGGAAGATAACAATGGACTGGTAAGGTGGGCAGAAAAGTAGCAAATGGAATTCAATCTGGAGAAATGTGAGGTAATGCATTTGGGGAGGACAAACAAGGCATAAATTAAATGTGGTTGGTTATTGACAAGTGTAGAAGAACTGAGGGACCTCGGAGTGCAAGTCCAGAGATCCCTGCAGGTAGCTGGACAGATAGATAAGAAGGCATACAGGATACGTCCCTTTATTAGCCAAAGCATAGAATATAAGAGAGGTTAGGTTATGCTAGAACTGCACTAGTTAGGCCACAGCAATAATATGTATATAGTTTTGGTCAGCGCATTACAGGAAAGGTGTGATCGCACTAGAAAGGGTATTGGAAAGGCTTATGATGATGTTGCAGGACTGGATAATTTTAGTTATGAGGAAAGATTGGATAGGCTGGGATTGTTTTCTTTTGAACAAATGATTGAGGGGATACTTCATTGAGGTTTATAAAATTATGAGTGGCCATGATAGAGCAGATAGGAAGGACCTATTTCCCTGAACAGAGGGGTCAATAATCAGGGGGCATATATTTAAAGCAATTGGTAGAAGGATTAGAGGGGAGTTGAGGAGAAATATTTTGACCCAGAGGATGGTGGAGTTCTGGAATTCACTGCCTGAAAGCATGGTAGAGGCAAAAATGCTCATTGTCTTCAAAAATACCTGGATATGCAGTAGCAGTGCTGTAACCTGCAGGGCTAGAATCATAGAAACTTAGAAACATAGAAAATAGGAGGAGTAGACCATTCGGCCCTTCGGGCCTGCTCCGCCATTCAAAAAAGATCATGGCTGATCGTCTATTTCAGTACCCTGTTCCCGCTTTCTCCCCATATCCCTTGATCCCTTTGGCATTAAGAAATATATCTATCTCCTTCTTGAATATAATTAATGACGTGGCCTCCACTGCCTTCTGCAGTAGAGAATTCCATAGGTTCACCACCCTCTGAGTGAAGACATTTCTCCTCATCTCAGTTCTGAATGGCATACCCCATATCCTGAGACTGTGACCCCTGGTTCGGGACTTCCCAGCTATCGGAAACATCCTCCCTGCATCTAGCCTGTCATAGGTGCTATGAGATCCCCTCTTATTCTTCTAAACTCGAGTGAATATAGGCCTAGTTGACCAAATCTCTCCTCAAATGTAATTCCTGCCATCCCAGGAATCAGCCTAGTAAATCTTCATTACATTCCCTCCATGGCAAGAACATCTTTTCTCAGGTAAGGAGACCAAAACTGCACACAATACTCCAGATGTGGTCTCACCAAGGCTTTGTATAATTAGTAAGACATCCTTGCTCCTATTCCTGAATCCTCTCGCTATGAAAGCCAACATACCATTTGACTTCTTAACTGCCTGCTGCATCTGCATGCTTACTTTCAGCAACTGTTGCACAAGGACACCTAGGTTTCGCTGCAGCTCCCCCTTTCCAAATCTATCATCATTCAGATAATAATCTGCCTTTCTGTTTTTAGAACCAAAGTGGATAACCTCACATTTATCCACATTATACTGCATCTGCCGTGCATTTGTGCACTCACCCAACTTATCCAAATCACATTGGAGCCTCTTTACATCCTCCTCACAGCTCACTTTCCACCCCAGCTTCGTGTCGTCTGCAAACTTGGAAATGTTACATTTAGTTACCTTACCCAAGTCATTAATATATATTGTGAATAGCTGGAGTCCAAGCACTGATCCCTGCGGTACCCCACTAGTCACTGCCTGCCACCCGGAAAAAGACTCGTTTATTCCTACTTTCTGTTGCCTGTCTGTCAACCAATTCTCAACCCATGCCAGTATATTACCCCCAGTCCCATGTGCTTTAGTTTTGCACACTAACCTGTTATGTGGGACCTTATCAAAAGCCTTCTGAAAATCCAAATTCACCACATCTACTAGTTCTCCCTTATCTATTCTACTCGTTACATCCTCAAAAAACTCCAGTAGATTTATTAAGCATGACTTCCCTTTCGCAAAACCCATGCTGACTTTGTCCAATCTCGTTTATGCTTTCTAGGTGTACTGCTATCACATCCTTTTTAATCGACTCCAGCATTTTCCCCACTGCTGATGTAAGGCTAACTGGCCTGTAATTCCCTGTTTTTCTCTCCCTCCTTTTTTAAGTAGTGGGGTTACATTTGCCACCCTCCAATCTGTAGGAGCTTCTCCAGAGTCTTTAGAATTTTGGAAGATGACCACCAATGCATCCACTATTTCCAGGGCCACTTCCTTCAGTACTCTGGGATGTAGATTATCAGGCCCTGGGGATTTGTTAGCCTTTAACTCCATTAATTTCCCTAGCACTATTTTTTTTACCAATACTGATTTCCTTCAGTTCCTCGCTCTCATTAGATCTTTGGTTCCCCAAATTTCTGGGAGGTTATTTGTGTTCTTTGTGAAGACAGAACCAAAATATGTGTTTAATTGTTCTGCCATTTCTTTGTTCCCCATTATAATTTCCCCGTTTCTGACTATAAGGGACCCACATTTATCTTCACTAATCTTTTTCTCTTCACATATTTATAGAAGCTTTTACAGTCAGTTGTTATGTTCCCCGCAACTTTACTCTCATACTCTATTTTCCCCCGCTTAATCAACCTCTTTGTCCTCCTTTGCTGAATTCTAAACTGCTCCCAATCCTCAGATTTGCTGCTATTTCTGGCAATTATATATGCCTCCTCTTTGGATTTAATACTATCCCTAATTTCTTTTGTAAGCCACAGTTGAGCCACCTTTCCAGTTTTATTTTTGTGCCAGACAACATTGAATAATTGTTGTAAATTCATGCATGTGTTCTTTAAACATTATACATGCCAATCCACAGTCAACCCTTTTAGTAAAGTTCCCCAATCTACCATAGTCAACTCGCGCCTCATACCTTTGTAGTTTCTTTTATTTAGATTCAGGACTCTAATTTTGGATTCAACTACTTCCCTCTCTATCTTAATGAAGAATTCTATCATGTTATGGTCGCTCCTCCCCAAGGGACCCTGCACAAGATTGTTAATTAATCATTTCTCATTGCACAATACCCAGTCTAGGATAGCCTGTTCTCTAGTTGGTTCCTCAACATATTGGTCTAAAAGACCGTCAGATACATACTCCAGGAAATCCTCCTCCACAGTATTATTGCTAATTTGGTTTGACCAATCTATATGTAGATTAAAGTCACCCATGATTACAGTCGTACCCTTATTGCATGCATCTCTAATTTCCTGTTTAATGACATCTCTTACATCTCCACTACTGTTTGGGGACCTATAGACAACCCCTACCAATGTTTTCTGCCCCTTAGTGTTTCTTAGCTCCACCCATTCAGATTCCACATCATGATTTTCTGAGCCAATATCCTTCCTCACTATTGCATTGATTTCCTTCTTTACTAACAATACAATCCCTCCTCCTTTTCCTTTTTGTCTGTCCTTCCTAAATATTGAATACCCCTGGATGTTCAGTTCTCATCCTCGGTCACCTTGCAGCCATGTCTCTGTAATCGCTACTATCTCATAACCGTGTATATCTATTTGCGCTGTTAATTCATCTACCTTAATGCGAATGCTCCGCACATTAAGACACAATGCCTTTAGACTTGTCCTGTTAACAGTGTTAGTCATCTGAGCTTTATTTTGCACATTGACCCCATTTCTTTCTTGCCCTTGTTTTCTCTGCCTTCCACTTTTGCTTCTTACCTTTCTGTCTTTAGTTTCTATCCTTGTTTCCCTCTCCTCTCTCTCCCTGCTCAGATTCCCATTCCCCTGCCATTCTAGTTTAAACCCTCCCCGACAGCATTAACAAACCACCCACCCCCCCAACCACCCCGAGGAAATTGGTCCCGTTCCTGCCCAGATGCAACCCGTCTAGCTTGTATTGGTCCCACCTTCCCCAGAACCGGTCCCAATGTCCCAGAAATCTGAAACCCTCCCCCTTACACCATTTCTACAGCCACGTATTCATCTGATATATCCTGCTATTTCTGCTCTCACTAGCATGTGGCACTGAAGTAATCCTGAGATTACTACCTTTGAGGTCCTACTTTTTAATTTTCGTCCTAACTCCCTATATTCAGCTTTTAGGACCTCGTCCCTTTTTTTACCTTTGTTGTTGGTACCGATATGTACCATGACAACTGGCTGCTTTCCCTCACCCCTCAGAATGTCCTGCAGCCGCTCAGAGACATCCTTGACCCGAGCACCAGGGTGCCAACATACCATCCTGGAGTCTCTTTTGCGGCTGCAGAAACGCCTGTCTGTTCCCCTTACAATTGAATCCCCTATCACTATATCCCTGCCACTCTTCTTCCTCCCCTCCTGTGCCACAGAGCCAACCATGGTGCCATGAACTTGGCTCTTGCTGCTTTCCCCTCTGCCACCCCCCCCAACAATATCCAAAGCGTTATATCTGTTAAGAGAGGGAGGTGGCCACAGGGGACTCCTGCAGTACCTGCCTTCCTCTACTCTGCCTGGTGGTCACCCATTCCCTTTCTGCCTTTGCTGCATTTGCCTGCGGTGTGACCACCTGATTAAACATGCTATCCACAACGATCTCAGCATGGCTGATGCTCCACAGTGAATCCACCCACAGCTCCAGCTCTGTATTGCGGGTAGTCAATAGCTGCAGATGGATACACTTCCTGCACACATGGTCATCAGGGACACTGGATGCGTCCCTGATTTCCCATATAGTGCAGGAGGAGCTTATCACGGATGCGAGCTTTCCATGACTTACCTTTAGATTACTTAGTTACTCCCTTTAATTTTAAAAATACTAATTACACTAGGGGCCTTGTTCTACTCCAAACACTACCCACTACAATATCTAAAGTCCTTAATAAATTACACTAATGAAAAAAACACACATTAGTAGTACGAAACTTATCACTTACATGGTAGGTTTTCAGCTTTTTTTTAAAAAAAAAAGAAACTTCCCCCTATTTTGTAAACTATTTACAGGCACTAACAGCTGTTACTTACCCAACCAATCAGCTTACAGATTTCCCATGATGTCACTACGTCTTTTTTTCCTCTTTTGAATCTCAGCGCACACTGGCACAGAGAAGGAGAGAGAGAGCCTGCCGCCTCTCCGGATCTGCCTCCTCCCAAGTCCACCTGCCGCCACTCCGGATCTGCCTCCTCCCAAGTCCGCCTGCCACCACTCCGGTCCATAGGTAAGGGCCTCGAACCCCGCTCTCTCCTTTTCAGTTCCCGCTCAGGATGCAATTCCTCCCACCACTCCGGTCCTCTGGCCAAGAGCAGGAAAGTGGAGTTAGGCTGGACAGCTCTTTCTCAGCTGGCACACTAACAATGGGCTGAATGGCCTCCTTCTGTGCTGTAAGTTCTATGATTCTATAAACAGAAACATTCAAAAGGGATGATTCAAAATGAAAACTTAAAGGGAAAAGAATTGCAGGACTATGGTGAAAGCACAGAGGAGTAGGCTTATTTGGATAGCTCTGTCAAAGAGCTAGCACAGACACGATTGGCCGAATGACCTTTGCTGTACTATATCATTCTATGATTCTATTAAAATGGCTTCAATTAAGAGGGTTTGTACCTTCATTGAAGTTAAATATTGGCACTTTTATTTGGTGTAATGGAGGAACAAAGTAAAAATGAAGAAAATTATCTGAAAAACACTGATTTAATTGACAGCCCTAGGTTTTACATAATTAACTTTACTTTGACAGTCCACTAAGCTTTGGAAATATTTCCATCTTTGTCCTCTTACTATTTTTCATTCTCTTCCTAACTCACTGGAAGCCATGAATTATTGTCTGGGTCAAAAGCGCAAATCCGAGTTAATGTCGTTAACATTCCTCCAATCTCACAAGCCCAATGCTTTGAGGATACCCAAGAAGATAGATAATTTCCCAGTCCTGACCTCTCACCTCCACTGCGCTGCTCACATAATGTTAATTTTAAATGCTAATGGCCTGATTGGGCAGTTGGCAAGCTTGGTGCCCATTTAGAGGTGATGAGCACCTCCAGGAAGCGGGTGCTACATGGTGCCAGAGGCAAAGGCATGCGGCAGCCATGATGGGGCCTGCTGCTGCCTTGTCGAGGAGACCAGGCAACTCCTCAGAGGGACAGCACCAAATAGAAAATGGAACGGAGGCAAAACTGCCAAAACAAACGTACGACACACATCCCCACTCAGGATACCAGTGTTCACAATAATTCTAAACATTAAAAAATCTCTTTCCCTTTTCCCCGCAGCGATCTCAACAGCTGTGCACTAACATGCACCAGACTGTTCAGGTTTGCTGGTATCCCCTTCCAAAATTGTGGTGCCGACCTCCTCAGCCCGTTAAAAAGATCCTAAAGGAGCTTAATGGCCCTTTAGTTGAAGGAGAGCGGTTTCCCCATTCCTTTTCCCCCACCCTGGCATTGAAAATCGCAGACTGTACCAGAGGCGCCGGGTTCCAGAGACGACGTCTGGGACCACGATCTTGAAACCATGTCTACTCTGTCTCCCAGTCCTGCAGCCCTTTGAAAATCCAGCCCCAAAAGTCCAAAGGCACCATTTTCTTCTCATGCATATTACACTTACCACAGGTTATGTCTCAAATTACTCATATACTTTATTCCAAAATGTTGCTTACTAATGTTGCTTCACTAATCTACTCTCCAGACTGTTTTTACTTATTCATTCATAGGAGTGTTGCAGCAAAGCCAGCATTTATTGCCCATCCCTAACTGCCCATGAGAAGGTGGTGGTGAGCTACCTTCATGAACCACTGCAGTCCATGTGGTGTAGGTACACCCACAGTGCTGTTAGGAAGGGAGTTCCAGGATTTGACCCAGTGACAGTGAAGGAACAGCGATATAGTTCCAAGTCAGGAAGGTGTGTGACATGTAGGTGGTAGGTTTTAACCTTCGACACTTAATACTGTAAGTTTTTGATTATAGCTGAATCCATCTTGAACCAAGACAAGAAACTAATAGAAGATTGGACAATAGAAAAGGATAGACAGCACATGTCGATTCACATGTCCAATGCTGACAGAAAAGCATTACAGACAGTTAGGAGAATATTACTATTCACTCTCCTGGAAAGACATGACCATGCAACGGAAACCTTTACATATCGAAGAAAATATTTGAACAAAATGGAGCTCATCTTTTTTGCACATTTTAGAGAAAAGTACAGTTGTAAGTATGTCACTGTTTGAAAACTAATCTTAGAGCCCGTCAGGTTGTGAACCGATGAAACCTCAAATCTTGTTGAGGGATTGCAAATCTTTTGAAAACCTTTTCTGTCATTAACCTCTGGGCAAGAACCTC
This sequence comes from Heterodontus francisci, assembly GCF_036365525.1. NCBI lineage: Eukaryota > Metazoa > Chordata > Chondrichthyes > Heterodontiformes > Heterodontidae > Heterodontus > Heterodontus francisci. The sequence goes on from NC_090371.1 coordinate 32,635,322, forward strand.
AAGGGACACTGAGATATCTTTTGCTCCAGATGCTTATGAGGTGCTTCAGGCACTTGCAAAGCTCGAAGCTTTGCCATCTTAAATTATCAGCACTTCGTGTCGGAGCCTGGAAGCAAAATGTCTATTTACAAAACGCCTGTTTCCACACTCCATTCAGAGAACTGCAGGAAATTCCTGAAGCTTTCAGCAGCAAAATATGTTTTCAATATTAAGTGCTGTCATTTGGACTAGCCTCAGTTCCAAAGCTGTCAAGGCTGATATGTGCATGGGAGAACAAGCACATTTACAGCAGAAAAGTCTCCTTATATGCTCATAACTCAGTTGACCAATGCATTAGAATTTTGGAGTGCCTTATAAAAGTGAAATATCATCCAGCAGGCAATGGGGCATGTTTTCTGATTGCTGCTGTTTTGGTAAGAATGCTTATTCTGCTTGTACAAATTCCTGTCTGTGCTTTTTAACACAGACCTTAACCCATTAGACATCACATTGAAACAACACATAGAGCAAGTTGGCGCAAGCAACAGAGCTGATCGGAATTTCAACTCTACAGTATCCAGGCCAGAGGGATATTCCCAGAAAGTTAATACCTGATCCACATGATATGTCCAGGTAGTTCGGGTAGTTTATTTATTTGGGGTAATTGGAGGCTATGTCAAGATAACATGGGACTGGGCAATTATGATAGCATATTATGGGAATCTGCAGAAATGCTGAGGGGATGGATGGAGGAGAATCACTCAATGTTATCGAGGTGGATTTTCAGAAGGTGCCAATCAAAGATTGCTCATTAAAATTGAATAGGAATGGATAGGATATTGGTTGGAGTCAGAGAGTTGGTATTAATAAGCCCTTCTTTGATTGATGGGCAGTGATCTCCCCAGGAATCTATATTGCAGCCTCACTGCACATAAAATAACTGGATGTAGCAATGGAGGATAGTATCGCTCACCTCTATTTACCAGCTTATGATCTACATCCTTTGATACTTGTAACTAATAAACATCTGTCAATCCCATGCTTGAAAATATAAATTAACTCAACATCAACAAACTTTTGGGACACATTCCGTGAAGAAGTGTTTCCTGATTTCACCTCTGAATGGTCCAGCTCTAATTTTAAGATTATGCCTCCTTGTTCTGATCTTCTCTGTGTTTACCCTATCATATCCTTTTGTCATTCATTATTATAAACACGTCAATTAAATCATACTTCAACTTTCTAAACTTGGGAAATACAAGCCAAGTTTATGCAATGTGTCCTCATTGTTTAACCCTTTGCATCCTGATATCATTCCGGTAAATCAGCACTGCACCCGTTCCGAGGCCAATATATTCTTACTGAGGTCTAGTGTCCATATTTGAATGCAGTGCCTGAAACAGAGTCTGAACAAGGCTCTCCAACTGTATCTATCACTTCTTCATTTCTGAAATCCAAAGACCATTAGCTTTTTCCCAGGGTGGAAGAGTCAGTTACTAGGGGACGTAGGTTTAAGGTGTGAGGGGCAAAGTTTAGAGGGGATGTGCGAGGCAAGTTTTTTACACAGAGGGTGGTGAGTGCCTGGAACTTGCTGCCAGGGGAGGTGGTGGAAGCAGATACAATAGCGATGTTTAAGAGACATCTTGACAAATATATGAATAGGAAGGGAATAGAGGGATATGGGCCCCGGAAGTGCAGAAGGTGTTAGTTTAGGCAGGCATCAAGATCGGCGCAGGCTTGGAGGGCCAAATGACCTGTTCCTGTGCTGTACTGTTCTTTGTTCTTTGTTCTTTTTTGATTACGTTTTGTACCTGTGCACTAGTTTGATCTTCCACAGTTCCTAGTATTTCATCATGAAGAAAATAGTCTGATTTGTCTTTCATGTATCCAAAGCAATGACTTCACCCTTCCCCACATTGAACTCCACTTGTCATAGTTTTGACCACTCATTTAATCTATGTCCCTTTGTAACATTCTGCTCCCAGATATAGGACTTAATGTGCCTCCTAAATTAATGCCATCAGTAACCTGGATATCCAACTCTCTATTCCTTCATCCAAGTCATTGATGTATAGGGTGAAAAGCTGAGGTCTCAATCCAGATCTCTGATGAACACCACTTGTCACATGCCGACAATCAGAAAACATTTTCTTTCTCCTTACTCTGTGTCTCCTACTTTCCAATCCCAATCAATTACCTACCCATGTCACAAGGCTGTCTCCAAATCAGGGCACATTTAGTTTTGTTAAGAATTCCCTGTCTGGAAACTTAGAAAATGCCATCTGGAAGTCCATATAGACAACATCCATAGATAATCCCCTCTCAACTACGTTAGTGACCTTCTCAAAAGGTTCACCTCAATTCATAGAATGGTCAAAGCACAGAAGGGGACCAGTCGGCCTGTCGAGTTTGTGCCGGCTCTCTGCAAGAGCAATTCAGCTAGTCCCACTCCCTGCCCTTTCCCCATAACACTGTGCATTTTTTATCTTCAGGTGCTTATCCAAGAAATCCAGAAAATCTGCCACCACCACCCTCTCAGATAGTCCATTCCAGATCCTAATCACTCACTGCGTAAAAAAATGTTTTCTCACGTTGCCTTTGGTTCTTTTGCCAATTACCTTAAATCTTTGTCCTCTGGTTCTCAACCCTTCTGCTAATGGGAACAGTTTCTCTCTATCAACTCTGTCTGATTTTGAACACCTCTGTCAAATCTCCCCTCAACTTTCTCTTCTCGAAGAACAACTCCAGCTTCTCCAATATATCCTTGGAACTCAAGTCCCTGGAACTAGTCTCATAAATCGTTTCTACACCACTCTAAAGCCTTCATATCTTTCCTAAAGTGCCATGCCCAGAATTAGACACAATACTCCAGTTGAGGTCAAACCAGTGTTTATAAAGGTTCATCATAACTTCCTTGCTTTTGTTTTCCACACCTCTATTTATAAAGCCCAGGATCCCATATGGCTTTTTAAAAACATTCTTAACCTATCCCGACACCTCCAACATATATCCTGAAGTCTCTCTATTCCTGCACCGCCTTTAGAGTTATACCCTTTATTTTAATTGCTTCTACTCGTACTATCTACCAAAATGAATCACTTTAGATTTCCCTGTATTAAGTTTCATCTGCCACGTGTCTACCCATTCTACGAGCCTGTCTATGCCCTCTTGAAGTTTATCACTATCCTCGTCACAGTTCACAACACTTCCAAGTTTTGTGTCATCTGCAAATTTTCAAATTGTGCTCAGTACACCCAAGTCTAAGTCATTAATACATATCAAGAAAAACAGTAGTTCCTTCCTCCAGTCTGAAAAACAACCATTTACTCCCTGTTTCCTGTCACTCAGCCAACTTCGTATCTATGCTGCCACTGTCCCTTTTATTTCATGGGCCTCAACTTTGCTGACAAACCTGTATGTGGCACTTTACCAAATGCCTTTTGGAAGTCCATATACATCACATCAACCTCATTACCCTCATCAACCATCTCTGTTACCTCAGGAATTAGTCAGACATAATGTATCCCTCACAAATCAGCCCATTCTTCTTACTTCTGTTTTTGGGATCTTGCTGGTTTATGTGTTTCTAACAAAATGACAGTTCCCTGAACTTCAAAAGAAGTTCATTGACTGTGAAATGATTTGAAAGGCACACTCTTTCATTTACTGTCACTGCAATAATAACAGAAAATGCTGGAAATACACAACAGGTGAGTCAGCATCTGGAAAGGCAAAAAACTAGTTAACATTTTAGGAGATCAAAAATGAAAAATGCACAAGCAGTTTAATAGAATCAAAAAAATGGTGTGAAGAGGTGAAAGGGGAGGGGATAAAATGTTCCCATCACGGGAAGTAAATGGGTTGACTGACTTGTTTTTTTTAAAAATAAGGCAGGAGATTTTTCATGATTCCATCTTAGGAAGGTATTAAATAAAAAAACAGAAAACACCAATAGCTACGATAGTATTAGGCCACCCCCCCCCCCCCAATAAAAGCAGAAAAAGCATTTGAAAATGCTGGAAACACGAGGAAAAGGAGAAGGCCAATATCAAGCCATCAATCTCAAAAAGAAAGGGTCAGGGGTGGTGCTTGAGTAGAATTGGAACAAAGAGTTTCCAGGTGTCGTAAAAATAGTCAAACATAACTGGGACCACAGTTTTTTTTTCATGGGGTGTGAGCCATGCTGGCTAGGCCAGCATTTATTGCCCATCCCTAATTGCCCTTGAGAAGGTGATGAGCCTTCTTGAACCGCTGCAGTCCATGTGGTGTTGGTGCTTTGAGGAGGGAGTTCCAGGATTTTGACCCAGTGACCTTGGAGGAACGGCGATATAGTTCTAAGTTAGGATGATGTGTGACTTGGAGGGGAACTTGCAGGTGGTGGTGTTCCCTTGTCCTTCCAGGTGGTAGAGGTCGCAGGCTTGATAACTGCTGTCAAAGGATGCTAACCGAGTTGCTGCAGTGTATCTTGTAGATGGTACACATTGTGTGCCGGTGGTGGAGGGAGTGAATGTTTAAGATAGTGGATGGGATGCCGATTAAGCAGACTGCTTTGTCCTGGATGGTGTCAAGCTTGTTGAGCTGCACTCATCCAGGCAAGTATTCCATTACACTCCTGACTTATGCCTTGTAGATGGTGAAGAGGCTTTGGCGACTCAGGAGGTGAGTTACTTGCTACAAAGAACAAAGAACAAAGAAAATTACAGCACAGGAACAGGCCCTTCGGCCCTCCAAGCCTGCGCCGATCCAGATCCTCTATCTAAACATGTCGCCTATTTTCTAAGGGTCTGTATCTCTTTGCTTCCTGCCCATTCATGTATCTGTCCAGATACATCTTAAAAGACGCTATCGTGCCCGCATCTACCACCTCCACTGGCAATGCGTTCCAGGCACCCACCACCCTCTGCGTAAAGAACTTTCCACGCATATCCCCCCTAAACTTTTCCCCTCTCACTTGGAACTCATGACCCCTAGTAATTGAATCCCCCACTCTGGGAAAAAGCTTCTTGCTATCCACCCTGTCTATACCTCTCATGATTTTGTACACCTCAATCAGGTCCCCCCTCAACCTCCGTCTTTATAATGAAAATAATCCTAATCTACTCAACCTCTCTTCATAGCTAGCGCCCTCCATACCAGGCAACATCCTGGTGAACCTCCTCTGCACCCTCTCCAAAGTATCTACATCCTTTTGGTAATGTGGCGACCAGAACTGCACGCAGTATTCCAAATGTGGCCGAACCAAAGTCTTATACAACTGTAACATGACCTGCCAACCCTTGTACTCAATACCCCGTCCGATGAAGGAAAGCATGCCGTATGCCTTCTTGACCACTCTATTGACCTGCGTTGCCACCTTCAGGGAACAATGGACCTGAACACCCAAATCTCTCTGTACATCAATTTTCCCCAGGACTTTTCCATTTACTGTATAGTTCACTCTTGAATTGGATCTTCCAAAATGCATCACCTCGCATTTGCCCTGATTGAACTCCATCTGCCATTTCTCTGCCCAACTCTCCAATCTATCTATATTCTGCTGTATTCTCTGACAGTCCCCTTCACTATCTGCTACTCCACCAATCTTAGTGTCGTCTGCAAACTTGCTAATCAGACCACCTATACTTTCCTCCAAATCATTTATGTATATCACAAACAACAGTGGTCCCAGCACGGATCCCTGTGGAACACCACTGGTCACACGTCTCCATTTTGAGAAACTCCCTTCCACTACTACTCTCTGTCTCCTGTTGCCCAGCCAGTTCGTTATCCATCTAGCTAGTACACCCTGGACCCCATGCGACTTCACTTTCTCCACCAGCCTACCATGGGGAACCTTATCAAACGCCTTACTGAAGTCCATGTATATGACATCTACAGCCCTTCCCTCATCAATCAACTTTGTCACTTCCTCAAAGAATTCTATTAAGTTGGTAAGACATGACCTTCCCTGCACAAAACCATGTTGCCTATCACTGATAAGCCCATTTTCTTCCAAATGGGAATAGATCCTATCCCTCAGTATCTTCTCCAGCAGCTTCCCTACCACTGACGTCAGGCTCACCGGTCTATAATTACCTGAATTATCCCTGCTACCCTTCTTAAACAAGGGGACAACATTAGCAATTCTCCAGTCCTCTGGGACCTCACCCTTGTTTAAGGATGCTGCAAAGATATCTGTTAAGGCCCCAACTATTTCCTCTCTCGCTTCCCACAGTAACCTGGGATAGATCCCATCCGGACCTGGGGATTTGTCCACCTTAATGCCTTTTAGAATACCCAACACTTCCTCCCTCCTTATGCCGACATGACCTAGAGTAATCAAACATCTGTCCCTAACCTCAACATCCGTCATGTCCCTCTCCTCGGTGAATACCGATGCAAAGTACTCATTTAGAATCTCACCCATTTTCTCTGACTCCACGCATAACTTTCCTCCTTTGTCCTTGAGTGGGCCAATCCTTTCTCTAGTTACCCTCTTGCTCCTTATATATAAATAAAAGGCTTTGGGATTTTCCTTAACCCTGTTTGCTAAAGATATTTCATGACCCCTTTTAGCCCTCTTAATTCCTCGTTTCAGATTGGTCCTACATTCCCCATATTCTTTCAAAGCTTCGTCTTTCTTCAGCCTCCTAGACCTTACGTATGCTTCCTTTTTCCTCTTAGCTAGTCTCACAATTTCACCTGTCATCCATGGTTCCCTAATCTTGCCATTTCTATCCCTCATTTTCACAGGAACATGTCTCTTCTGCACACTAATCAACCTCTCTTTAAAAGCCTCCCACATATCAAATGTGGATTTACCTTCAAACAGCTGCTCCCAATCTACATTCCCCCGCTCCTGCCGAATTTTGGTATAGTTGGCCTTCCCCCAATTTAGCACTCTTCCTTTAGGACCACTCTCATCTTTGTCCATGAGTATTCTAAAACTTACGGAATTGTGATCACTATTCCCAAAGTAGTCCCCTATAGAATATCTAGCCTCTGACCTGCTCTTGTAGCCGCAGTATTTATATGGCTGGTCCAGTTCAACTTCTGGTCAGTGGTAACCCCAGGATATTTATTTATTTATTTAGACATACAGCACTGAAACAGGCCTTTCAGCCCACCAAGTCTGTGCCAACCAACAACCACCTATTTATGCTAATCTTACATTAACCCCATATTCCCAACCACATCCCCACCGCCTAACTACACTGGGGGTAATTTGCAATGGCCAATTTACCTATCAAGCTGCAAGTTTTTGGCTGTGGGAGGAAACTGGAGCACCCGGCAGAAACCCACGCAGTCACAGGGAGAGCTTGCAAACTCTGCACAGGCAGTACCCAGAACTGAACCCGGGTCACTGGAGCTGTGAGGCTGCAGTGCTAACCACTGCGCCACTGTGCCACCCATGCTTATGGTGGTGGATTCAGCGATGGCAATCCCATTGAATGTCAAGGGGAGATGCTTAGATTCTCTCTTGTTGGAAAAGTTTATTGTCTGGCCCTTGTGTGATGTGAGTGTCTCTTGCCACTTATCAGCCCAAATCTGAAGATTGTCCAGGTCTTGCTGCATGTGGACATGGACTGCCTCAGTATCTGATGAGTTGTGAATGGTACTGAACACTGTGCAAACATCATCGAACATTCCTACTTCTGACCTTATGTTGGAGAGAAGTTGGAGAGATGAAGAGGCCGAAGATGGTTGGACGTAGAATACCACCCTGAAGAACTCCTGCAGCGATGTCGTGGAGCTGAGATCATTGGCCTCCAACAACCACAACCATCTTCCTTTGCGCTAAGTATGACTCCAACCAGTGGAGAATTCTCTCCCTGATTCCCATTGACTTCAATTTTGCAAGGAATCCTTGATGCCACACTCAGTCAAATGCTGCCTTGATATCAAGGGCAGTCACTCTCGTCTCATCTCTGGAGTTCAGCTCTTTTATCCGTGTTTGAGGTCGGAAGCTGAGTGGACCTGGCGGAAATCAAATTGAACATCAGTGAGCAGGTTATTGATGTATAAGTGCCGGTTGATGTTGATGACACCTTCCATCACTTTTCTGATAATCGAGTGTTGACTGATGGGGCGGTAATTGGCTGGATTGGATTTGTCCTGCTTTTTGTGTACAGGACATACCTGGGCAGTTTTCCACATTGTCAGGTAGATGCCAGTGTTGTAGATGTACAGGAACAGCTTGGCTAGAGCCACAGCTAGTTCTGGAGAAGAAGTCTTCAGTATTACTGCTGGATTTTGTTAGGATCCATAAACTTTGCTGTATCCAGTGCCTTCAGCTGTTTCTTGATAACACGTGGAGTGAATCAAATTGGCTGAAGACTGGCATCTGTGATGTCGGGGACCTCAGGAGGAGGCCGGGATGGATCATCCACTTGCCACTTTGGCTGAAGATGGTTGAAAATGCTTCAGCCTTGTCGTTCGCACTCATGTGCTGGGCTCGCTCATCCTTGAGGATTGGGGTGTAAGTGAGGGGACTACCATCCATGACTGGATGTGGCAGGACTGGTCCATTGCTTAGCTTTATCTATAGCATGCTGCATTGGCTGTTTAGCATGCATGTAGTTCTATGTTGCAGCTTCACCAGTTTGGCAACTCATTTTTAGGTGTGCCTGATGTTGCTCCTGGCATGCTCTTCTACACTCCTCATTGAACCAGGGCTGGTTGAGTACATTCAGTACTCTGCCTATCATGAACAACTGAAGGGATGTGCTGTTTGATATGATCTGCCAGTCATTGGGACATACGACCTACGTACCTGGCATCGCACCGGCACCGAAATTCATATACCACATTATTCATTTGTGTGGTTGGCAGAACATTTTTTGGAAAATAACACTTGTGTTGCTATTACATATATAGAAACATAGAAAATAGGAGCAGGAGTAGGCCATTCGGCCCTTCGAGCCTTCTCCGCCATTCATTATGATCATGGCTGATCATCCAACTCAGTAACCTGTTCCCGCTTTTGCCGCATGTGAAATGCCTAGCTTCACCTGTTGTTCAAAGTTTTGATATACTTTACCCTTCCAGTGTAATGTGAGGTAGACTGAGCAGCCCGTACTTGCAAAATTCAGAACACAATATAAAACATTAGATGTGATTCTGTAATTGGACAGCACTAGCTGAACAATCCTGTGTGTGCTAGGAATTACTCTAACAATCAATTTAAACGTATCAGTTAGGCTTGCAATGTGGCTCACTTATGCTTTCTAGAAGCTACATATATTCATACGCAGGGACCTGTCCTCTGCAGGCAAAAGGAACATGTCCAGGTTTTGCGGCTTTTTTGAATTAAACAAAAGCGTGGGGAACAATAGTTCCCTGGTGCATTCTCCATGACAATGCCTCGACCAGAGTTGACTTGCCAACCCATCAGCCAACTCATGCAGTATAAATTGTTGCTCCTTTTGAAATTTGGCATTCTTAAGTCTGTCCTGATGAATGCAAGACCAAAAGCTTCAAGAGCATGTCTTTTTTTTTAGCAATACTCAAGTTCTGTAATACCAAACAACTATTCATTTATATATAGTGAAAAAAAGCAGTGATCATAGCACTGAACCTTGGGGAACACCACTGTCTACCATCCTCCAGTCTGAAAACCAACCATTTATCACAACTTGCTGTTTTCTGTCCTTAAACCAATTTTTTAAAATCCAATTGGACACTGACCCTCCTATTCCATGAGCCTCAATTTTGTTAACCAGCCTTTTATGTGGTATTTGATCAAACACTTCCTTAAAATCCATACAGACAACATCCACCATATTCTCTTCATCAACATTCTCTGTTACTTCATCAAAAAATCCAGTTAGAGTAGCTTATCAGGCTGTTGCTTGATTAGTCTTTGGGACAGCTCTCCGAAAATTGGCACAATTTCCAAGTGAGGACGACTTCACAGGGTTGGCTGGGCAGGGTGTGCCTTTGTTATTTCTGGTGCCTAGGTCAATGATGGGTGGTCTTACAGTTTTATTCTTATTCAACTTTTCTGTCGTGGTTTGATTCAACTGAGTGACTTGCTAGGCCATTTCAGCAGGTGGTTAAGAGTCGACCACCTTGCTGTGGCTCTGGAGTCACATTTTGGCCAGACCACCTTCGGATGGCAGATTTCCTTCCCTAAAGGGCATTAGTGAACCAGATGGGTTTTCTCAACAATCCGATCACTTCATGCTCACCATTATTGAGACTAGCTTTGTATTCTAGATTAATTAGTTATTTGAATTTTAAATTGTTTCCATGGTAGTATTTTAACTAATGTCTCCAGAGCATTCGTCAAGGTTTCTGTATTCTAGTCCAGTAATCCTTAGCAACACCTTTAACCTGAAGTAAGTGAATGGAGTTAGAAGAGAAATTGTGAGAACTGCTTCACTGAGGCAGAGGAAGGTGGTGGTAGTTAGTGACTGGCTGTGCCGCTTTTCAAGGTGGAAGCAGGGAGTCCAATCACTACCCTTGTGAGAGATAAGGATGCAGCATGGATGTCTTACTGCAGTTATACAGGGTCTTGGTCAGACCACATCTGGAGTATTGTGTGCAGTTTTGATCTCCTTATCTGAGGAAGGATGTTCTTGCCATGCAGGGAGTGCTAAGAAGATTTACTAGGCTGATTCCTGGGATGACAGGATTGATGTATGAGGAGAGATTGGGTCGACTAGGCCTATATTCACTAGCGTTTGGAAGAATGAGAGGGGATCTCATAGAAACCTATAAAATTCTAACAGGACTAGACGGGCTAGATGCAGAGAGGATGCTCCCAATGGCTGGGGAGTCCAGAACCAGGTGTCACAGTCTCAGGATATGGGGTATGCCATTTAGAACCGAGATGAGGAGAAATTTCTTCACTCAGAAGGTGGTGAACCTGTGGAATTCTCTACTACAGAAGGCAGTGGAGGCCAAGTCATTAAATATATTCAAGAAGGAGATAGATATATTTCTTTATGCCAAAGGGATCAAGGGATATGAGGAGAAAGCGGGAACAGGGTATTGAATTAGACGATCAGCCATGATCTGTTTTGAATGGCGGAGCAGGCCTGAAGGGCCGAATGGCCTACTCCTGCTCCTATTTTTCGATGTTTCTATAACATATGAATTGTTACTACATTGTTATCGCTCTTCTGCACTTGCGATACAGTTCTCCAGTGCTAATTGAATTTTGCTTGTTGTGTTCCACTCTGCACACCGACTACTGATTTACATAAGCTGAAATGGGCCACTGACTATTAAGTGCAACCTGCATCTCCTCCAAAGTCCACATGCCCAGTGTTGCCAAATCCTTTGCTGTTGTCTGGACCTGAAGATGGTGCTGTTTATCACAGTCCAGCATTTCTCTTACTTTAACACACGTAACCAATTCAATTCAATTCAAATAATTGGTTACCTTAAAAGTCCTATCCTCATTTTCGCTTAAAAGCACAATCCTCAGTAAACATGCCAATCCCAGAAATCACACTGCCTAAGTGCCTCCTGAAATTAACTCCTGGTAGCGTCATTATAACAGCAAAATATTGTAAATTGCCGTTTGTTGTTTTCTCCTCAGTGATGAAGAAACTGAGCAATCTTGTTTTTACTATTTCTCTTGGGAACTATTGTCTGCAGTTTCCAAGAGACAAGAGAATTACTTCCACAGTTAAATTGTGCATTTACCACAAATTGATTCTCTTGACTGTTAATGTGAAAGGAAGGACCTGCATTTTTATAACGCCTTTCACTATCTCAGGGCCTCCCAAAACACTTTTCAGTCGGTGAAGTACTTTTTGAAGTGTAGTAACTGTTGGAATGTAGCAAATATGGCAACCAATTTGCACACAGCAAGGTCCCACAAACAGCAATGTGAAAATGATATTGCCAACGCCCAAAGCTTTGAAATTCCCTCAACCTCTCTGCCTCCTTACTTCACTCTTCTTTAAGATACTAATCCAAAACTATGCTCCCCACTTCCTAACACGGACCAAATCACTCTCACGCATCAAGTGGACAGTGGTGTAGTGGTAATGCTATTGGCCTAGTAGTCTAGACATCCTGCCTAATGCTTTGGAGAAATGAGTTCAAATCCCACCATTGCCGCTGGGGAAATTTTGAACTCAGTTAATTACAAATCTGCAGTAAAAGTTAGTCTCAGTAATGATGACCATGAAACTAATGGATTGTCGTAATAACCCAACTGGTCCAGTAATGTCCTTTAGTGAAGGAAATCTGCCGTCCATACCCAGTCTGGCCTACATGTGACTCCAGACTCACAGCAATGTGGTTGACTCTTAACTGCCCTCTGTAATAGCCCAGAAAGCCACACAGTTGTATCAAATTGCTACAGAAATGTTGATAAAGAATAAAACCAGACAGACCATCTGACATTGACCTAGGCACAGAAATGACAAAGGCACACCCTGCAAAGTCCTCCTCACTAACATGTAGGGACTTGTGCGAAAATTGGGAGAGCTGTTCCACAGAATAATCAAGCAACAACCTGATATAGTCATACTCACCAAATCATAACGTACTGCCAATATCCCAGAATGCTCCATCAACATTCCTGAGTATGTCTTGTCCCAGCAGTGGGACAGACCAGGCAGAGTGGTATAGTTCGGAGGGAGTTGCCCTGGGAATCCTCAAAGTTGACTCCAGGAAGTCTCATGGCATCAGGTCAAACATGGCCAAGGAAGCCTGCTGCTGATTACCACCTACCGCCCGCCTTTAGCTGATGAAACTCCTCCATGTTGAACACCACTTAGAAGCACTGAGAATCAAGGGCACAGACTGTGAGGACTTCAATTCCCATCAAGACTGGCTCAGTAGCACCAGTGCTGGCCATGTCCTGGAGGACATATCTGGTAGACTTGTCCTGTGGCAGGTGGTGAGGGAAAAACCTACTTGATCGTGCCTTCACCAGTCTATGTGTCACAGATGCATCTTTCCTTGATAGTATTGGTAGGAGGGACCATCGCACAGTTCTTGTGGAGATAGACCTATCTTCACACTGAGAATACATATCCATTGTGTTGCGTTGCACTACCACTGTGCTAAATGGGATAGATTTCGAACAGATCTAGCAACTTGAAACTGGGCATCCATGAGGCGTTGTGGGCCATCAGCAGCAGCAGAATTGTATTCAACCACAATCTGTAACCTCATGACCCGGCATATCCCCCACTTTACCATTACCATCAAGCCGGGGGACCAACCCTGGTTCAATGAAGACTGTAGGAGAGTATGCTAAGAACAGCACCAGGCATAGTTAGAAATGAGGTGTCAACATGATAAAGCTATAACACAGGACTACATGCATGCCAACAGCAGAAGGAGCATGTGATAGACAGAGCTAAGTGATCCCACAATCGACAGATCAGATCAAAGTTCTGCAGTCCTGCCAGATCAAGTTATGAATGGTGGTGGCAATTAAACAACTAATTGGCGGAGGAGGCTCCACAAACATCCCCATCCTCAACGATGGGCGAGCCCAGCACATCAGTGCAAAAAAAAAAGACTGAAGCAATTGCAACCATCCTCAGCCAGGAGTGCCGAGTGGATGATCCACCTCAGACAATGATCCATCTCGGACTCCTCTTCAGGTCCCCAGCATAACAGATGCCAGTCTTTAGTCAATTTGATTCACTCCACGTGATATCAAGAAACAGCTGAAGGCACTAGAGACAGCAAAGAGTATGGGCCCTGGCAACATCCTGGCAGTAGGAATGAAGACTTGTGCTCCAGAACTAGCCGCCCCCCTCACCAAACTGTTCCAGTACAGCTAGAACACTGGCATCTACCCGCCAATATGGAAAATTGCCCAGGTATGTCCTGGCCACAAAAAGCAGGACAAATCCCATCAATCTACTCTCAATCATCAGCAAAGTGATGGCAGGTGTCATAGACAGTGATATCAAGCAGCACCTACACAGAAATAACCCGCTCACCGATGCTCAATTTGTGCTCAACTGGGCACTGGTCTCCAGACCTCATTGCAGCCTTGGTCCAAAGAGCTGAATTCAAGAAGTGAGGTGAGAGTGACTGCCCTTGACATCAAGGCAGCATTTGACCGAGTATGGATTCAGGGAGCCCTAGTAAAACTGGAAACTAGGAAAACTCTCTGCTGGTTGGAGTCATATCTAGCACAAAGGAAGTTGTGGTTGTTGGAGGCCAAAAACTTAAGACCCAGGACTTCACTGTGATAGTTCCTAAGAGTAACATCCGAGGCCTTTCTTCAGCTGCTTCATCAATGACTTTCCTTCAATCATAAAGTCAGAAGTGGTGATGTTTGCTGATGATTGCACAATATTCAGCACCATACGCAACTCCTCAGATACTGAAGCAGTCCATGCCTCCATGCAGCAAGACCTGAACAACATTCAAGCTTGGGTTGATAAGTGGCAAGTGACGTTCGTGCCTCACAAGTGCCAAGCAATGACTAACTGCAAAAAGAGAGAATCTAACCATCTCCACTTGACATTTAACAGCATTCCCATCGCTGAATCCCCCACCATCAACATCCTGACGGTTACCATTGACTAGAACCTTAACCGGACCAGCTATAGAAGTATTTTGGCTACAAGAGCAGGTTAGAGGCTGGATATTTGGTGGCAAGTAACTCACTTCCTGAGTCACCAAAGCCTGCTCACCATCTACCAGCATTTGCCTGCAGAGGTGTAGCTCCATCAATGCTCACGAAGATCAACACCATTCAGAACAAAGCAGCCCGCTTGATTGGCACCCCATCCACCACCTTAAATGTTCACTCCCTGCTTCACCAGTGCACAGTGGCAGCAGTGTGTACCATATACAAGAAGCATCAACACACCATGCCTCCTTCAACAGCACCTTCCAAACCCGTGACATCTATCACCTGAAAGGGCAGCAGTTGCATGGGAACACCACCACCTGCAAGTTCCCCTCCAAGCCACACATCATCCTGACTTGGAACTATATCACTGTTCTTTCACTGTCGCTGGGTCAAAATCCTGGAACTCCCTTCGAAAAGCACAATGGGACTGCAGCAGTTCAAGAAGGCAGCTCACCACCACCTTCATCTTAGGAGAGACAGTGGCAAAGTGGAAACCCAGAGGCCCAGGCTAATGCTCTGAGGGCATGGGTTTAAATTCCACCAAGGCAGCTGGTGAAATTTAAATTCAATAAATTAATTAATTAATCTAGAATTGAAAATTAGTCTTGGTAATGGTAAACCTAGCATCAATTGTTGTAAAAACCCTTCTGGTTCATTAATTCCTTTAGGGAAGGAAATTTGCCATCTTTACCTGGTCTGGCCTACATGTGACTCCAGACCCACAGCAATGTGGTTGACTCTTAGCTGCCCTTTGAAATGGCCTAGCAAGCCATTCAGTTGTCTGAGGCCAGAATTAAAAGATATTTTGGAGGAGGTTCCAGAGATAGGGAGGGTCGAGGTCATGCAGGAATTTGTAAACTAGGATGGGAATTTTAAAATTAAGGCATTGCCAGACTGGGAGCCATTTTGTTATAATTCTTTCATGGGATGTGAGCAAGACCAGCATTTGTTGCCCATCCCTCAGTGCATCCTGATTTTAATAACTCCACCATTGGCAGCCTTGCCTTCAGCTGCCTCGGCCCTAAGATATGGAATTCCCTCCCTAAACCTTTCCACCTCTCCACCTCACTCTCCATCTTTAACACAATTTTTAAAACTCTGACCAATCTTTCGGTCATCTATCCTAATATCTCAATTTGGCTCAATATCAATTTTTGTCTGATCAGGTTTCTGTGAAGCACCTTGGGATGTTTTACTATATTAAAGGCACTATACAAATGCACATTGCTGTTGTTGTTTGTGATGCTCAGGGATGAATATTGGCCAGGACACTGGGGTGAACTCCGCTGTTCTTCGAAATAATGGCCTGAAATCTTTAACGTTCACCTGAGAGGAAAGATGGGGACTCAAATTCACGTCTCATCCAAAAAAATGGTGTGGTTGCAGTTTGAGAGATAAATAAATCACAGTGAACTTTGCTTTCTGCAAAATTTAGGTTTTTAATATACTTAAAAGCACCCTCTTGCTGCTGCCAAGTGTACAATTCAGTGACACAAATCGCACAATAACGCATCAAAATATCTGCAGGAAAGCACTTAATTATAACAAGATGACACATGCACTCCTCCCTTTGAAAATGCCAGGTGAAGTAAAAAAAAGGTAAATGTAGTTAAGCTAATAGAATTAGAAACAGTAAATTCAAGAAATGCACAGAGGGTTCATTAGGATCTGAGAAAAGAGATCTCCATTCATCAGAGCAGAAACCTTAGCTCATAAACTTCACGAGCCCTACTACAGGAGCCCCACACCACAAGCTGCTCTTCATGAGCCTCCTTCACGACGCTCACTCCACAAGCCAAACATAACTGATTGTAAGGGGAGTAGATAGGCGGTTCTGTGGTCGAAAACGAGACTCCCGAATGGTATGTTGCTTCCCAGGTGCACGGGTCAGGGATGTCTCAGATCGGCTGCAGAACATTCTGAAAGGGGAGGGTGAACAGCCAGTTGTCGTTGTGCACATAGGCACCAATGATATAGGTAAAAAATGGGATGAGGTCCGACAAGCAGAATTTAGGGAGTTAGGAGTCAAATTAAAAAGTAGGACCTCAGAGGTAGTAATCTCAGGATTGCTACCAGTGCCACGTGCTAGTCAGAGTAGAAATGAAAGAATAGTCAGGATGAATGCGTGGCTTGAGAGATGGCGCAGGAGGGAGGGGTTCAGATTTTTGGGACATTGGGACCAGTTCTGGGGGAGGTGGGACTATTACAAATTGGACGGTCTACACCTGTGCCGGACTGGAACCAATGTCCTTGGGGTGCGTTTGCTAACGCTGTTGGGGAGGGTTTAAACTAATGTGGCAGGGGGATGGGAACCAACTGAGGAGGTTAGTGGACAGTAAGGAGGTAGTAACTAAAGCCTGTAAGGAACTAGATAATGAAGTCAGCGTGACTAAGGGGAAGAGTAGGCAGGGAGCAGATGATGAACGCAAAGGGACTGGTGGTCTGAGGTGCATTTGTTTTAATGCAAGAAGTGTAGTAGGTAAGGCAGATGAACTTAGGGCTTGGATTAGTACCTGGGAGTATGATGTTATTGCTATTACTGAGACTTGGTTGAGGGAAGGGCATGATTGGCAACTAAATATCCCAGGATATCGATGCTTCAGGCGGGATAGAGAGGGAGGTAAAAGGGGTGGAGGAGTTGCATTACTGGTCAAAGTGGATATCACAGCTGTGCTGAAGGAGGGCACTATGGAGGACTCGAGCAGTGAGGCAATATGGGCAGAACTCAGAAATAGGAAGGGTGCGGTAACAATGTTGGGGCTGTACTACAGGCCTCCCAACAGCGAGCGTGAGATAGAGGTACAAATATGTACACAGATTAAGGAAAGATGTAGGAGCAACAGGGTGGTGGTGATAGGAGATTTTAATTTTCCCAACATTGACTGGGATTCACTTAGTGTTAGAGGTCTAGATGGAGCAGAATTTGTAAGGAGCATCCAGGAGGGTTTTCTAGAGCAGTTTGTAAATTGTCCAACTCAGGAAGGGGCCATACTGGACCTGGTGTTGGGGAATGAGCCCGGCCAGGTGGTTGAAGTTTCAGTAGGGGACTACTTTGGGAATAGTGATCACAATTCCGTAAGTTTTAGAATACTCATGGACAAAGACGAGAGTGGTCCGAAAGGAAGAGTGCTAAATTGGGGGAAGGCCAACTATACCAAAATTCGGCAGGAGCTGGGGAATGTAGATTGGGAGCAGCTGTTTGAAGATAAATCCACATTTGATATATGGGAGGCTTTTAAAGAGAGGTTGATTAGCGTTCAGGAGAGACATGTTCCTGTAAAAATGGGGGATAGAAATGACAAGATTAGGGAACCATGGATGACAGGTGAAATTGTGAGACAAGCTAAGAGGAAAAAGGAAGCATACATAAGGTCTAGGAGGCTGAAGAAAGACGAAGCTTTGAAAGAATATGGGGAATGTAGGACCAATCTGAAACGAGGAATTAAGAGGGCTAAAAGGGGTCATGAAATATCTTTAGCAAACAGGGTTAAGGAAAATCCCAAAGCCTTTTATTCATATATAAGGAGCAAGAGGGTAACGAGAGAAAGGATTGGCCCACTCAAGGATAAAGGAGGAAAGTTATGCGTGGAGTCAGAGAAAATGGGTGAGATTCTAAACGAGTACTTTGCATTCACCGAGGAGAGGGACATGACGGATGTTGAGGTTAGGGACAGATGTTTGATTACTCTAGGTCAAGTCAGCATAAGGAGGGAGGAAGTGTTGGGTATTCTAAAAGGCATTAAGGTGGACAAGTCCCCAGGTCCGGATGGGATCTATCCCAGGTTTCTGAGGGAAGCGAGAGATGAAATAGCTGGGGCCTTAACAGATATCTTTGCAGAATCCTAAAACACGGGTGAGGTCCCAGAGGACTGGAGAATTGCTAATGTTGTCCCCTTGTTTCTGAAGGATAGCAGAGAAAATCCAGGTAATTATAGACTGGTGAGCCTGACGTCAGTGGTAGGGAAGCTGCTGGAGAAGATACTGAGGGATAGGATCTATTCCCATTTGGAAGAAAATGGGCTTATCAGTGATAGGCAACATGGTTTTGTGCAGGGAAGGTCATGTCTTACCAACTTAATAGAATTCTTTGAGGAAGTGACAAAGTTGATTGATGAGGGAAGGGCTGTAGATGTCATATACATGGACTTCAGTAAGGCGTTTGATCAGGTTCCCCATGGTAGGCTGATGGAGAAAGTGAAGTTGCATGGGGTCCAGGGTGTACTAGCTAGATGGATAAAAAACTGGCTGGGCAATAGGAGACAGAGAGTAGCAGGAGAAGGGAGTTTCTCAAAATGGAGACGTGTGACCAGTGGTGTTCCACAGGGATCCATGCTGGGACCACTGTTGTTTGTGATATACACAAATGATTTGGAGGAAAGTATAGGTGGTCTGATTAGCAAGTTTGCAGACGACACTAAGATTGGTGGAGTAGCAGATAGTGAAGGGGACTGTCAGAGAATACAGCAGAATATAGATAGATTGGAGAGTTGGGCAGAGAAATGGCAGATGGAGTTCAATCAAGGCAAATGCGCGGTGATGCATTTTGGAAGATCCAATTCATGAGTGAGCTATACAGTAAATGGAAAAGTCCTGGGGAAAATTGATGTCCAGAGAGATTTGGGTGTTCAGGTCCATTGTTCCCTGAAGGTGGCAACACAGGTCAATAGAGTGGTCAAGAAGGCATATGGCATGCTTTCCTTCATCGGACGGGGTATTGAGTACAAGAGTTGGCAGGTCATGTTACAGTTGTATAGGACTTTGGTTCGGCCACATTTGGAATACTGCGTGCAGTTCTGGTCGCCACATTACCAAAAGGATGTGGATGCTTTGGAGAGGGTGCAGAGGAGGTTCACCAGGATGTTGCCTGGTATGGAGGGCGCTAGCTATGAAGAGAGGTTGAGTAGATTAGGATTATTTTCATTAGAAAGACGGAGGTTGAGGGGGGACCTGATTGAGGTGTACAAAATCATGAGAGGTATAGACAGGGTGGATAGCAAGAAGCTTTTTCCCAGAGTGGGGGATTCAATTACTGGGGGTCACAAATTCAAAGTGAGAGGGGAAAAGTTTAGGGGGGATATGCGTGGAAAGTTCTTTATGCAGAGGGTGGTGGGTGCCTGGAACGCGTTGCCAGCGGAGGTGGTAGACGCGGGCACGATAGCGTCTTTTAAGATGTATCTAGACAGATACATGAATGGGCAGTAAGTAAAGAGATACAGACCCTTAGAAAATAGGTGACATGTTTAGATAGAGGATCTGGATCGGCGCAGGCTTGGCGGGCCGAAGGGCCTGTTCCTGTGCTGTAATTTTCTTTGTTCTTTGTTCCTGACCCCACTCCACAGACCCCACTGCGCGGATCCCACTGCGCGGACCCCAAACCATAGACCCGACTCCAGAAGCCTCAGTCCACGAGCCTCATTGCAGAAGCCCCACTCTCGGGGCTACACTTTGGAAGCTGCAATCTGGGAGTCCCACTCTGGGAACGCCACTCTACTGTGAGCCTCACTCCATCTGTTACAATCACCTGGTTCATGATTTATAGTAATATTTTTGGAAATTAAATGTGTCGCTGTAAGAATTTCAAAAGGTTGCAGAATACCCAAGATTTAAAGTTCAAAAATCTCTCCAAGACGCTTACAGAGACAGAGTTAGAGAGGTGACAGCCATAAAACTGCCGGTGGACTTGTTCAGTTGGGCAGTTAGAACCTGTACATTTAGAAGAAATTGCTCTGTCATTGTTAACAGTATCAATTATTCATGTGGGTTTCAGAAATCGACAAGATGTTTTGGAATAAAAACAAGAAATGCTGGAAATACTCAGCAGGTCTGGCAGCATCTGTGGAGAGATCCAGCATTTCTTGTTTTTATTTCAGATTTCCAGCATCTGCAGTATTTTGCTTTTATTTAAGATTTTTTGGGAATTGGCAGTAATTAGCTTAAATTGCTATCTGGGATGTCCCATTTGTACCACAAGTTATGAAGTTCGATGATGCAAGGGGTGCCTGTTGGTGTTTTGATCTATGTGCTTGCTGACAGTTTAGCAATTGGCTTTTGAATATGTAGTTGTCTTTTGGACAAGCAGTTGGCTTTGAAGGCAGCTGGAACCAGGCATGTTTCTGTTTTGAGGCAGGCCCATGCTCAAGCTGGGAAGTCTAAATTCGGGAGATATCACACCTCAGAAGATAGCTGAGAAGCCAAGGAAACAAAATGAATTCCTAAGAGCTGTGGCACACTTTGGATCGGGCCCAGGAGATGTGAACAAACCACCAAGTTCCTGTAAAGTATAGGGGAACTCTTGGGGTAGAAGTAACAGTCAAATGTGAATGTTCTGTTGTGATTTTAAGATTAAAGAATAAGTGATTTCAAGTTGTAGTGTTAAGTTAGTCATGTTTTGCTTTGTTTGACTCTTGTACAGTAAAAAATTTCAAACCTTGAAATCTTGTGGTGTAATTCTTTCAATAATAACTGGGAATTTAAGTTTCTCTTTTTAAACATTAACACTCCAAAACGGGATCCTAACACTGTCAGAACTGTGACTGGGCGAAACTCCTGTTCTGCTGGCCTCGAAATGGCATAAAATGGATAGGCACGGCAGCACTGATAGTGCTGCTGGGGCACTCATCCCCAGGGGTTGTTGAGCTTTCATACTGGCACCATCCCTTGGGGGGAGGTGGGTAGAACAGGGTCACTGTGTGGCATGGCCTAGCCTAGTTGAAATAGCAATAGGCAAATGATTAAAGTGTTTGCTGTTTCCTGGTTATTGTGCCACCCTCTTGTTGAAATATAGCATTGTTGGGGCTCACTTGTAGCAGTTGTGTGGCAAGTATGACCGTTTCACACAGGTATCGACTGTTGGCTTTACACTGGGAAGAAGTGGTGGAATTTCTCAGGGAACCCAACATCCTACTGCCCATAACAATGATCCCACTACAAATGGAAGGCAGGCAGTTGTGGGTTCAGTCCCATTCCAGGCATTTGATCACAGTCTAGGCAGACATTTTTGTGTTGCATGGTCAGTGATGCTATGATTCTGGTGATTATGCCCTCGCAGGTGGGCAGAAGAGATCCCATGACACTTTGGAAGAGCTGCAGGGGAGACCTATTGATCTCCTGTCTAACATGTATTCTTCAGCCAACACTGCTAAAAACGGGTCTTCTATCTCAATCTTCTATCTCTCTTTCCACAGATGCTGCCAGACCTGCTGAGTGGTTCCAGCATTTCTTGTTTTTATTTCAGATTTCCAGCATCCGCAGTATTTTGCTTTTATTTTAGTGTTTAATTCACTGCCACTTCTCTTCCATGAATGCCTACCTTGAAGAAGTTCTGCTCTTCTTTCCGACGAGAACAAAGAACAAAGAACAAAGATAACTACAGCACAGGAACAGGCCCTTCGGCCCTCCAAGCCTGCGCCGATCCAGATCCTCTCTCTAAACATGTCGCCTATTTTCTAAGGTTCTGTATCTCTTTTCTTCCTGCCCATTCATGTATCTGTCTAGATACATCTTAAAAGACGCCATCGTGCCCGCATCTACCACCTCCGCTGGCAACGCGTTCCATGCACCCACCACCCTCTGCGTAAAGAACTTTCCACGCATATCCCCCCTAAACTTTTCCCCTTTCACTTTGAACTCGTGTCCTCTAGTAATTGAATCCCCCACTCTGGGAAAAAGCCTCTTGCTATGCACCCTGTCTATACCTCTCATGATTTTGTACACCTCAATCAGGTCCCCCCTCAACCTCCGTCTTTATAATGAAAATAATCCTAATCTACTCAACCTCTCTTCATAGCTAGCGCCCTCCATACCAGGCAACATCCTGGTGAACCTCCTCTGCACCCTCTCCAAAGCATCCACATCCTTTTGGTAATGTGGCGACCAGAACTGTACGCAGTATTCCAAATGTGGCCGAACCAAAGTCCTATACAACTGTAACATGACCTGCCAACTCTTGTACTCAATACCCCGTCCGATGAAGGAAAGCATGCCGTATGCCTTCTTGACCACTCTATTTACCTGCGTTGCCACCTTCAGGGAACAGTGGACCTGAACACCCAAATCTCTCTGGACATCAATTTTCCCCAGGACTTTTCCATTTACTGTATAGTTCACTCTTGAATTGGATCTTCCAAAATGCATCACCTCGCATTTGCCCTGATTGAACTCCATCTGCCATTTCTCTGCCCAACTCTCCAATCTATCTATATTCTGCTGTATTCTCTGACAGTCCCCGTCACTATCTGCTACTCCACCAACCTTAGTGTCGTCTGCAAACTTGCTAATCAGTCCACCTATACTTTCCTCCAAATCATTAATGTATATCACAAACAACAGTGGTCCCAGCACAGATCCCTGTGGAACACCACTGGTCACACGTCTCCATTTTGAGAAACTCCCTTCTGCTGCTACTCTCTGTCTCCTGTTGCCCAGCCAGTTCTTTATCCATCTAGCTAGTACACCCTGGACCCCATGCGACTTCACTTTCTCCATCAGCCTGCCATGGGGAACCTTATCAAACGCCTTACTGAAGTCCATGTATATGACATCGACAGCCCTTCCCTCATCAATCAACTTTGTCACTTCCTCAAAGAATTCTATTAAGTTGGTAAGACATGACCTTCCCTGCACAAAACCATGTTGCCTATCACTGATAAGCCCATTTTCTTCCAAATGGGAATCGATCCTATCCCTCAGTATCTTCTCCATCAGCCTCCCTACCACTGACGTCAGGCTCACCGGTCTATAATTACCTGGATTATCCCTGGTACCCTTCTTAAACAAGGGGAGATTTCCGTTTGTCTCTTTTACCTTGTTCACCTTCATTGCTTTCTATTTCCCTCTTGGTGTTTGATAAAGTGCCTGCCAGAACTCATTTTCACAGCCACATCTCCTTCCTCGGTGACTGTCTCCGGCTCCGACTTATTCCACGTGGATTCCAACTGCAGTTTCACCCATCATGTTTTGAATCCACCAGGACTACAGGTATCTCCGAGAAATACAACGTTCCTCGGACTGCTACTCTCGCCGCATCCTGAGATCCACACTTAGTGCTGTGCGCTGCCACATACACACACTGAACCTTTCTCTCCAGCAGCACCGCCTCACCTTATCTCAAAGCAGTTCTACTCCGCAGTTTCATTTCATCCTTCGTCTCATCTGACGCATTAACAAAATCTCTTTCCACAGATGCTGCCAGACCTGCTGAGTGGTTCCAGCATTTCTTGTTTTTATATCTTCTATCTCAATGCTGTATGAGGGAGCTTGCTGTGCACAATTTGGTTGTCATGTTTCCCATATTAAAATGGTGACTGCACTTCAATATTATTTAATTGGCTGTGAAACAGTTTGGGACATCCCGACGATATAAATACAAGTTCTTTCTTTCCAAACAGTACATGTTATTAATATTTTATTAAGTCTTATGACTTGTTGGCATAATGCATGTACAAAAACAAATAATAGCAAGTGCTTCCTTAGTGTATAACAACATTAAATTCCAATTAAATCATTGAGAAATACAGCTTTGTAAATGAATCTGCTGCTGACCCACATAATGGAACAGTGTTGGGAACTGTGACCTTCACAAAAGGAGACAGAGGATAGTTTGTAAATTGCTGTAATGCATGTAATTTATACCCCAGAGTAAGAAATTACTGGAATAAATCCTGTATCCCACAGGGTAATTTTTGTTCTATTATGCAAAGATTTAATGTTGCGTGCATTCACTTTTTTACAGTCATTTTTTTAAAGTAATGATTTCTTAGATCATTCGTTGATGACCATTAAATCAGTAGGTTATCTACAGAGCTTAAAGTGATCTCATGCCAATGAGCTGGATAAATAGAATTACATAGAATTTGCAGCACAGAAACAAGTTATTCGGCCCATCTGGGCTATGCTAGTGTTGATGCTTTACATGAGCTTCCTCTCTCCCCTCATCATCTCCATCAACATATCCTTTTCTTTCTTTCTCCCCCATATTTTGATCTAGCTTCCCCCAAATGCATCTATCTTATTCAACTGCTCCTTGAGGAGGTGAGTTCCACATTGTAACACTCAGTAAATGTTTCTCCTAATTTTTCTATTGGATTTATTAGTGACTATCTTATATTTATGGCCCCTTGGTTTGGTCTCCCACATCAGTGAAAATATGTTCTCTATGTCTGCCTTATCAGATTGTTTCATAACGGGGAAAGGTAGGAATCCAAAGCTACAACTCCCTGGATGACTTAAAATTAGAGATTAGAATGAACAGAAAAAGTAGGTTTATGGTAAAAGAAAGGAATAAGGGGCAAAAAGAGATGATGAGAATCGATCAGCATAATCCAACACAAAAGGGAACGCAAAAGTCCTTAAAAACATATAAATAGCAAAAGTAAAAGCAAAATACTGCGCATGCTGGAAATCTGAAATAAAAACAAGAAATGCTGGAACCACTCAGCAGGTCTGGCAGCATCGTTCTGAAGAAGGGTCACTGACCCGAAACGTTAACTCTGCTTCTCTTTCCACAGATGCTGCCAGACCTGCTGAGTGGTTCCAGCATTTCTTGTAAATAGCAAAATCGTAGTCAAAAGAATATTGTGGCCCATGAGGGACTAAAAGGAGATCTTCTTGTGATGAGAGAGGGTGTGGCTGAGGTAGTAAATGAATACTTTGCCTCTATTTTCACTAGAGTAGAGGATGTTGCCAATTTAACAGTAAAGGTAGAAGCAGTAGCAATATCGCATAGGATGAAAATAGATAAAGAAAATGTACTTAAAAGGTTGGCAGTACTCAAAGTAATAAAGTCACCCAGTCCAGATGGGATGGATCCTCGGTTGCTGAGGAAAGTATGAGTGGAAATTACAGAGGCCCAAGCCACAATCTTTCAACCATCCTTGGGTACTGGGGTGGTAACATCAGACTTGAGGCTTGCAAATATTACACCTCTGTTTAAAAAAGGGGAGAGGGACAAACTAGTAACTGCAGGCTAGGAAGCCCAACATCAGTGGTGGGGAAACTTTATGGATCATGATCCAGGACAAAATTAATTGGTATTTGGAGAACTATTATGAGTGAGGTGGGAGGAGTGCACTGTCTTTTCTAATTCTATTTCTCCACAGGTCACAACATATATTTAAACATTTACCCAGTTCCCAATGCGGTCAATCATATACTCTACTCTTTATCGCAGAATAAAATACACCAACCAGGTTTATTTAATAAACAACAAAATTATCTGTTTATTATAAGACAAGACTTATCCAGTAATGAAGCAAAGCATCAACACACAGATTGAAATCTGAAGGTTCCCTTTTAAAACATCTCCCACACACTGAAAAAAATAAATTCTCTCTGCAGAGCTCTGTTGCATAAAAAGACAAAAAAGAATACTTTGGCCAAATTGCAAACATTACACCCTTGTTCAAAAAAGGGTGTAAAGATAAGCCCAGGAACTACAGGCTAGCCATTTTACCTTTGGTGGTGGGGAAACTTTTAGAAAAAATAATTTGGGACAAAATTAAGAGTCACATGGACAAATGTAGGTTAATTAAGGAAAGC
Source organism: Heterodontus francisci (assembly GCF_036365525.1). Classification (NCBI taxonomy): domain Eukaryota; kingdom Metazoa; phylum Chordata; class Chondrichthyes; order Heterodontiformes; family Heterodontidae; genus Heterodontus; species Heterodontus francisci. Next base: position 32,661,381 of record NC_090371.1, read on the forward strand.
CAGTATGGATTTCTTAAGGGAAAATCATGTTTAACTAACTTGCTGGAGTTTTTTGAGGAGGTAACAGAGAGGGTTGATAAGGGCAATGCTGTTGATGTGGTGTACGTGGACTTTCAAAAGGTGTTTGATACAGTGCCACCCAACAGACTTGTGAGCAAACTGAGCTCATAGAATAAAAGGGACAGTAGCAACATGGATATGGAATTGGCTGAGTGACAGGAAACAAAGAGTAGTGGTTAACAAATGCTTTTCGGGCTGGAGGAAGGTTTGTAGTGGAGTTCCCCAGGGGTCAGTATTGAGACCCTTGCTTTTCCTGATATATATTAATGACCAGATCTTGGCGTACAGGACACAATTTCAAAGTTTGCAGATGATACAAAACTTGGAAGCATTGTGAACTGTGAGGAGGATAGTGTAGAACTTCAAAAGGACATAAACAAGTTGGTGTAATGGACGGACGGGTGGCAGATGAAATTCAACACAGAGAAATGTGAAGTGATGCATTTTGGTAGTAAGAACATGGAGAGACAATATAAAATAAAGGGTACAACTCTAAAGGGGGTGCAGGAGCAGAGGGACCTGGGGTGTATATTTGCATAAGTCATTGAAGATGGCAGGACAGGTTGAGAGAGCAGTTAATAAAGCATCTGAGGATTTAATAATAGGGGCATAGAGCACAAGAGCAAGGAAATTAGGTTGAGCTTGTATATGACACTAGTTCGGCCTCAGCTGGAGTATTGCATCCAGATCTGGGCGCCGCACTTTAGGAAAGATGTGAGGGCATTGGAGAGAGTAAAGATTCATAAGAATTGTACCAGGGATGAGGAACTTCAGTTATGAAGATAGATTGGAGAAGTTAGGGCTGTTTTTCTTGGAGAAGAAAAGGTTGAGAGGTGATTTGATAGAGGTATTCAAAATCATGAGGGGTCTGGACAGAGTAGATAAAGAGAAACTGTTCTTACTTGTGAAAGGATCAAGAATGAGAGGGTACAGATTTAAAGTATTTGGTAAGAGACGCAAAAGTGACATGAGGAAAATCCTTTTCACACAGACAGTGGTTAAGATCTGGAATGCACTGCTTGAGAGTGTGGTGGAGGTAGGTTCAATTGAAGCATTCAAAAGGGAATTAGACTTTTATATGAAAAGGAAGAGTGTGCAGGGTTACAGGGAGAAGTTGGGGGAATGGAACTCAGTAAATTGCTCTTTCGGACTTCTGGTGTGGACACGATGGGCCGAATGGCCTCCTTCTGCACTGTAACAATTCTGTGATTCTGTGAAAGACTTACTAATTCATGAAGGAAAATGAGAAGATATGGAAGGATGTCAATTGTCCCTTTTGGTCTGGTGTCCGGGTATACAGAGATGGGTCACTGGGATCTTTTCTGGAGCAGTTCTTTTCAGGTGGCATAGAGAATTAATCTGGAAGGTTTTTTCCAGTTTCCCAGGAGAAATGTGGAACCAAGGGTTTCAGTTATCACACTGAATATGCAGGGTTTTTTAAAAGACAGGAGGAAAGAGGAGCTGACACACTGGATCTATCAGGATCTCTTAGAAAGGTACAGGAAAGATGAGCTGGGGTTTATTATTGGCAGGTTCATCTTCAACTGCTTTTCAAAAACTGTTCACACCACAACTGAACCAAAATAATATCTCAGAAGTGAAACCCCAAACAGCAGTTCAGAACCTCCTGACCACTCATAAATCTTGACATGTCACTTCTCAGTAAACATCTTACCCAGGTAACCAAGGTTTTTGCTATTTATTTATCTTAAGGCAGATGATTTCCGGCAAAGGTTGTTTTCAAACAACATCTCAATGTCCTTTCAGTGAACTGTCAATGACAAAATGAAGTTCAGCATCTATGTAATCTTCAGCCTTCCAATGTCAAATCTATTTCCAATATTTAAATATGAGTCCTCAAAAACATTTAACAAAAAATGGAAGCACTTTCATAACACTATGACTAATAAATGAAAGTCAGCATGGATTTGTAAAAGGAAGATCATGTTTGACTAACTTGATCACATCCTTTGATGGAGTAATGAGGGCAGTGTGGTTGATGTTGTGTATATGGTCTTTCAAAAGGCATTTGATAAAGTACTATTTAATAGCAAAATGAAACCCATGGAATTGACCCATGGCAGCATGGATATAAAATTGGCTGAGGGAAAGAAATCAGAGGTTGGTGGTGAACTATTTTTTTCAGAAATTGAGGTACTTATACTATGGTGTTTTCTAGGTGTCATTATTAGGGCCACTTTTGATAAATATATTAATGATATGGACTTGGATACACAAGGTATAATTTCAAAGTTTGTAGATGGAATGAAACTTGGAAATATAGCCAATAATGTGAAAGATAGTGACAGATGTCAGGAGAACATAAACAGACTGGTGAAATGGGTAGACACATGGCAGATGAACTTTAATGCAGGGAAGTATGAAATTATACCTTGCAGATGAAAGGTCGCTGACCTGAAATGCTAACTCTGCTTCTCTCTCCACAGATGCTGCCAGACCTGCTGAGTATTTCCAGCATTTTCTATTATTATTTATTATATCAAATGATACCTTTTGTTTGGAAGAATGAGAAAAGGCAATAAGAATGAAATGGTACAATTTTAAAGGGGTGCAGGAACAGAGAAACCTGGAGGTATATGTAAAAAAATAGCTGAAGGTGTCAGGACAAATTGAGAAGGCTGTTACAAAAATTATATGGGATCCTGGCTTTATTAATAGAGGAATAGAGTACAAAAGCAAGGAAGTTATGGCAAACCTTAATAAAATACTGATTAGGCCTCAACTACAGTATTGCGCTCAGTTTTGGGCTTCACACTTTAGGAAGGATGTCAAGGCCTTAATGAAGCTGCAGAATAGAGGGCACTGGCAAGCAAGAACTTGGTTTAAAGTGTGTCTACTTCAACGCCAGGAGCATCCGGAATAAGGTGGGTGAGCTTGCAGCATGGGTTGGTACTTGGGATCTCGATGTAGTGGCCATTTCGGAGACATGGGTCGAGCAGGGGCAGGAATGGATGTTGCAGGTTCCGGGATTTAGATGTTTCAGTAAGAACAGAGAAGATGGTAAAAGAGGGGGGGGTGTGGCATTGTTAATCAAGGAGAGTATTACAGCGGCAGAAAGGACGTTTGAGGACTCGTCTACTGAGGTAGTATGGACCAAGGTTAGAAACAGGAGAGGAGAGGTCACCCTGTTGGGAGTCTTCTATAGACCTCCGAATAGTTCCAGAGATGTAGAGGAAAGGATAGCGAAGATGATTCTCGACAGGGGCGAGAGTAACAGGGTAGTTGTTATGGGGGACTTTAACTTTCCAAATATTGACTGGAAATACTATAGTTCGAGTACTTTAGATGGGTCAGTTTTTGTCCAATGTGTGCAGGAGGGTTTTCTGACACAGTATGTAGACAGGCCAACCAGGGGCGATGCCACATTGGATTTGGTACTGGGTAATGAACCCGGCCAGGTGTTAGATTTAGATGTAGGTGAGCACTTTGGTGATAGTGATCACAATTCGGTTAGGTTTACCTTAGCGATGGGCAGGGACAGGTATATACCGCAGGGCAAAAATTATAGCTGGGGGAAAGGAAATTATGATGCGATTAGGCAAGATTTAGGATGCGTAGGATGGGGAAGGAAACTGCAGGGGATGGGAACAATCGAAATGTGGAGCTTATTCAAGGAGCAGCTACTGCGTGTCCTTGATAAGTATGTACCTGTCAGGCAGGGAGGAAGTTGTCGAGCGAGGGAGCCGTGGTTTACTAAAGAAGTTGAAGAGCTTGTCAAGAGGAAGAAGAAGGCTTATGTTAGGATGAGACGTGAAGGCTCAGTTAGGGCGCTTGAGAGTTACAAGCTAGCCAGGAAGGATCGAAAGGGAGAGCTAAGAAGAGCAAGGAGAGGACACGAGAAGTCATTGGCGGATAGGATCAGGGAAAACCCTAAGGCTTTTTATAGGTATATCAGGAATAAAAGAATGACTAGAGTTAGATTCGGGCCAATCAAGGATAGTAGTGGGAAGTTATGTGTGGAATCAGAGGAGATAGGGGAAGCGTTAAATGAATATTTTGCGTCAGTATTTACAGTAGAGAAAGAAAATGTTGTCGAGGAGAATACTGAGATTCAGACTACTAGGCTAGATGGGATTGAGGTTCACAAGGAGGAGGTGTTAGCAATTTTGGAAAGTGTGAAAATAGATAAGTCCCCTGGGCCAGATGGGATTTATCCTAGGATTCTCTGGGAAGCTAGGGAGGAGATTGCAGAGCCTTTGTCCTTGATCTTTATGTCGTCATTGTCGACAGGAATAGTGCCGGAAAACTGGAGGATAGAAAATGTTGTCCCCTTGTTCAAGAAGGGGAGTGGAGACAGCCCTGGTAATTATAGACCTGTGAGCCTTACTTCGGTTGTGGGTAAAATGTTGGAAAAGGTTATAAGAGACAGGATTTATAATCATCTTGAAAAGAATAAGTTCATTAGCGATAGTCAGCACGGTTTTGTGAAGGGTAGGTCGTGCCTCACAAACCTTATTGAGTTTTTCGAGAAGGTGACCAAACAGGTGGATGAGGGTAAAGCAGTGGATGTGGTGTATATGAATTTCAGTAAGGCGTTTGATAAGGTTCCCCACGGTAGGCTATTGCAGAAAATACGGAAGTATGGGGTTGAAGGTGATTTAAGCTTTGGATCAGAAATTGGCGAGCTGAAAGACGACAGAGGGTGGTGGTTGATGGCAAATGTTCATCCTGGAGTTTAGTTACTAGTGGTGTACCGCAAGGATCTGTTTTGGGGCCACTGCTGTTTGTCATTTTTATAAATAACCTGGAAGAGGGTGTAGAAGGGTGGGTTAGTAAATTTGCGGATGACACGAAGGTCGGTGGAGTTGTGGATAGTGCCGAAGGATGTTGTAGGGTACAGAGGGACATAGATAGGCTGCAGAGCTGGGCTGAGAGATGGCAAATGGAGTTTAATGCGGAAAAGTGTGAGGTGATTCACTTTGGAAGGAGTAACAGGAATGCAGAGTACTGGGCTAATGGGAAGATTCTTGGTAGTGTAGATGAACAGAGAGATCTTGGTGTCCAGGTACATAAATCCCTGAAAGTTGCTACCCAGGTTAATAGGGCTGTTAAGAAGGCATGTGGTGTGTTAGCTTTTATTAGTAGGGGGATCGAGTTTCGGAGCCACGAGGTCATGCTGCAGTTGTACAAAACTCTGGTGAGTACGAGGAAAGGCTGAGGGACTTGAGGTTGTTTTCGTTGGAGAGAAGGAGGAGGAGAGGTGACTTAATAGAGACATATAAGATAATCAGTGGGTTAGACAGGGTGGATAGTGAGAGTCTTTTTCCTCGGATGGTGATGGCAAACACGAGGGGACATAGCTTTAAGTTGAGGGGTGATAGATATAGGACAGATGTTAGAGGTAGTTTCTTTACTCAGAGAGTAGTAGGGGCGTGGGACGCCCTGCCTGCAATAGTAGTAGACTCGCCAACTTTAAGGGCATTTAAGTGGTCATTGGATAGACATATGGATGAAAATGGAATAGTGTAGGTCAGATGGTTTCACAGGTCGGCGCAACATCGAGGGCCGAAGGGCCTGTACTGCGCTGTAATGTTCTAATACTATTCTGTAACAGGCTATCCTACAATTCGGATACAAGAATTGCAAGAAATAATGAAACAATTCTCAAAGCTCAAATTAAACACGAATGTTTTGGTAGGAATACCAGTTAGCAATACAATACACCCATTAGTCACAAATAGGTTACAAGGAGTTATGCATGCAATCACCTAGCAACCAGTCACCTCCCGTTCATCATATTCTTCAGCAACTGACCAAATTGCTTGGCTTAAGCATCGAATACAATTGTCCAAATGGCATCTAATTTTTTGTTCAAACTATGCTCAGGGTATATTTACATTTCCTTCAGTATTTTCATGACCTCTCATGGGTGTTCAGGTGCCTTCAAGATCTTTATCAGTAAACACAATAGCAGCTTCCTTTCCTGGTCACACGCACATTTTAAAACCACAGGACGATTAAACAATCCAAGTCCCATTAAATTACTGACTTCTTGCAAGCTATTGCTTGGAGAATTTCTAGCTTCTCTGCATTTCAAAAGAAGAAAGAATTGTCAATCAACATCAGTTTGCGTCACTCTCTTGCAACTGTTCAAAATACTTTGGACCACTTATGTCAGCTAAATTAGCATTTCTTAAAACATGTTCAGTCTCTTCTCTTTGTGTTTTCATACACCTTAGTGGAGTGTCTCAGTATCACTAAACGTTGAATAAAATATTGGACTTTTTGTTTTATACTTCAATGAATAACATAATTCATAAATCAAAGAACACAGAAGAACAGAAAGATTTACAGATAAGTAATATTTAAATAAAAAGACCTCTGTGATGTTCCTACCGTCTCGACTGCAATGAGAAATGCCAAGCAAATACCCCAATTGAACAGAACATTATATAAATACTAGCAGAGACTCGCAAAACATTTGGAGGGAAATTAGCACACTTATTGCAAAAGTACTTCTTTAAATCCCCATCCCATACCATTCCAGCTGTCCTACTCAAGACTTGTGCTGCAGAACTAGCTGCACTCCCAGGCAAGCTGTTGCAGTACAGTTACAAAACTGGCATATACCCAACAATGAGGAAAATTGCCCAGGTGTGTCCTGTCCACAAAAAGCAGGACAAATCCGATCTGGCCAATTACTGCCCCATCAGTCTACTCTCGATCATCAGCAAAGTGATGGAAGGTGTCACTGACAGTGCAATTAAGTGCCACTTAAACAGCAACAGCCTACTTACTGATGCTCAGTTTGGGCTTCGTCAGAGCCACCCGGCTCCTGACCTCATTACCGCCTTGGTTCAAACACGGATAAAAGTGCTGTACTTAAGAGGTGAGTTGAGAGTATTTGCCCTTGATGTCAAGGCAGCATTTAACTGAGTGTGGCATCAAGCAGCCCCTAGCCAAATTGAAGTCAATGGGAATCACTGGTTGGAGTCATATGTAGCACAAAGGAAGATGATTGTGGTTGCTGCAGGTCAATCACCTCAGTCCCAGGACATCACTGCGGGAGTGCCTCAGGGCAGGGTCCTAGGCCCAACCATCTTCAGCTGCTTCATCAATGACCTTCCTTCAATCATAATGTCAGAAGTATGGATGTTCGATGACGATTATACAATGTTCAGCACCGTACGCAACTTCTCAGGTACAGAAGCAGTTGGTGTCCATGAGCAGAAAGACCTGGACAACATTCCGGCTTGAGCTGATAAGTGGCAAGTGATATTCGTGCCACACAAGTGCCAGGTAATGATGACCTCCAACAAGAGAGGATCTAACCACCTCCCCTTGACACTCAATGGCATTACCATCACTGAAACCCCCACCAACATCATCCTGGGGGTTATCATTGACCAAAAAACTTAACTGGACTAGCCACATAAATACTGTGGCTGGAAGAGCAGGTCAGAGGCTGGGAATTCTCAGGCAAGTAATTTACCTCCTGACTCCCCAGAGCCTGTCCACCATCTACAAGACACAGGTCAGGAGTGTGATGGAATACTCTCCACCTGCCTGGATGGGTGCAGCTCCAACAACACTCAAGAATCTCGACACCATCCACGACAAAGTAGCCCACTTTATCAGCACCCATCCACCACTCAACATTCACTCCCTCCATGATCGACGCATATACAAGATGCACTACAGCAACTCACCACTCCTCCTTCGATAGCACCTTCCAAATCCGTAACCTCTTTCACCGAGAAGGACAGGGCAGCAAATGCATGGGAACGTCACAACCTGCAAGTTCCCCTCCATGCCACACACCATCCTGACTTGGAAATATATCACCGTTCCTTCACTGTTGTTGGATAAAATCCTGGGGTTCCCTCCCGAAGAGCACTGTGGGTGTACCTACACCCCAAGGACTGCAGCGGTTCAAGAAGGCAGCTCACCACCACCTTCTCAAGCTCAATGTGAGATGGGCAATAAATGCCAGCCTTGCCAGCGATGCCTACATCCCATGAAGCAAATAAGAAAAACCCTATTATGCCATACCCATTGCATACCTTTCATCTCTGTCATAACAACCCCATCCTATTCCCCCATCCCATCCCTTCTTCCAATGCCATACCATCCCCCAGTCTATCCCTTCCATGCCATTCCCCCACACCTATGTCATATCCCCCCTCCTCCCATACAGTTCCCCCCACCTCCCCAATCCCTGCAGCCAGGGTAACTTTGTTGTTAGCCTCCTCTTACCTTCTTTTGTTTTTTTTCTCCACCAACACCATCCCCTCCCACCCAGCCCACTGCAGCAGCTGTGGAGGGCACCCCCAGTTCCACAATTAATGAGGAAAATGCCACCTGGGGTTTGTGTTTCCAAATGCTTCTTTTGGGGGTGGGGCCAACACGTGCTCAACTTCACTCCCCAAACCCCATGTGCTGTAAAGATGAGAGGAGACTTTCTGAAGCAGTCAGGTGGGCAATGGGACAATTCACTTGAATGTACCCCAGGGAGAGAGAGTTGGCACATCACCTTACCGTACCCTGGGCAAGAGAGTTGGTACCTCGCCTGACCATACCCTAGGGACAGAGAGTTTGTACGTCACCTGACTGTACCCCGGGGGAGAGACAATCAGTAGCTCACCTGACTGTACCCCGTGGGGGAGACAATCGGTACCTCACCTGACCATACCCTTGGGAGAGAGGGTTTGTACCTTGACTGACCGTACCTGGTGTGGAGAGAATCGGTGCATCACCTGACCATACCCCAGGAGAGACAATCGCCACCTCGCCTTACCGTACCCCAAAGAGAGAGAGAGTGTGTGTGTGTGTGGGTGTGAATGAGTGTTGACACCTTGCCTGAAGGTACTCCATGGAGGGAGAGTGAGAGAGAGAGAGAGAGAGAGAGCGTGTGTGTGTGTGTGTGTGTGTCTGTCAGCACCTCACCTGACAGTAACCCCAGTTTACCTTCTGCTGTTTGTTTTCCTCACAGTTAGCAAACAGTTCCCTGAAACAACATTTTTACAAATTTTTCGTGCTCATTTCTACTTCCCACCTACATCCCAGTCAAAAATGGCACCGAAAACCCACATATTCACCCATATGGACGACATTCATGTATCTCAAAGATTAAGTTAATGCCCTGAAATGGCGCCCAAAACTAATCCGAGGCACTGCCCACCATAAAAACCCACCAACAGACACAGCCCTTACTGTAAATTCTGTGAATGTAACAATTCCTGATCCATTTGATAGAAGCCACCTGGAATGAAAGGGAAAGGTCCTAAACCAATAGAAGCACTCTTTAAATCGACCAATCAAAACAATCCGGAGACAAAACTGCGTATTATTATTATAGATAATTAACCTCCAGCTAAAGTATTCTTATAATTTGATGACCTTTTACAATATGCAGAAAATTATAAACAGAATACAACTAGGATAGAAATCTAATTCAATTCACAGACTCCCACACCACACTGCTGAAGATAGGCTTCAGGGAGGTGAGCCTAAGTGTTCAGGGAGAAGCCCCAAAAGCTGCCTGACTCCTGCAGCAAACCACATTATACATCAGAGCACATCACAGACTGACGTGAACTCTCTCTCCCGCCCCTCCTCAGTTTGTCTTTTTCTCTTTTTCCCTCTCTACAGTTTGTGTTGTTCGCTCTCCCTCCCTCCCCAGTTTGTCTTTCTCTCTCCTTCCCTCTGTCGAGTTTGTATTTCGCTCTCTCTTTCTCTCTGCAGAAATGACAAGGTGTTGAAAGCATTCAAGTTATAACTGTTAATATTGCACGGCAAAATCTCATAGGATCAAAGGAAAGTATAGGGTCAGAAAAAAGCTCTGCATCTTAATCTGACCAATTCTCAAAAATTAGTGCCTCTTATTTGCCCACATTCTCAAAAATCCACTTTCCCCAATTTTCAATCTGCTTCAGAAGACTTTACTTTTGTAGGCGCATTGGGAAGTTATACTACGTTAAAGGAGATTGTATAAATGCTTGTTGTTTTGGACTGCAGAAATCTGAAAGAAAGCAATATCTCAAACCAGCCAGTTTATTGGCTAGGCTATTGTCAGCACATCTTCTTCTTTGGCCTCCTTATCTTGAGAGACAATGGATACGCGCCTGGAGGTGGTCAGTGGTTTGTGAAGCAGCGCCTGGAGTGGCTATAAAGGCCAATTCTAGAATGACAGGCTCTTCCACAGGTGCTGCAGAGAGATTTGTTTGTCAGGGCTGTTGCACAGTTGGCTCTCCCCTTGCGCCTCTGTCGTTTTTCCTGCCAACTACTAAGTCTCTTTGACTCGCCACATTTTAGCCCCGTCTTTATGGCTGCCCGCCAGCTCTGGCGAACGCTGGCAACTGACTCCCACGACTTGTGATCAATGTCACAGGATTTCATGTCGCGTTTGCAGACGTCTTTAAAGCAGAGACATGGACGGCCGGTGGGTCTGATACCAGTGGCAAGCTCGCTGTACAATGTGTCTCTGGGGATCCTGCCATCTTCCATGCGGCTCACATGGCCAGCACATACAGTAATAAAAAGATGCAGGAATGTGACAATCTTACTCAGTAGATATACATAACTTACAGCCAAAAATTAGAGTAAAATTCTGATTAACAAGTTCCTGTTAAAATTATTGATTAAAAGGCTGGATGATATTATAGTAAATGTGTTTGATCTCAATAAAAAATATATGCTTATAATGGATATTTAGTCGGGGTGGTTCAGAAAATTAAATAGGCAATGGTCAAGGCAAATGATTTACAATTTTTGTGGAAAAATGGATGGTATTGTACTGGTAAACTCACTATGCTATGTAATAAAACCAGGATTTGACTTTCTCAGTTACTGTAAGCCAATTAATCTAATAATCAATGGATGTTCCCAAAATCCTGGTGACAAGCCCTGAATCCTATGCAATGAAAACAGATTTTGACTTATTCAGTCACCATATAACAATGGACCTAATTATATTCCACTGCACCTGTAACAAACATGAGTCGGAAGGCTCATGGTTTAAGCCCCAGTCTAGCATTTGAGCACATAATCCAAGATGACACATGTGAGAAATACCAAGGTACTGTTTCTGTGACAGCACCTTCCAAACCCGTGACCTCCACCACTTAGAAGGACAAGGGCAGCAGATGCATGGGAACACCTGCAAGTTCCCCTCCAAGTCACACACCATCCTGACTTGGAATTATATCGTTGTTCCTTCACTTTCACTGTGTTTAAATCTTGGAAGTCCCTTCCTAACATCACTGTGTATCTACACCCCATGGACTGTAGTGGTTCAAGAAGGCACGCCACCGCCCCACCCACCCACCCACCCACCCCCACATCGGGCGGCACAGTGGTGCAGTGGTTAGCACCACAGCCTCACAGCTCCAGCGATCCGGGTTCAATTCTGGGTACTGCCTGTGCAGAGTTTGCAAGTTCTCCCTGTGACTGCATGGGTTTTCGCCGGGTGCTCCGGTTTCCTCCCACAGCCAAAGACTTGCAGGTTGATAGGTAAATTGGCCATTATAAATTGCCCCTAGTATAGGTAGGTGGTGGGGATGTGGTAGGAATATGGGATTAATGTAGGATTAGTATAAATGGGTGGTTGATGGTTGGCACAGACTCGGTGGGCCGAAGGGCCTGTTTCAGTGCTGTATCTCTAAATAAATAAAATAAATAAGTCTTTTCAAGGGCAATTAGAGATGGGCAATAAATGCTGGCCTAGCCAGTGATGCTCACATCCCATGTACAGTTAATAAAAAAGATGTCCATACAACTACAGATTAAAAACAACTCCTTATGAACTATAGGTGTATGGAGCAGTACTGAGGTGGAGAACATTATCTATTTTGTAGTGGTGTGCAGCAGTGATGACACCAATTCAAAGATGTTACACACAATTCCTAATCTTAGTCATACTGAACAGAGAGATACTGAATAGAGAGACTAATATATCTCCCAGCAAATGGGGAGGTAAAGTCAGAGCTGAGGGAGGGAGAGGATGTGATGCTGCCTGGTTCATGAGGACAATGATGTGCATATCTTTTCTTGTCTTCGGAAAAAAAAGCACTCATAAAATTCAGTAGAAGTCACAATACGGAAAGAAGCTATTTGGCCCAACCAGTCTGTGTCCTTCTCCACGCAAGCGGGTTGTTCTAATCACTAAATACCATCACTAAGAGAACCAGTTTCTAACCTCTGTAAACCTGAAACTCTACTGGCCGCTTCCTAACGCGGACCAAGTCTCGGTCTCCTATTGCCCTGTTTACACTAACCTCCATTAGCTCCTGGTCAAGCAACGCCTCAATTTTAAAATTCTCTTCCTTGTTTTCAAATCCTTCTATTACCTCACCACTCCAAAAGTCCAAAAGTAACAAAGTAACAGCGTATTAATTAGTTGCTTCATTGCTCAACACTGTTTAAAACAAAGCTGATTTATTTGATATAAGCCTTAATATTAACTGTTACAAATGGGCTGGAGTTCATTAGCATCAGCAGAATTAAAACCCAATTGTCAGAATGAACATGGCAACCAGAACTGTACACAGTACTCCAGCTGTGGCCTAACTAGCAATTTATACAGCTCCATCATAACCTCCCTGCTCTTATATTCTATGACTTGGCTAATAAAGGCAAGTATCCCAAATGCCTTCCTAACCACCTTATCTACCTGTGATGCTGCCTTCAGTGATCTATGGACAAGTACACTGAGGTCCCTCTGACCCTTATTACTTCCAAGTGTCCTCTGGAGAGAGAAACGCTTAACGTTTCAGATCAATGACCTTGCATCATAACCAGCCCAACTCTAATCACACTTGCAAATTAGGTGGTGAACTGAGTGGCTTGCTTAGCACTTTCAGAGGGCAGTCAAGAGTCAACCGCATTGCTATGGGTCATGATGCACATACAGACCAGATGGGGTTAGGATGGCAGATGTCCTTCCCTGAAGAGCTTTGCTGAATCAAATGGGTTTTTACAACATTCCATAATTTCATGGTCACCATTATTGACACCAGATTTTAGAATTATAGAATAGAATCATAGAATGATAACAGCACAGAAGGAGGCCATTCGGGCTGTCCTGTCCATGCCAACTCTCTATGGGAGCTACTCAGCTTGTTCCATTCCCCCACCTTTTCTCTGTAGCCCTGGAAATTTTTCCCTTCAGATAATTAACCAATTGCCTTTTGAAAGTCATGATTGACTGTCTCTCCAGCCCACTCTCAGACAGTGTATTCCAGATCCTAACCATTCGCTGTGTAAATAGTTTTTCCTCATGTCGCATCTGGTACATTTGCCAATCACCTTAAATCGGTGTCCTCTGGTTCTCGACTCTTACGCCAATGGGAACAATTTCCATCGACTATGTCCAGATCCCTCATGATTTCGAACACCTCTATCAAATCTCCTCTCAACCTTCTCTTTTCTAAGGATAACAGCCCCAGCTTCTCCAATAAATCAACAGAACTCTCTTTCCTGGAACCATTCTCACAAATCTGTTCTGCACCCTCTTTAAAGCCTTAACATCCTTCCTAAAGTGTGGTGCCCAGAATTGGACACAATACTCCAGTTGAGGTCAAACGAGTGTTTTGTTAAGGTTTATTCCATATTTAATTAATTATGGTAACTTAAAATCCCTAGCTGCTGCAGTGGCATGTGAACTCTTGGCTCTGGATCATTATGTGAGGTTATCCACTTTGGTGGCAAAAACGGGAAGGCAGATTATTATCTGAACAGCGAGAGATTGGGAAAGGCAGAGGTGCAGCGAGACCTGGGTGTCCTTGTGCACTGGTCGCTGAAAGTAAGCATCCAGGTGCAGCAGGCAGTTAGAAAGCAAATGGTATGTTGGCCTTCATAGCGAGAGGATTTGAGTGGTGAACCTGTGGAATTCTCTACCATGGAAAGCAGTTGAGGCCAAGTCATTAAATATATTCAAGAAAAAGTTAGATATCGTTCTTAGGGCTCGAGGGATCAAGGGATATGGGGAGAAAGCAGGAGCAGGGTACTGAGCTTGGATGATCAGCCATGATTGTATTGAATGGCGAAACAGGCTCGAAGGGCCGAATGGCCTACACCTGCTCCTATTTTTCGATGTTTCTATTAGTCTACGCCTCAGGACTACTAGTCTAGTAACATTATGGTACTGTACCATACAGTTTCTTAATCATCATCCACCTACCCAATCTAATCTTGAACCTTTAAAATCACATTTAACAAGCATCTTATTTCTCCTTAGGACATCCCAAGTTCTTTCAGAGTCAATTAATTTTGAAGTGAAATCAGAATTTAATGTTGCATTCATAAGATGGCACCTTTGACAATGCAGCACTCTCTCAGTACTGGAGTGAGGTGCCAGTCTAGATTAAGTATTTGAGTGATACTTGAATCCACAACCTTCTGACTTAGAAGCAAGAGTTTCTACCAATTGAACCTTGCTAATATTAAAACAAGACAGAAAAACGAGAATACAAATTCACTGGGATAGCTGAATTGAAACAATGGATAAAGAACAGTTAAAAAGGTACCTGAAGAATATGCTGCTCTTCTCTGAGCTGCTACTGAATGTATTTAGCAGAAGGATAACCATAGAGTGTGAAATTACATTTAATAACATCCCTGCAGTGGAGATAATCCTGACATTGGAGCAAGAAAAGATGGCCTATTTGCATTAATAATTATAGTTTGCTGCTGCTGAGTTCACAGAATGTTGATGAAATTCAGATATAATTCAGCATCGACTAAGCACTGCTGCAAAACAGTTCCTACTTGTTCTCAGTGAGAAATGACTTGTTTCTGAAGTTTCAAATTATCAATGAAATAAAGGCGAAAACCTCAGGAACATCAATGCTCACAGTCACCTCCTCCTGAGGTCCCCAGCATCACAGATGCCAGTCTCCAGCCAATTCGATTCATTCCATGTGATATCAAGAAATGTCTGAAGGCACTGAATACTGCAAAGGCTATGGGCCCTGACAATATTCCAGCAATAGTACTGAAGACTTGTGCTCCAGAACTTGCCGCGCCCCTAGCCAAGCTGTTCCAGTGCAGCTACAACACTGGCATCTACCCGGCAATGTGTAAAATTGCCCAGGTATGTCCTGTACACAAAAAGTAGGACAAATTCAACCCGGCCAATTATCGCCCCTTCAGTCTACTCTCAATCATCAGTAAAGTGATGGAAGGCGTCATCAACAGTGCCATCAAGCAGCAATTGCTTAGTAATAACCTGCTCACTGATGCTCAGTTTGGATTCCGCCAGGGCCACTCAGCTACTGACCTCATTACAGCCTTGGTTCAAACATTGATAAAAGAGCTGAACTCAAGAGGTGAGGTGAGAGTGACTGCCCTTGACATCAAGGCAGCATTTGACCGAGTTTGGCATCAACGAGCCTGAACAAAACTGAAGGCAATGGGAATCGGGGGAAAGCTCTCCGCTGCTTGGAGTCATACCTAAAGCAAAGGAAGATTATTGTGGTTGTTGGAGGTCAATCATCTGAGCTCCAGGACATCACTGCAGGAGTTCCTCAGGGTAGTGTCCTAGACCCAAGCATCTTCAGCTGCTTCATCAATGGCCTTTCTTCAGTCATTAGGTCAGAAGTGGGGATGTTCGCTGATGATTGCACAATGTTCAGCACCATTCGCAACTCCTCAGATACTGAAGGAGTCCGTGTAGAAATGCAGCAAGAACTGGACAATATCCAGTCTTGGGCTGATAAGTGGCAAGTAACATACGCGCCACATAAGTGCCAGGCAATGACCATCTCCAACAAGAGTGAATCTAACCATCTCCCCTTGACATTCAATGGCATTACCTTTGCTGAATCCCCCACTATCAACATCCTAGGGACTACCATTGACCAGAAACTAAACTGCAGTAGCCATATAAATACATGGCTACAAGAGCAGGTCAGAGGCTAGGAATCCTGCGGTGAGTAACTCATCTCCTGACTCCCCAAAGCCTGTCCACCATCTACAAGGCACAAGTCAGGAGTGTGATGGAATACTCTCCGCTTGCCTGGATGGGTGCAGCTCCAACAACACTCAAGAAGCTCGACACCATCCAGGACATTTTGTTTAAATTCTATCCTGGAGAAACAGGAGGGATAGGAGTATTCCTGTCAGCTCCACAGCGCTCTTCAAATTTGTGGCAATGCCCAAAATTGATATTCACTTTGCCAGCGAGTTGCCTGGGGATAGACAGCAGGTTTAATTCAAATGAGACCCGAGGTTCAGTTTTAATTTCATCACAACTGTCAAACTAACAGCAACGTCCGGCGTCCACACATGTGCAGTTAAAAGCAGAAATGTAGAAGCTGCTGACGGTAAGTCACTGCTCCTTCACAGGGTGCGCTATTGAAGTCCCCGCAGATGGCAATCTTGAAAAATCATTGAACTGGCAAGAACTTCGCCCTTTTTTAACTTCAATATCCCTGTAAAAATCCCCCCAAAAGTTATGCCTTGTTGAATGAGGTGGACCTGCCTTTTTAAAGGCATACTAAGTCAAAAATATTGCTGAACAACCTCTCTGACCCTGAAAAACTAATTTTATATTTGTGGAATGTCAAATTTTGACAACATGATAAAAGTTGCATAGGTTTTTAATATTATTTAAAAAGAAACATTTGTTTATGATATTTCAGCTTTTCTCTTTTTCACATATGTATGTCCCAATCTTTGTTTCACTCTCTGTAAAAATTATAATAAGTAAAGGATAATCAGCATATTTTACTTTGCTATCTGTGAGAATTCTTCAAAATGACTGGCTGCTTAGTGTGCTTGATGACATCACTGTTGTTGGGTGCCTGGAGATCCCCTGAACTTGGCACCAGAAGCAAACTAACATCAGGATAGGGGCAATTCACATCAGAGAGATCATTAGATCTTTTTGGGCAGCTTTCTTTGAGGTCAGCAGTAAGAGCTGTCACTTTGCCACTGACCGCAAAATCACCACCATCATCTTGAAAGTGGAAACGAGGGATTGCAGCAAGAATTAACAATGGCAAGGATGAGTGAAGAAATGGAAGAAAGAATGCATTGAAGGACAGAAGGAAAGAAATTCAGATGGGGCAAAGGTTGCAGAAAGAATGGAGGAAAGAATGACAGGGTGATGGAAGTGACGCATTCTGATTATGGTATGGACCAGCTAAACTGAGGTCATGAGTGAAAATCCAATCATGGAAAATTGTGAAACTAAATTCAATAAAATTTTAGAATTTGTGCTGTGGCACTAGAAAAAATAAAGATGAAATCTGTAGGGTTGTCATGAAAAATCCAAGTGTTTCACTGAAATTATGGAAATGGAGTCTGCTAACCCTACTAATTCTAACCCCTTTAATTGGCATATTGGAGGCCTTAGATCTCCATGTCTCGTAATGGCCATCATGTTATTGGGAAGAGCAAATGAGTCCACAATTGAAAGAAAAAGATAGCATAACAATTCGGGAGTGATCCTGAATTGGAACTTTGGAGCTGCTCCAGAATCGTGTCCAAATGTTTATGTATCTTTCACTTTCATTGAAGAGAAGTAGAACAGACAGGAAGTAGAAGATTTTCTCTCCTAAACAGTGCAATAGATGTTTCTTACAAATATTTGTAGTCACTCACTTAATAAGCACTATATTTGGCAGGAAATTCCTCAACATCTCACATTTGCCCCATGGGAAATATCACATAGCCTCCTTGTCAATAAATGTAATGCATGGAGGAATTTCTAGTGAAGCCTAACCATGAATCATAAGTAAAACTAATCTTACATTAACAGTGCTAATTAAGTTAGCTGAGATGTTAACCGTGGCTCAGTTGGTAGCACTCTTACCTTCCAAATCAAAAAGCTGTGGGTTCAAGTCCTACTCCAGAGACTCTGACATATTGGCCCTGAAGTTAATTGGGGGTGGGGGGAAGTGAGCATCTCATTTTGCATGGAAAGCCTACAAATGTGCTCAGTATGACTGTCCGTGATGTTGTAATGCAGCCAGCTCATTATCATTTTACTTCTGGGATTTGTGTTTAATCAGCAACAGTGGGCATGATAAGGACTTACATGATGCAAGCTCAACTCCAGTTTTAAAGGGCCAATCCAAAGATGCAATTTGCTGAAGATTGGAGTTGGAAGCAACAGAGGAAGAATGATCATTATGGAATCAGCACAGTAAATGGCTGCACCGTGCTATAATGACACCTCCCTTGATGTGCTGCTGGGGGTGGTGAGGAGTCAGAAAGGAGTTCTACTCCCCAACAACAGGAAGAGGAAATCTGGTGCTAACACCAAGAAGGTGTGGCCCAGGAGGTCAGCAGCAGAAGCAAAGTACCACACTCCTGGATTTAGTGCAAGAAGCTTTTCGTGACCTAACCAGGTCAAGAAAGGTGAGTACAGTGGCACATTCACCTAAATCCTGTTGTGTGCATCAGCCTAACTCCCTCACTCTTTTCAAGCCTACTTCATCACATCATTCCACATACATAGTTACACTGGAGATACTGTTATGTGGGTTTCCAATTTGTGTTAAAACTTGAGAGTCTATATCTTTTAAAAACTGAGAAGGATTTCATGGATGTTGAATCATCTGGAGATTGCTGAACTTTGTGAGCATTTTTTTTAAAGGAAGGTCAATAAAAGGTTGGCCAGTAAACAATTTTTCACTGGAAGGCACATGATTTCAAGTAAACATAGCAGGGGGCTACGTTGTGGTAAGACAGGATTTATGATTATCATAGGACTTGCCTAGAAAAAAGTTGGTTTCATTCTGAACTGCTAAAAGCCAGCCACCTTTTGGACTAAAAGAAGCAGGTGGAGTTTGTTTATGGACCTGCCAGGAGGTCAGAAAATCCAAACAACTGTTACTTCTCTCTGTTGTTTATCAAAGAAATCTGGTTGGTGTGCTTTATTCTGGAGACAAATAGAGGATCTAATTGATTGTTTCTGTAAGTGGCAAAATGTATTGATATGTTGCGACTTGTGGAGAAGTGGGACTGAATTAACAGTGCACTCCTCCCGCCTCAGTCATAACAATATGCCTTCACTGTTTATGCACTTCCTCACATCCCCATCTATCTATCTATCCACTACTGCCTCTCACCCCCATCCTTGTGCAGTTGCATGCCTCTCCCTCACAGTCACCCTCACCAAATGCATGGCATCTATCGACTAAGCACATGCCATTACACGGACTCATATGTCTGTTCTTTCCTTCCTTGCATGTGATGAGAGCACAGAACACCAGAGAGGCAGAGAATTGGAGGTGGTCCTCCAGATTTCCGAATGTAAAAAAGCATGAGGAGGAGGCGCTTGAAATCAGTGGAGCCTCGACATGCCTGGCCATCGGAGATGGGGAACTCCCGGCTTCCTGATGACTCTATTTTTAAATATCAGACACCCACATGCCATATGGCACTCAGTCATGTTGACTTGATTTCAACAGCATGGGAAATATGATCATCTTCATCATGGTAACTTGCAACATTCTTAACCTGCCAATGCGCATTCACGACTTTTATTTCCCACAGGGCCTTCACACATGCAGCTGAAGTTGATGGAGATCATGGATGATGATTCCTTAGAAGAGCGCAATTGTTCACTGTCACATGACTCTTGCTTATCATGCACCAACTCAGATACTCGTATGTTCGCGGGGCCAGTAAGAGAGATAGTTGGCTATCTCACACTTCACAAGTGAACAAGATCAGATGGCAGTGGTAGGGACAGCAGTGGAGAGTCCCTGTCAGAGGGCATAGCCCACTCGAAG
This sequence comes from Heterodontus francisci, assembly GCF_036365525.1. Taxonomy (NCBI): domain Eukaryota; kingdom Metazoa; phylum Chordata; class Chondrichthyes; order Heterodontiformes; family Heterodontidae; genus Heterodontus; species Heterodontus francisci. The sequence goes on from NC_090371.1 coordinate 32,681,144, forward strand.
CTCTGCTCAGCTGGACACAGTTTTTGTACCCCGGTTGTGGGGGGGGAAGGAGATGATTATCGAGAAATAGGATAATCATCAAGCAGCAGAGAATGTACTGACAAGTACAAGAGATTGGAGAATTCTGCTCAAGCACAAGTGGATTCATGTTGCACAGTACTACAACGATGTCTTCTCGCATGCATAGACTGGCCAAATGCATGGAACATCAAGGGCCGGATTTTGTGTGGAGGTGGGGCACCCAGCGCCAGGCCGAAAAGGCGGGTGAAATCCCGCCTCTGTCTTTTCGTTCCCCCCTCCCCCACCCCCAACGGAGTGATCCTCCGGTGTTTTCAAGGCTAAGTGACCCGCGCTGGGATTCTCGTCCCTTTGAAGATGGGGACCCACCTCCATGAGCTGCCGGCCAATCAGAGGGCTGGCAGCTCAGCAGTATCGGCAGCACCACTGGGAGCGCGGCACACCACGACCATTCTGGACACCCTGGCTGGTGCGCACTGAAGGGCAACTCCAAATCTGTCCAGGTACCCGACGTGCATCTTCAACATGCCAATGGCTTGTTTGATGACACATTTTGTGGTCAGATGACATTGATTGTAGCACTCTTGGGTGCCCTTCCTTGGGTTTCTGAGAAGTATCATCAGCGACGTTTAAAATGGGTATCACTTGCCTTCAAGCAGCTTTCCGCTAATTCTGATTCCACATGTGAAGGTGTTTGAGAGTATGTGTGAACTGCTGCAGGATGAAAGCATCATGGTAGCTGCCTAGAAATCTCACGCACACCTGCACAAACAGCTTTGTGTGGTTTTACACCAGTTGCACATTGAGGAATCTCTTGCGATTGCTGAATACTCCTGGGTGACCTGATCGCTACTTGCATGCAATCGAGGACTTCCTGCCCCTGTGGGAAGCCAGCCAGAGCTATAAACCTGAGTCCCCACTCCCCTGACTGGCATCATCGCAGGCAAAGTTAGCATAATTGATGGCCCTGGCAAACAACCCATTATCTGTCTTATACAATTTTAGGCCGCCGCCAACTGGGAGATCCTGCAAATGTCTCCAGAAGAATCTTGGAAGGATCCAGCAGCAAAAAATGGTTGAGGGCAGCGGTTACTTTGACAGCCACTGCTAAAGCATGGCTGCCAGGTCCGGCGGGCAGCAAGTCTTCCTCCAGCAGATATCTGCCACCATCTGACCCTGAGCCTCCTGTAGCACTGCCGTTCCGACACGGTAAGGAAGCTGATCCTCCACTTGTAGACTCTGTGTGGCTGGTATGACATCCTGAAAGCTACACCTCTCTGCTAGTTCCCTCTCTGCAGCTCCCCTCCCCCTTGTACAACAGCTGTTGTAGGTACTGATGTAGTCATATTGCTCTGATTGGCTGATAACATATGTTAATTGCCAACTCGTTTCTCCCAAGGGGATTGTATGCACACAGTATAACATGCTGGAGTGAAAACCAGAAGTCGGTGAGTTGGAGCTGGCTTTAAACCTTCACCTGCTCCCAAACCCATGCACTGCTCCATGTTAAAATTCCATCCGTCAAATAGGGTGACACTGCAGTGCAGTACTGAGGGAGTGCTGCACCGCCAGAAGTGCTGTCTCTCAAATGAATTGTTAAACTATGGTCTTCGGTGGATGTGAAAGAACACAGGAAAGATTTCGCCCCTCCGATCAGTGCCCCTGCGTTGGCTGTGGTGGGGAAGAGATGGTCGTCCACCTCCTCCTGGAATGTGTCTTCGCAAAGCAGGTGTGGAAAGAGATGCAGTGGTTTTTGTCGAGGTTCATCCCAAGCAGCTCTGTAACACAGGAGTCTGTGCTCTACGGGCTGTTCCCAGGGACGCACACCGAGACAAACATCAACTGCTGCTGGAGGACTATCAATTCAGTGAAAGAGGCCCTTTGGTCTGCCCGAAACTTGCTGGTCTTCCAGCGCAAAGACTTGTCCACCACCGAATGTTGCAGACTGGCACATTCCAAGGTCCAGGACTACGTGCTGAGGGACGCACTAAAGCTTGGGGCAGCTGCAGCAAAGGCTCAATGGGGAAAGACCACAGTGTAAGGTCCCCCCACCAAGCTGAACTGAGGGGCTGGATCCATGGGAAACCTCTGGAACTGTATCGGAGAAATTGTGTGTGCTGTAAATGTAAAAATGTATATGGCATGACAATGAAATGGAAGGGTTGTGAGGCAACTCATGATTGTATAGAAGGTAACTGATCACCTTTGCACTGTCTGTATTCTTTGACTTGATGCTGTTTGGGAATGTAATTTTTACAGATTTTTATGAATAAAGTATATTTTGGAAATAAAAAAAAACACAGGAAAGATTTAGAAGAATAGCAGAGGAATTCTGCTTATTAAACTGCCCAATATGTATCCCTTAACCAACGTCACCAAAGCAGATTATCTGATCATTATCACATTATGCTTTGTGGGAGCTTGCTGTATGCAAATTGGCTGCAGTGTTTCCTAAATTACAACAGTGACTACACTTCAAAAGTACCAAATTGGCTGTGAATCACTTTGAGATATCCTGAGGCCATGAAAGGCGTTATATAAATGCAAGTCTTTTCTTTCTTTATTGGGCTAGCATCTCAAAGTTGTTATTTGTTTGGAAAGGTTAGCATTGATTTTTTGGCAGTCTCAGTAGAGTTATCCACTCTCTGACTCTCATTGCTGTGTGTTTACGCTATTATTCTAGTGTCTCATTGGAAGTGCAGTTTAAATCGCCACATTCATAGTGTTGGCTCTAATGCTTTCCTTTTTAATAGCTACAACCTAAACTACTTATCCATTAATGTTCCTTCCATTTTCTCAGGAACTCAGCATCTCTGTCTTCATCTTGATACACACTTTATGCGAAGGACATGAAAGCAATGAATCAAACTTCTATATATATTTAGAACTGAATGCACATTCAGAAAGTTTTGCAAGTTAAGAATACTTAAGATTATTGATTGAAGAGAATTCTAAGTATTAGGTCATCTCTTAAAAAAGCAAAAACTGTCAGTGCTAAATAATTTATTCTTAGTTCTTGCATTTTTTTTAAAACATCTCTTTTCATTTGGAGCCTCTTTATTTCTGGCTGAGAAGAATGACTGGAGATGTACTCCAATGTTTTGGCCCAACGCCTCCTTACAGTGGAGAGAACAAGATGATGAACTTGTGCTGAGGGAAGTTGTAAGCACATACATTGGTGCACAATGCATTAAAACTCAAGAATCAAGTTGGTCCCTTTAGTTCTAATTTAAACACAGTGGAAAATCACTAGTGCCTGAAAAACACTACCTCACAAAGGAAATGTATCTAATAATACATCCACATTAACTACACTGTTAGCTCCAGAGTCCCTCAAAGATCTGCTCTTGGTCCCTGCTCTTCTTTATTTACATGATGCTGCTTGATGACATCATCTGCAGACATGAGGTCAGCTTTCACAGATATGCTGGTGACATTGAGCTCTATCTCCACTGCTTATCTGTTCTGCAAGCTGCTTATTCTGCCTCCAGAATCAGATACGTTACAATTACCTTCAGTTGAACATTGCGAAAACCAAAGTCACCTTCTTCAGCAATTGCAGTAGCCTTGCCACTGACAAATCTAATCCGGCCAATTACCGTCTCATCAATCTACTCTCAATCATCAGCAAAGTGATGGAAAGTGTCGTCAACAATGTTATCAAGCAGCACTTACTCAGTAATAACCAGCTCACTGATGCTCAGTTTGGGTTCTGCCAGGGCCACTCAGCTCCAGATCTCATTGGTTCAAGCACAAAAGCTGAACTCCAGAGGTGAGGTGTGAGTGACTGTGCTTGACATCAAGGCAGCATTTGATCGAGGACATTTAGGAGCCCTCATAAAATTGAAATCAATGAGAATTGGGGGAAAACTCTCCACTGGGGGTTGGAGTCATACCTATACAAAGGCTGTGGTTATTGATGCCAATCATCTCATTCCCAGGACATTGCAGGAGTTCCTCAGGGCAGTGTCCTAGGCCCAGCTATCTTCAGCTGCTTCATCAATGACCTTCCCTCCATCATAAGGCCAGGAACGGGGATATTTGCAATTCCTCAGATAATGAAGCAGTCCATGCCCGCATACAGCAAGACCTGGACTTCTGGCTTCTGGTTGATATGTGGCAAGTAATATGCATGTCACACAAGTGCCAGCAAGATCCATTTCCATCAAGAGAACATCTAACTACCTCCCTTGACATTCAATGGCATTACCATCGCTGAATCCCCCAACATCAACATCCTGAGGATATCATTGACCAGAAACATAACTGGACTATCCACCTGAATGCCATGGCTATAATAGCAGATCAGAGACTGGGTTTTCTGCAGTGAGTAACTCACCTCGTGACTCCCCAAATCCTATCCACTAACTACAAGGCACAAGAGAAAAATGTGATGGAATATTTTCTACTTGCCTGAATTTTTGCAACTCCAACAACTCTTAAGAATCTCAACCAACCAGGATAAAGCAGCCCGCTTGATTGACACCCTATCCACCACCTTAAATATATTCACTCCCTCTAGTAATGGAGCACAGTGGCAGCAGTGTGTACCATATACAAAATGCACTGCAGCAACTCATCAAGGATCCTTCGACAGCACCTTCCAAACTTGAGACCTGTACCACCTAGAAGAACAAGGGCACATGGGAACAAGTTCCTTAAAAAGTCAAGCAGCACCCTGACTTGTAAATATAATCTAGAACTTCCTCCCTAACCGCACTGTGGGTGTACCTCTACCACATGGACTGCAGCGCTTCAATAAGCCGACTCACCACTTCTCAAGGGCAATTAGGGATAAGCAATAAATGCTGGCCTTGCCACCGATGCCCAAATCCCATGAACAAATTAAAAAAAAGATTCTATCCCTCTCACCAGTCAGTACCTCAAGTTGAATCAGAATACTTGTCACCTTGGAGTCCTAACCAAACCTATGCTGGGTTTCAGCTACAGATTTTTCCCATTACAAAGACAGCCTAGTTCCATTTCCGTAACATTGCTGTTCTCTTCCCTCATCACATCTCATCTCATCTGCTGCTAAAGCCATCAACCATGCCTTTGTCACCTCCAGTCTCAACTATTTCCATGCTCTCCTGGATGGCCTATAATCACTCCCCCTCCATAAGTTCATCCCAAACACATCAAGAAGCCTCTATCCTATCTCGCACCTAGTCCTGTTCACCTATCAAGCCTGTCTGTGTTGACCTACATTGACATCCTTTCCCAAAAGCCTCGAATTTCAAATTCTTTTTTGTGTGTTTTCATCTCTTAATGACCTCATCCCTCCCTAGGTGTGCAACATCCTTCATTCCTACGACCTTCCTCAAAACCCTGTGCTCTTCTGATTGTGGCCCCTTGGCATTCATCCCTTGTCTTTACCCCACCAGCGATGACTGTAGCTGCAATAGGCCAGGTCCTACACTCTGGAACTCCTTCCCCCTCCTCCTTTACACCTTCCTAAAAACCTCATCCTTAATGAAGCTTTTGGTTACCTCTCTTAATATTTCTTTCTTTGGTTTAGCGTTCAAACTTCTTAATTGTGAAGAGCCTGGAAGCATTATTCTACATTAAAGATACAAGTTGTCTTTGTTGCTATTCTTCTTACTTTAAAGTTTTCTTACCAAACAAAATACTGCAGTACCAGCTGTGTGCTTTCAATCTCACTTTGAAGAGCTGGAGCCTGTCATAGCGACTGTGAAATTGCACTATTAAAGTACAAGAAATCCCCCAGCGAGTTAACATCCATAGCACTTAAAGTAGCCAGAGGTGCTGCACAAAGAACAGCCAGGCACTGTGCAAATTACTACTGGCAACACAGGGCATCAGAAATGCTCCATTCATCAATATCGGCGACCACGTCCTGGAAGTGGTTCAAGAGTTCACCTACCTAGGCTCAACTGTCACCAGTAATCTGTCTCTCGATGCAGAAATCAACAAGTGCATGGGAAAGGCGTCTGCTGAAATGTCCAGACTGGCCAAGAGGGTGTGGGAAAATGGCGCACTGACACGGAACACAAAAGTCAGAGTATTTCAAGCCTGTGTCCTCAGTACCTTGTTCTACGGCAGTGAGGCCTGGACAATGTATGTCAGCCAAGAGCGCTGTCTTAATTCATTCCATCTTCGCTGCCTCTGAAGAATCCTTGGCATCAGGTGACAGGACCATATCTCCAATGCAGAAGTCCTTGAGGCGGCCATCCCCAGCATATACACCCTACTGAGCCAGCGACGCTTGAGATGGCTTGGCCATGTGAGCCGCATGGAAGATGGCAGGATCCCCAAGGACGCATTGTACAGCGAACTCGTCACTGGTATCAGACCCACTGGCCGTCCATGTCTCCGCTTTAAAGATGTCTGCAAACGCGACATGAAGTCCTGAGACATTGACCACAAGTCGTGGGAGTCAGTTGCCAGTGATTGCCAGAGCTGGCGGACAGCCATAAAGATGAGGCGAAAGAGTGGCAAGTCAAAGAGACTTAGCAGTTGGCAGGAAAAAAGACAGAAGCGCAAGGAAAGAGCCAACTGCGTAACAACCCCGATAACCAATTTTATCTGCAGCACCTGTGGAACAGTCTGTCACTCCTTTATAGCCAATCCAGGCGCTGCTTCACAAACCACTGACCACCTAAATCCATTGTCTCTCAAGACAAGGAGGCCAAAGAAGATGAGTGACCACGTTTAGAAGCTGTACAGTAATACCCTTTACCCAAGAACAATAACACCCAGAAGAGATTAGCTGTTGGAATGCAGAGCATCCCTGGTTTAGTGCAGTTTTGACCAAGTTTAACCCAGTTGCAATGATTTTCTGTTTGCAATTGTTATGTTTTACACTTTCTCTCTCTCTCAAACACTGTAAACTGCAATTCATTTTAAAGCACCAGCAAGCTACAACTTAAAAGTTGGAGGAGTCTGGCACACTGGTCATAAATAAGCAACCAACATGCTGGAAAGTGTAAAACGTATCCAATAAGATAAAGCATTCTTCAAAATCACAGAAAAACTCTGTTTCACAGACATGATTAATGACACTTGTGCTTGCAGCATGAGGCCCGAAGTTATTTTGGTGGCAAAACTTACTTTAAATTCCTCCAATAAGTTAGTGAACAGAATTTGCTCAGTTAATTAAATAAAAGCAAAATATTGCAGATGCTGGAAATCTGAAATAAAAACAAGAAATGCCAGAAATACTCAGCAGGTCTGGCAGCATCTGTGCAGAGAGAAGCAGAGTTAACGTTTCAGGTCAGTGACCCTTCATCAGAACTGGCAAATATTAGAAATGTAAAAGGTCTTAAGCAAGTAAAGCGGGGGTGGGGCAAGAGATAACAAAAGAGAAGGTGTTGACAGGACAAGGTCACAGAGTATAACTGACCAGAAGGTCATGGAACAAAGGCAACCAGTATGTTAATGGTGTTCTGAAAGACAAAGTGTTAGTACAGAAAAGGTGTGAATGATTGTAAAGCGCAGAGCACTCCAAGCACTAACGCAAGAAAATACATTAAAAAAAACAGTGGATAAGCACAGTGGAAACAAACTAAAACTGAAAAACCTAAAATAAAAAAGGAAAACGAAAGAAAGAAAAAATAACTAAGCATAAAAAGGGGGACCCGTCATGCTCTGAAATTATTGAACTCAATGTTCAGTCCGGCAGGCTGTAGTGTGCCTAATCGGTAAATGAGATGATGTTCCTCGAGCTTGCGTTGATGTTCATTGGAACACTGCAGCAATCCCAGGACAGAGATGTGAGCATGAGAGCAGGGGTGTGTGTTGAAATGGCCAGCAAATGGAAGCTCAGGGTCCTGCTTGCAGACTGAGCGGAGGTGTTCCGCAAAGCGGTCACCCAGTCTGCGTTTTGTCTCCCCAGTGTAGAGGAGACCACATTGTGAGCAGCAAATACAGTATACTAAATTGAAAGAAGTACAATTAAATCGCTGCTTCACCTGAAAGGAGTGTTTGGAGCCTGGGATAGTGAGGAGAGAGGAGGTAAATGGGCAGGTATTACACCTCCTGCGATTGCAGGGGAAGGCACCGTGGGAAGGGGATGAGGTGGCAGGGGTAATGGAGGAGTGGACGAGGGAACGATCCCTTCAGAATGCTGACAGGGGAAGGGAGGGGAAAATGCGCTTGGTAGTAGCATCATGCTGGATGTGGCGGAAGTGGCGCAGGATGATCCTTTGGATCTGGAGGCTGGTGGGGTGGAAAGTGAGGACAAGGGGAACCCTGTTGTAGTTCTGGGAGGGAGAGGAAGGGGTGACGATAGAAGTGCGGGAAATGGGCCAGACACGGTTGAGGGCCCTGTCAACCACAGTGGGGGGGAATACTCGGTTGAGGAAAAAGGAAACCATATCGAAAGCACTGTTGTGGAAGGGAGCATCATCAGAGCAGATGCGTTGGAGACGGAGAAACTGGGAGAATGGAATGGAGTTGTTACAGGAGGCAGGGTGTGAGGAAGCGTAGTCGATGTAGCTGTGGGTGTCGGTGGGCTTATAATGAATATTCGTAGACAGCCTATCCCCAGAGATGGAAACAGAGGTGTTGAGGAAGGGAAGGGAAGTGTCAGAGATGGACCATGTGAAGGTGAGAGAAGGGAATTAGAAGCAAAGTTAATAAAGTTTTCTTGTTCTGGGCGGGAGAAGGAAACGGCACCGATACAGTCATCAATGTACCGGTGGAAGAGTTGGGGGAGGGGGCCTGAGTAGTACTGGAACAAGGAATGTTCAACATATCCCACAAAAAGATAGGCACAACTGGGACCCATGCGGGTACCCATAGCAACACCTTTTACTTGGAGGAAGTGAGTGGAGTTGAAGGAGAAGTTTTTCAATGTGAGAACAAGTATGGCCAGGCGGAGGAGGGTGGTGGTGGATGGGGACTGGTTGGGCCTCTGTTCAAGGAAGAAGCGGAGAGCCCTCAAACCGTCCTGGTGGGGGATGGAGGTATAGAGAGATTGGACGTCCATAATGAAGAGGAGGCAGTTAGGGCCAGGAAACTGGAAATTGTCAAAGTGACGTAGGGCATCAGAAGAGTCACAGATGTAGGTGGGAAGTGACTGGACCAGGGGAGAAAAGATAGAGTCAAAATAGGAAGAAATAAGTTCAGTGGGCAGGAACAGGCTGAAACAATGGGTCTGCCGGGACAGTCCTGTTTGTGGATTTTGGGAAGGAGGTGGAAGCAGGCTGTCTGGGGTTGTGGGGCTATGAGGTTGGAAGCTGTAGAGGGAAGATCTCCAGAGGAGATGAGGTCAGTGACAGTCCTGTGGACAGTAGCTTGATATTTGGTAGTGGGGTCATGGTCCAGGGGGAGGTAGGAAGAAGTGACTGAGAGTTGGCGCTCAGCCTCTGCAAGGTGGAGGTCGGTGCGCCAGACAACAAGAGCACCACCCTTGTCTGCAGGTTTGATGACAATGTCGGGGTTAGACCTGAGAGAACGGGGTGCGGTATGTTCAGAGGGAGACAGGTTAGAGTGAGTGAGGGGGGGCAGAGAAATTGAGTGGGCCGATGTCTTGCTGACAGTTTTCAATGAAAAGATTAAGAGCGGGTAAGAGGCCAGAGGGAGGGGTCCAGGTAGAGGGGGAATGCTGGAGGTGGGCGAATGGGTCCGCTGGCCTGGGGGTGGACTCTTGGTCAAAGAAGTGAGCCCGGAGGAGAAGGCGACAGAAGAAGAGCTCAACCTCATGCCGAGCACGGAACTCATTGATGTGGGGGCATGAGGGGATAAAACTGAGACCTTTGCTGAGTACAGAACGTTCAACATCAGAGAGGGGAAGATCAGAGGGTATAGTGAATACACGGCAAGGGGTCAGATCAGAAGGGATGGGGTCAGAAGGATGTGAAGGGGAGAAGGATCTGGAGGGGCGTTGGTACCCATCAGCTGCTGGAGCTTGCGTTCCTTAACACCTGAAAGGAAGAAAAAAAGTTTTTTGTTAATGCGTCGGATGAGACGAAGGATGAAATGAAACTGCGGAATAGAACAGCTTTGAGATAAGGTGAGGCGGTGCTGCTGGAGAGAAGGTGCAATGTGTACATATGGCGGCACATGGCACTGAGTGTGGATCTCAGGATGCGGCGAGAATAGCAGTCCGAGGAACATTGTATTTCTCGGAGATACCTGTAATCCTGGGTGGATTCAGAACATGATGGGTGAAACTTCAGTTGGAATCCACGTGGAATAAGTCGGAGCCGGAGACAGTCACTGAGGAAGGACATGTGGCTATGAAAACGAGTTTTGGTGGACACTTTATCAAACACCAGGAGGGAAACAGAATGCAATGAAGGTGAACAAGGTAAAAGAGACAAACGAAAATCCCGTCGGAGAGAAGAGCAGAACTTCTTCAAGGTAGGCATTCCTGGAAGAGAAGTTGCAGTGAATTAAACACTAAAATAAGAGCAAAATACTGCAGATGCTGGAAATCTGAAATAAAAACAAGAAATGATGGAAATACTCAGCAGGTCTGGCAGCATCTGTGCAGAGAGAAGCAGAGTTAACGTTTCAGGTCAGAGACTCTTCTTCAGAATTTGCTCAGTGTTGGTCTGATATTTCAGAAAACAAAAAACATTCTAATTTTTGACAATTGAAGGTGAAGTGATAATCATTTCAAATATTCCCATTTTCACTTTTAAAATTATTCTTGTCCATCTAATTTAATGAATATCTGCTTGAGTTTCTATGTGGCAGTGACATTGTAAATATTGTGGGATGATTCTCCATGATTCTACCTCTGTCAAAATCACAAAAGCTTTCTTCCCGGTATGAGGTTGTGCGAATTCACAAGAGATACTGACCAGACAGTAAACAGATTGAAAATAAATGGGTTTCAGTGATCACTTATTGAAAGTAAATGGTTTCATTGATTATTTAATGAAAGTAAATTGTTTCATCGATCACTTATTTAATGTAAACGGCACAGTGGCGCAGTGGTTAGCACTGCAGCCTCACAGCTCCAGCGACCCGGGTTCAATTCTGGGTACTGCCTGTGTGGAGTTTGCAAGTCCTCCCTGTGTCTGCGTGGGTTTCCTCAAGGTGCTCTGGTTTCCTCCCACATGCCAAAGACTTGCAGGTTGATAGGTTAATTGGCCATTATAAATTGCCCCTAGTATAGGTAGGTGGTAGGGAAATATAGGGACAGGTGGGGATGTGGTAGGAATATGGGATTAGTGTAGGATTAGTATAAATGGGTGGTTGATGGTCGGCACAGACTCGGTGGGCTGAAGGGCCTGTTTCAGTGCTGTATCTCTAAACTAAACTTATTGAAAGTAAAGGTTATTCAGTGATCCCTGATTGAAATTGAATGTGTTAAAAATAGGTTAGTGTCTCTGGATGGAGAAATGCCAAACAAAAGCTGTTATCACCTACTATTATTGCCAACAGTAATTTTGGGCCTATCACATACTTTATATTTATACCAAATTGTAAGTAATTATGTTTAGATTAAATGAAGTTATATCCAACTGTGGTTATAGCATCACCCTGCAATGACTATTTGTGTAGGTGTGTAAAATATAGCTGTACTAAAGGATATGAGTAGTACCAAGGTCTGTAGTGCCACAGAAGAGACGTAAAAAATAGAAAACCACATCCTCCTTCGACATTGGGTGTGGTGCCAATGAACAGGATTGCAAATGTTACACCTCTGTTCAAAAAATGGGAGAGGGATAAACCTGGCAACTACAGGCCAGTCAGCCTAACGGCAGTGGTGGAAAACTTTTAGAGATATTAATCCAGGGCAAAATCAATTGGCACTTGGAAAAAGCTGGTGAAAGCCAGCATTTATTTGTTAAATGTAAATTGCGTTTCACTAACTTGATTGAGTTCTTGATGGGAGTAATGGAGAGAGTAATGCAGTTGATACTATGGATATGGACTTTCAAAAAGCTTAGACTTGTTAGCAAAATCGAAGCCCTTTGGATTAAAGGGCCAGTGGCTGCATGGATACAAAATTGGCTCAGGAACAGAAAGCAGAGAGTAGTGGTGAACACTTGTTTTTCAGACTGGAGATAAATGTGCAGTGGTGGTCTCCAGGGGTCGCTGATATGACCACTTCTTTTATTGGTATATATTAATGAACTAGTCTTGGGTACACAGGACATAGGCTGGAATTTTACACTCCACCTGTGAGTGGGCTGGGAGGTGGGATGGTTGGGGATGCTGTGCCCATTGCCTACCTGCCTTTGCTGTATTTTACCAAAGGCAGGGGAGGCGGTGGGCAGCCTGCCCTCCCTTAGGCCAATTGATGCCCTTCAGTAGCCAATTAATGGCCACTGTGCCCCACAGAGGGCCCCCTCAGCAGTACAGGCTGCCCCGTTGGAAGACCCTCCTTGCAATTGATCCTTCTTCCCAGTGCCGGGGTTCAGATGATTGGCCCCGGTGAGCCCTGACCCTGCTTACCTTATTCTCCAGCCTCCATTGCTGGCTGTGTCTGGGCCTGCTGCAGTCTCAGCAGTGGCCACCACTCCCAGTCCTGCAGCTGGGACTGAAGAGCTGCCAGCCCTCTGATTGGCTACCAGCTCTTGGAGGCGGGACATCCTGCCTCAGAGGGGCAGAAGCCATGACCTCAGGCACTTAATTGCCTGAGCCATACTAGTGTTGTGGCTTCCAGACTTTCCAGCTGGTGGGTGGGGCCACCGCCTCCTCTTAAATCCCAGCCACAATTTCCAATTTTGCAGATACAAATTCAGAAATGTAATAAACAGTGAGAAGGATAGTAACAGACTTCAGGAGGACATAGATAGATTGGGCAGACACATGGAAAATGAAATTTCACACTTAGAAGTGTAAAGTGATTCATTCTGATAGGAAGAATGAGGGGAGGCTATAGGAACGAAATGAGATAATTTTAAAGAATGTGCAGGAATGGAGAGACGTGAGTGTTTATGTACATAAATCTTTGAAGGTAGTAAATAGAAGGTTACAAGTTGAGAAGGTTGTTCAAAAGGCTTTATAAATAAAGGCATAGAGTACATAAGAAAGGAGGTTATGCTATAGCTTGAGAAAACACTCGTTCGTCTCCAGATTTTGTTTTTATTCATTCCTGGGATGTAAGCATCGCTGGCAAGGCCAGCATTTATTGCCCATCCCTAATTACTCTTGAGAAGGTGGTGGTGAGCTACCTTCTTGACCTGCTGCAGTCGATATGGTGTAAGTACACCCACAGTGTTGTTAGGGAGGGAATTCCAGGATTTTGGCCCAGCAACAGTAAAAGAATGGCAATGTTGTTCCAAGTCAGGATGGTGTGTGACTTGGAGGAGATTTGCAGGTGGTGGTATTCCCATGCGTATGCTGGCTGCCCTTGTTCTTCTCGGTGGTAGACGTCGCAGGTTTGGAAGGTGCTGTCAAAGCAGCCTTGGTGAGATGCTGCAGTGCAGCTTGTAGATGGTAGCTGCAACGTTGTGTCCAATCCGGTTCTGGGCACCACACTTTGGGGAGGATGTCAAGGCTTTAGAGAGGTTACAGAGGAGATTCACTAGAATGGTACAAGGAGTGAAAGTCTTCACTGACATGGAGAGGCAAGAAAAACTGGTGTTGTTCTCCTGAGAACGGAGATTGTTAAGGCAAGTTCTCCCTGTGTCTGCATGGGTTTCCTCCGGGTGCTCTGGTTTCCTCCCACAGCCAAAAGACTTGCAGGTTGATAGGTAAATTGGCCATTATAAATTGTCCCTAGTATAGGTAGGTGGTAGGGGAATATAGGGACAGGTGAGGATGTGGTAGGAATATGAGATTACTGCAGGATTAGTATAAATGGGTGGTTAATGGTCGGCACAGACTCGGTGGGCTGAAGGGCCTTTTTCAGTGCTGTATCTCTAAATCTAAAAAAAAAATCTAAATCTTATAGACCAAATAAGGAGAAACTCTTTCCAGTGGCAGAAGGGCTAGTAACCAGGGTGCACAGCTTTAACGTAATTGGCAAAAGAACCAGAGGCGACATGGGGAAAAATATTATGCATTGAATAATTATGATCTGGAGTGCATTGCCTGAAAGGGGGGAGCAGGTTTAAATAATAACTTCAAAAGATAATTGGAGAAATTGGATAAATGCTTGAAGCTGAAAAAAATTGCAGGGCTATGGGGAAAGAGCAGGAGAGTGGACAGCTCTTTCAATGAACCAGCAAAGGCACGATGGCCCAAATGGCCTCCTTCTGTGCTGTATCGCTCTATAAAGGCCACAAATAAGAGAAACTTTGTTAGGAAACAAGGCCATTTGCAGCAACTGGTAATATTGTGAATAAGGATGGTAAAGGTTGCAAATAAGTAGTACAAAACAAATTTCACATTTTGCATCAGGTTGTAATATTAGAAGCAATTCTGTCTTTTTCCTGAACTATTATACATTCACTTACAGAAAGAGATTGGAATTAATGGTGTTAAGTTTCTTCTTGTTGATATGTGTGGGAGTAACACTGGAGCATTGTGACAGCTAAACATCATTGAATACTTATTAACCATGACGTGGTTTTGATGGGGAAATTACAGCAAAAAGCTAGAGCAGCAATCAGCTCCACAGAGCAGCAGTATATAATAAAGCAACAGTCTTGCCAAGCAAATACCAACCAACATTGCAGTCAACGTCTGGAAATGTAAAACAATATTCTCACCAAACATTTCAAGTGATTAGCGGAGCCTACATTAGCAGCACCCTCACCCACAGTAGGTTGGCATTGAAGCTTACAATAAGTATGTTGAGAATTTCTATTTACGGTTAAAATACATTCTTAAAATCATTTTTAACCTTGAGCCATGCCCTTGCCAATGAGATGATTCTTCTCCAATGTCCCTCCCTCCTATAATCTTTCTTGCCTCTTATTAATATTGGTTTAGACATTGCCCTGCTGATATAGACACTTCTATCCTTATTAAGCTTGAAACAGGCTGCCTCTAGGCTCTCTTTCCTCCCTGTGGCTTCACTGGGTTAAAATTAAGATGTATTCTTAATTCTCCATTCTTTAACTCATTTTTTCCCAAGACCCACAGAACTGTGGAACGCCTTATCTCTGACAGATTCCTCATTTTCCTATAATTCTCCAGCTTTTAACACACAATCTCTCATGATCTTTTGGATGTTAAACCAAGGCTCTCAGGTGGACCTAAAAGATCCCGTGTTACTATTTTCAGGAAGAGCAGGGGAGTTTTCCCTTGTCCTGGCCAATATTTATTCCTCAAACAAAATCTCTAAAAGCAAATTTCTCTTCTTTTGGGCCTCCTTATCTCGAGAGACAATGGATACGCGCCTGGAGGAGGTCAGTGGTTTGTGAAGCAGCGCCTGGAGTGGCTATAAAGGCCAATTCTGGAGTGACAGGCTCTTCCACAGGTGCTGCAGAGAAATTTGTTTGTTGGGGCTGTTGCACAGTTGGCTCTCCCCTTGCACCTCTGTCTTTTTTCCTGCCAACTACTAAGTCTCTTCGACTCGCCACAATTTAGCCCTGTCTTTATGGCTGCCCGCCAGCTCTGGCGAATGCTGGCAACTGACTCCCACGACTTGTGATCAATGTCATACGATTTCATGTCGCGTTTGCAGACGTCTTTATAACGGAGACATGGACGGCCGGTGGGTCTGATACCAGTGGCGAGCTCGCTGTACAATGTGTCTTTGGGGATCCTGCCATCTTCCATGCGGCTCACATGGCCAAGCCATCTCAAGCGCCGCTGACTCAGTAGTGTGTATAAGCTGGGGGTGTTGGCCGCTTCAAGGACTTCTGTGTTGGAGATATAGTCCTGCCACCTGATGCCAAGTATTCTCCGAAGGCAGCGAAGATGGAATGAATTGAGACGTCGCTCTTGGCTGGCATACGTTGTCCAGGCCTCGCTGCCGTAGAGCAAGGTACTGAGGACACAGGCCTGATACACTCGGACTTTTGTGTTCCGTGTCAGTGCGCCATTTTCCCACACTCTCTTGGCCAGTCTGGACATAGCAGTGGAAGCCTTACCCATGCGCTTGTTGATTTCTGCATCTAGAGACAGGTTACTGGTGATAGTTGAGCCTAGGTAGGTGAACTCTTGAACCACTTCCAGAGCGTGGTCGCCAATATTGATGGATGGAGCATTTCTGACATCCTGCCCCATGATGTTCGTTTTCTTGAGGCTGATGGTTAGGCCAAATTCATTGCAGGCAGACGCAAACCTGTCGATGAGACTCTGCAGGCATTCTTCAGTGTGAGATGTTAAAGCAGCATCGTCAGCAAAGAGGAGTTCTCTGATGAGGACTTTCCGTACTTTGGACTTCGCTCTTAGACGGGCAAGGTTGAACAACCTGCCCCCTGATCTTGTGTGGAGGAAAATTCCTTCTTCAGAGGATTTGAACGCATGTGAAAGCAGCAGGGAGAAGAAAATCCCAAAAAGTGTGGGTGCGAGAACACAGCCCTGTTTCACACCACTCAGGATAGGAAAGGGCTCTGATGAGGAGCCACCATGTTGAATTGTGCCTTTCATATTGTCATGGAATGAGGTTATGATACTTAGTAGCTTTGGTGGACATCCGATCTTTTCTAGTAGTCTGAAGAGACCACGTCTGCTGACGAGGTCAAAGGCTTTGGTGAGATCAATGAAAGCAATGTAGAGGGGCATCTGTTGTTCACGGCATTTCTCCTGTATCTGACGAAGGGAGAACAGCATGTCAATAGTCGATCTCTCTGCACGAAAGCCACACTGTGCCTCAGGGTAGACGCGCTCGGCCAGCTTCTGGAGCCTGTTCAGAGCGACTTGAGCAAAGACTTTCCCCACTATGCTGAGCAGGGAGATTCCACGGTAGTTGTTGCAGTCACCGCGGTCACCTTTGTTTTTATAGAGGGTGATGATGTTGGCATCGCGCATGTCCTGGGGTACTGCTCCCTCGTCCCAGCACAGGCATAGCAGTTCATGTAGTGCTGAGAGTATAGCAGGCTTGGCACTCTTGATTATTTCAGGGGTAATGCTGTCCTTCCCAGGGGCTTTTCCGCTGGCTAGGGAATCAATGGCATCACTGAGTTCCGATTTGGTTGGCTGTATGTCCAGCTCATCCATGACTGGTAGAGGCTGGGCTGCATTGAGGGCAGTCTCAGTGACAGCATTCTCCCTGGAGTACAGTTCTAGGTAGTGCTCAACCCAGCGGTCCATCTGTTTGCGTTGGTCAGTGATTATGTCCCCCGATTTAGATTTGAGGGGGGTGATCTTCTTGATGGTTGGCCCAAGAGCTCTCTTCATGCCATCATACATTCCTCTGATGTTTCCGGTGTCTGAGGCCAGCTGAATATGACTGCATAGGTGTTGCCAGTAGTCGTTTGCGCAACGCCTAGCTGTTCTTTGTGCAGTACTTCTGGCTGCTTTAAGTGCTGCGGATGTTAAATCGCTGGGGGCTTTCTTGTAGTTCAAAAGTGCAATGCGCTTAGCGGCTATGACAGGTTCCAGCTCTTTATTATGAGATTGAAACCAGTCTGCATTTCTCTTCGCACTTTTGCCGTAGGTGGTCAAAGCTGACTCATAGATGGCGTCTCTGATGTGGGCCCACTTGGTCTCAGCATCCCCTGTGGGAGTGTTTTGAAGGGCTGTTACAAGTGAATTTAGAAATTTTTGTAACAGCTGTGGGTGAGAAATTCTGCTCGTGTTGAAGCGCGGGTGGCCCTTCTGCTTGGAATGATGCAACTTCTTTGGTCTGAGTCTAACCTTGCTGCACACCAGGGAGTGGTCGGTGTCGCAGTCCGCACTGTGGAAGCTGCGTGTGATTTGAACACTGTTTAAGGCGGCTCGCCTTGTGACAATGAGGTCTAGCTGGTGCCAACGACGTGATCTTGGGTGCCTCCATGAAACCTGGTGACAGGGTTTAGTGTGAAAGAACGAGTTGGTGATGCAGAGGTTATGATAGGTACACAACTCAAGCAGTCTCTGCCCGTTCTCATTCATCCTTCCAACGCCATAGCGCCCAAGGCAGGAGGGCCATGAGTCATGGTCGGCCCCAACCCTGGCATTAAAGTCCCCCAGCAGGAATAGGTGTTCGGTGTTGGGGATGCTGCTAATGATGTTATGGAGTTGTTCATAGAACTGGTCTTTAGCTTCAGGTGCGGAGCAGAGTGTTGGAGCATAGATGCTGAGTAGGTGTACTGGACCAGAGGTGGTGAGCAGTCGGATGGACAGTATGCGTTCCGAGCCATTTGAGGGAGGCTCTATCATGCTGAGCAAGGAGTTTCTGATGGCGAAGCCCACTCCATGCTGTCTTGGTTCTTCAGGATCCCTGCCCTGCCAGAAGAAGGTGTAGTCTTGCTCTGCTAGAGAGCCACTCGCGGGGAGGCGAGTCTCCTGAAGTGCTGCAATGACCACATTGAATCTACTGAGCTCGTTGTTAATGATGGCGGTCTTCCGAGAATCGTTGATTTGTGTAAGGTCTTCCGACAGGCCAGGACACATAGTTCTGACGTTCCAGCTTGCAAAGCGAAGGGCTGGTACCTTCTTTCCTTTTTTCATGTTGTTTGGTGCGGTGTATCAGTCCACCTTTCGGGCAATGACCCTGAGCTCCAAGCACCCATTGAAGCAGGCAGACTGTGGCGGGACAGAACCTTATTGACCGGGGGCTGCCCGGTTTGAGGCGGGCGGTAGCTGTCCAGTGAGGTGCAATGACCTCTCCCACCGACAAAGGCAACCCGTGGCGCCCAGTTTCTACGCCAATTTATCTGGACTTATAACCCGTAACTGCTGCCTTCCGTGTTGTTTTAGTCGCTGTGAGGCAACTATGGAGTGACCTCTCCATGGCGCATGCCTGGGCAAATTTATGGAGGTTGAGAGTTGCCCAGTCGTCAAAACCCCCCTCTCGGCCTTTCTGGTGGGGTCCAAAGGAGTGCAGGACACGACGTTTGGCACCAGTATGGCTGCAGGAACTGCCGGAAACATGCCAAAGGTGACACATGACCGCCTACGGGGTTCCGCTCCGGATTTTCTGTTAGGGTTTACTCCCTTAGCCTTGGTCTCTCCCGAGACGCCCACAAGGCAGTGGGGTTGTTGGGGCCCCTACACAGGTGTAGGATGGTGCCGGTGGGAGGAGGGGATGCAAGGGGGAGGGGTAGAGGGAGGGGGTGGGGGGGGGTGCAGGGGAAGGGGGTGCGGGGTGAAGATGGTGCGAGGGGGGGGCGGGCTGGGACGGGGTTGTGAGGGGGTGAGCTGAGAGGGTGGAGCAGGGAAGGGGACGGGGGTGGGGGGGGGTGGAAGGGGGGTAAAGGGGGGGGAGGGGGGGTGGAATCTGGTGCAGGTAATAAGCCATTTCCTCAGTGCCCACCATCGACGTCCGGAAAGCTCATCCACGTCCTTCTGGAGGTGAAGCATCATTTGGCAGACTTAGAGGTGATTACATTTGCTAAGGGTTTTTTCTTTTTGCAGTGGTTTAAATAAAGGCATGCAGTATTGCCGACAGTGCGCTGCAGATGCTCTCCGAGCCATCTCCCGCGGGCGCTTTGAAGTTGCGGCCGGGGGGGCCGTTCGTGGATGTTTTGGGTGTTCGGGGCACCTTTTCACAGGACTTCTCTCGGGTCCCGCAGCTCCTTCTTCACCTCAATGGACTTACCGCATACCGTGGCTGCAGACACTCTGGACTGTGAAGACAGCAGGATCGGAGATTGAAGTATCGGCAGCTGTGCTCGTCAGTTTCATCCGGATCAATTTCATTGAGAAAACAAAGAGCAGGTGTGGCTGGGGGAGGGCAGTGGGCCCAGGTAACATACACTAAACTAACTGTTAACTTTTAGATAGGGCTAAAATGAACTGATTTAAAGAGCCAGGGGAATTTAAACAGTTTAAGAGGGCAGATTGGGGGAGAAAACGTTAGGGATGGGAGCAGATGGCCATGGATAGAGTTGAACAGCAAGGGAGCTTCCTAGGGAGCTTCCAGCCCAGGAGCCATCTTGAACCATCTTGAACCAAGCCATCTTGAACAAAAAGCAAATTATTTGCTAATTATTTATAGGAACTTGCTGTGTGCAAATTGGCTGCCATGTTTCCTACATGACAACAGCAACTGGATGTGAAGAAGTACTTCATTCACTGTGAACTGCTTTGGGACATCCTGGCACTATATAAATGCTCTTTCTTCCTTTCTTACCACCACTTTCTGTCCTGTATTTCAGCTTTACTCCTATCTTTTTAATCTTGGCAGTGTGCCACACCATGAATCTTTGCCTTAGTTTCTAAGTCAACACAGCAAATGCCAGCACAATGGGTGTTGTGATTGATGCTTTAAAGGTAGAATTTTGGCATAACATTTACAGTTGGGATATTTGAAAAGTGATTTATTCCCTTTGGCATTGACCACGAGATTTAATTAGCTAAGGTACTGTTGAAAGCTGAATAAAAAGACAGGGAGAAAATCTTAACAGCATTAGAAATGAACAGGCCCACGCACTGAATGTCATTTTTTTATTTGCTAAACAACTTGTTTGATTATGATGAGCAAAGAATTTTATGAGGTGCCAAAGTTGGACATTTGAATTTAATAAATTTGGAAGGTTTTCGTTGTTTAGACTTGGTTGACGGTGGTTCCAACAAGGCTGAATTTATCATCCATCTTTAATGTCCTTGAGAGCATCAATAATTAATCACAGAGTTTAAGACTGGAGTCACCTGTAAACCAGAGCAGATTGGGGTGTCAGATTCCCTACCCCAAAGGCCATTAAAGAAAGAACCAACTTTTATATAGCACCTTTTATAGCCTCAGGAATCCCAAAGCACTTTATAACAAATGAAGTACTTTTGAAGATGTAATGTAAGTAATAAAACAGCCAATATGCACACAGCAAGGTCCCACAAACAACAATGAGATAATCTGTTTTTAGAGATGTTTGAGCGATAAATATTGGCCCAGACACTGGCGAGCACTCCCATGCTGTTCTTCAAACAATGCCCTGGATTCTTTGAAATCCGTCTGATAGGGCAGGCAGGGCTTTGCTTTAACATCACATCTGCAAGCACCTGTGACAAATGTAATACTTTGGGAGAGTGTCAGTCTAGATTTTGGATCTCAGGTCTCCAAAGCACAACTTGAAACACACAATCTTCTGACTCAGAGGCAAGCATACTACCAACTGAATCATGGAAAACATTGGCACATTCTATAATACAGCGGGAATCATGGACATTGCTTCCTGTTACTAGCCAACATGTTATGAGATCGATTGAGTTCAATTTCACAACTAGCTATGGTAAAATTCAAACTCATGACCTCTGGCTTGCTAGTCTCGGATCACAGTAACTATTCCAAAGACTCAAAACATCCCTATAATAAAAATCAGACATCTTCTTTGGCCTCTTTGTCTCGAGACACAATGGGTAAGCGCCTAGAGGTGGTCAGTGGTTTGTGGAGCAGCGCCTGGAGTGGCGATAAAGGCCGATTCTAGAGTAACAGACTCTTCCACAGGCGCTGCTGATAAAATTGGTTGTCGGGGCTGTTACGCAGTTGGCTCTCTCGTTGCACTTCTGTCTTTTTTCCTGCCAACTGCTAAGTCTCTTTGACTCGCCACTCAATAGCCCCGCCTTTATGGCTGTCCGCAAGCTCTGGCGATCACTGGCAACTGACTCCCACGATTTGTGGTCAATGTCACAGGACTTCATGTCGCGTTTGCAGACATCTTTAAAGCGGAGACATGAACGGCCAGTGGGTCTGATACCAGTGACGAGCTCGCTGTACAATGCGTCCTTGGGGATCCTGCCATCTTCCATGCGGCTCACATGGCCAAACCATCTCATGCGTCGTTGGCTCAGTAGGGTGTATATGCTGGGGATGGCCGCCTCAAGGACTTCTGCGTTGGAGATACGGTCCTGCCACCTGATGCCAAGGATTCTGCAGAGGCAGCGAAGATGGAATGAATTAAGACATCGCTGTTGGCTGACATACATTGTCCAGGCCTCACTGCCGTAGAACAAGGTACTGAGGACACAAGCTTGAAATACTCTGACTTTTGTGTTCCGTGTCAGTGCGCCATTTTCCCACACCCTCTTGGCCAGTCTGGACATTTCAGCGGACGCCTTTCCCATGCACTTGTTGATTTCTGCATCGAGAGACAAGTTACTGGTGATAGTTGAGCCTAGGTAGGTGAACTCTTGAACCACTTCCAGAGCATGGTCGCCGATATTGATGAATGGAACATTTCTGATGTCCTGTCCCACGATGTTAGTTTTCTTGAGGCTGATGGTTAGGCCAAATTTGTTGCAAGCATCCACAATCCTGTCAATGAGTCTCTGCAGACACTCTTCTGTGCGGAATGTTAATGCAGCATTGTCAGCAAAGAGGAGTTCCCTGATGAGGAATTTCCGTACTTTGGTCTTCGCTCTAAGACGGGCAAGGTTGAACAACCTGCCATCTGATCTTGTGTAGAGTAAAATTCATTCTTCTGAAGACTTGAACACATGTGAGAGCAGCAGTGAGAAGAAGATCCCAAACAGTGTAGGTGCAAGAACACAGCCCTGTTTCACACCACTCAGGATAGGAAAGGAGTCTGATAAGGCACCGCTGTGCTGAATTGTGCCTTTCATATTGTCATGGAATGAGGTGATGATACTTAGTAGCTTTGGTGGACATCCGATCTTTGCTCGTAGTCTGAAGAGACCACGTCTGCTGACGAGGTCAAAGGCTTTGATGAGATCTATGAAAGCAACATAGAGGGACATCTATTGTTTGTGGCATTTCTCCTGTAGTTGGCGAAGGGAGAACAGCATGTCAATGGTGGACCTCTCTGCTCGAAAGCCACACTGTGCCTCAGCGTAGACACACTCAGCCAGCTTCTGGAGTCTGTTTAAAAAGACTTTCCCCACTATGCTGAGCAGGGAGATTCCACGGTAGTTGTTGCAGTTACCGCGGTCACCCTTGTTCTTATAGAGGGTGATGATATTGGCATCGCGCATGTCCTGTGGTACTGCTCCCTCGTCCCAGCACAGGCATAGCAGTTCATGGAGTTCTGAGAGTATAGCAGGCTTGGCACTCTTGATTATTTCAGGGCTAATGCCATCCTTTCCAGGGGCTTTTCCACTGGCTAGAGAATCGATGGCATCACTGAGTTCCGATTTTGTTGGCTGTTCTTACAGCTCATCCATGACTCGCAGAGACTGGGCTGCATTGAGGGCGGTATCAGTGACAACATTTTCCCTGGAGTACAGTTCTAGGTAGTGCTCCACCCAGCAGTCCATTTGCTTGTGTTGGCCAGTGATCGTTTCCCCTGATTTAGACTTGAGGGGAGCGATCTTCTTGATGGTTGGCCCAAAAGCTCTCTTAATGCCATCATACATTCCTCTGATGTTTCTGGTGTTGGAGGCCAACTGAATATGACTGCATAGGTGTTGCAGGTAGTCACTTGCACAGGCTGTTCTTTGTGCAGCGTTTCTGGCTACTTTAAGTGCTATGGATGTTAACTCGCTGGGGGCTTTCTTGTAGTTCAACAGTGCAGTGCGCTTAGCAGCTATGACAGGTTCCAGCTCTTCAAAGTGAGATTGAAACCAGTCTGCATTCTGCTTCTCACGTTTGCCAAAGGTGGTCATTGCTGAGCCATACATAGAGTCAGACATAGAGTCAGACATATCAGGCTGCTAATTGACCTAATTTCTACTTCAGGAATATTTACAGCTTTGGATATCCTAAAGTAGAGCTTCTGGTCGGGAGTCAATCATGGCATGATAATCATTCCACCAGCTTAGGCATTTGTCTTCAGCCAGCGATAGTAACTGTGAATTATAATAACAACAATTATTTATAAAGAACCTTTATTGGAGAAAAACATAAGAACAGAAGAAACAGGATCAGGAAAAGGTTGTATGGCCCCTCGAGCCAGTTCTGCCATTCAATAAGATCATGGCTGATCTTCTACCTCAACTCTACTTTCCCACTCTATCCCCATTGAACTCCTAAATTCCTTCACAAAGATGTAATGGACAAAAAAATGGATGCAAAACAAAGAAAATGTTGCTATGAGAGTGATCCAAAGCTTGGTCAAAGAGATAGGTTTTAAACAAGAGGAAGATGGAGAGATGGATAAGGTTTAGGAAGGAAATTCCAGAGCATTAACAAGACAGTTAAAGACACAGCCGACAATTGTGGGGGTGAAACAAAGGGTTGAAAACACACAGAGGGGGAATTTTATGCTCTCCCCACAGTGGATTTGGAGGCGGGGAGAGCATAAAATTGGGTGGGATGGTGGCAGGGGGCAAAATTTAGTCTGGGGCAGGAAGGCCTGTGATGGCCTTCCCACCCCGCTGCCAATTGAGGCCCGTAACTGGGCAATTAACCCCCAATTAAAGGCCTCTTTCCGCTGCGGCCGCAATTAGTTGTGTGGCGAGAGGCCCTGTCGCTGCACGGGAAGCACAGCACGAAAATTGTGTGGGCTGCTTCTCAACTCCGGGGTGGTGGTGGGGGTGGTGTCCCTCATTAAAAGGCACTTAGTGCCTGAACGAGGAACCCAGCATCAGGAAGGGGTGGGGGGGGGCCCCGCTGAGAACTACCCCCTTGCCCTTGCCGCTGACCCTCCTCCCCTGTGACCCCCATCCCGCGAGAACCTTTCCACCCTAACCTACCTGAGGCCTGGTTCCAGTGACGCTCCTCAGCCTCCAACAGGTGCACTTGCAGCAGTAGCCACTGCATCCGCGGTGGCGCTGCAACTGCTGGCCTCTGATTGGCTGACAGTTCTGCAAGGGTGGAACTTCCTGCACCAGGGTCCTTGATGCTGTGGAAAGCCCACTGCTGTTCACTTAAGTGCCTAATTGGCACTAAATTCGGCAGGCCTTCTGTATAAGATGCGATACAGGGATCTTGGCCTTGGTTTCTCTGGATGTCGAGAACTCCACCGCCAGGATAATATTCCCCCCAGAGTTGGAGGAATGCAGAGTTTGGAAGAGAGAGGGAGTCGGGAATGTAGTTTAGGACTAGAGGAAGTTACAGAGATAGAAATGCAAATTTGCAAAAGTTAAATGAGAGCTAAAATGTGCGTGACTGCCTTGTTGGCTGTTAGGCATTATGTCAGCACACTGCTGCCAAAAAAGCTATGCAGTTTGAGGACTTCTCTTGCACTGAACATTTAGGGCAGAAAAATTTCATCAAAATGTAACTTTTCATATGTTAGAATTTGGCAGCAGAGTGCCGTTAAATGTTCAATACTGAATTGAGCCGGCATAATTAAACTTTAGCATGATAAATTAGCCTTTGCACTCTTGTAGGTATATACTTTGATTAAGTTTGCCCCAAATCCCAGGACTGTGCAGTAATCGAAGGCCAGATACTTGACGTGTCAGATATCAGACAGTTCTCTGGCAGCAGTTGCATGTGTTTAGCACGGAACCATTTGCACTGACAACTTTCAGCGAGTAAAACTCAAATTACTGCAGTAACTAGGATGAAATTATCCAGATTTATCATCTTAATTAAGGAGGGAACACTCTCTTAAGCCACACAAATGATGTGACTTTACTAAAATGTAGATTAACAAGAAGATTTGGAAACAGAATAAAGAGAAATAATTATGAAGAGAACAATGCCGAAAACAAAGGGAAGATAAAGTAACAGATTCAACATTTTAATGTTAGTTGAAACAATTTTTATGTAGTCATCGACCTTCCATGATATTGATCAGAGACAAATTCTTTAAAAAATCATGAATTTGCCCCTATTTTAACTGCCACTAGTTGGCAGAAACAGTTAAATTAATGCCACCCTCATCAATTCAGCTGCCTTTACACCATGTTTTTTTATTTGTTCATGTGATGTGTGTGTCGCTGGCTAGGCCAGCATTTATTGCCCATCCCTAATTGCCCTTCCGAAGGTGGTGGTGAGCTGCCTTCTTGAACTGCTGCAGTCCTTGTGAGGTAGGTACCCCCACAGAGCTGTTCGGAAGGGAGTTCCAGGATTTTGACCCAGCAACAATGAAGGAACAGCAATATAGTTCCAAGTTAGGATGGTGTGTGGCTTGGAGGGGAACTTGCAGGTGGTGGTATTCCCATGCATCTGCTGCCCTTGTCCTTCTAGGTGGTAGAGGTCGCGGGTTTAGAAGCTGCTGTTTAAGGAGCCTTGGTGCTTTGCTGTAGTGCATCTTGTAGATGGTACACACTGCTGTCACTGTGCATCAGTGGTGGAGGGAGTGAATGTTTCTAGATGCGGTGCCAATCAAGCAGGCTGCTTTGTCCTGGATGGTGTCGAGCTTCTTGAGTGTTGTTGGAGCTGCACCCATCCAGGCAAGTGGAGAGTATTCCATCACACTCCTGACTTGTGCCTTGTAGATGGTGGACAGGCTTTGGGAGTCAGGAGGTGAGTTACTCGCTGCAGGACTCCTAGCCTCAGACCTGCTCTTGTAGCAACAGTATTTATATGACTACTCCGGTTAAGTTTCTGGTCAATGGTAACCCCTAGGATGTTGTTGGTGGGGGGATTCAGCGATCTTAATGCCATTGAATGTCGAGGGGAGATGGTTAGATTCTTTCTTATTGGAGATGGTCATTGCCTGGCACTTGTGTGGTGCGAATATGTCCCATTATTAACCCTCTCCTTTGAGTAGGCGAGCAAGACAACCACAGGAATTATATTTTAATCATGCTGATTGTCAACTGGACCCGATGTGCAATTTTCATTGAAGGCCTGAGTGGGACAGGGGCCTGAGTGGGACATTGTCAGCTACCCCTTCAGGTAAGCCTGTTGGGAGACAGATCTCAGGCCTGAAGAGACCTAGAAGGTCAGTTTAAAAGTTTTATTGTAGATTTCTTTGTGGGCCAAGATGGGCTGGTGTGCCCTTCCAGACTTCCCGATCTTCACCTATACTTCTCCCCTCACAATCTTTGCCAGAGGCTTCCTTCCCCTTCTCAATCCATGCTGACAGCCTCCCCACTTCCCGAACCCTGCTGACAGCCTTCCCGATTCCTAATCCCTGCCCACAGTCTTTTCCCCTTCCTGATTCCAAATCCCTGCTGAAATATGCAGAGCTATGGGAAAAGAGCAAGCTGTGAGATGAACGGGATTGCTTTTTCAAAGAGATGGCACAGGCACAATGGGCCGAATGGTTCCATGATTTAAAAAAATAAACAGAAAATGCCAAAAATACATAGCAATGTTGCATAAGACGAGTAAGGACAGAGATGAGTAAGTACATAGCAGGTCAGTCAACATGGGTGAAAGGAAAGCTAAGTTGACATTCTGAGGGGAATTCTTTATAACGATTGTTTTGTTGCGCTGTGTGTGTAAACTGCAGTCACCCAAAACCAGCAATAATCAGAATAAAAGCACTAATCGACATGGGTCTGTTGAACCAAATGGCCCGTTTCTGTGCTGTAGTTATGATGTAAAATGAAATAATTCTGGAGCTCTCTATGATAAGTATACAGGAATCCCAGAGATGGTCAGAAACTGGTGGAGGACAAGTTCAACTCTGCTGTGCCTGTTTCGCGGGTTCCACATGGTGGAAGAAAAGCACTAATTTCAAGGTGGTCCTTAAAGGGACTGCTGGAGGCCACCATCAGAAACGACAAGTATTTTCCTTTAAACTTATCTTAATATGAGGCCTAAATTTGATTAAGCCTCAGGACACAAACTTCTTCCCTGCTCTTCCAGTCCCCCGCCCTCACTTCCAAATGAAATTCTCGAGACAATCTGCTATAATGTACAGAGCGGCCAGACATATAAATCAGCAGACAGCAGGAAGTTTATGTGCTGCCTGCATCCCTACAAACAGATGCAAGTTAATCATGGATCACAATCCCTGTCCTGGATTGCCAACCTTATCCAATTTCCCCCCTATCACCTCAGCACTCCTTAAAGTATCAGACTTGAATATGTTCTCAAGCCGATAGTGGGACTTGAACCCTCAACTCTCCTGAATGAGAGGCAAATGTGGTATCTTTCAGCCAGGATGACAACTTGCTGTCACGCTTTTATACAAATGATTCACAGCTCCCATGTGATATTCCTATGATCTGTTTTACATTACGTGAACTGTATGTAAATCTAGTTACCAGCAAAAGGTATCTCAGAGATTGTAAATATTTGAATGCAATTTGTCAGCATCGCTCAGTGATTTGATTGTGTCCTTTTAATCGCAACTAAAGGTCAATTTACATTTAGTGGCTGTGACACAAGCTTTGGAATGAATTCTCCAAGGGAACCACGAAGAGGAATATAACTTCATCAAACTCAAATGACTTTCACTGAGCCTGCAGCAGAAATCAATAAAAGTAGATTACATTGCATTGCATTTGCATTTGTAGATGTGTGTCTTATGAGCAGTTGCCAGTGTATATCTGTTTACAGAATGTCATCACTACTGTGGTCTTATCTTTCCTCTAAGCTATGCCTGTGCGTGGACACCCAGTAGCCCGGAAAGTACCGCACTGGCCGCTCACAAGTTGTCTTATTTAAGATACTGCATGTCTGTGGCCACGCAAAAAAAATTGAATTTAAATTAAATTTAAAATGCTCCTTAAAATCTCCCTCTTTGACCAACTGTTTGGTGACCTAATGTTTCCTCTTTCGGCTCAATTTATGTTTGATTACACTCCTATGAAAGGAAGAAGTATTTTTTCCCATTTTGCGCCATTCCACCACTTGCAGTACTTACTGGCCTTCAATATAACAAGGCACTATACCTACCTGCCTTGTTCACCCCATTCTTGAATTGAATTTTTTGATGAAGTAACAGAGACAGTTGATGAAGGAAATGCAGTGGATGTTCTTTATATGGATTTTAAGAAAGCTTTTGATAAGGTATCACATAAAAGGCTGGTTAACAAAATTGAGGCTCATGGAATAGAAGGGTCAGTATCCAATTGAATAAAAAAAAATTAGCTTAAGGACAGAAAACAGCAAGTCATGTTAAATGGTTGCTTTTCAGACTGGAGGATAGCAGACAGTGATGTTCCCCAAGGGTCAGTGCTGGGACCACTGCTTTTCTGATCTATATAAATGACTTGGATCTCGGAATACAGAGTCGAATCTCAAAATTTGCCGATGACACCAAACTTGGAGGTGCGGCAAACAGTGAGGATGATATGAACCGCCTGCAACAGGACATAGATAGGCTAGCAATGCATGTGCATCGATCTTTGAAGGTGGCAGGACATATTGATCAGCGGTAGTGGTGATAGTGCGAGCCAGGGGGCAGCCGGGAAGGTAAGTTTCACTATAAAGTACTTAGCTGGCGATTCGGCAACTTCCTTTTGAGCAGCGGGAGCGCGAGCCAGGGGGCAGCCGGGAAGGTAAGTTTCACTATAAAGTACTTAGCTGGCGATTCGGCAACTTCCTTTTGAGCAGCGGGAGCGGTGAGAGCGCGAGCCAGGGGGCAGCCGGGAAGGTAAGTTGAACTATAAAGTACTTACCTCGTGATTCGGCGGACGCGGACATGGGGACTGCTGGGTAAGTGAACTTATATATTCGGGCAGTGGCTAAACCCGAAACACTACACGTGTAGTGTCTCCCACCCATCCTCCTCCTCTAACCAAAAAAAAAGGACTCTTGTGTGGAGGGTTTGGTAAGGTAAGGTTTTCCTTTATTTGTTTTTATTCTCTGTTGTCAATTTAGAGCAGAGCGGATGGAAGCTAGGGCAGTTGCATGCTCCTCTTGCAGGATGTGGGAGGTAAAGGTCACCACTTGTGTCCCTGCTGACTTCACCTGTGAGAAGTGCACCCAACTCCAGCTCCTCACAGACTGCGTTAGGGAACTGGAGCTGGAGCTGGATGAACTTCGGAACATGCGGGAGGCTGAGGGGGTGATAGAGAGCAGTTATAGGGAAGTAGTGACACCTAAGTTACAGGATAAAGGTAGCTGGGTGACCGTCAGGGGAGGGAAAGGGAATAGGCGCACAGTGCAGGGACCCCCTGTGGCCGTTTCCCTCAATAATAAGTATACCGTTTTGGATACGGTTGGGGGGGAACGACCCACCAGGGGAAAGCCAAAGCAGCCAGGTCTCTGGCACTGAGCCTGGCTCTGCGGCTCAGAAGGGAAGGGGGGAGAATAGGAGAGCGATAGTGGTAGGAGATTCAATTGTTAGAGGAACAGACAGGATATTCTGTGGTCGTGAAAGAGACTCCCGGATAGTATGTTGCCTCCCGGGTGCCAGGGTCAGGGATGTCTCGGATCGAGTCTACAGGATTCTTAAGGGGGAGGGGGAGCAGCCAGAAGTTGTGGTACACATCGGTACCAATGACGTAGCGAGGAAAAGGGATGAGGACCTGAAAAGCGAATATAGGGAGTTAGGTTGGAAGCTAAATGGCAGGACGAGCAGAGTAGTAATCTCAGGATTGATACCGGTGCCATGTGCCAGTGAGGCTAGAAACAGAGAGCGAGTGCAGCTGAACACGTGGCTACAGAGCTGGTGTAGGAGGGAGGGCTTCAGATATGTGGATCATTGGGATACCTTCTGGGGAAGGTGGGACCTGTACAAGAAGGACGGGTTGCATCTGAACTGGAGGGGCACCAATATCCTGGGCGGGAGGTTTGCTAGAGCTCTTCGGGAGGGTTTAAACTAGTTTGGCAGGGGGATGGGAACCGGACCTACGGAACAGTGGATGGGGTAGCTGTTGAACAGGCAGATACAGAGTGCAGAGAGTCTGTGAGGAAGGTTAGACAGTTGACAGGGCAAAGTTGCAGCCAGTATGATGGGTTGAAATGTGTCTATTTTAACGCAAGAAGTGTCAGGAATAAGGGTGATGAACTTAGAGCAGGGATCAGTACTTGGAGCTATGATGTTGTGGCCATTACAGAGACTTGGATATCACAGGGGCAGGAATGGATGTTGGTTGTTCCGGGGTTTAGATGTTTCAAAAGGAATAGGGAGGGAGGTAAAAGAGGTGGGGGAGTGGCATTGCTAATCAGGGATAGTATCACAGCTGCAGAAAGGGAGGTCATCGAGGAGGGTTTGTCTACTGAGTCATTATGGGTGGAAGTCAGAAACAGGAAAGAAGCAGTCACTTTATTGGGAGTTTTCTATAGACCCCCCCAAGAGCAACAGAGACAAAGAGGAACAGATTGGGAGGCAGATTTTGGAAAGGTGCAGAAGTAACAGGATTGTTGTCATGGGTGACTTCGACTTCCCTAATATTGATTGGAACCTCCTTAGTGCAAATAGTTTGGATGGAGCAGTTTTTGTCAGGTGTGTCCAGGAAGGTTTCCTGACTCAATATGTAGACAGGCCGACTAGAGGGGAGGCTATGTTGGATTTGGTGCTTGGCAACGAACCAGGCCTGGTGGCAGATCTCTCGGTGGGAGAGCATTTCGGTGATAGTGATCACAACTCCCTGCCCTTTACTATAGTCATGGAGAGGGACAGGAGCAGACGGGATGGGAAAATATTTAATTGGGGGAGGGGGAATTACAATGCTATTAGGCAGGAACTGGGGAGCATAAGTTGGGAACAGCTGTTCTCAGGGAAATGCACGACAGAAATGTGGAGGTTGTTTAGGGAGCACTTGCTGCGACTGCTGGATAGGTTTGTCCCGATGAGGCAAGGAAGGGATGGTAGGGTGAAGGAACCTTGTATGACAAGAGATGTGGAACAGCTAGTCAAGAGGAAGAAGGAAGCTTACTTAAGGTTGAGGAAGCAAGGATCAAACAGGGCTCTAGAGGGTTACCAGGTAGCCAGGAAGGAACAGAAGAATGGACTTAGGAGAGCTAGAAGGGAACATGAAAAAGTCTTGGCGGGTAGGATTAAGGAAATTCCCAAGGCGTTCTACACTTATGTGAGAAACAAGAGGATGGCCAGAGTGTGGGTAGGGCCAATCAGGGATAGTGGAGGGAACTTGTGCCTGGAGTTGGAGGAGGTAGGGGAGGTTCTAAATGAATACTTTGCTTCAGTATTCACTAGTGAGAGGGACCTGGTCGTTTGTGAGGACAGCGTGAAACAGGCTGATATGCTCGAACAGGTTGATGTTAAGAGGGAGGATGTGCTGGAAATTTTGAAAGACATGAGGACAGATAAGTCCCCCGGGGCCAGACGGGATATACCCAAGGATATTAAGGGAAGCGAGGGAAGAGATTGCCGCGCCTTTGGCAATGATCTTTGCATCCTCACTGTCCACTGGAGTAGTACTGGATGATTGGAGGGTGGCAAATGTTGTTCCCTTGTTCAAGAAAGGGAATAGGGATAATCCTGGGAATTATAGACCAGTCAGTCTTACGTCAGTAGTGGGCAAATTATTGGAGAGGATTCTGAGAGACAGGATTTATGATTATTTGGAAAAGCATAGTTTGATTAGAGATAGTCAGCATGGCTTTGTGAGGGGCAGGTCATGCCTCACAAGCTTTATTGAATTCTTTGAAGATGTGACAAAACACATTGATAAAGGAAGAGCAGTGGATGTGGTGTATATGGATTTTAGCAAGGCGTTTGATAAGATTCCCCATGGTAGGCTCATTCAGAAAGTAAGGAGGCTTTTCTCATTGGAGCGAAGAAGGATGAGAGGTGACTTGATAGAGGGGTACAAGATGATGAGAGGCATAGATAGAGTGGATAGCCAGAGACCTTTTCCCAGGGTGGAAAGGGCTATCACCAGGGGGCATGATTTTAAGGTGATTGGAGGAAGGTTTCGGGGAGATGTCAGAGGTAGGTTCTTTACACAGAGAGTGGTGGGTGCGTGGAATGCGCTGCCAGCGGTGGTAGTAGAAGCAGATACATTAAGGGCATTTAAGCGACTCTTGGATCGGTACATGGATGATAGTAGAATGAAGGGTATGTAGGTAGTTTGATCTTAGTGTAGGTTAAATGTTCGGCACAACATCGTGGGCCGAAGAGCTTGTACTGTGCTGTACTGTTCTATGTTCTATGTGACAAAACACATTGATGAAGGAAGAGCAGTGGATGTGGTGTTATGGATTTTCGCAAGGCGTTTGATAAGGTTCCCCATGGTAGGCTCATTCAGAAAGTAAGGAGGCATGGGATACAGGGAAAGTTGGCTGTCTGGATACAGAATTGGCTGGCCCATAGAAGAAAGAGGGTGGTAGTAGATGAAAAGTATTCAGCCTGGAGCTCGGTGACCAGTGGTGTTCCACAAGGATCTGTTCTGGGACCTCTGCTCTTTGTGATTTTTATAAATGACTTGGATCAGGAAGTGGAAGGCTGGGTAAGTAAGTTTGCCGATGACACGAAGGTTACTGGAGTTGTGGATAGTGTGGAAGGCTGTTGTAGGTTGCAACGAGACATTGATAGGATGCAGAGCTGGGCTGAGAAGTGGCAGATGGAGTTCAACCTGGAAAAATGTGAAGTGATTCATTTTGGAAGGTCGAATTTGAATGCAGAATACAGGCTTAAAGACAGGATTCTCGGTAGTGTGGAGGAACAGAGGGATCTTGGGGTCCATGTCCATAGATCGCTCAAAGTTGCCACCCAAGTTGATAAGGTTGTTAAGAAGGCGTATGGTGTGTCGGCTTTCATTAACAGGGGGATTGCGTTTAAGAGCCGCGAGGTTATGCTGCAGCTCTATAAAGCCCTGGTTAGACCACACTTGGAATATTGTGTTCAGTTCTGGTTGCCTCATTATAGGAAGGATGTGGAAGCTTTAGCGAGGGTGCAGAGGAGATTTACCAAGATGCTGCCTGGATGGAGGGCATGTCTTACGAAGAAAGGTTGAGGGTGCTTGGGCTTTTCTCATTGGAACAAAGAAGGATGAGAGGTGACTTGATAGAAGGGTAGAAGATGATGAGAGGCATAGATAGAGTGGATAGCCAGAGACTTTTTCCCAGGGTGGAAAGGGCTATCACCAGGGGGCATAATTTTAAGGTGATGGGAGGAAGGTTTCGGGGAGATGTCAGAGGTAGGTTCTTTACACAGAGAGTGCTGGGTGCATGGAATGCACTGCCAGCGGTGGTAGTAGAAGCAAATACATTAGGGACATTTAAGCGACTCTTGGATAGGTACATGGATGATAGTAGAATGAAGGGTATGTAGGTAGTTTGATCTTAGAGTAGGTTAAATGTTCGGCACAACATCGTGGGCCGAAGGGCCTGTACTGTGCTGTACTGTTCTATGTTCTATATTGAGAGAGTGGTTAGTAAAGCATATGGGATCTTCATAAACAGAGACATTGAGTACCAAAGCAGGGAGGTTTTACTGAACCTTTATAAAGCTCTGGTTAGGCACCAACTAGAGAATTGCACCCTGTTTTGGTCACCACACTTCAGGAAGGATGTTAGGGTCCTTGAGAGGGTGCAGAGGAGATTTACCAGAATGATGCCAGGAATGGAGGGTTTTAGTTCCAAGGTTAGGTTGGAAAAACTGGTGTTGTTCTCTTTCGAACAAAGGAGATTGGTACAAGATTTAATAGAAATGTACAAGATTAAGTCAGGCTTAGATAAGTTAAACAACAAAAAACTGTTCCCATTAACTAATGGTACAAGGACCAGGGAACACAGATTGAAGGTTTTGGGCAAGAGATGCAAGGGGAGTATGAAGAAGTTATTTTTATGCAGCGTGTGGTAATGACCTGGAACTCACAGCCCATAAGGGTGGTGGAAGCAGAGTCAATCAATGACTTCAAAAGGAAGTTGGGTGGCCACTTGAAGGAAATAGGGCCTCGGGAATTGAGCATGGGAGTGGGACTGACTGAATAACTCTGTGGAGAGCTGGCATGGACTCAATGGGCCGAATACCCTCCTTCTGTGCTGTAAATGACTATGACTCTTAATGAGTGAGCTGACTGTCACAGTAACACTCAGCTATTCAGTCTCAGTTCAGTCATTTTTCAGCAAGTTTGCCTGACGGGTCAAGGCCTATAGTGTGGAATGCCACTAATGTTTACAACAGTAGGAGAGTAAGCAAGGTAGTTGAGGAAGTTGTGGCTAACTGATGCCAAATAGGGTTATAAAAATTGGCAACTTGAAGGAAGACGTAGTGTACTTGCTTAAAAACTGTTCATTGCTAACATCTGCCCAGTTCTGAGGAAAGGCCACCAACCTGAAACATTAACTCTTCTTTCTTTCTCCACAAATGCTACCTGACCTTCTGAGTGTTTTTCAGTGTTGCCTGTTTATGTTTCGGATTTGCAGCCATTTTTGATTTACGGAAGAAAGGGATTTGACATTTTGAAGTCTTAGAAAAATGAGAGCTAGAATTGGAAATGATGCAATGAGGCTTGTTTTTAATCTAAGGATGATGCTGGAAGGATGATTTATAAGAATAAATCTAAGGTGAATATTTCTATTCACTGTTCATTGAAACTCGCATCAGGTGTTTTACTGTGATTGTGAATCTGGCCTGTTTGTTCTTGGCCATATCCCAAGCTGTCTTACCTTCTGTGCAATAATTGCAACAGCTACTCATTCAGAAACATCTTGATCATTAGTTTCCTTGCTTATTCAAAATCCTTTTTAAGCCAGAGACTTTTCTGCTGATATCCCTCTGTCGTTTACTATAGTAAGACACAGATGCTTGGGTTGATTATAACCTGGAGTTGGTTTCGAGAGGGTGAGATGTGGGCTGAATGCAAATTGCACTTACTGGCCTAAATTTCAGGTCAGAGTTATTTTAACTCTTGGATCTTATGAAAATATCGGAGTGGGTATGAAAAGAGTGCAGTGTGGCTATCAGCAGGTATAGGTCCAAAGAGTAATCAAAAAGGCTTGTGGAATGCTGGCATTAATCTCAAGAGGGTTGGAATTCAAAAGAGAGGATGTGATGCTCCAGTTGTACAGAGCCTTGGTCAGACCTCATCCAGAGAGCTGCTTTCAGTTTTGGACAGCAACAAGAGGGTGGAGGGATGGTGTGGTGTGGGGCAGGCAAGTCTGCAATTTCCCTTTAGGGCCCGGTGTAAGCACTCCTACTCCTCCTGGCTGCACAAGTGAATTTTATTTAATTATTCTCGAAGCCTTCTTTCGCCTTCAGGTTTCCTCCCTGGCCACAATTCCGAAATTGCTCTTATCAGAGTCACAAATGACAGACTATGTGACTGTGACAAAGGTAAACTTTCTCTCCTTGTCCTTCTCGACCTGTCTGCAGCCATTGACACAGTTGACCACACCATCGTCCATCAGCGTCTCTACACTGTCATCCAGCTGGGGTGGGACTGCTCTCACCTGGTTTCATTCTTATCTATTGAATCATAGCCAGAGTATCATCTGCAAAGGCTTCTCTTCCTGCTCCCACACCATTACCTCTGAGTGTCTCTCAAGAATCTATCCTTGCCCCCCCTCCTATTTCTCATTTACATGCTGCCCCTATGTGACATCATTCAAAAGTTTCTGCTGCTGAAACCCTCATTCATGACTTTGTTACCTCTAGGCTTGTCTATTCCAATGCGCTCCTGGTTGGTCCCCCACATTCTACTCTCTGTAACTTGAGGTCATCCAAAACTCTGCTGCCTGTGTCTTAACTCATGCCAAGTCCCATTGCCCTATCAGCCCTATGCTTGCTGACCTACACTGGCTCCCGGTCAAGCAACATTTTGATTTTAAAATTCTTATCCTTGCTTTCAAATCTCTCCATGGCCTCATCCTTCCATATCTATAATTTCCTCCAGCCCCACAACCCTTCAAGATATCTGTGTTCCTCTAATTCTGGCCTCTTGAGCATCCACAATTTTAATCGCCCAACCATTGGTGGCCACTCCTTCGGTTGTCTCAGCCCCAAGCTCTGGAATACCCTCCCTACACCTCTCTGCCTCTCCACCTCACTTTCCTCCTTTAAGACTTTCCTTAAAACCGACCTCTTTGACCAAGCTTTTGGTCATCTGACCTAATATCATCATTTGTGGCTCAGTGTAATACTTTGTTTTATAATACTCCTGTAAAGTGCCTTAGGATGTTTTATTACATTAAAGGCGCTATATAAATATAAGTTGCTGCTGTTGCTCCCACCAGTGGTCAATTTCTTTATGCCTGGTAAAAGCAGGAGAGCTGCGGTGGTCTCCCTGCTCAATCCCTGGCTAAAATTGATGTAATGGCATTCCTGCATAAATTGCTGCTTTAGGTGTGAGCGCCTGCCCACCAGCAAAATCCTTATAGTTAGTATCGGCAAACATGAAAAAGGTTTGCTAACACCCCCGCTCCCCACCAGCCATCTGGCAGGTAAGGTTGAAATAATCCCTGCAATTTGTTTCCAACTCTGTGACTGAACAAAGGGATGGTCACAGGAGGGTTAAGATACTCTTTCTTGGTCTCTGCTTGTATGGAAATAGTTCATTCTCCCTCAGCATCTCTAGCAAAAGCTTGACTGAAATAGGAACCTCATCATGTGAGGTATTATAGTGTGACATTTTTATCACCAAACATTCACTACACCAGTGGATGTAACAACAGGGATCTCGTCTGAAAGCATAATAGAGTCATAGAATAGTTCCAGCACAGAAGGAGGCCATTAGGCCTGTCGTGTCCTTGCTGCCTCTCTGTAAGAGCTAGTCCCACTCCCCTGCCTTTTCCCCATAGCCCTGCAAATTTTTTCTCTTAAGATAATTATCCAATTCCCTTTTGAAAGCCATAATTGAATCTTCCTCCACTACACTCTCAAGCAGTGCATCCCAGATTCGAAAAACAAGCTGCGTAAAAAAGTTGTTCCTCCTGTAGCTTTTTGTTCTTTTGCCATAAACTTTAAATTGGTGTCCTCGGGTTCTCGACCTTTCTGCAAATGGGAACAGTTTCTCCCCATCTACTCTGTCTAGATCCCTTAGGATTTTGGACACCTCTTCAAACCTTCTCACACTTTTCACTTCTCCAAGGAGACCAGCCGCAGCTTCTGCAATCTATCCACATAACTGAAGTCCCTCATCCCTGGAATCATTCCTGTAAATAAAAGCAAAATACTACAGATGCTGGAAATCTGAAATAAAAAAAGAAAGTGCTGCAAATACTCAGCAAGTCAGGAGAGAGAAGCAGAGTTAACATTTCAGGTCTGTGACCTTTCATCAGAACTGGCAAAGGTTAGGAAAGAATTCAGTTTTAAGCAAATGAAGGGGCTGAGGGGTTGGGGGTTTGGTGGGGAGGAGAACAAAAGGGAAGATAGAGGGCAGTAGAGATGAAATAACAAAGCTGTCCTGGGACGAAGGCAAAGAGTGTGTTAATGCTTGTGGTGAAAGACAAAGCATTAGTCCAGAGAGAGTGTTAATGGCAGAGTAATGAGCAACTCTGTCTATGTGAAAAAACAGGTACATGATTAAAAATCAAATAAATTAATAAAAAATATAAAAATATAAAAAAGGCCAGTCATGGTTTGAAATTGTTGACCTCAAGGTTGAGTCCTCAAAGCTGTAGAGTGCCAAATCGAAAGATCAGGTGCTGCTCCTCGAGCTTCACTCGAACACTGCAGCAGGCCAAGCACAGAAATGTGGCATGAGAGGAGGGGTGTGTGTTGAGTGGCAAGGAACCGGAAGCTCAGGGTCATGCTTTCGGACTGAGCAGAGGTGTTCTGTAAAGCGGGCATCCAATCTTCATTTGGTCTTCCCAATGTATAGCGCATGGCATTGTGAGCAGCGAATACAGTATACTAAATTGAGCGAAGTACAAGTAAATCACTGCTTCACCTGTGTTTGGGGCCTTGAATGGTGAGGAGAGAGGAGGTAAAAGGGCAGGTATTACACCTCCTGTGATTGCATGGCAAGGTGCCGTAGAAAGGGGATGGGTGTTAGGGGTGATTGAGGAGTGGTCCAGGATGTCATGAAGGGAACAGTTCTTTCAGAAGGCTGGAAGGAGAAGGGAAGATGTGTTTGGTGGTGGCATCATGCTGGAGGT
The DNA here is from genome assembly GCF_036365525.1 of Heterodontus francisci. Lineage (NCBI taxonomy): Eukaryota > Metazoa > Chordata > Chondrichthyes > Heterodontiformes > Heterodontidae > Heterodontus > Heterodontus francisci. Next base: position 32,719,761 of record NC_090371.1, read on the forward strand.
GGCAGAAATGGCAGAGGGTGATCTTTTGGATGTGGAGACTGATGGGGTGAAACGTTTTACATTTCTAACCTTTGCCAGTTCTAATGTAAGGTCACAGACCTGAAACATTAACTCTGTTTCTCTTTCCATAGATGCTGCTATCTGAGTATTTCCAGCACTTTCTGTTTTTACTTTTAATATTCATGTTTTCTTCCCTCCTTGCATTTACCACCTTCAATGATTTGGGAGTATAGGTGCGCAAATCGTTGAAGGTGACAGGGCAGGTTGAGAAAGCGGTTAATAAAGCATATTAGATCCTGGGCGCCTACCAGCCTCCACATCCAATGGATGTCCAATTTCAGACCATGACCTCCATTTTGGTTGTGAGTTTTTTTTACTATGTTTCAGTCTTAAACTTGTTTTTCAAGCTTTTGCCTTTGGACAGAGCTGTTCATTATTCTGCTACTCACACTCTCTCTGGACAAATGCTTTGTCTTTTACGATAAACTATTACCACTCCCTTTGCCATTATTGCATGACATCTTTGTCATTTAATCTCTCCCACCCTCTGCCCGAGAAACAGACTTTCCCTTTTGTTCATCTTCCCCAACCTTTCACTTGCTTAAAACCTATTACATTTCTAACCTTTGTCAATTCTGATGAAAGGTCATCGACCTGAAATATTAACTCTGTTCCTCTCTCCACAGATGCTGCCAGACTTGCTGAGTATTTCCAGCACTTTCTGTTTTTATTTTAGATTTCCAGCATCTGCAGTATGTTGCTTTTATTTATATGAATATTATAAATAATATGAATATTTGCTTTTGGTATTTATGCCCTTTCAAAATCCTTCCTTTTCATAGAATCATAGAGTAGTATAGCACAAAACGAGACATTCGGCCCATTAAGTCTCTGCCGGTCTTTCAATGATCAATCCAATTAGTCCCACTCCCCTGCTCTTTTTGCCTATAATCCTGCAACTTTTTCTTCAACTGTTTATCCAATTCCATTTTGAAAGCTGCTGGTGAATCTATTTTCATCATCTAACAATGTTAACCACTCGTTATGTAAAAAAGCTTTTCCTCATGTTGCCTCTGGTTCTTTTGCCAATCACTTTGGCTGGAGTTTTACGCCACCCACCCCAACAAGCTGAATGGTGTTGGGGAGGTGGTGTAAAATGGATTGAGGGCCGCTCCTGCTTCCCCAAACACCCCCAGGACCCAAGACACCCCACTTCCCCCAAAGACCACCCTTGCCTCGCCGGGGCCCGACCAATGACCCCCGGCGAGGCACCCAAACTTACCTGGACTCCTGGCTCCATGTCCTCAGCTGGACTGCAGTCCCAGCAGTGGCCACCGCTCCTGGTGGTGCTGCTGAGACTCAGAGCTTATTGGCTCAGAGCTTATCAGCTCCCGTCCACCCAAGGTAAAATCCAGCCCTTTGAATCTGTACCTTCTGGTAATCAACACTTCAGCTTTTGGAAACAGATTTTCTTCATTTCTGCTATCAAACAATTCATGATTTTAAACACCTCTATTAAATTTTCTCTTAGCCTTCTCTGCTCTAATAAAAACAACCCTAACTTCTTCACTTCTTCGCTTTCTCCATATAACTATAATCCCTCATCCTTAGAACCAGTCTAATAAATCGCTTCTGTATTCTCTCCAAAGCCTTCAAGCCCAACCTTTTGAAAGGCCTAGCACAAGTAAATTGAAATGCTCAGCTTCATGTCATGTGATGGGCTTGACGTCTAGGTCACCCAATGGTGGAAAAATTGAGCCTATAACTTCCTTCCCTGCACCCCCCCCAACCATTTTTTCTAATATGCAAATGAAGACATACCTGTCCAAATTCTTACCCTTGCTGACCCAGATTGCTTTAATCTACTCACAATTATCCGAGGAATTTTGGGGCTGCATTACTTTAAGAAAGCTATTATTGTCAAAAATAAAACTTCTGCAACTGTACACTGAGAGTGTGGCTTACATTCTTGTGGCTGATGCAAATAAATCAATACAATAGATTACCACCTGACATATGCTACAGTATAAGTCATCACCAAGCACAGTCAATTATAAAAGTAGTTCACATGTAGCACCAGATATTGTATTTCTGGACACCACAGCACTAATATGGAATCACTTGTTGATTGGGGTTGATTTTCATAGTCTCCGTTAGGTGGGGGCAAGGCTGTAGCGCATTTAAAATAGTAGCACCCCATACTTGAGCAGAAGATTTTCAATGTGGCGGAGGATGCTCCCCTACAGAGCTCTTCTGAACTTGACCAGTGAATCGTTACTTTTGTTGTGGAATTGTGCGGTAAAGAACGTGCGTAGCCAACAGAACAGACTCCCACAAAGTAGTGTGACAGCACCAATATTATTCAATATCTATACCAATGACCAACCCATCCATCTGGATACTAAAGGTTTCCTACACACAGATGATCTTTGTGCAAAAGCTCAAAGCTGGACTTTTAGTAAGTAACCTCGAGAAACATCCTAGCTGGCCTGACACAATACCATGCCTACCAATACCATACCAACTGAGGGCCAATCTGGACAAGACACAGTCTGTGCACTCTGCTTAAGAACAGAGATGCCAAATGGGAATTACACATTGAGTGGTACAGAATAAGACTCACTGTTTGCACCCTGTCTACCTAGGTGTGACACTGATAGCACTTTGCATTACAAGAACACTACATCAAGAACAAAGTGAAAGCTGCAGCTCTGAATAACATCCTATGGAATTTGCCCTAGTTGAAGTGGGGCACTGATCCAGGGCTACAGCTCTAGAACTCTGTTTTTCTGCTGCCAAATATGCTTGGATGGTACAGGAATGTTCTGCCCTTGCAAAGAAATTAAACTGTATTCTTAATGCCTGCTGTTGTTGCATTATTGGCTGTCTTAAACCTACCAAGCTGGACTATCTTTATCTACTGTTATGCATTCCGTTTCTAGACATACAAAGAGCAGCCACAGGTAAATCTGAAAGAGACAAACTAATGATCCTCATTGGTCTTTGTTCCAGCCCCTTCTTTCTCCAAGATAACTGGTCGAGATGCAAATTCCTACACCTTGTCAACTCCCTCGATTCCCATGTGGAAAATTAATACTTGGAGGACACATCCACAGAGTAAGTCACACTGTGTGGATACAGAACACGATGAGCATCTTCCAGCTGGAGCCTCGGAGAAATGGCCGAGCTGGCAATGACTCCATCGTTTACACATTGGCACTGGTCATTCGAAAACAATGATACAGGAATGCGGTAACTCCGTGAAGTGTGACTGTGGCAATGTGCTGTAAACAATGTTCTGCTGCCAACTCCTGTCTGAGTCCTGCAATGCTGCTGACTTTGGCAATGATTATGCTAAGGCACAGGCAATCTTGTGGCAGGGCAGAGTGTGAAGATATAATACACCAACAACAACTGTTAATTATATCAATTGGGTGTTAATTGTATTCGGGTGGTGGTATTAATTGGGGACTCACCTGTACTTATGTATAATCATAGAATTGTTTCATATGGTTATATATAGGAGCAGACTGACAGAGGGATAGTTGGTTGGAGGGGCGCAACATGTAATGCGTGTCTATGTAAATAAAAGCCTACAAGTGTATAAAAACTAGAGTCCATGTTCTATCCTTCTGGCTATCTGAGTTGCAACAATAACTGCCCCATTCTTGCTGATATCTAGATCACTGTTTGTTTGGTTGGAATGGGTGGCCTAGGTGCCTGATGGAAACAGGCAGAGCCTCATTAGCCAACTCAGATTGAGGTCCTATTTCTTCAATAGCCCTGGATGCAATTTTTGAAGTGTTAGGAGGAGCATCCATCATACACACCATGCTTGGCATTGAGCGGCCTAACCAGCAGCTCCTTAACCACTTGACTATCTATTGCCATTCTTTCATTGCCATTAATGTTAGTTAATATGCTGGACTAACACCCAAATGGAGGCATCTGGAATTTGTAGTTTAAGAATAAGGTCCAACCGCAATCTTTTTCAGGGTCAGCGGTGATGGAGAACAAATGCATCCCCCACAAATCTCAAACAAATAATTAAAAAGTTGAGGTCAGCCTTCTCAGCATAGACAAGGCATTGAAGCAGGGACTTTTCAGCTGAGTACCTCATTAAGGCATGCACTGATATACTGAACTATCAGGGGAGATCTCAAGTTGGGTTTTTAATGTCATTTAGTGAGGCAGTGTTTACTTGGTCATGAGCTTGACTCCAAAACTTACTATTCAAGGATATCCTGTCAGCCCTCAACATAACCTTTGAGCCGCAAGACATTACTAACAATTTACTATAATTATATTTAGAAAAAGAAATCTTAAATAAACAGGATCTATTGAGCACGAAAGAGAGAACATCAATCAGGCATTGAAAAAAATCCCTTCTCCGATATACAGACATGAGACATCAATGTAGGAAATTCTCAAGTAAGGGTATTATGGTGGTTAATCTGAGTTACTCTGTACGCTGCTGATTTGATTAGATTTGGTTTATTTTTTCACATAAGTTCAGTTTTAAAGTTAAGCGTTCCAATGGAAAGTTAGTTGGCATTATGCAAATTGAGGAGTTTAATGCTAGAAATAAAACTTTCTCAATGGCGGACAGTAACTGCTAATTGCCTATCCAAAGGCTACTGTGGTGGAACTTCTGCAGAGTTTCTCCCAATTATCTGCTGTTACTTTGGTTGAAAATCTGCAGAAATCCCAGAGAAATGGTGGGGCTTCTGCGGATCTTCCGTCAAAAATATGGCGAACCACTGAGAAACACAACCAGGAAAATTCAATGGGTCTAAGTCCTAAGTCAAGCTGCAAAAGACAGGACTTCATATCAGGGGAAGAGGTTTCGAGAAAGGGAAAGAGATATCATCTCCTCAAAAATGCTGTTACTAACAATATTTCAATAAAAATTACCAAAATAAAACCTCAGAATCAACAATGATACAGAGATGGGTTTGCAGGAGGGACTTAAGTATCTTTAGGTAGGTAGGTATGTAGGAAAGTCTCAGCACAACCTTAAGTCCCCAGGGAATTTTTTTATTCATTCATTGGATGCGGGTATCACTGGCAATGCCAGTATTTATTACCCATCCCTAATTGCCCTTGAGAAGGTGGTGGTGAGCTGCCTTCTTGAACCGCTGCAGCCCACATGGTGCTATTAGGGAGGGAGTTCCAGGATTTTGACCCAGTGACAGTGAAGGAATGGCGATATAGTTCCAAGTCAGGATTGTTCCTCTATTGGGACAGAGCGGGAAAATGGTATTGAGGTAGAAGATCAGCCATGGTCTAGTTGAATGGTGGAGCAGGCTGGAGGGGCCAAATGACCTACTCCTGCTCCTACAGCTTGGAGGGAAACTTGCAAGTGGTGGTGTTTCTAAATGTCTGCTGCTCTTGTTCTTCTAGGTGGCAGAGGGTCACAGGTTTGGAAGGTGCTGTCTAAGGAGCCTTGGTGAGTTGGTACACTGCATCTTATAGATGGTACACACTGCTGCCATTGGTGGTTAATGGGGTGCCAATCAATTGGGCTGCTTTGTGCTGGATGGTGTCGAGCCTCAAGAGTATTGTTGGAATTCACCCAGATAAGTGGAGAGTATTCCATCTCACTCCTGGTGTGTACCTTGTCGATGGTAGACAGAATTTGGGGAATCAGAAGGGGAGTTTCTCGCCACAGAATTCCCAGCCTCTGACCTGCTCTTGTAGCCACAGTGTTTATGTGGCTGGTTCAGTTAAGTTTCTGGTTAATGGTAACCCCCAGGATTTTGTTGGTGGGGGATTCAGTGATGGTAATGCCGTTGAATGTCAAGGGAAGTTGGGTAGTTTTGCTCTTGTTGGAGGTCGTCATTTGCCTGGAACATGAGAGGCACAAATGTCACTTGCCACTTATCAGCTCAAGCCTGAATCGTCCAAGTCTTGCTGCATGTAGGGACAGATCGCTTGAGTATCTGACGAGTTGTGAATGGTGCTGAGCATTGAGCAAGCATCAATGACCATCCCCACTTCTGACCTTATGATGGAGGAACAGTCATTGGTGAAGCAGCTGAAGATGATTGTGCCTCGAACGCTACCCTGGTGAATACTTGCAATGACGTCCTGGGGCTGAAATGATTGGTCTCCAACAATTACCACATCTTCCTTTATGCTAGGTATGGCTCCAACCAGTCAAGAGTTTTCCTCTTGATTCCAATTAACTTCTACTTTGCCAGGGCTCCTTGATGCCACACTCAGTCAAATGCTGCCTTGATGTCAAGGGCAGTCTGCCTCACCTCAGTTCTGGAATTCAGATCTTTTGTCCATGTTTGGACCAAGGCTATAATGAGGTCTGGAGCCGAGTGGCCCTGGCGGAACTCAAACTGAGCATCAGTAGTGGACTATTACTTGGGAAGCATGACTTGATAGCACTATCAACAACTTCCATCGCTTTGCTGATGATCGAGAATAGACTGAAGGGGTGGTAATTGGCTAGATTGGATTTACATTGGATTACATAGGACATATGGCACAGAAACAGGCCATTCGGCCCAACCAGTCCACGCTCTCGACTTTCCTCATCTAAATCTATCAGCGTAACCATCTATTCCCTTTTCCCTCATATGCTTGTCCAGCCAGCCCTTAAAAACATCGATACTAATCGCTTCAACCACCCCCTGTAGTATTGCCACCACATTTTAGGTAAAGGAGTTTCTTCTGAATTCCCTATTGGATTTCTTGGTGACTATCTTATATTGATGGCCTCTAGTACGTGTTTCCCCACAAGTAGAAACATACTCTCACTCTGTCTACTCTATCAAAACCTTTCATAATTTAAAAAACCTCTATTAGGTCACTCCTCAGTCTTTTTTCAAGGGAAAAGAGACCCAGCCTGTTTATCCTCTTCTGATATGTAAACCCTGACATTTCTGGCATCATCCTTGTAAATCTTCTCTGTGGTCTCTCCATTCACTCGATGTCATTCCTGTAATTTATTTAGAGATACAGCACTGAAACAGGCCCTTCGGCCCACCAAGTCTGTGCTGACCATCAACCACCCATTTATACTAATCCTACATTAACTCTATATTCCTACCACATCCCCACAATTCCCTTACCTATACTAGGGGCAATTTGTAATGGCCAATTTACCTATCAACCTGCAAGTCTTTGGCTGTGGGAGGAAACCGGAGCGCCCGGCAACAACCCACACAGTCACAGGGAGAACTTGCAAACTCCGCACAGGCAGTACCCAGAATTGAACCCAGTCGCTGGAGCTACGACGCTGCGGTGCTAACCACTGCGCCACTGTGCTGCCCAAATGTGGTGACCAGAACTGCACATTTTACACGCTGTGGTCTAACCAATGTTCGATACAGATTTGGCATAACTTTCCTACGTTTCAATTCTGTCCCTCTGGATATAAACCCCAGTGCTTGGTTTGCTTTTTTTGTGGCCTTGCTAACCTCAACTTTTAGTGTTTAACATATTTGTAATCACACCTGGTAGTGGGGGAATATCATAACCAAATCTTTCCACACACTCTCGCAGTTCCCCTTTATTGATGTCCTGGGTTTTAACTTCAGTGCTGTTATGACTGTAAATATTCACCAATTCTCTTTCCCCAACCCTTGCAAGTCTTTCAGGAGTAAAACAAAATGTAGGTCAGGTTATAAAAGCAAAATACTGCAGATGCTGGAAATCTGAAATAAAAACAGAAAGTGCTGGAAATACTCAGCAGGTCAGACAGCATCTGTGGAGAGAGAAGCAGAGTTAACGTTTCAGGCCTGTGACCTTTTATCAACTCTGCGTCTCTCTCCACTGATGCTGCCTGACCTACTGAGTGTTTCCAGCACCTTCTGTTTTTAAGTAGGTAGGGTTGTTGGGCATTTCAAATTCAACCTATCCTGATATTGTTTCCTGTTTGTGGTAACACAATACTCTCCCTCCCCTACATAGGCCACCTGAGTAGGCTTAAAGATCACCTTCACTATCTCCATGGTACAATTTACTTCCATAATGTTAAACCCATAGGTTAACTGACCATACCTTTCCATCCTGTAGAGACACACTACTTTACCCCTTTGAGTGTTACAACCCTCTAGACAGGTTCCCATCACATAATCACCCAAATTCACTGCATACAGTAGGTTATCATGATACTGCACATGGCTATCCCCTTCTAAAACTCCAATGTTCTCGACCTGGTATATCGGGCATGGTGTCACCCCATGTGGTATTACTGGAAATAAACTACCAACCCCATCACCTTAAGATTTCCCCTTTTACAATCTATCTGTACAGGATATACCTGTACTAAACTTCTTAGCTGACACACAGTGATGTTATTTTCATATTTATTTACTGTTTCCAAACGGTCGTTAGGAATCCATGAGGGCACTTCCCCTTCGGAAATTTGTCTCATATTTTCACAAGCTTGCTCTACCAACCAGGAGCCATACATAAGACACACAGTATTTCTGGCAGAGGCCTTCCCGGATGAATTTATTGATAGTGCTGACATGATTCTCCAACTGTTCCACCACGCTTTTCAGGTGAACAGTCATAATTTTGTCCTCTTTTAGTTCAGAATCCTGGTGGACATTCCCTTTAGTCAAAATATCCTTCATTTTCCCCTGTGGTTTTTGCATCTCTACCTCCAGAGAGGCCAAATCCAAACTATTCATTGTAATGTATCCATGTTAATTAACGTGGCAGCATCATTGACTAATACCTTTTTATCCTTGATTTAATCCCATTCCCTGCAGACTTGTAGTACTGTCCACAATGGTTTGGTCCAGCACTTGTTCCAACAATCTGTCATAAAGATTTTACCGGCCCCTCGACGCCGTAGGTGGTTGCGGGTGGACCATAAAATACTTGCGGGAGAGGCCCGCCACGACCCACAATGCTGAGAAGGCCCCGCCGCATATTTCTGGTGGCAGAGAGACCTCGGTGCGCACCCAACCCCCCGGCCCCTGCCCCGTTGCCAAGCGGCGGGGCCTTCATTTCAATATTAAAATGCGTTAAACTAAATGTTAATGAACTTACCTGGACCGGGCAGCTGTCCCACAGCGATATTACGGGCATCGGCTGCAACTTGCGCGCCTTCAGAACTCCAAAAGGTGGGGAGGGGGGAGGAGTGAAGATTTCAGGGCGGGAGGGGTGGGGGAGCGGGTAAAACACTTTCTATTGACTGTGGGGATGGTGGGAAGGGGTTGAAGGGTAAATGTTACGAAGTTGTGGGGGGGGTGCAGGGAAGTTCGTGATGGCAATGGAGTTTATTCAGGGTCGGTGGCCCTAAAACGGACATGGGAGGGTGGGGGGCGACGGTGGGGGAGGAGGTTGAAAGGGCCTCCAGATTGTAATAAAATTTTAATAACAAATGTACACAAATTCTCCTTTAAATATTACAATTTCCTCTAAGGGCTTGAAGCCAGCGCCGGATGCCATTGCCTCTACATGATCGGGGGCAGCCACTCTGCCCCCTCCATTTAAATGAGCCCACGCGCATCATATCGCGAGGGCTGTGCGGCAGCACTTTTGTGTCAGAAGGCCGTCGACTTCAAAGTATGCCCTTTGTCTTTTTACCACAACAAACTGGTAATCCTATCGCCGTTAAGTTCAACATCACCAGTCACCTCATGCTGTACATCATGATACAATACTTTCCCAGTAGGTATTAACACTAAACCATTCTTTGGGCCAGGCATGTGTTTGGGACATAAAAACAAAAAGTGCTGGAAATACTCAGCAGGTCTGGCAGCATCTGTGGACAGAGAAGCAGAGTTAACATTTCAGGTCAGTGGCCTTTCATCATGTGTTTGGGACACTCCACTGCCTGACTCTCATTGCAGCTAGGAGGTGGCTGTTTATGTCTGGGGGGAGTGGTGCCAAGGACAGTTCCTCAGACAATACCACCCTTATTCCTGGTACTGACCTGCAAGTGCACAGCCCGTGGATAGGAGAATATGTGTACACACCCTGTTCTCCCTTCGTTTAGGTCCAGCAAACGGTAATGGCCCTCGTATCACTATACTGTATTGAACCAGATATTCCTTGCAGTTCTCTCTTATCATATTCCCATGTCTGAGTTACTACCCTTGGCTTGGGCCGAGGGTACATAATATAGAACCATGCCCCAAGCCTCACCTCCACCATCATTAAGTTTATCTGTGCTCTTAGTTTACTCTGGCCTGGAACCAGACAGTTCAAGTCTGACCTAGCGGAGTGATGAACTTCAACTTCTTCCTGATTTGTACCCTTGGTGTGGCCTCCGGCCCATGTCATCTCAGGTTCCCCCTGCTGCACCCTTATCAGATTCCCTTACTCTACTCCAGTGGCTTTACCATCCAATAACATGTTCTCATCTATTTCCAAACAGAAATCAAATATTCCCATTTGATTCCAGGCATTAACATATTTTGCTTGTTTGTTCCTTATCTTAGATGGCACTTTTTACTTAGTCACACCGATATTTTCTTCAAAATTATCCCAAATTCAAATTACAATGTTGTTGGGCTGACAGGTGTGTTCAGTTTCTTTCTTCCTAAAAGAAACTTTATCTCATAATATTCACAAAAAAAACACCTAGACTATTCCTTATTATTGTTTTAAATCTCCAGCAAAATTTCCTTTCATTGTCCAGAATACTGACTCATGAATTTAATTCTTCAATTCCAATTTACTTGTGCCCAGGCTTGATGGTTTTGAAATATCTGTTTATGTTTATGTTTAGAGATACAGCACTGAAACAGGCCCTCCGGTCCACCGAGTCTGTGCCGACCATCAACCACCCATTTATACTAATCCTACACTAATCCCATATTCCTACCACATCCCCACCTGTCCCTATATTCCCCTACCACCTACCTATACTAGGGGCAATTTATAATGGCCAATTTACCTACCAACCTGCAAGTCTTTTGGCTTGTGGGAGGAAACCAGAGCACCCGGAGGAAACCCACGCAGACACAGGGAGAACTTGCAAACTCCACACAGGCAGTCGCCAGAATTGAACCTGGGTCGCTGGAGCTGTGAGGCTGCAGTGCTAACCACTGCGCCACTGTGCTGCCCGTTTCTCATTTGTTGGTGTGTTTACACCAGATCACCTGTTCTCAAGCACTTTGTTTCAGGAAATAACAAATGTCCTGAATGAGATAAGGCCAATTCTTATTAAAAAGGCAAAGCATTTAGTCCATGACTATGCTGTGACATTGAAAGTGTGCAGACAACTTCTTAAATTCTTGAAGCTGCTGGGAATCTTGTTGCACTTGCAGTTACCTGTGGAAAAAAAACACAAAAGGTCCATTCTGTTCGGAGTCGAATGGGTTAAATGGTCCAGACATATCTGACAATTCAGAAACTTAAAATTTTAAATGCCCAATAGATATAAATTTTCATTCAGCAAACTAACAGTTGTGGTGAACTAAACTGCTAGTTTTAAAAGGGGGTGGAGCAAAGCTCTCAGATGAGTGTGGTATCATCATGGACATCTCTTCTTTTTCCCCAAGACTTTTTTTTTAAACAAGACAACTCCAATTGTTTCTAAACACCTCTTTTCTTCAAATTCCCTTTTTCTTTTTTCAGTTTGAGTTCAAAACACCCGGAATTGTTCCAGGCTCACATTGTTTTCATATTCCAATTAGCAGTGTCAAATCGCAAAAATTTCCCTTTTTGAATAATATGCTCGAGTTGTGACTCTGGCCAGCAATCACAACTTGAGGTTTCATAACTTGAAACATTTATTAAGTACCCTTTCCTGTTAACCCATGCTCATAACTCTCATTGTTAGTGTTTTTTTAAAAACTTAAAGTGCTAAAACTCCTACCGCAAAATCACAATTTTTGGAACAAGAACACAGTAAAATTTGAAGCACACAAAAATCATTCACACAAATCCTTTCATTTCACACACAAGCAGGAGCTCCCTTATGCCTTTACATTCTCCATCCTCACAATGCTCAGTTTTGTTTTAAATACAACCTTACTTTATCAACTAAACACAGAGTAAAATAGCATGTGCTTTTTTTAAATAAAAGGGAAACAAAAACAAATTACATCACTTGTCTTCTTTCATCAGGTACCTTTCAAATCCCTGTAATCAAAATTAAAGAAAAAGTTAATTCTCACAAATAAACAAAAAGCAACATTCTTTCACACAAAAGAAAATCACATAGCAGTGCCAAGCATTCACACAGCCTGTAAACTTTCCACAGCTTCAGGGAGATTCAAACAGAATTTTCTATTCTCCTTCATTTCATCAAAACTTAACTTATTCTTTTACCCACGTAAACCAATTTCCAATTCCTGATGTTAACTGCATTACCCATTCTGTACTGATTCAAAATCTCAAACTCATTCTCACCCAAACACATTACCTCCTGCAAAATTATCTTCTTTTATCTGGGAGAGATGTGACAACACAATAAAATCCCAACACGAATTCCACATCCCTTTAGACTTACAATTCTCACATTTAACCTACCATTGAGTTCCCACAGATCCTCATTTAAACTTTACGTAATATTAAATTGATGTAGGCACACTCTCAATAATCACATTCACACTTTCTTAATTCCAAACAACTTAGAAATATTGATTCCTGTAATGGGTCCCACAAAAATATATACGTGTATAAATAGAACAAGTAACAGATGCATGCTTTCACCATTAAATCCAGACTACAAAGTGTTGACGGCTATTAGCTCTACGGAAAACAAGCTAAACAGATGAGGACATTCATTTGTTGCAGCTTCCAACATTCACACAGACTCGAATGAAAGACACAGTAACTTTTACTCACTTTAAAGTTCCCACCTGTGTTTTATTTTCTCAGCCTCATCTCTCCTGCACTGTCACTGATATGGCATCAGCCAAACTACTTTCATCAAGGCCTGCTTCCAAGTGGACCCCTGTGTCAACTGTTCTGCCTCATCTACTGGATCATCCCCATTCAGGATAACCCAAATCCGCCTCTGTTTGAGAGGTAGTTTCCCTGCCACGTACTTTGTGACTAACCCATCCATAGTATGTTCTGCCATTTCTTTACGTTCAAGGCTCCTGCCTGACTCGTCAAATTCTGTAAGACCCTCTACCTAGTCTAATTGGTTCTAGCCTTTACCCTGGATATCAATGGCACACAACAACTTGGATACTGTTCCACTAGATGTGGCACACATTTATTGTACCACTAAGCAATAGCACATACTCACAATAATACCAGTTGCTTAGTAGTCCTGTAAGCTGGAGTCTGTCTCGGTGGTCAATCCACTGACGAATCTTCTGTGCGCAACTTCCAGATGGCCGACCACCCCTTCCTGACCATTGCAGCAAAGGTGCTCCTGTGGCCTCTTTCTTTATACCTTTGTTTTGCTGTGGTCCTGTTTTTAACTCCTTCAATTGGTCTGCAAATACCTCAACAGTTCTTTTCGAAAAACAAGGTATACGGCTACAGGCTGGGCCTCATGTCGGAGTTTCAAGCCCACTGCTTCAGATAACTAAGTTTCTCTGTTTTGTTATCTCTAGCACTGTTACTAATCTTCAGCCTGGTAGATAGACATTTTTTTTAGCTCTTAATGAGCAAGGCCTGGATGTCTTCCCGGATGCTAGCACTTTTGCAGTTTAATTAGTTTTGCAGACTCTGCTAATTCTGACAAGGCACTGTCATGATCAGAATTGACCAGCTTGCCTTGTGTTTTCAAGCCCACAATACAGTTCATTAGATGTCTTCGGTTTGGGTACTCCGATGCTCCATGTTGCCACCATGAGACGGACTCCACACACTTAGGATTCCACCACAACTGGTCTACATTCATTCACATAAAAGAAATATAAGAACAGTTACATGGTTAGAAAGTGATTGTACATTAAAAGGTAAAGCATTGGCTTACAACATGCAATATTTTTCCTTTTGAAATCTATGGTGACTATAGTTATTTTTTTCTAGATGTTCTTCTATCCTTTAGTAGGGATTCCATTATTTTTCCTACCAGTGATGTTGAGCTGACTGGTCTATAATTCCCTGGGCATGTTTTGTCCCCCTTCTTAAATACAGTAATTACACTAACTATCCGCCAATCCTCTGGCACCACACCTTTTTATAACTAATTATTAAATATGTATAGTAATACCTCTGCTATCTCTTCCCTAGATTCTTTTAACATTTGTGGATGCAATCTATCCGGACCAGGGTCTTTATCCCCTTTGAGTTTGATTAGTTTGTTCAATATATCCCAATTTTTTTTTATTTTGAATGCACTTATCTCATTCCTCATTGCATCACCCACTGTCATGTTCACCTGTTCTATCTGCCTGGTAAATACCGAAGCAACAATATTATTTAATGTTTCTGCCATCTCTCTATTGTTACCTGTGGTATTATCCAGTCTATCCCTTAATGGCCCTATTTCCATTCCAGCCTTCCTTTTTTAATTGATGTGCCTATAAAATATTTTACTACTTTGTTTTATGTTCCTTGATAATTTCATTGTTCCTTTTTGTCTTCCTAATTGTTTTATTGCCTTCTCTTCTAATCCCTTTGCATTCTCTCTTATCCTGCACTCCTCTGCTGTTTATGTAGTTAATGTTGCCTCTTTCCTAACCCTCAATTGTTCCATTATGACTTTATTCATCCATGGAGTCCTATTAGCTTGTTCTTTCCTTTTAGTGGAATATATTTTTCCTGCACTCTGTTTTGTTTCCCATTGTTGTTCTACATCATTGATTGCCAATATTACCCACTTTATTTTCCCAAGTTCTATTCTCAGCACCTGAAAATCAGCTTTGCTCCAATCTATTAACCTGTTTTTTGTCATACTTATGTCCTTCTTTATTATCATCTTAAGGCATATTATATTATGGTCACTACTGCCTAGATGATCCCCTACTTTTACTGCTCTTATCTGTATCTGTTCATTCCCCATTACTAGATCCAATAGTGATCTTCCTTTGTTGGGATTTATATATATTGGGTTAGAAAGGAGTCCTGTACACATGTAGGAACTCCATTCCCTTATCCCCTTTACCTACCTCTTCTGTCCAATTAAAATCAAGGTAGCTAAAATCCCCCATGATTTATTAGTCTATGATTTTTACTCACTTCCCTAATTTGTCTGCATATTGTTTCCTCTGCCTCCCTTCCGCTATTCGGTTATCTGTAGACTACACCTATTATTGTGATTGCTCCCTTATTGTCTTTTATCTCTATTCATATGGATTCTATTTTTGTCTTGTTGATAGCTGCGCCCATTTTATCTACTGTCATTATGTTATCCCTAATAAGTAAAGCTACTCCACCTCACCTTTAACCTTTATCTTTTCTAAATATGTTTTATCTTGCAATGTTTAATTCCTAGTCCTGATTTTACTGTAGTCATGCCTCAGTAATCCCTACAATGTCTGATTTCTCCCAACACATGATTGCCTGCAGCTCCCATGTTTTTTTCAAACATGTATGCATTGCTATATAGATATTTTAACTAATTTTTAATAGGATTTCCTCTCACTTTATGCTTAATCATCTTTTGGACTCCTGTTCTATAACTCTCTTTATTCCCTTGCCATCAATGTTCTCCCTTACTTTATTCTTTTCTATGTTCTCCTCCCTGCTTTGTTTACATTTAGGTTGTTTACTGTTATCGGCTCACAGGCCACCAGTCTGGTGTGGACTCAGTCTTTAATGAAACTTGACTGTAATGGCTGCCTGCAGTGAGTGCCTCAAGGTAGAGGTCACATGACTACAGCAAGCCAGGAGGCACATTGGTACAGTATTGCATTTCTATCCCAAACATCCCCCTTTTCATACAAAGAAAACCACAAAATAATTTGCATGCATTATCAAATACATTGTGAGTTGCCCAAGTTAGCCACTATGCACACAACTGTTCTCATACATTAGTAGTTCATCATTCTTATCACCTCTGCACATGCATTGCACACATAGTCATTAAATCATGCCGGTCTCTTAACGGTGTGCGTGCACGTTGTTGTTGGTTGTTCACTTGGTTGATTTTTCTTCTCCAGTGAGTGTCGTTCCCTTGTCACTAGTTGCCATGGTAACTGTTGTTCCATTTCCATTGTTGGGGTGCTGCGGACTCTCTGGGGCTGATGGTTGTTCTGTGGTCTGTGCAGTTGGTGAGTTCTTATCTTCCTGATTGGCTGCCTGCCATGAAGGAACAACTTCTTCAGTGAGTGCGTGTGTGTCTGTGGTTTTGATGGTATCTCTGGTCCTTCACTGCCACTGCAGACAATCGAGGTGACAAATGCTTTATGCAGATCCCAAGTTGCCACTTGGGCTGACTCTTGTTGAGCACATTGAAGGTTTGTACCCTGACTGGCTCTCCAATGCTCAATTCTGGCAATGGTTTGGCAGTTTTGTCAAAATTAAATTTGGTTTTCGGCCATTTCACCTTGATTTTATCTGCCCGCTCTGCAGAATCTAAGCGCTCCTTCCCCACACGCTCCACCTCGGGCGCCTGAGCAGATGCCTGTGAGATCTTCCCCTTCCTCGCTGCCTGTATGATGCACGTCACCTTGTGACTGGTAAAGGCATTCTCGTTCCAGTGCCGGTGCCCGCTCCTGCAGGCTATCTCAAGGGTTTTCTCTTTTTTCACGTTGAGGGTTACCAGTCCAAGCTTTAGACTTGCTTCTGCTGAGATGAGTGGCTTTTGTTTGCCATCTATGATTTGGAACTCCAGATCTTCGTTCTTGTCATTGCAATGGACTCTCAGAGTAACTTGTCCTCTTAGCACTAGTATGGTGCCAATATATAGCCTCAACCTTACTTTTGAGGACGTCATTTTTGGATTGCCATGTTCAGCCACTTTACATAGGTCTGTGAAGGTCATGATGTTGCATGATGAACCAGTATCTATCTGGTACTTTATGTTGACTTGATATTTTCCTTTTGCAGTCATCAGTCCGTTAGTCTAAAACCATTTATCACCAATTGACCCTGTCTGAAGCAACCCTTTGTATGTTGTATAGTGATTCTTCAGAATCTTCAGCAGTGTCTCTCCAGTGGCCATCTGCACCTGCTTGTCATGCTTCCTTCTAGCCAAGCACTTGCGTGCAAAATGATTCCGCTTCTTGCAGTGAGGACACTGCTCTCTCCCTGATGGACATGCCTGCTTTTCCTGTGCGTGATGTCCTCCACAGTATTTGCATCCTGCCCTTTATCCATGATCTTTCTGCCCTTTCGGCCTGGAATGTCTACCAACATAATGCAAGGCCTGGTCTGTTCTGCCATGAATATGCTCTAGCTGCTGATTTACCAAGCTCAGCACGTCTGCACATGTCGACCACTTCCCTGAGAGTCAGTTTCTCCTCTCTCAGTAGAGCTCCTCCTGCGCTCACTGTGTGATCTCTTATGCCTAATACAATCCTGTCTTTAATTAGATCATCTTTTAGTTGCGCAAATTCACAGGATTTTGCGAGCTGTGATAATGCAGTCACATATTGACTCTTTTTCACCTTGGGCCAAATACTGAACACATACTGTTCATAGGTTACGTTCACTTGGGGTTCAAAGCGTGCCTTCAAGGATTTCAAAATTTCTGCTGTCCGTTTTTTTGTTCTTCGGTGAGATTTAAGGTGGAATACACTTTGTAACAGTTTCTCCCCAACAGTGATAAAAGTGTAGCTACTCGCAGTTGCTCTGGTTTCTTAATTAAATCTGTCACAATTTCATAACTTTGCAATTGCAAGTGGAAAAACTACCAGTTTTGCTTCATTTCATCTTTCACTTTGACTGGCGCAAGCAGAGGAAAATTTGCAGCCATTGTCTTACCATGTGCTTTCAGCTGTTTCTTTGTTACTTTTCTGTGGCTCTTAGCAGGTTTTAGCAGTTGTGACCATTCCTGTGGCCTTTGTTCCTTGGCTGTGCTTCTTCACCACTCAGTCTCAGCTCCACTCTGATACATGTTACGAGCTCACAGGGCACCAGTCTGGTGTGGACTGTCTTTCATGAAACTTGACTGTATTGGCTGCCTGTAGTGAGTGCCTCATGGTAGAGGTTACATGTCTACAGCAAGCTAGGAGGCACATTGGCACAGTATTGCATTTCTATCCCAAACACGTACGTTTCATGGCGATCCCTCCTCCAAACTTCCTAGTTTAAAGCCTTTGCCATCTCCCGATTTGCCCTTTCTATTGGGACATGGGTCCCATGCTGGTTCAGGTGGAGCCCATCCCATCGGTACAGCTCCTTCCTGTCCCAGAAATGGGGCCAGTGTCCTAAGAAAAGGAACCCTCTTGTCCACACTAGCCTTTTAGCCGCATGTTAATTCTCCTGATCTAAGCTTAACTCCTGACATTCTTTCAACAGGACCTCTTCCCTGTGCCTACCTATGTCATTTGTTCCAACATAAACCACGACAACAGGATTTACCCCCTCCCTTTCCAAGTTCCCCTCCAGCCGCCTGGCACTGGTTGGCAACACACCCTTCGGGATTCTCGTTCTTGGCTGCAGAGAATGCTATCTCTCTCCCTAATTATAGAGTCCCCTATTACTGCCATTTTACTATTTTGCTTTTCACCCACCCACCCCCAACCCAACAGCCTTCTGAGCCACAGTGCCTTGGTCTGCATTGTGACTGCCCTCCTTGTGAGTACATCATATCAGTTGCACAGTACCAGTGACTGCAGGACCTTCTTCATAATTTCTCCTAACACCCTGCTACCTGGCTCCCCATCAGTCACACACTCCCTTTCCTGAACCTGTGATTTCCTCTGGGGTGTGTGTATTCTGGATACAATTGTCCAGAAATGTCACTCCCTCCCTTATGTGTCGGAGGGTCGCTAACTCACACTACAGCTCAATGACTCTGATCCAGCCAGATCTGAGGTGGAGACATCTCCTGGAGACGTGTTTGCTCGGGACAGTCTTGCCATCCACCAACACTCATATTCTGCAGTCCAGACACATAACCTGTTCTGTCATATCTTAGACTAGCCTTATTTTATTTATTTAATTAGTTAAAGTTTTAATCAATGATTACTTATAGTTACATCACTTAATTTAACTAGTTAAGCTACAAATTTAAAACAAAACTTTATTTTCCCAGTCCGAATGTATAGAAAAACAAAATACCTTAATAGTCACCAATCAATCACCTACCTGCTCACCTAATACGAACATACAGCAGGAGTAGGCTATTCGGTCCATCGAGCCTGCTCTGCCATTCTATAAGAACCTGGTTGATCTGTTTGTCGGCTCAACTCCACTTTCCTACTTACCCCCGATTCCCTTTGACTCCCTTGTTTGTCAAAAATCTGTCTACCTCTGCCTTTAAAATATTCAATGACCCTTCCTCCACCGTTCTCTGCTGAAGATTGTTCCACAGACTCACGACCCTCTGAGAGAAAACATTTCTCCTTATCTCTGTCTTAAATGGGTGACCCCTTATCTTTAAACAGTGCCCCCTAGTTTTAGTCTTTCCCATAAGGGGAAACATCCTTTCAACATCCACCCTGCCAAGTCCCCTCATGATCTTATATGTTTCAATAAGATCACCTCTCATCCTTCTCAACTCCAATGAATACAGACCCAACCTGTCCAACCTTTCCTCATAAAACAGCTCTCTCATCCCAGGAATCAGTCGGGTGGACCTCTCTGAACTGCTTCCAATGCAATTATATCCTTTCTTAAGTAAAGAAACCCAAACTGTACACAATACTCTAGATGTGGTTTCACCAATGCCCTGTACAACTGTAGCAAAACTTTTAGGTTCCATTCCCATTGCAATAAACAACAACATTGCATTTGCCTTCTTAGTCACTTGCTGTACCTGCACTAACTTTTTATGTTTCGTGTACTAGGACACTCAGATCTCTCTGCATCTTAGAGTTCTGCAATCTCTCTCTATTTAAATAATATGTTGCATTTCTACTCTTTCGGCCAAAGTGGACAAGTTCACACTTTCCCACATTATACTCCATCTGCCAATTCTTTTCTCATTCACATAAACTATCTATATCTCTTTGCAGACTCCTGATGTCCACTCCACAACTTACTCTCCCACCTATCTTTGTGTCATCAGCAAATTTAGCAACCATACATTATGTCTCTTCATCAAAGTCATTGATATAGATTGTAACTAGTTGAGGCCCCAGCACTGATCCCTGTGGCACCCCACTAGTTGCAGCTTGCCAATGTGAAAATGACCCATTTATGCCTACTCTGTTTCCGGTTAGCTAACCAAACCTCTATCCATGCCAACAACACTCAAGAACGACACCATGCAGGACAAAGCAGCCCGCTCGATTGGTGCCCCATCCACAAACATTCACTCCCTTTACCACCAATGCACAGTGGCAGCAGTGTGTACCATCTACAAGATGCACTGCAGCAACTCACCAAGGCTTCTTAGACAGCACCTTCCAAACTCGCGACCTCTACCAACTAACGGACAAGGGCAGCAAATGCATAGGAACACACCACCTGCAAGTTGCCCTCCAAGCCACACACCATCCTGACTTGGAACTATATCGCCGTTCCTTCACTGTCGCTGGGTCAAAATCCTGGAACTCCCTTCCTAACAGCACTGTGGGTGTACCTACCTCACATGGACTGCAGCGGTTCAAGAAGACAGCTCACCACCACCTTCTCAAGGGCCATTAGGGATGGGCAATAAATGCTGGTCTAGTCAGCGATGCTCACATCCCATGAATAAAATAGAATTTTAAAAAAATGTTACACCCCTATACCGTGGGTTCTTATTTTCTTTAAGTACCCTTTGATGTGGCACCTTGTCACCATATCCACAGGTTCCCCTTTATCCAAGTTGCTTGTTACTACCTCAAAGAACTCTAATAAATGAGTCAAACATGATTTCTCTTTCACAAAACCATGTTGACTCTGCCTGATTGCAATGAGATTTTCTAAATGACCTGCTATAACCTCCTTAATAATAGATTTCATCATTTTCCCTATGACAGAGGTGAATTTAACTGGCCTGTAGTTTCCTGCTTTCTGGCTTCCTCCTTTCTTGAATAGTGGAGTTACATTCGCTATTTTCCAATCTTTCCAGAATCTATGTAATTTTGGAAAATTAAAACCAATGCATCCAATATCTCAGCAGCCACTTCTCTTAAGACCCTAGGATGAAGTCCATAAGGACCTGGGGACTTGTCAGCTTTTAATTCTAATAATTTTCTCAGTACACTTTCCCCAGTGATTGCAATTGTTTTAAGTTGCTCCCTCCCTTTCAACTCTTGATTCACAATTATTTCTGGGATGTTATTTGTATCCTCTACAGTGAAGACAGATGGAAAAAATCTGTTCAGTTCCTCTGACATTTCCTTATTTTCCATTATTAATTCCTCAGACTCAATCTCCAGATGACCAACACTCACACAAGGGGAGGCAGTGGCATAGTGGTAATGCTACTAGACTAGTCATCCAGAGTGCAGGCTAATGCTCTGGGGGCATGGGTTTGAATTCCACCACGGCAGATGGTGAAATTTGAATTCAATTAATAAATCTGGAATTGAAAGCTAATCTAATGATGACCATGAAACCATTGTCGATTGTTGTAAAAACCCATCTGGTTCACTAATGTCCTTTAGGGAAGGAAATCTGCTGTCCTTACCTGCGCTAACCTATATGTGACTCCAAACTCAAATGTGGTTGACTCTGAAATGACCTAGCAAGCCACTCAGTTCAAGAGCAATTGGGGATGGACGATAAATGCTGGTCTAGTATCTGTTTTTATATTTCTAGCTAGCTTTCTCGTGTACTCTAATTTCTCTCTCATTATTCTTTTAGTTATTCTTTGCTGCTTTTTATATTCTGTCCAATCTTCCGACCTGCCACTACTCTTTGCTGAATTGTGTTCTTTTTCTTTCAATTTGACATAATCTTTAACTTCCTTAGTTAGCCACAATGGAGCGTCCTTCCCCTAGAGTCTTTCTTTCTCACTGGAATGTATCCTTACTGAGTGTTATGAAATATCTCCTTAAATGTTTGCCACTGCATCTCTACTGACCTATCCCTTAACCTAATTTCCCAGTTTATTTTAGTCAGCTCAGTCTTAAACCCTCATAATTACCCTTATTTAAGTTTAAAACACTCGTCTTTGATCCAGTCTTCTCACCCTCAAACTGAATGCAAAATTCAATCATGCTGTGATCACTGATACCTAGGGATGCCTTTGCTATGAGGTCATTAATTAATCCTGGAACTGGAACAGCTTGGCTCGGGCCACAACTGGTTCTGGAGCACAGGTCTTCAGTACTACAGGTGGAATATTGTCCGGGCCCATCGACTTTGCTGTATGTTTTGGTCATGCTACAGCTTTGAAATGTACTGGCCAGACTGCTGTGGGAAGACTGTGTTCAGTTCTGGTCATCACACATTAGGAAATATGCACTGGATAGAGTACAGAGTACGGCAGCAAAACCAATCCCAAGTGTAAAATGGACAAGCTATTAAGCATTAAATGGATAGCCCCTTCAGAAAGTTGACACTGGTAGGATGGGGTAAGTGACTTCCTTCTATGATTCTAGATGGAGGAAGTAGAAGAGAAGGAAGAGAAAGGGGGTCTAGACGGCTCCTTTCTGCCCAGGCTGTATGTAATCAAATAATTGAACAGTGATACCGGTAACCTTGAACCCAATTTCCTGTTCACCAACAGTTCCACACTCCTTATCTATCCTGTCACTGAGCATCATGTCATCCTCTTGCCCACAATGCAAAAAAACCTCAAAATACACATTTCAATCCAAATTTATAAACTAAATCATGTCCTATTGCATGCATTCCCTTAGTGCCTTTTCTGTGTGTTTTTGCTTGTCCTGGTGTTCCCTGTGAGGTGCTCCCGCAGTGGTTGCAGCGTGGCTGGTGGAAGGCTGCTACCTTTCAACTGGGGAGACTGCAGATGGCCGTGGAGGGTGGCCTTGAAAGCTCTGAGCCTAGAAGAACTAACTTGGCATGGGCAGCAGCAGTCTCAGCTGGCTGGTGTGACAGGCAACTGGCAGAGTGGCAGTGGTGGCAGGTCCTCCTGAGAGACAGCAGGCTCATGTTCCATGGAGCCACTCTCACTCCCATGGGACAGCGTCTCAGCAATTCTACTAATCTGTTGAGAACAGATTGCTGTGACACCCTGGCAGTCCCTTTGAATGTTAGCATCCAGTGCCATGTTGGCAGCCGTCTGAGCCTCCACTGCAGCACTCAGATGTTAGGTGGTTGTTATTTGTGCTGCATGGAAGCTGAACCATCAGCCAGTAGACTGGTTAGCTCCGCAACAGTGTTGATGGTGCTGGCCACTCATTCCGTGGTGGAAACGATGGACTCCAAGCTCTGCATAAAACCCTGTGCCAAGTTGATGCCACACTCCCCCATATTCCCTGACATAGAACACTTTCTGGCAAGCTTCCCAATGCAGAAAGCATTTTGTTGCGTAAGCCCTTCATGTTTTTTTCTGTAGCCTGGCCCAACAAAGTCCTTAACTGAGTCCTCAGCAGCAGAACCCATGTGGGAACCTGTCCTCTGGTAAGTTGGTACCTGCGTTTTCCTTTCCCCCTGCCCCTGGCAGCAGCACACTTGTGTAAGGCATCTCACCACTTGCAGAGCCCACCTCTATCCTCTCCTCTAAATTACACGCAGTGACAGTATCTGAGCTGGTGGCTGTGACAGGAAATTGAGCGACAATATGTCTTCATATTCACTGTCTGCCTGCTCTTCCTCTACTGCCTGTGCAAATTCTTGGGTATCTGAAATAAAAAAGGGACAAGGGCTGGATTGTGTGAGGAGCGAGGAAAAAGTAAGAAGTGCATACTTACACCATCTGCAGCTCGTAAGTGAGAAGGGATTCAGGGATGAGGGAGAAGTGAAATTTGAAACAGAGCATTAGGTATGAGGATACTGTCATCTTCAATGACTTTAGCCCCATAGGTGACCATGACTCCAGGAATGGCCCTTCCCATAATGGCCTGCACTGTCTCCTCCATGGCGTTTAGAACATGCAGGGCCACCTCTCCCCCTCTGGCTTGTTCCTCTGGTTATGCAGCACTTTTTCCTGCAAGAAAGAGGGTTGTGTATCAGTAATTGTTGTGCAATTTGTTTGGGTAATGTGGCTGTCATGGTTGAATAGCTGCCTGTGTGCAAGCTGTGAAATGTGGGTTTGAAGCTTGTAACAGTGCTAAGATTGTGACGGTGAGGTGAAGCATATGAATGTTAGGTACGAGTCCTGATTGATAAAGATTGTTGGTGGGTGAGTAATGAGGGTATTTTGAATTGAGCAGTGGCTGAGGCTAGTGGTACAGTGGTAGGATATGGCATTGGAAGATGTACTCACTGACCTTGCCCACACGTGTGAGGTCATTAAACTTCTTCAGGCACTTCAACCAGGTCCTTGGGGCAATACCCCTCGCAGTGACCTCCATGCTATCTGTTCCAACTGCCTTTTCATCATGTGTTTGGAGGACCTCCTGTTCCCCTGAGGATGTAGGGCATCTATCCTCCAGTGCAAAGTCTGAAAACTTTGCTGTCCTCTCTGTTCCATGTTCTTCACTCTTTCCCAGGTCAGATTCACTTGTAGAATAACTTGTAGGATAACTCCCAGCACCTGCTTCAGCCATAAAGCACTTCCCCTTTAAAGGTGCAGGCTAACTTTAATTAGCAGAAACTAGCTTTAAGTAGTGCTCAATGATATTGAGCCCCCTGCTGATGCATGCAGCCAATGAACAGAGTGGAGAGTACTAATTGCTGGCAGAAATCATTAAAATGAGCAGGCAGCACAAAGTTGGCATGATGTCTGCATCCACTCAATGAGCATGAGTTAGTCACGCAATGCAATCCCCAGTGTCCATTTTCAGGGCTAACCAATTGTTATGAAGGCAGCATTCCTTAAAAATAACCCTCCTGAACCAATGGACAACTCATGGATACTCTTTAGATATGATACTGTCATACCTCCACAGATAAACTTAGTCATCCTCCCCATTACCAAGAGCAACCCCTGCAATTATTCAACCATTATTAATCATAACTCATTATTGTCAACAAAAGAAACAGCAGCAACTCATCTGGAAGACAAGGTGGGGACGATGAAGTAGAAGACGACAATTGAGAACGGGAACTATGATCCAATACAGGGGCACAACAGAGCGACAAAAGGGAAGAGCTGGAAACACAAAACATTTGCAAAAAGAAGTAGTAAAGTTAATATTTTGGGCACAGCCCCTTCATCAAAATTGCCCAGTGCATGGATTTCAACCCCAAACATTAAAATGTATTTCACCCTTTCAGATGTAGAAACCCTGCCGTGTGTTTCCTCCAAATCAGGCTTCATATACATCCTTGATCTTCATCACTCCACCATTAAGAGCCATGCCTTCAGCTGCCAAGGCCGCAAGCTCTGGAATTCACTCCCTAAATCTCTCCACCTCTCTTTGCTCCTTTAAAACACTCCTCAAAACTTACCTCTTTGAGCAAACTTTTGGCCACCTATCTTAACATCTCTTGACTTGGCTCAGTGTCAAATTCTGTCTGATAATGCACTTGTGAAACATCTTGGGACTCTTTACTACATTAAAGGTGTATCATGCAGGCCCCACCTGCCAGGAATGATGCACATTAATTTTGCCACATGGACATTAAATTTCAGATTGTTGCTGGGAAGAAGAGAAGCCCTGTGACAAGGGGTGCCAGGCCCCTGGCTGGAAGGACATTTTTGCATATGAACAGACACTTCTTGGAACAAAGGAGCTATCCCCTGCTCCAATCCAATCCACAAACAGACATGGTCAGGCCAGCTGGTCACATGACTAACCTGCTTGGCAGTCTGGGTTTTTTCTGAATTGTACAGTTTTTGAACTGAGAGTTGGGGCAGAAAGCTGTTTGCTCCTGGATTGAAAAGACCTGTCCTGGCTGGCTCACTACAGCCTCTCCTCTCAGCTCCCATCTCATTCTCACGGAATTCCAAAAACTGACTGAAGACACATGAACCCCGAGAGAGAGAAAAGTCTCCTACAGTGAACAAGGTTAAGAAGAATACTGGGCCCCAATGAAAAGCAAGATTTACCTACAAACAAGGACTCTACAGTGAGCTCGAAGACCTGTAACAAAAACTCTTCAGATATTGCCTCAAACCTTCCCTCTTTATTTTTCTTCTGCTGTTTCCTTATTCTATTTGCATGTGCGTATCGCGTATGCATGCTAGCGTGGGGTTCAGCGTGTAACAGTAGGCATTAACCGAATTACAGTTTGAAGTTTAAGTTTAATAAAATTTCACCTTTCTTCTTTAAAACTAAGAAAGCCTGTTTGTGCTGGTTTCTTTGCCTTATAATTGGAAAGCAGTGAACAAGGATTCACCAAGCGGGAGCTAAAAACACGGTGTGTTTAAAAGTAAAACCCTGTTATAGTAAGAGTAGGTGAAGGCTGAAAGTGACCCCGAGACCTCTTTCTCACCTGACCGTAGCAGGTGTGATATCAGTTCAAGTTGTTGTTGCATTTCTTCTTGTTGTTGCATTCATTTGGATGAGAACTTATTGTGAGGGGAACAATCCTAAAAGATACAATGCTAAAAAACAACTCTGGGCTGTGAGATAAAGAGAAAGGTAACAGAAAGCAGCACTCCATTCAAATTAAGGGTTTACAACTGCTGTTTGATCTGTATTCACAATGATTCATTCTACTTTGAATATTTTATGCTAAATGAAGGAAGTTCAATTTATACATCCACCGCTATACTCAGGAATGTGCTGTATTCCTTACTTCCTGATCCTGGCACATTTACATTAAAGAATAAATAATTTAGCAAATATCTATTTAAAAAAGCCGTCTGCTAGATATTTATCTATTTGTAATTACAGTAAGTCAAGCTTGAGTTAATCTTAAAAAACAGCATTACACCCACACACCTCCTTCCTTTCCTTTCCTTTCCTTTCCCACACAAAAATATATTTAACCTTCAAGGTTATTCTGATAA
Source organism: Heterodontus francisci (assembly GCF_036365525.1). Lineage (NCBI taxonomy): Eukaryota > Metazoa > Chordata > Chondrichthyes > Heterodontiformes > Heterodontidae > Heterodontus > Heterodontus francisci. The sequence continues at coordinate 32,746,657 of NC_090371.1, forward strand.
AATCAGTCTTTTGCTGATTGGAATTCACTAAATGCTTCCTTTAATTTTTACCTATTCTTGGAAATTTGGCAGTGGTTTTATTCATCTGAAGTTTAAAGTTTTAATTCAATTTTGGCTGCCAGTCAAAATCAATATTCTGATGACAGCAGAATGCCCAACAATCTCCAAAAATAAACATACTGGTGAAAGGAAGTCAAGTTAGTGGCAATCAGATCAGCTTTTGAGATCAATGAGGGGAGATTGCAGCTCTGATGAAGCTTCCCACCTGAAGTGATAACTGCTCTTTTCTCTTTCATTTGCAGACAGACCCACCGTGCACTCCCAGCACTTTTTGGGCTAGAAATTTGTCTTGGTGGCAGTGTAAAACAGGACAGAATCCGATAAGCAGCATTGGAAATGAACATCAGGTGAGGTGTATATAATGCGACCAACACAGGGACTGTTTGTTTTGTGCTACTAAGATGACTTTCTGCCACTCCAAAACCTTCAATCAGTGTCCCCTAGTCCTTGTACCATCAGTTAATTGGAACAGTTTTTCCTTGTCTAACTCATCTAAGCCTGTCATAATCGTGTGCATCTCTATCAAATCTCCTCTCAATCTCCTTTGCTCCAGGGAGCAAACACCCAGCTTTCCCAACCTAACCTTGTAACTAATATCCCTCACCCCTGGAACCATTCCGGTAAATCTCCTCTGCACCCTCTCAAGGACTCTTACATCCTTCCTAAAGTTTGTGACCAGTACTAGAGGCAACACTCTAGATCGGAACTAACCAAAGCTTTATAAATGTTCAGTGTAACGTCCCTGCTCTTGTACTCTATGCTTCTATTTATGAGCCCCAAGATCCCATATGCTTTGCTAATCACTCTCTCAATATGGCCTGCCACCTTCAAAGATCTATGCACATGCACCCCCAGGCGCCTGTTCCTGCATGCTGTTTCGAACTGTGCCATTAAGTATGTATTGTTTCTCTCGATTGTTATGGTCACGTGGTGAGGGGTATGGGTCGCTCCCACTGTTCAACTCCCACCTGACTGCGGCAAGTGTTTTTTGTTATTAGAGTTTAACCCCGTGTTTTTTATTTGTCAAATAAACGGACAGCAACAGGTTTTCTTGTAGGTTTAAACCAGAAGATTTATTGTTTATTGAGCAATATGCCTTATCCCGAAATTGTCGCAACCTCATCCACTCACGCCTTAACTCACACACACACAAGAGACAGATGGAGAGGTTAGTGGCTAGTTCATAAAAAACTTGGCCCACCTCATTTCCCAGCACCAGATCCAGCAATGCCTCCTTTTTTAGTTGGGCTGAGAACATTCTGATCAAGGAAGTTCTGCTGAAGACAATACAGACATTCCTCCCTTTCCTTTCCCTTTACTCTAACATTATCCCAATCGATATTTGGGTAATTAAAATCCCCCAATATCAGCTCTTGCACATCCCTGTGATTTCCTTGCAGATTTGCTCCTCTATCTCTCTCTCACTTTTTGGAGGCCTATAGAATACACCTGGTAGTGTGATCATATCCTTTTTGCTTCTCAACTCTAACTAAATAGACTCTGTCTTTGCCTCCTCAAGGACATCCTCCCTTTCCAAAACTACAATGTTTTCCATTATCAGTACTGCCACCCCACCTCCCTTTATTCCTTATCTATCTTTTCTGAACACTTTGGGCTGCAACTTATAGTCCCGATGCCGATTTTGAAAACAATGGCGGGTCGCATGGCGTGGAGCCGCTGCAATATTAAGTGTGGCAGCTCATTTAAATAGCCGGGGTGGACCGCCCACCCCCGCTTCCCCCCGATGACGTGGAGTGGGCGGGCTCTCCGCCCCCGGTAATTGCAGCAGCTGCCTGTGCACAGGCGCTGACACAATTTTTAAAGGTCTCCGAGCCCTATCATTAAATTTAAATATTTAAAGGTAGATGCAATAAAAAATTAAATACATTTATTGTGACCCTCTCCCCTCCCCCAATATAAATTAAATTGATTATTTGCCCTTCTCCCCAAAAACACTTACCTTGTCCACCTGACCTCAGGGTGTGTGGCGGCCCTCTCCTGAGGCATTTTCAGGCACCCCCCTGCCATGACCCCCGAAGTTGGGGGTCAGTAATTTTCAGCCCTTTATATCCTTGTATACTAAGTGCCCAGTCCTCATTATTTTTAAGCCATGTTTTTGTTATTGCCACTGCATCATATTTCCATACCACTATTTGTGCTTGTAGCTCACCAACCTTAATCACTGTGCATTTACATACATGCTTTGTAATCCTGTCTTTGCATTCCTTGTAGCCCTTCTCAGTCTGCTGCTATCTAATATAGAACTACTTCCTTCTTTAGTACTGTCCAATATTCTCACATTAATTCCTCTTTTCTACTTCTATATGCTAGTGCCCATCCCCCTGCCAATTTAGTTTAAACCCTCCCCGACTGCACTGGTGAATTTCTCCGCCATGACATTGGTCCTGGTCCTGTTGAGGTGCAACCCGTCCCTTTTGAATAAGTGCCTTCTGGCCCAGAACTGTTCCCAATGCCCCAAGAATCTGAAGCCCTCCCTTCCGCACCATGTTTCAAGTCATGATTTGGTCCTCCCTATATACCTATTTTTACTCATGCTAGCACATGGCACTGGAAAAAATCCAGAGGATACTACCTTCGAGGTCCTACTCTTTAACTTTCGCCCTAGCTCCTGAGAATCTGACCATAGGACCTCAATACCTGCCCTTGCTATGTCATTTGTATCAAAGTGCACCACAACTTCTGGCTCAGTCCCTTCCCCCTGCAGAACATTCTGCACCTTCTCCGTGATATCCTATACTCTGGCACCAAGGAGACAACACACCATGCAAGACTCACGATGACAGTTACCGAAATGCTTGTCTGTCCCCCAACAATGGAATCTCCTATAACAACCTACACTTTGCTGCTCCCTCCTGTACAGTCCCATGCCCATTGGTGCCATGGTCTGGATTGGACTCCTTCAGGATATTGTCACTCCCAGCAGTCTCCAATGTTGAGCACCTGTTTGACAGTGGCCCACACCCAGATGAGAACTGCACCTCATGCCTCTTCCTAGTTTTCCAGATGGCCATGCACTTAGTATCCTGAATTCATACTGCCTATGGAGTATCAACTTCCTGGAAAGTACAATCCAGGAATCTTTCCTGCTCCCTGCTGCTCCACAATGACTCCAGCTGCCCCTCAAGCTCAGAAATCCTGAGCTCGAGCTGAAGCAACTGCATAAACTTCCTACACATGTGATTACCCAAGACACGTGAAGTGTCCCGGAGTTCCCACATGGCGCAGGAATTGCAAGCAACAGGTTACAGCTGTCCATCCATGATCCAAAAAAAACCTCTATTGTTGCTTTTAGAATCTAGTTGGTACCTTGCTTAAACTATGAATTTTAGTTAATGTCTCTAGACCTGCTCTGTGCTACTATTCTTATTAATTCACTCACTGCTGTACTGACCCTAATTAAGGTTATTAATTTCCCAGCTCCTAATTTGAAAGACTGCCCTAGTTTAGAGAGAACAAAAGAGAAATACTCACCCACCAATCAATTACCTGCTTTCCTGTGACATCATTTCTTGTTTTTTTTCTTGGTTTCCTCTTGCAGTGCTCTCTCTCTCTTTGAGGGAGAGTTAAATTAGTTTGGGGGAATGTTTCATTAGTTTGAAGGAGTGTTGTATTAATTTGAGGGAGTCTTGCAATAGTATGTGTGAGGGAGTGTTGTATTAATTTGGGGGAATGCTTCATTAGTTTGAAGGAGTGTTGTATTAGTTTGTGTGAGGGCGTGTTGCATTAGTTTGGATTAATGTTTCATTAGTTTGAGGAAGTGTTGCATTAGTTTGGGGGAATGTTTCATTAGTTTGAGGGAGTGTTGCATTAGTTTGTGTGAGGGAGTGTTGTATTATTCGGGACAAGAATCTGGTGGGCGGGTGAGAAGTTGAGCAAGCGGCAGGCTCCCGTGATGTCGCCCGTGTGAGATCTGTGTGACTTTAATTCTTGGGCCTCATATTAGTGACTGATTGGGAGTTCACCATTTCTCCACAATTTACAGCAGACCTCCAGAGACCTATTTAAAGGGAGAATCCATCTCTGAAATCAAGGTTACATTCCCTTCTGGAAGATTTCAATGGAGCAGTGTGGAGACAATGATCTTTGCAGCAATAAGTCACAAGGCTACCTCCAGGTTTTAAGAATCTCCCTGGAGATCATTGCTGAGAAGGTCATGGCAAGAATGGAGGCACAGTTCCCCAGTATCTCCATGAGCATCCTCATGATGACAATCCAGCAGCCCTGGACTGAGGTGGCTTAGAGTGCCAACATCCCTAAGACCTGACTTTACCTCACAAGAGCAGTACGGGTGAGTAAAGCTCACCATTTCTCTCAACAACACCTGCCCAACAGGTATGGTAGTGCATTGGCTATATTGGACTAGTAAAAACTGAAGAATTGTAATAAGCACCCAATTAGTTCACTAATGTTCTTCCTCAATCTGGTCCAAATGTGACGCTGGTCCCACTCCAAAGTGGTTGACCCTGTGAAGTAAATGAGCAAGCCATTCAGTGATACACCACCTCTCAGGTCAACTAGAGATGGACAATAAATGTCGACCTGGTCAAAATCTCCAGAATGAATTAAAAAATGCACCTTTCAACTCCTTCGCACTGCTCTCAACAACTCTCTTTCCTCCATTTCGTCGTTCAACATACAATCACAACAACAAAGCCTCTCTTTCTCATTCGAAATGTACTCACCTCTTCCCTTGCTCTCTTCACACTGCACTGAAGCTGTGGACATTACTAGCCCAGGAGCAGTCATGAGCATTGAAGGGTTTCAGTAGCATATCTGCACATTATTTGCAAACTCTTCATTTCCATTTATTAAAAACAATTTAATTGTCAAGTGATTAGCTAAACTGAAATTCTGCTAAATATTTTATGAAAATAATATTTATAATATAATTTTGTAACTCAGAGTGTTGCAGAGATCTAGTACCCTATAAATAAACTGCAGAATGTAAAGTATTTATCAGCTAAGCTTCACTCCTAACTCTGCCACTGTTACTTTGCACCTGAGATTAATTATATTGGGCTTAATATAGCTTGCTGTTAGGACTGAGTGATTTGACAAACAGCAGTCAGGAAACTGAAGAATTTGAAACTCAAAGAAAACCATTTACTAGAAGAGCTATTAATATTTTCCCAGGCTGTGATATTTTAAGGTATTTTCAATAATACGTATATATAGTTAAAGGGTAGTTAAAAGAAGAGTGGGCCCAATGAGGGACCACAAAGGAGGCCTTTTCGTGAAGGCAGAGGCTATGGCTGAGGTACTATTTGAGGATTTTGCATCTGTCTTTATTAGAGAAGAGGATGCTGCCAATGTAACATTTGAGAAGAAGGAAGTAGCAATATTTGATAGGATAAAAAAAGAGGATGGATTTAAATATGAATGGGAAATCATGTTTGATGGACCTGTTGGAGATTTTTCAGGATATTACTAACAGAATTGATAAAGGGAAGTCAGTGGACGTAGTATACTTGGATTTTCAAAAGGCTTTTGATAAAGTCCCCCACAGGAGAATGGTCAGCAAAATTAAAGCGCATGGGATAAGAGGTAATATACTGGCATGGATTAAGGATTGGTTAACAGGCAGAAAACAAAGAGTAGGAATAAATTGGTCATTCTCGCATTGGCAGGCTGTGACTAATGGGGTACCGCAAGGATCAGTACTTGGGCCCCAGCTGTTCACAACATATATCAATGATTTGGATGTGGGGACCAAATGTACTATTTTCAAGTTCGCAGATGACACAAAACTAGGTGGAAGTGTGCATTGTGAGGAAGATGCAAAGTGACCATACGAATTAGAAGCAGAAGTAGGCCATTCAACCTGTCGAGCCTGCTCCGCCATTTAATACAATCATGGCTGATCTTTTTCTGTCTCGAATTCCACACTCCCATCTACCCCCGATAATCTTTGATTTCCTTGCCTAACAAGAATCTAACAAGAACACACTTCAGGGGGATTTGGATAGACTAAGTAAGTGGACAAGAAGGTGGCACATGGAACATAATGTGGAAAAATGTGAGGTTATCCATTTTGGTAGGAGGAATAGATGTGCAGAATATTTCATAAATGGTAACAGATTAGAAAGTGTATATGTACAAAGGGACCTGGGTGTGCTTGTCAATAAGTCACTGAAAGCTGACATGCAAGTGCAGCAAGCAATTAGGAAGGTTAATGGCATGTTAGCCTTTATCGTAAGAGGATTTGAGTACAGGAGTAGTGAAGTCTTTCTTCAATTGCATAGAACCATGGTTAGACTGCACCTGAAGTACTGTGTGTAGTTTTGGTCACCTTCTTAGGAAGGATATTATTGCCACAGAAGGAGTGCAATGAAGGTTCACCAGACTTGTTCCTGGGATGGCGGAACTGTCCTGTGAAGAGAGATTGGGGAAACTGGGCCTGTATTATCTAGAGTTTTGAAGAAAGAGAGGTGATCTCATTGAAACCTACAAAATACTTAAAGGGATAGACAGGGCAGATGCAGTGAAGATGTTTCCCCTGGTTGGCTCGTCAACCCAACCTCAGTGATGGGGAAATGTTTAAAGACAATAATCCAAGACAAAATGAATTGGCATTTGGGAAGGGTATTGGCTAATAAATGAAATTTAACACAAATTAGTTAAAGAAAAATTGTGTTTCACTGTCTTGATCATGTGCTTTGTTGAAGTAACAGCGAGCATTGCTGAGAGTAGGGACTTTCAAAAGATATTTGACAGAGTACCAATTAATATACTTATTAGCAAAATTATAATCAATGCAATTAAAGTGATAATGACAGCATGCATATAAAATTGGCTATGGGACGGGAGGCATCAAGTAGTGGAGAACAGTTGTTTTTCAGACTGGAACGAGGTATACAGTGGTGTTCCCCTAATGTCAGTATGAGGACTACTGGTCTTTCTCGACACATATTAATGACCTGGACATAATTTCAAAGTTTGCGGATGATAAGAAACTCAAAAATGTGATAAACAATGAAGAGGATCGTGAAAGACTTCACAAGAACATCGACAGACTAGTGAAATGGGACAGACACAAGGCAGATGAAATATAATGCAGCAAAGTGCAAAGTGATACATTTTGGTCGGAGGAATGTGGAGAGACTAAATGGTACAATTTTAAAGGGGGTTCTGGCACCAGGGTGGGAGATGGGAACCTTTGCAAGGAGTCAGAAGAGGGGGGAATCAAAGACAAGAACAAAAGACAGTAAGGGGAATTAGAAAAGTGATAGGCATAGAAATCAAGGGCCAGAATCAAACAGGGTCACAGTGAAGAATAGTGGGAAGGGGAAAGGTAATGTTAAAAAGACAAGCCTTTAGGCTTTGTGCCTTAACACATGGAGCATTCGCAATAAAGTGGATGAATTAATCGCGCAAATAGATGTAAACGGGTATGATATAGTCGGGATTACGGAGACATAGCTGCAGGGTGACCAGGGATGGGAAATGAACATTCAGAGGTATTCAGTAACTAGGAAGGACAGACGAAAAGTAAAAAGCGGTGGAGTTGCATTGCTGGTTAAAGAGGAAATTAACGCAATAGTGAGGAGGATATTAGCTCTGACTATGGAATCTGTATGTGTAGAGCTGAGAAACACTAAGGGGCAAGAAACGTTAGTGGGGTTGTATATAGACCCCTAAACTGTAGTGGTGATGTTGGGAATGGCATTAAACAGGCCCCTTTTTGGCTTGGCACTGGGAGCCCTGCCAGCACAACTAAATTCATTCTGATAATTTACTCACTGAATCGTCAAGGCTGATCCCTGCCCCTCGGAGGCAAACTATTTTCCCGTGTATGAATTCAGGCATGTAAACGTCGTCAAGGAAAGGAATGCGCTGGAAATACAATGCAAATCTCCTACTGTTTTGATGTCCCACCCAAAACGGTCCTATGGACGTGAGAGTTAAAATTGACCCTTAAGCTGTTAAGGTAGTTTTGAAGTGGGAGAGGTCCTTTTCAAAACCCTGGAAAATGCCATTCAGAGTTTCCCCCACCCAGTCCTCATACCCCTAACAAGTAATTGCTGTTTTCTTGCCTTCAGAAATTTGTTACCAAATCCATGTGTTACTATTGTTACGGTGAGAAAGGGTCTAGGGTTCCCTCTCAGCCTTCACCTGCTCTTATCGTAACAGGGTTTAATGTTAAACACACTGTTTTTTTAGCTCCCCCTTAGAGGCAAAGAAACTAACCAAACAAGCTTTCATAGGTTTAAAGAATAAAGGTTGAACTTTATTAAACTTAAACTCTAATTTGGTTAACGCCTACGGATACGAGACATGCCCACGCTAGCAAGCACATGTAATACACACATGCGGATCGGGACAGAAAAGAGCAGAAGAAATAAAGTGGAGAAGTTTGAGGCAATATCTGTAGATGGTTTTGGTTACTGTTCTTCGAGCTCACTGTAAATTCCTTGATTGTAGGTAGGTCTTGCTTTTCATTGGGGCCCAGTATTCTTCTTAAACCTTATTTGATGTGGGAGACTTTTCTCTCTTGCAGTGTCCTCAGTGCGTCCAGAGGCTTGTGAGAAAGAGATGGGAGCAGACAGGAGAGGTCTTCTCACTCCAGGAGCAAACAGTCCTTCTCGAGTTCAAAAACTCTGTGGCTAGTTCAAAAAACCCTGGACCAGCCAGTTAGTCATGTGACCAGCTGAGTTAACCAGTCCTGGCTTTTGTGGATTGTATCACCTTAGCAGTCCCTGGAATGCTCTTCCTCACACCTTCAATGTCTGGTGATCAAAATCCATTGTGGGTTGAATGTGTCAGGAAAGGTCCAGCCAAGCACTGTCTGTTAGGATGCAAATGTTTTTCAGCTAAGTGTCTGGCAGCCCTCGTAACAGGCCTTCTCTTCTTCCCAGCAATTTTAAAATCAATGTTCATATGACAAAATTAATATTCCTCATTCATGGCAGGTGAGGGCCTGCATGACACTATGAGTTCCCTTTCTTGCTGCAGGCTCACTTTCATTCTGATACTTTCAAGTTTCACTTTAGGTTATGTCATAGGACCGTAGCCGTGACTCTATGTTAGCTAATCAAAAGTATAGTCCTAGTTCTCAGCATGGCTTTGAAGGTTCATTGTTCCCTCAACTGAGGTGTCAAGAAATAATTTCTCCCAGTCAATCTCTTTGAGCTCTTTCCTCCTATCAGGTCAGGTTTTGAGATTGTGAATCTGGGTAGCTTGTGCTCTGTAATGTTCAATCCCAAATTATATCGGAAAGAAAATAACGTGTTTATATGATGTCTTTCCTGATCTCAATGTTCCATATTATTTTATAGAATTTTGAATAATTCAGGAGGCTATTCAGCCCACTATGCTTGTGCTGACTCTTTGAAAGAGCTACCCAATTAGTTCACTCCCTTGCTCTTCCCCCATAACCCTGCAATTTTTTCCACTTGAAGCATTAATCCAAAACCCCTTTTGAAAGTTACTATTGAATCTGCTTCCACTACCCTTTCAGGCACTGTACTCTAGATCATAAAAACTTACTGCATAATTTTTTTTGTCCTCATTTTGCCTCCGTTTTTTTTGCCAAACATCTTAAATTTCTGAAGAAGGATCACTGACCTGAAACGTTAACTCTCCAAAGATGCTGCCAGACCTGCTGAGTATTTCCAGCATTTCTTGTTTTTATCTTAAATTTGTGTTCTCCAGTTAACAACACATCTCCCGGTGGCAACGGTTTATCTTTATTTAGTCTACCAAAACCATTTATGATTTTGAATACCTTTATCAATGGGCTGAATGGCCTCAATGGCCTCCTTCTATGCCATAAATGACTCTATCAAATCTCCTGTTAATAACTCCAGTTTCTCTTGTCTGCCCACATTCTGAAGTCCCTCGTCCTGGTATCATTCTAGTAAATCTCTTCTGCAATCTCTCTAAGGCCTTGACATCCTTCCTAAAATGTGGTGCCCAGAATTGGCCACAATACTCCAGCTGAGAGGTAACCAGTATCTTATAAACATTTACCATAACTTTCTTGCTTTTGTACTCTTTGGGGGAAATTATGCTGGTGGCGGGGATCTTGACAGTGGGGGAAATCGACACCGAGATCCCCGCGTCGCCACTTTTCCAGAAGGCCCATCGAATTTAGTGCCCATCAGACACAACTGGACAGCGGCGGGCCTTCCATAGGATTTAGGACTCCGTCGCCGGATGTCCTAATCTTTCAGAGCTGCCGGCCAATCAGAGGCCGGCAGCTGCAGCACCACAGCAGAGGCAGTGGCTGCTGCTTTAGCTGCACCTACTGGAGGCCGAGGAGCGATGCTGGAGCCAGGCCTTACGTAGGTCAGGGCGGGAGGGATCTCACGGGGTGGGGGTCATGGGGGAGGGGGGAAGGAGGTTGGCATCAGGGCAGGGGAGGTGGCCCCTCAGCGGACCCCCCCTCCCCTTCCCGAAGCCGGGTCCCTCGTTCAGGCACTAAGTGCCTTTAACAAGGGACCCTACCCCACCACCCCCCCACCCCCCAGAGCCAGGAAGCAGCCCGCATGGTTTTTTGTGCCATGCTTCTCGTGTGGCGACAGGGCTGCCCTCCGCATGGGTAATTGTGGATGCGGCGGGAAGAGGCCCTTAATTGGGTGTTAATTACCCAGTTAAGTGCCTGAATTGGCAGCAGGGTGGTAAGGCCATTCACAGGCCTTCCTGCCCTGGACAAATGTTCATCGGTGGTGGGATGGTGGCAGGGTCCCCCCCCACCCCCTCCACCCCGCCACCATCCCACCCGATTTTATGCTTTCTTTGCCTCCAAACCCACCATGGGGGAGAGCATAAAATTCCACCCTCTGCCTCAATTTATAAAGCCAAAGATGCTGCCACCTTCAAAGACTTGTATATGCATTCCCTCAAGATTTCTCTGCTCCAGCAGCTCCTTTAAAATTGTACCATTTAGTTCATATTGCCTAGCCTCATTCTTAACAAATCAAATCACATCATATTCTTCGTGTTAAATTTTATCTGCCATGTGTCTGCTCATTTGATTAGTCTTTCTATTGTGCTCCAGGAATCTGTTACTACCATCAGCAACAACAAGAACTTGCATTTATATAGCACCTTTAATATAATAAAATATTGCAATGCACTTCACAGGAGCATTATTAAGATTTGACACTGAACCACATAAGGAGATATTAGGACAGATAAATTCTTGGCCAAAGAGGTAGGTTTTAAGGAGCATCTTAAAGAAGTAGAGAGAGGTAGAGAGTCTGAGAGGTTTAGGTGTGGAATTCCACAGCTTTGGGCCCAGGCACCTGAATGCTTGACCACCATTGGTGGAGTGACTAAAATTGGGGAAGAGCAAGAGGCCAGAATTGGAGGACTGCAGAAATCTCGAAGGGTTGTGGGGATGAAGTACATAAGAACATAACTACATAAAAAATAGGAGCAGAACAAGACCATTCAACCCTTCGAGCCTGATCTGCCATTCAATACAAGCATGGCTGAACTTTTACATCAACTCTACTTTCCCACACTATCCCCATATCCCTTGATTCCTTAGTGCCAAAAAATCTATCGATCTCAGTCTTAAATATATTCAACGACTGAGCATCCAGAGCCCTCTGGGGTAGAGAATTTAAAAGATTCTCACCCCGACGAGTAAAGAAATTTCTTCCCATCTCATTCATAAATGGCCATTCTGTTATCCTGAGACTGCGTCCCCTGGTTCTAGATTCTCCAGCCAGGGGAAACTGCCTCTCAGCATCTACCCTGTCAAGTCCCATCTAAGAATTTTAGACATTTCAATGAGATCAACTCTCATTCTTCTGAACTTCAGAGAATATAGGTCCATTCTACTCAATCTATCCAGTAGGACAACCTTCTCATTCCAGGAATCAATGTAGTGAACCTTTGTTGCATTCCCTCTAAGGTAAGTATATTCTTTCTTAAGAAGGTGACCAGAACTGTACACAGTACTCCAGCCTCACCAAAGCCCTGTATAATTGCAGCAAGAATTCCTTACCCCTTTCCAGCAATCCCCTTGCAATAAATGCTAACAGACCATTGCTTGAAGTAGCTTTTTTTTATTCTTTCATGGGATGTGGGCATTGCTGGCAAGGCCAGCATTTGTTGCCCATCCTTAATTACCCTTGAAAACTGAATGGCTTGCTAGGCCATTTCACAGTTAAGAGTCAACCACATTGCTGTGAGTCTGGAGTCACATGTAGGCCAGACCAGGAAAGGACAGCAGATTTCCTTCCTTCAAAGACATTAGTGAACCAGATGGGTTTTTACAGCAATCCATGATAGTTGCATGGCACCAATACTGAGACTGGCTTTCAATTCCAGATTTTTTAATTAATTAATTGAATTTGAATTCCACCAGCTGCCGTTAGCCTGGACCTCTGGATTAGTACTTCAGTGACATTACCACTACGCCACCACCTCTACCTGCAGATTAACTTTCCGTGATTTGTGTACAAGGACCCCCAAATCCCTCTGAGAACAAACATTTACTGTTCTCTCACTTTTTAAAAAGGATTCTGCTTTTCCATTCTTCATACCAAGTGGATAATTTCATACTTCCCCACTTTATGCTCCATCTACCACCTTCTTGCCCAATCACTTAACCCATCTAGGAGAGCATCACCAAGTTCAGCTCAGAATTTGGGTGGCACAGTGGCGCAGTGGTTAGCACGACAGCCTCACAGCTCTAGCTACCCGGGTTCGATTCTGGGTCCTGCCTGTGTGGAGTTTGCAAGTTCTCCCTGTGACCACGTGGGTTTCTGCCGGGTGCTCCAGTTTCTTCCCACAGCCAAAGACTTGCAGTTTGATAGGTAAATTGGCCATTGTAAATTGCCCCTAGTACAGGTAGGTGGTAGGGGAGTTGTGGGGATGTGGTAGGAATATGGGATTAATGTAGAATTAGGATAAATGGGTGGTTGATGGTCGGCACAGACTCGGTGGGCCGAAGGGCCTGTTTCAGTGCTGTATCTCTAAATAAATAAATTGTCTCCCATGGGTTCTGTGACGTTGTTACAAATTACAAAGTCTGTTGTAGGTTACTTCTTAGGTACAATGCCACGCACAAGTGCAGAAAATAATCAAAAAGTCTAATGGAATGCTAGCCTTTAGATCTAGAGGATTGGAGTATAAAGAACAAACAAAGAACAGTACAGCACAGGAACAGGCCATTCGGCCCTCCAAGCCTGCGCCGATCTTGATGCCTGCCTAAACTAACACCACCTACACTTCCCAGGCCCATATCCCTCTATTCCCTTCCTATTCATATATTTGTCAAGATGTCTCTTAAACGTAGCTATCGTATCTGCTTCCACCACCTCCCCCGGCAGCAAGTTCCAGGCACTCACCACCCTCTGTGTAAAAAACTTGCCTCGCACATCCCCTCTAAACTTTGCCCCTCGCACCTTAAACCTATGTCCCCTAGTAACTGATTCTTCCACCCTGGGAAAAAGCTTCTGACTATCCACTGTCCATGCCTCTCATAACTTTGTAAACCTCTATCATGTCGCCCCTCCACCTCCGTCGTTCCAGTGAAAATAATCCGAGTTTATCCAACCTCTCCTCATAGCTAATGCCCTCCAGACCAGGCAACATCCTGGTAAACCTCCTCTGTACCCTCTCCAAAGCCTCCACGTCCTTCTGGTAGTGTGGCGACCAGAATTGCACGCAATATTCTAAGTGTGGCCTAACTAAAGTTCTGTACAGCTGCAGCATGACTTGCCAATTTTTATACTCTATGCCCCGACCGATGAAGGCAAGCATGCCGTATGCCTTCTCGACTACATTATCCACCTGCGTTGTCACTTTCAGTGACCTGTGGACCTGTACGCACAGATCTCTCTGCCTATCAATACTCCTAAGGGTTCTGCCATTTACTGTATACCTCCCACCTGCATTAGACCTTCCAAAATGCGTTACCTCACATTTGTCCGGATTAAACTCCATCTGCCATTTCTCCACCCAAGTCTCCAACCGATTTATATCCTGCTGTATCCTTTGACAATCCTCATCATTATCCGCAACTCCATCAACCTTTGTGTCATCCGCAAACTTACTAATCAGACCAGCTACATTTTCCTCAAAATCATTTATATATACTACAAACAGCAAACGTTACAGCACTGATCTCTGCGGAACACCACCAGTCACATCCCTCCATTCAGAAAAACACCCATCCACTGTTACCCCCTGTCTTCTATGACCGAGCCAGTTCTGTATCCATCTTGCCAACTCACCTCTGATCCCGTGTGACTTCACCTTTTGCACCAGTCTGCCATGCGGTACCTTCTCAAAGGCTTTACTAAAGTCCATATAGACGACATCCACCGCCCTTCCCTCATCAATCATCTTCGTCACTTCCTCAAAAAACTCAATCAAATTAGTAAGACACAACCTCCCCTTCACAAAACCATGCTGTCTCTCGCTAATAAGTTCGTTTGTTTCCAAATGGGAGTCAATCCTGTCCCGAAGAATCCTCTCCAATAGTTTCCCTACCACTGACGGAAGGCTCACCGGCCTAAAATTTCCTGGATTATCCTTACCACCCTTCTTAAACAAAGGAACAACATTGGCTATTCTCCAGTCCTCTGGGACCTCACCTGTAGCCAATGAGGATGCAAAGATTTCTGTCAAGGCCCCAGCAATTTCTTCCCTTGCCTCCCTCAGTATTCTAGGGTAGATCCCATCAGGCCCTGGGGACTTATCTACCTTAATGCTTTGCAAGACACCCAACACCTCCTCCTTTTTGATAATGAGATGACTGAGACTATCTGCACTCCCTTCCCTAGGCTCATCATCCAGCAAGTCCTTCTCCTTGGTGAATACGGATGCAAAGTACTCATTTAGCACCTCACCCATTTCCTCTGGCTCCACGCATAGACTCCCATCTCTGTCCTTGAGTGGGCCAACCCTTTCCCTGGTTACCCTCTTGCTCTTTATATATGTATAAAAAGCCTTGGGATTTTCCTTAATCCTGTTTGCCAATGACTTTTCATGACCCTTTTAGCCCTCCTGACTCCTTGCTTAAGTTCCTTCCTACTGTCTTTATATTCCTCAAGGGCTTCATCTGTTCCTAGCCTTACCGCCCTTACAAATGCTTCCTTTTTCTTTTTGACGAGGCTCACAATATCCCGTGTTATCCAAGCTTCCCGAAACTTGCCAAACTTGTCTTTCTTCCTCACAGGAACATGCTGGTCCTGGATTCTAATCAGCTGACATTTGAAAGACTCCCACATGTCAGATGTTGATTTACCCTCAAACAGCCGCCCCCAATCTAAATTCTTCAGTTCCTGCCTAATATTGTTATAATTAGCCATCCCCCAATTCAGCACCTTCACCTGAGGACTACTCTTATCCTTATCCACAAGTACCTTAAAACTTATGGAATTATGGTCAGTGCCCCCGAAATGCTCCCCTACTGAAACTTCGACCACCTGGCCGGGCTCATTCCCCAATACCAGGTCCAGAATGACCCCATCCCTAGTTGGACGATCTACATACTGTTTCAAGAAGCCCTCCTGGATGCTCCTCACAAATTCTGCCCCATCCAAGCCCCTAGCACGAAGTGAGTCCCAGTCAATATTGGGGTAGTTAAAATCACCCACCACTACAACCCTGTTACCTTTACATCTTTCCAAAATCTGTCTACATATCTGCTCCTCTACCTCCCGCTGGCTGTTGGGAGGCCTGTAGTAAACCCCCAACATCGTGACTGCACCCTTCCTATTCCTGAGCTCCACCCATATTGCCTCGCTGCATGACCTCTCTGAGGTGTCCTCCCGCAGTACAGCTGTGATATTCTCCTTAACCAGTAATGCAACTCCCCCACCCCTTTTACATCCCCCTCTATCCCGCCTGAAGCTTCCAAAGCCTGGAACATTTAGCTGCCAATCCTGCCCTTCCCTCAACCAAGTCTCTGTAATAGCAACAACATCATATTTCCAAGTACTAATCCAAGCTCTAAGTTCATCTGCCTTACCTGTTATACTTCTTGCATTGAAACAAATGCACTTCAGACCACCAGTCCCGCTGTGCTCAGCAACATCTCCCTGAAGAGAGCCCAATGGTCCAGATATCTGAAACCCTCCCTTCTACACCAGATGCTCAGCCACGTGTTTAGCTGCACTATCTTCCTACTTCTAGCCTCACTGGCACGTGGCACAGGGAGTAATCCAGAGATTACAACCCTAGAGGTCCTGTTTTTTTAACTTACTACCTAACTCCCTAAACTCCCCCTGCAGGACCTATCACTCTTCCTGCCTATGTCGTTGGTACCGATGTGTACCACAACCTCTGGCTGTTCACCCTCCCCCTTCAGAATGCCCTCTGTCTGTTCAGAGACATCCTTGACCCTGGCACCAGGGAGGCAACATACCTTCCTGGAGTCTCTTTCACGTACACAGAAGCACCTATCTGTGCCCCTGACTATAGAGTCCCCTATAACTATTGCTCTTCTGCGCTTTGTCCCTCCCTGCTGAACAACAGAGCCAGCCATGGTGCCACTGCTCTGGCTGCTGCTGTTTTCCCCTGATAGGCCATCCCCCTCAACAGTATCCAAAGCGGTATACTTGTTAGAGAGGGGGACAGCCACAGGGAATTCCTGCACTGACTGCCTCCCCTTCTAGCGTTCACCCATCTATCTGCCTGCACCTTGGGTGTAACCACTTCTCTAAAACTCCTGTCTATGACACTTTCTGCCACCTGCATGCTCCTAAGTGCATCCAGTTGCCGCTCCAACCGATCCATGCGGTCTGTGAGGAGCTGCAACTGGGTACACTTCCTGCAGATGTAGTCGTCCGGAACGCTGGAAGCAACACGGACCTCCCACATCTCACAGGTGAAGCACTTCACCCCTCTAATTATCATTTCTAGCAATAATTAGTTAATTGATATAAAATAAATAAATACTTATTAAATCCTTACTGAAAGACACAGAAGTTATGCTGCAGCTGTACAAAACCCTGGTTAGACACCACTTGGAGTACAGTGAGCAGTTCTGGGCACCACACCTTAGGAAGGCTATATTGGCCTTGGAGGGAGTGCAACGTAGGTTTACAAGAATGATACCTGGACTACAGGGGTTAAGTTACGAGGAGAGATTACACAGATTAGGCCTCTTTTTGCTAGAATTTAGAAGGTTAAGGGGTGATCTGATCGAAGTCTTCAAGGTATTAACAGGAAAAGACAGGCTATATAAAGATAAACTATTTCCACTGGTTGGAGATTCTAAAACTAGGAGGCATCGTCTAAAACTTAGGACCAAACCGTTCAGGAGAGATGTTAGGAAGCACTTCTTCACGCAAAGGGTGGTAGAGGTTTGGAACTCTCTCCCACAAACAGCAGTTGAAGCTCGAACAGTTGTTAATTTTAAATCTGAGATCGATAGATTTTTGTGAAGCAAAGATATTAAGGGATATGGGCCAGAGGCAGGTGTATGGAGTTAGGCCGCAGATCAGCCATGATCTCACTGAATGGTGGGACAGGCTCGAGGGGCTGAATGGCCTACTGCTGTTCCTATCTTCCTATGTTCCAACTCCCATTGGTGTCCTGGGGATCTTACCATTGTGAAAGTTAACTCACACTGCTCTATATCTGCTTGTATAATAACATGACCTAGGTCTGTTTGAACCAAGATGTGTCAGCCCTGGCTCAGTTGGTAGCACTCACACTTCTGCGTCAGAAGGTTGTTGGATCAAGTACCATCCCAAAATCTTGAGCACATAATTTACAGTGCAATACTGAAGGAGTGCTGCACTGCCTGTGGGAATGTTCTCTTGTGAATGATATGTCAAACTGATGTTCTGTCTGCACTCTCAGGAGGATGTGAATGATCCCATGGCACTAGTTTACATGGGAGTTCTCCTGGTGTCCTGAACAATATTTATCCCTCAACCACCATCACTAAAGCACACTAAATTACTGTTTGTGGGATTTTGCTTTGTGCAAATTGGCTACCATTTTTCTTACAGTGTAACAGCGATTACACTTCAAAGATATTTCATTGGCTGTAAAACACTTTGGCTGGTCCTGAGGTTGTGCAAGGTCTTTCAAATGTTATACTTCTTCAATCCCTCGGAAGCTGAATTGAGCAAACACTCGGTGAGACACAGAAAGATACAAATTGTTATTTTACAGTAAGATGAACAGATGTCATGACCCATCTCACTTAATTCGAGTGAAACATGTAATAATACAAAATAAAGGAGATGCCACACTAGCTCATGTCTGTGGATCATCTTACTTGACTTAAAGAAAATGGCTTCTAACTATCCTGCAGCATTTCGAGCTACTTTGCTTTGGTGAAAACCCTTGATCGTTTTCCCTTTAACGAACCCAGCTATACTGCATCAAAAAAGCATCTCTGCCACCTGCCTTCCATCTTATGTGTTGTTTGTTTAGTTTAGTTTAGAGATTTTGGAAAGTGTGAAAATAGATAAGTCCCCTGGGCCAGATGGGATTTATCCTAGGATTCTCTGGGAAGCCAGGGAGGAGATTGCAGAGCCTTTGTCTTTGATCTTTATGTCATCCTTGTCGACAGGAATAGTGCCGGAAGACTGGAGGATAGCAAATGTTGTCCCCTTGTTCAAGAAGGGGAGTAGAGACAGCCCTGGTAATTATCGACATGTGAGCCTTACTTCGGTTGTGCGTAAAATGTTGGAAAAGGTTATAAGAGACAGGATTTATAATCATCTTGAAAAGAATAAGTTCATTAGCGATAGTCAGCATGGTTTTGTGAAGGGTAGGTCGTGCCTCACAAACCTTATTGAGTTTTTCGAGAAGGTGACCAAACAGGTGGATGAGGGTAAAGCAGTGGATGTAGTGTATATGGATTTCAGTAAGGCGTTTGATAAGGTTCCCCACGGTAGGCTATTGCAGAAAATACGGAAGTATGGGGTTGAAGGTGATTTAAGCTTTGGATCAGAAATTGGCTAGCTGAAAGAAGACAGAGGGTGGTGGTTGATGGCAAATGTTCATCCTGGAGTTTAGTTACTAGTGGTGTACCGCAAGGATCTGTTTTGGGGCCACTGCTGTTTGTCATTTTTATAAATGACCTGGAAGAGGGTGTAGAAGGGTGGGTTAGTAAATTTGCGGATGACACGAAGGTCGGTGGAGTTGTGGATAGTGCCGAAGGATGTTGTAGGGTACAGAGGGACATAGATAGGCTGCAGAGCTGGGCTGAGAGATGGCAAATGGAGTTTAATGCGGAAAAGTGTGAGGTGATTCACTTTGGAAGGAGTAACAGGAATGCAGAGTACTGGGCTAATGGGAAGATTCTTGGTAGTGTAGATGAACAGAGAGATCTTGGTGTCCAGGTACATAAATCCCTGAAAGTTGCTACCCAGGTTAATAGGGCTGTTAAGAAGGCATGTGGTGTGTTAGCTTTTATTAGTAGGGGGATCGAGTTTCGGAGCCACGAGGTCATGCTGCAGCTGTACAAAACTCTGGTGAGGCCACACCTGGAGTATTGCGTGCAGTTCTGGTCACCGCATTGTAGGAAGGATGTGGACGCTTTGGAAAGGGTGCAGAGGAGATTTACTAGGATGTTGCCTGGTATGGAGGGAAGGTCTTACGAGGAAAGGCTGAGGGACTTGAGGTTGTTTTCGTTGGAGAGAAGGAGGAGGAGAGGTGACTTAATAGAGACATATAAGATAATCAGAGGGTTAGATAGGGTGGATAGTGAGAGTCTTTTTCCTCGGATGGTGATGGCAAACACGAGGGGACATAGCTTTAAGTTGAGGGGTGATAGATATAGGACAGATGTTAGAGGTAGTTTCTTTACTCAGAGCGTAGTAGGGGCGTGGAACGCCCTGCCTGCAACAGTAGTAGACTCGCCAACTTGAAGGGCATTTAAGTGGTCATTGGATAGACATATGGATGAAAATGGAATAGTGTAGGTCAGATGGTTTCACAGGTCGGCGCAACATCGAGGGCTGAAGGGCCTGTACTGCGCTGTAATGTTCTAAAAAAAAATACAGCACTGAAACAGGCCCTTCGGCCCACCGAGTCTGTGCCGACCATCAACCACCCATTTATACTAATCCTACGCTAATCCCATATTCCTACCACATCCCCACCTGTCCCTATATTTCCCTACCACCTACCTATACTAGGGGCAATTTATAATGGCCAATTTACCTATCAATCTGCAAGTCTTTTGGCTGTGGGAGGAAACCAGAGCACCTGGAGAAAACCCACACAGACACAGGGATAACTTGCAAACTCCACACAGGCAGTACCCAGAATTGAACCCGGGTCACTGGAGCTGTAAGGCTGTGGTGCTAACCACTGCGCCACTGTGTCTGTTGTTCACAGATAGAAAAGAAATCAGAAACTTTGCAATGTAATGGGTATGGGTGTGAGGTGTTTTTTGAATGCCAAGACATTTATTGTTTATTGTCGATGGGGAAACACATCATATTTAGCCTTTTACTATCCTTTGAGACTTTTAAAAAATTGTCTATATGTAGAGAGCAGGCCCAATATTAAAAATAACTTTTTTTTTCAAATCCTTTCTGGAGAAAAATGGTTACAAAATCCTAACAAGTGACAGATGTACTGGTTGATGAGAAACTTGTGCATTATTTTACCAATTCCTGACTATAAACTACATTCCCAATTTATATTTGGTTAGTCATCAATACAACCTTTCTATTTACATACAACTTATAACTTAATAAAGAGCTCTATCTTTCCTGTTATTCTGAACTGGTGATCTACTGCCGAACTCTGCTATCATTTTGATTCTCCTGGTGTTAGAAACTTCCGGTGAGAGTCAATGGATCGTCTCTTTTCCCATTTTCTACAATATCTAGTCCTCGACCTGCCAGGTGGTTCTGACGTACTGAGCTGCACTCATTCTGTTCCTATCTATTCCATCCTCCTGCACCTCACTATGCAGCCAGAAGTGAGATGAAGGAAATATTTCACGCAGCAAGTTGCCATGATCTGGAATGCACTGCCTGAAAGGCTGGCGGAGACAGATTCAATAATAACTTTCAAAAGAGAATTGAATACGTTCTTGAAGGGAAAAAAATGTAGGCCTGTTAGGAAAGGGCAAAGAAATGGGACTAATTGAATAGCTCTTTCAAAGAGATAGCACAGGCACAATGGGCTGAAAGGCCTCCATCTGCACTGTATCATTATACGATTCTATGTTGTATTCAGCTCCATCTCTTGCAGTAAGTCATGCTTCTGTTATTTATACAAATCATAGTTCCCTACTGGTATAGAAATCTCTGGTCGAGGAAGTTTATCCCAGCATTCAGTACACAGACCTTAAAGATTTCCTTGTTCCTTTGACCTTTGATGCATGTTTAGTGCTGAAAGCTTGATCGAATACCACTTCTAGATTGATTAAGTTCCAGCTCCTTCTACTGTAACTTGTTGGGGGACATTTCCATCTTCATGCCTGGGTGGTAATCTTGCAAAGTAGATTATCTACCATTTATTGAACCCACCCAATTTTCACCTCATTGAAATCAAAACTGGGCAGGTTGTATAAAGGATGGATGATCCTTGGATTGGAACTACTCACCAAGGCTTCTTCAACACACCTCCCAAAACCTGTGTGAAGGGACACAGAGGGCACAAAATTCTTGAACTGCATTCAAGAGAACTTTTTTAGCCAACACGTAACAAGCCCAATGAGAGGGGGTGCAATTCTAGATTTAGTCTTCTGAAATGAAGCTGAGCAAGTAGATGAAGTAGCAGTGGGTGACCATTTTGGAGATAGCGATCATAATACAGTTAGTTTTAGCATAATTATGGAAAAGGACAAAGATAAGACAGGAGTTAAAGTTATAAATTGGGCGAAGGCAAATTTTATGAAACTGAGAGGCGATCTAGCGAAAGTGGACTGGATCCAACCACTTGAAGGAAAATCAGTGGCAAACCAGTGGGAGGCATTCAAAAGCGAGATTCTACAGGCACAGCGCAGGCATGTCTCCACAAAGATAAAGGGAGCATGACCAAATCTAGAGCCCCCTGTTATCTAGAGGCTTACAGGGTATGCTGAAGCAGAAAAAGAAAGCTTATGACGATCACAAAAAACATAATACTTTAGAAAGCTTCGACGAGTATAGAAAGTGCAGGGGTGAAGTAAAAAAGAAAATTAGAAAAGCAAAGAGAGGACATGAAATAATATTGGCAGGTAAAATCAAGGAAAACCTAAAGATGTTTTATCAGTACATTAAGAGCAAGAGTATAACTTAGGAAAGGGTAGGGCCTATCAGAGATGTACAAGGGAACTTACAAGTGGATGCAGATGATGTGGGCAGGGTTCTTAATGATTTTTTTGCCACTGTCTTCACAAAGGAGAGAGATAATGCAGACATTGTAGTAAAAGAGGAGGATTGTGAAATATTAGATATGATGAGCATAGTGAGAGAGGAAGTGCTAGAGGGTCTGACTCCTTGAAAGTGGATAAATCGCCAGGGCTGGATGGATTGCATCCCAGGTTTTTAAAGGAAGCCAGGGAGGAAATGGTGGCTGCTCTGAGGGTCATCTTCAAATCCTCACTAGTTGTGGGTGAGCTGCCAGAGGATTGGAAGTCTGCGAATGTTACACCATTATTTAAAAAGGGTGTGAGGGATAAGCCAAATAATTATACGCTAGTCTGTCTGACCTCGGTGGTGGGTAAATTACTGGAATCAATTCTGAGGGACAGGATAAACTGCCACAAATCAAGGACAAATCAAGGATAGTCAGCATGGATTTGTTAAGGGAAGGTCATGTCTTACTAACTTAATTGAATTCTTTGAGGAAGTAACAAGGAGGATTGATGAGGGTAGTGCAGTGGATGTGGTCTACATGGATTTTAGTAATGCATCTGACAAGGTCATGCATGGCAGATTGGTCTGTAAAATGAAAGCCCATGGGATACAGGGGAATGTGGCAGGTTTGATCCAAAAGTGGCTCAGTGACAGGAAGCAAATGGTAGCAGTTGATGGAAGTTTTTGTGAATGGAAAGCTGTTTCCAGTGGCGTTCCACAGGGCTCAGTGTTGGGTCCCTTGCTGTTTGTGGTATATATTAATGATTTGGACTTAAATGTGGGAGGCATGATTGGGAAATTTGCTGATGACACAAAAATTGGTTGTGTAGTTGATAGTGAAGAGGGTGGCTGAAGACTCCAGAATTACATCAATGGTTTCATTCTGGGGTTACTAGAGTGTTTAATTTGGCTGTTTTCCAATTGGTTGTGATAGATTAATAACATGCTGCGACCTGTGGAGTGATGGGACTGAATTGACAGTGCCGCTGGGGAGGACAAACTGGGAAGTCAAAACTGCATTCTTCCAATCTATGGCACTGAGTATCAGTGGAGTACATCTCACCAACAGTCCCGCCGCAGTTGTAACAATCGGAACAGGATTTGGCCATTCAGGCTCCTCGAGTTTGTTCTACTATTCACTGAGATGATGGTCATCTGTATTTTAACTCCATCACTGCCTTTGCTCCCTATCTTTTTATACCCTTGGCGAGCAAAAATCTATTGATCTCACATTTAAAATGAATTGAACTGGCATCTGTTGCTTTTTGTGGGTTAGAAAGCCACAATTCTGCCACCCTTTGCATGAAGAATTGCTTCCCAACTTCTCTCCTGAATGTCCTGACTCTGATTTTAAAGTTATGTCCCCTTGCCCTAGACTCCCTCACCAGCAGAGAAAGTTTCTATCTCCTATCAATTCCTTTCAAACTCCTGAAAACCTCAGTCAAGTCATCTCTTAACCTTCCATAATTCCAGGGAATACTAGTCCTAGTTTATGTTATAATTCCTTATAATTTAAATCACTAAGCCCTGCTAACATTCTGGTGAAACTATGCTGCACACTTTCTATTATTACCTCCTGATTTATCTTCTCTATTCGTGACCTTCCAGAAGTTTCACTAGATTCCTAAAAACTATTTCCATACTAATAAATCCTTCAAACTTTGTGTTGTTCTTTGTCTAACGCAGAAGTATTTAGCAACCTCTTCCAATATTTACTGCGTCCTCTCAAGTACCCATCAAACATGACAACATCATCATGAATGTGTGTACTGCAACCTCTGTCTAAATATAATTTACTGTTCATGTAGTGAGATGTACTCCACTGATACTGAGTGCCATAGATTGGAAGAATGCAGTTTTGACTCCCCAGTTTATGAGCAGTCCCTTATCTGAGGTACTGAATGGATGCTGCAGTGTCTGCTGTTCAGGGGGCCAGTAAAGATCATGTTGTTGCAACATGGTCAGGTTACACAGTGATTGAAGCACTCCAGGGGTACCTGGGATGACAAGGAGAACAATAAGGGTGTCCATTGTGGAGGTTTGAAAACTTACCACAAGAAACAATATTCAAATGCTTGCACACAGGGAAACACATGGAAGAGGTGTGTGTGTGTGTGTGTATACATGTACACACAAACATACACACAGAACAGCACATGCACATACATGCATACACAAATATGAAGGGAAGGGCCTGACTATGGCGAAATAGAGATCAGAGCTTGGGATTGGTGCTTGGTGGGAGGAAGGGTGAAGGGATGGGGAAAGTCTAGCTGAGGCAAGGGAAACATTGAAGCTTGAGAGGAGCAGGCAAAGTCGCTGGCTGATGTAGTTAGAACAGGTCACCATTGGTAAAAGGGAGACCGAAGGCTTCCTTGAGGGCACTCTCCTGTCCCTTGTGAGAGGGTTTAATATCGAGGCCAAACATTCACGAACACCCACATATATGCACACTCATAAAACACACTTGAATACACACACAGGTGCAAACACATACTATACACAGATACACATCGACCCACACATCACACATATAAATACAGACACATAACAGTGCGAAACATGTTAATTAGTCTATCGCAAGGTTGATTCACCAAGACAGAGTGTGGACATATGGAGGTCAGTCTGGTGATCAGTGGATTAATTTTAGATTCCTCACAAACGTCTGGTTTCCTCTGAAAATAATTCAATATTTTCATGGTTTATGTGTTATACCTGGACTCCATTTTCTTCCTTGAAGAGAAATGGGTGAATCATTTATGAACTCAGGATACTGGAGAAAGTTTTTGCGTTCATCATCTGGGTAGTAATATACTGGAGCAGATTGTACAACCATTGTAGAAAAGGGAAGATTGTCATTCTATTGGATGGGTTCTATTATGAGCAGGTGATCTGCTTTACTAGATTACTGCCACAGTTGGGGTGGAAAAGGTGAAAACTATAACTTAGTCCATAAAATTTTGGTGCACATCCCAGTTTTAATGTGAAGACTGCTATTATCACCGGGATCATTGTTTGTATTAATATTTTAGAGGTCACTTTTAGTTTTGGGGAATTAAATGTGTTACTGTAAGAATTTCAAAAGGTTGCAGACCACCCAAGATTTAAAGTTCAAAAATTTCTCCATGAATGCTTACAGCGACTGAGTTAGAGAGACGAGACCCATAAACAGCAGATGGACTCATTTAGTTGGGAGTTGGAGGTAACTAACTTAAATTACTATCTAGGACATCCCAGATGTACCACATGTACCATGTTGCTATGGAGATAGATGATGCAGGAGGTTGCCTTTAATCAGTCAGTTGGCATTTGGAAAGCAGTTGGCTTTGGAGCAGCTAGACTTAGGAGAAGAGGCCATCAAGAACCAAGGTGTTTCTGGTTTGAGGCAGGCCCATGCTCAAGCTGGGAAGTCCAGATTCAGGAAGTGTTGGAAGAGAACTGGAGGATTTGCCTAGCTGGATGTTAGAGGGAGAATCCCCGAGAGATCTCATACCTCAAAAGACAGTTGAGAAATTAAGGAAAAGCAAAGTGAATTCCTAAGAGCTGTGGTACACTTTGGATTGTTCCCAGGGGAAGTGAACAAACCACCAAGATCGTGTAACATATGGGGCAATTCGTGGGGTGGAAGTAACAGTCAAACAGTGTTATGTTGAGATTTAGAGTTTAAAGTATATATCTTTATGTTCTGTTAAGATTTCAAGTTTAAAATATAGTTGTTTCCAAATTGAAGTGTTAAGTTGGTAGTGTTTTGCTTTGTTTAACAGTTATACAGTAAAATCTTTTGTTTTAAACATGAAACCTTGTGGTGCAATTCTTTCAGTAATAACTGGGAATTCGACTTTCTCTTTTTAAAAGTTAACGGTCCCTAACAGGATCATAACAAGATAAAATTGTAATCTGTTGTTTCTTATTTAAGGGTCACATTTGAACTACAGGCCTGAATTTCTTGTCAGCAGGGTCTTTGGCAGGTAGAAAAATCTGCATTGCCCGTGTTTGTACCACTGACCTGGGACCATTTCCCAGAGTCAGGGTAAATTAGATATTGAGGTGGGAGCGGTGAAGTGGTCTTCATGTTTGGTGGTTGCTGAGTCACCTGCCCTGGGTGGGGAGGATAAAGAAATTGACCACAGTGCATTTCTCTCTTGGCCAGTGTAATGCATGGAGAAGAAAAGCATCCTAAAGAACTTAAAGATTTTAAAGTCCAGCAATTGATTACCTAAATATGTGTAAGATAATTCCCTCCCTGCCTCAGTCCTCAGTATTTCCGGTGCAGGAATTACACCAATAGCTTGGAACATTTTTTTGCCAGACAGCTGGTATTATAAAGCTGTCGGACTGTTCTAAGAACCCAACTGGTTTGTTAATGTAGTTTCGGGGAGGAAACTTGCCTGTAAGTGATTGAAGTCCCACACTGATATGGTTGACTCTTAACTGCGCTCTGAAGTGAGCAAGACACTCAGTATTGTAAAAACTTCGGACAGCTAGAGACAGGCAATAAATGCCAATCTTGGAGTGACGCCCACCACCCAAAATGAATAATCAAAAAAGATGCAACAGATATTCTCGAGCTCAAACAGAATCATTTTTATACAATGCTTGCACCCACCACTGTGACTACAATAGGGGCAGAGTAATATAGCAGGCTGCGATTCTGTGCACCTGCTTTTGATTAATGATACAGGTGCAGCATGTTCTAAAGGACATAATTATTGACCTATCTCCCTAATTTATCTCCCTACTTTAATACAATTCACAGAACTTGATTTGTAAATCAAATAACATGTCACAGTGCTTATTGTGCGTACCAGGAGGGCACTGATCCAACAAGTCATCATTTAATTCCTTTGCCTTCAAGCTGTGCCAGGTACACTTCACTCTCCAAACTCACAATGGTATTTACGTCAGTATCAGCACTTCACAGTTTCCTGATAAAGTTTTGTCTCTGCAGCATAAATTACAGCTCATGTGGATATAACACAAGGATAAATTAAGACTTAAAATCAACAATCCTGTTGCATGGAATTATGTTCGAATTTTACAGCACAGTAAAGGTCATTTGTCCCATGTCATGATGCTGTATTTTTTCTCCTTGGAAAATATTGCAGTGCGCCTTTAAGGCAGGAAAAGATCAGTACTTCTTTCAGGCAGCAAGCTCCAGAGACTGGAAGCCAAAGTACATTCTGGTTGCTAAGCTACAGCCACAGAGAACAGTTTTGACTTTGAAAATGACTAACAGAGACAGTCAGTTATAGGCTGTCCTAGCACGTGAAGGATGTGAAGAAGTGTAGTCGAGGTAGCTGTGGGAGTCGGTGGGCTTATAATGGATATTAGTAGACAACCTATCCCCAGAGATGGAGACAGAGAAGTCGAGGAAGGGAAGGGAAGAGCGAGGTGGCAGCTGGGTAAGTGAGTTTACAACTTACATAAACTTACCTTTTGTTTCGGCAGTTTCTTTTTGCAGCGGCGACAGGGAGAGCGAGGTGGCAGCTGGGTAAGTAAGTCCTATATATTTGGGCAGCGGCTGAACCCGAGACAGTAGACCTGTAGTGTCTCCCACCCGCCCTCCTCCTCTAACCAAAAAAAAAGGACTCGGTGGTGTGCAGATAAGGTAAGGCTTTTTCTACTTATTTTTTTTTTCGTGTGATTGGGAAAAATTTTTCGTTCCTTTTCATTTATCTAAGTTAAGACTAAGTTAAGCTTAAGATTAAAAATGGCAGGAGATCTCAGACCCATGTTATGCTCCTCTTGCTCAATGTGGGAGCTCAGGGACACGGCTGATGTCCCTGACTCCTTCACGTGCTGGAAGTGTGTCCAGCTGCAGCTCTTGTTAGACCACATGACGGCTCTGGAGCTGCGGATGGACTCACTTTGGAGCATCCGCGATGCTGAGGAGGTCGTGGATAGCACGTTTAGCGAATTGGTCACACCGCAGATTAGGATTGCTGAGGGAGACACGGAATGGGTGACCAAAAGGCAGAGAAAGAGCAGGAAGGCAGCGCAGGTGTCCCCTGCGGTCATCTCCCTCCAAAACAGGTATACCGTTTTGGATACTGTTGAGGGAGATGGCTCACCAGGGGAAGGCAGCAGTAGCCAGGTTCATGGCACCGTGGCTGTCTCTGCTGTTCGGAAGGGCGGGAAAAAGAGTGGAAGGGCTATAGTCATCGGGGATTCGATTGTAAGGGGAGTAGATAGGCGGTTCTGTGGTCGAAAACTAGACTCCCGAATGGTATGTTGCCTCCCAGGTGCACGGGTCAGGGATGTCTCAGATCGGCTGCAGAACATTCTGAAAGGGGAGGGTGAACAGCCAGTTGTCGTTGTGCACATAGGCACCAATGATATAGGTAAAAAAACGGGATGAGGTCCTACAAGCAGAATTTAGGGAGTTAGGAGCCAAATTAAAAAGTAGGACCTCAGAGGTAGTAATCTCAGGATTGCTACCAGTGCCACGTGATAGTCAGAGTAGAAATGAAAGAATAGTCAGGATGAATGCGTGGCTTGAGAGATGGTGCAGGAGGGAGGGGTTCAGATTTTTGGGACATTGGGACCGGTTCTGGGGGAGGTGGGACGATTACAAATTGGACGGTCTACACCTGGGCCGGACTGGAACCAATGTCCTTGGGGGTGCTTTTGCTAACGCTGTTGGGGAGGGTTTAAACTAATGTGGCAGGGGGATGGGAACCAAATGAGGTCAGTGGAGAGTAAGGAGGTAGTAACTAAAGCCTGTAAGGAACTAGATAATGAAGTCAGCGTGACTAAGGGAAAGAGTAGACAGGGAGCAGATGATGAACGCAAAGGGACTGGTGGTCTGAGGTGCATTTGTTTTAATGCAAGAAGTGTAGTAGGTAAGGCATATGAACTTAGGGCTTGGATTAGTACCTGGGAATATGATGTTATTGCTATTACTGAGACTTGGTTGAAGGAAGGGCACGATTGGCAACTAAATATCCCAGGATATCAATGCTTCAGGCAGGATAGAGAGGGAGGTAAAAGGGGTGGAGGAGTTGCATTACTGGTCAAAGAGGATATCACAGCTGTGCTGAAGGAGGGCACTATGGAGGACTCGAGCAGTGAGGCAATATGGACAGAACTCAGAAATAGTAAGGGTGCGGTAACAATGTTGGGGCTGTACTACAGGCCTCCCAACAGCGAGCGTGAGATAGAGGTACAAATATGTAAACAGATTATGGAAAGATGTAGGAGCAACAGGGTGGTGGTGATAGGAGATTTTAATTTTCCCAACATTGACTGGGATTCACTTAGTGTTAGAGGTCTAGATGGAGCAGAATTTGTAAGGAGCATCCAGGAGGGTTTTCTGGAGCAGTATGTAAATAGTCCAACTCGGGAAGGGGCCATACTGGACCTGGTGTTGGGGAATGAGCCCGGCCAGGTGGTTGAAGTTTCAGTAGGGGACTACTTTGGGAATAGTGATCACAATTCCGTAAGTTTTAGAATACTCATGGACAAAGACGAGAGTGGTCCTAAAGGAAGAGTGTTAAATTGGGGGAAGGCCAACTATACCAAAATTCGGCAGGAGCTGGGGAATGTAGATTGGGAGCAGCTGTTTGAAGGTAAATCCACATTTGATATGTGGGAGGCTTTTAAAGAGAGGTTGATTAGCGTGCAGGAGAGACATGTTCCTGTGCAAATGAGGGATAGAAATGGCAAGATTAGGAAACCATGGATGACAGGTGAAATTGTGAGACTAGTAAGAGGAAAAAGGAAGCATACATAAGGTCTAGGAGGCTGAAGAAAGACGAAGCTTTGAAAGAATATCGGGAATGTAGGACCAATCTGAAACGAGGAATTAAGAGGGCTAAAAGGGGTCATGAAATATCGTTAGCAAACAGGGTTAAGGAAAATCCCAAAGCCTTTTATTCATATATAAGGAGCAAGAGGGTAACTAGAGAAAGGATTGGCCCACTCAAGGATAAAGGAGGAAAGTTATGCGTGGAGACAGAGAAAATGGGTGAGATTCTAAAAGAGTACTTTGCATCGGTATTCACCGAGGAGAGGGACATGACGGATGTTGAGGTTAGGGACAGATGTTTGATTACTCTAGGTCAAGTCGGCATAAGGAGGGAGGAAGTGTTGGGTATTCTAAAAGGCATTAAGGTGGACAAGTCCCCAGGTCCAGATGGGATCTATCCCAGGTTACTGAGGGAAGCGAGAGAGGAAATAGCTGGGGCTTTAACAGATATCTTTGCAGCATCCTTAAACACGGGTGAGGTCCCGGAGGACTGGAGAATTGCTTATGTTGTCCCCTTGTTTAAGAAGGGTAGCAGGGATAACCCATGTAATTATAGACCGGTGAGCCTGACGTCAGTGTTAGGGAAGCTGCTGGAGAAGATACTGAGGGATAGGATCTATTCCCATTTGGAAGAAAATGGGCTTATCAGTGATAGGCAAACTGGTTTTGTGCAGGGAAGGTCATGTCTTACCAACCTAATAGAATTCTTTGAGGAAGTGACAAAGTTGATTGATGAGGGAAGGGCTGTAGATGTCATATACATGGACTTCAGTATGGTGTTTGATAAGGTTCCCCATGGTAGGCTGATGGAGAAAGTGAAGTCGCATGGGGTCCAAGGTGTACTAGCTAGATGGATAAAGAACTGGCTGGGCAACAGGAGACAGAGAGTAGCAGTGGAAGGGAGTTTCTCAAAATGGAGACGTGTGACCAGTGGTGTTCCACAGGGATCCGTGCTGGGACCACTGTTGTTTGTGATATACATAAATGATTTGGAGGAAAGTATAGGTTGGCTGATTAGCAAGTTTGCAGACGACACTAAGATTGGTGGAGTAGCAGATAGTGAAGGGGACTGTCTGAGAATACAGCAGAATATAGATAGATTGGAGAGTTGGGCAGAGAAATGGCAGATGGAGTTCAATCAGGGCAAATGCGAGGTGATGCATTTTGGAAGATCCAATTCAAGAGTGAACTGTACAGTAAATGGAAAAGTCCTGGGGAAAATTGATGTACAGAGAGATTTGGGTGTTCAGGTCCATTTTTCCCTGAAGGTGGCAACGCAGGTAAATAGAGTGGTCAAGAAGGCATACGGCATGCTTTCCTTCATCGGACGGGGTATTGAGTACGAGGGTTGGCAGGTCATGTTACAGTTGTATAAGACTTTGGTTCGGCCACATTTGGAATACTGCGTGCAGTTCTGGTCGCCACATTACCAAAAGGATGTAGATGCTTTGGAGAGGGTGCAGAGGAGGTTCACCAGGATGTTGCCTGGTATGGAGGGCGCTAGCTATGAAGAGAGGTTGAGTAGATTAGTATTATTTCATTAGAAAGACGGAGGTTGAGGGGGGACCTGATTGAGGTGTACAAAATCATGAGAGGTATAGACAGGGTGGATAGCAAGAAGCTTTTTCCCAGAGTGGGGGATTCAATTACTAGGGGTCACGAGTTCAAAGTGAGAGGGGAAAAGTTTAGGGGGGGGATATGCGTGGAAAGTTCTTTACGCAGAGGGTGGTGGATGCCTGGAACGCGTTGGCAGCGGAGGTGGTAGACGCGGGCACGATAGCGTCTTTTAAGATGTATCTAGACAGATACATGAATGGGCAGGAAGCAAAGAGATACAGACCCTTAGAAAATAGGCAACATGTTTAGATAGAGGATCTGGATCGGCGCAGGCTTGGAGGGCCGAAGGGCCTGTTCCTGTGCTGTAATTTTCTTTGTTCTTTGTTCTTTGTCAGTGATGGACCATGTAAAGGTGAGAGAAGGGTGGAAATTGGAAGCAAAGTTGATAAAGTTTTCCAGTCATTTTGACAATTTCCAGTTTCCTGGTCCCAATCGCCTCCTCTTCACTATGGATGTCCAATCGCTCCACACCTCCATCCCCCACCAGGATGGTTTGAGGGCTCTCCGCTTCTTCCTGGAACAGAGGCCCAACCAGTCCCCATCCACCACCACCCTCCTCCACCTGGCTGAACTTGTTCTCGCATTGAACAACTTCTCCTTCAACTCCACGCATTTCCTTCAAATAAAAGGTGTAGCTCTGGGTACCCGCATGGGTCCTAGTTATGCCTGTCTTTTTGTGGGTTATGTCGCGCATTCTTTGTTCCAGTCCTACTCAGGCCCCCTCCCCCAACTCTTTTTCCGGTACATTGATGACTGTATCGGTGCCGTTTCCTGCTCCCGCCCCGAACTGGAAATCTTTATCAACTTTGCTTCCAATTTCCACCCTTCTCTCACCTTTACATGGTCCATCTCTGACACTTTCCTTCCCTTCCTCGACTTCTCTGTCTCCATCTCTGGGGATAGGTTGTCTACTAATATCCATTATAAGCCCGCCGACTCCCACAGCTACCTCGACTACACTTCTTCACACCCTACCTCCTGTAAGGACTCCATTCCATTCTCCCAGTTTGTCCATATTCGACGCATCTGCTCTGATGATGCTACCTTCTATGTTGGTGCTTCTGATATGACCTCCTTTTTCCTCAACCGAGGATTCCCCCCCACTGTTGTTGACAGGGCCCTCAACCGTGTCCGGCCAATTTCCCATACCTCTGCCCTCAACCCTTCCCCTCCCT
The DNA here is from genome assembly GCF_036365525.1 of Heterodontus francisci. Lineage (NCBI taxonomy): Eukaryota > Metazoa > Chordata > Chondrichthyes > Heterodontiformes > Heterodontidae > Heterodontus > Heterodontus francisci. The sequence continues at coordinate 32,779,503 of NC_090371.1, forward strand.
CCCAGAACCTTGACAGGGTTCCCTTGTCCTCACTTTCCACCCCATCAGCCTCCATATCCAAAGGATCATCCTCCGCCATTTCCGCCACCCCCAGCGTGATGCCACTACCAAAAGCATCTTCCCCTCCCTTCCCCTGTCAACATTCCGAAGGGATCATTCCCTCCGCGACACCCTGGTCCACTCCTCCATTACCCCCACCACCTCGTCCCCGTCCCAGGGCACCTTCCCCTGCAATCGCAGGAGGTGTAATACCTGCCCATTTACCTCCTCTCTCCTCACTATCCCAGGCCCCAAACACTCCTTTCAGGTGAAGCAGCGATTTACTTGTACTTCTTTCAATGTAGTATACTGTATTCGCTGCTCACAGTGTGGTCTGCTCTACATTGGGGAGACCAAGCGCAGACTGGGTGACCGCTTTGCGGAACATCTCCGCTCAGTCCGCAAGCAGGACCCTGAGCTTCCGGTTGCTTGCCATTTCAACACTCCCCCCTGCTCTCATGCTCACATCTCTGTCCTGGGATTGCTGCAGTGTTCCAGTGAACATCAACGCAAGCTCGAGGAACAGCATCTCATCTACCGATTAGGCACACTACAGCCTGCCGGACTGAACATTGAGTTCAATAATTTCAGAGCATGACAGCCCCCCATTTTACTTTCATTTTTAGTTATTTTTTCTTCCTTTTTTTTTTACATTCCTTTTTACATTTTTTACAATCTTTTTTTGCATTTATTTCATTTCATCTTAGTTTGTTCAGTTTGCTTACCCACTGTTTTTTTCAGGTTGTTTTTCTTCAGGTTTGCACTTGCTGCTGTTCAATATTCAGTGTATTCACACCTAATCTGTACTAATGCTTTGTCTTTCAACACACCATTAACATATTGTTTGCCTTTGCTCTGTGACCTTTTGGTCAGCTATGTGGCCTGGTCCAATCTGCACCTTCTCCTTTGTTATTTCTTGCCCCACCCCCACCTCACTTGTTTATAATCTGTGACTTTTCTAATATTTGTCAGTTCCGAAGAAGGGTCACTGACCCGAAACGTTAACTCTGCTTCTCTTTCCACAGATGCTGCCAGACCTGCTGAGTGACTCCAGCATTTCTTGTTTTTGTTTCAGATTTCCAGCATCCGCAGTATTTTGCTTTTATATTCATTAAAAACCAAACTACTGTTAGTTTGAATATCTGTATGTGAATGCGGGAGTTAGATTTTTTTTTAATTTAGAAGTTATAAGGTCTTTAGATTTGGTTTATCTTAGTAGTGTTTAAGATTTTAGTTTTTTTAATAAACAGTTAATTTGTTGATATTTAAAGATACCTGGTAAGGTTCGCTTCATTTGGAAATTATTAGGTTGATTCAATTCAGCTGCTGCTTTCTTCAATTTGGAAAGCTTATAGATAAATAATGTGACCTGTGGAGTGACAGGACTGAGTTGACAGTGTGTTGCTCCCACCGCAATCAGAATCATATATTTTTATTGGGGGCTTTGTCCTGAACTGTCGTAACATATATATTAATTATGGGCTCATCCGCAGTTGAATCATTTTTAATTAGGTGGCACGCATCTGGAATCAGAAGCAGACTAATTTGGAGGGCTCACATTTGGAATCCTATTAATTTCTTGTTTCTGGGATAACATACAAATTGGGGTCTTGCGTATGGCATCATATTAATTTCTCTCGCATCTGTGATCATATCGATTGGAAATTCGATTGTTGGGGTCTAAATCAAAGATCAATTATGCAGAAATAAAAGGAACCAGGTCTCTTGTATAATAAGGTACAGTCTGTACCATAGTAACGGCATTAATGGTTGCAGCAGAGTTTTTGGGAAAGCAGAGTGTTTCCCTCAGTGACTTGATAACTTTAACTAAAATCAAATTAAAAGAATTGGTGGCAAAATTGGGGTTAGAATTGAAACTAGGTGCTAAAAATGCAGAGATAATTGACATAATAGTCCAACAACTGGAATTAGAAGAAGAAAAAGAAGGGGAATATGAGGAACAAGAAGGCAGTAGGTCAGATAGTGATGCAGTGATATTGATAAGGATTCTGTAAGAAACAAAAAAAATTGAGGCTGAAAAAGAATTAAGGAAACTTGAAATTCGAAGAGAAAGTGAAAGAAAAGAGAGGGAATGTCGGGTAAAAGAGATGGAACGAAGACCGAGCGGTAGACTTCAATCCAGGGAAAATTCGGGTCAGGAAGAATCTGAATTTAGCTCAGGACCCAGTGAAAAGTTGTTTAAATTTATTCAAGCTCTTCCTAAGTTTGAGGAAAGGGACGTAGAGGCATTTTTCATATCTTTTGAAAAAATAGCCAAACAGATGAACTGGCCAAAGGAAAGTTGTACACTACTAATGCAAAGCAGGTTGGTAGGCAGAGCTCATGAAGTTTATGCCATGCTTCCTGAAGAAGCTGCTGCAGATTGTGAGATGGCAAAAAAAGCTATTCTTGCTGCATATGAGTTATTCCCGAAGCTTATCATCAGAAGTTTAGGAACTTACGGAGATTGGCTGGGCAGACGTTAGTAGAATTTGAGAGGGTGTAGCAAATTAATTTTGACTGTTGGATCCGGGCACTAAAGATGGAAACCACATATGAGAACCTTTGAGAATTGATTCTCTTATAAGGGTTTAAAAACTCCATTCCTTCAGTCATGAGAACTCATATACGTATCATGAAAGTTTTGAAAGCTAGGCAAATAGTGGAAATCGCTGATGATTTTGAGCTTGTGAATGAGCCAAAACCTTTTATCCTTCACCTCCATAAGCCCAAGAAGGATAGAAAATGGGAGAGTGAAAGGAAGGCAAGTAGCCAGAGACAAGAAGGAACAGCTGGGAATGCCCCAGGACCACTTCCTCAGGTCAGAAAGGAAAGTGCTGAGGGTAGAAGTGAGGTTTGCAAACTGAAGTGTTATCATTGCCACAAGATGGGTTATCTTCGTTCAGAGTGCTGCAAATTGTAAGGTAAACCCATAGGACTTGTTGGGGATGCAAAGTTAGTGCAGAGGAAAAGACTGTGACTCAGAGTACAGCAGACCAGGCTATAGCTTTAACGACAGCTGTAAAACCAGATACTAAAACTAAAAGAAGTGTAGAGGTTAAGAATAAAATACCTGAAAGTTATAATGAATTTTTGTCAAAGGGGAAAGTAATTCCATATCCTGTAAGTGAGGCAGGGAAACCTATCATTATACTCAAGGATACAGGAGCAACCCAAACACTTTTGCTGGGGAAAGATATATCATTTCAACCAGAGAATGCCTTAAACTCTGAAGTTTTAGTCAATGGAATTGGCGGGGAGTATATGCCCATACCTTTGTATAAAGTATGCCTAGAGAGTGTCTTAATATCTGAGATAGTAACTGTGGGAATTGTCCACAGTTTACCAGTTGAGGAAATTGATCTACTCCGAGTAAATCATTTGGCTGGATCAAAAGTATCAGTTTCTCCTATAATTACAGAGGATCTTTTTTTTTCATTCACGGGATGTGGGCGTCGCTGGCCAGGCCAGCATTTATTGACCATCCCTAATTGCCCTTGAGAAGGTGGTGGTGAGCTGCCTTCTTGAACCACTGCGGTCCATGTTGGGTAGGTACACCCACAGTGCTGTTAGGAAGAGCGTTCCAGGATTTTGACCCAGCCACAGTGAAGGAACGGCGATATAGTTCCAAGTCAGGATGATGTGTTGCTTGGAGGGGAACTTGCAGGTGGTGGTGTTCCCATGAAACTGCTACCCTTGACCTTCTAGGTGGTAGATGTCGCAGGTTTGGAAGGTGCTGTCTAAGGATCCTTGGTGCACTGCTGCAGTGCATCTTGTAGATGGTACACACTGCTGCCACTGTGCGTCGGTGGTGGAGGGAGTGAATGTTTGTAGATGGGGTGCCAATCAAGTGGGCCGCTTTGTCCTGGATGGTGTCGAGCTTCTTGAGTGTTGTTGGTGCTGCACCCATCTGGGCAAGTGGAGAGTATTCCATCACACTCCTGACTTGTGCCTTGTAGATTGTGGGGCTTTGGGGAGTCAGGAGGTGAGTTACTCGCTGCAGGATTCCTAGCCTTTGACCTGCTCTTGTAGCCACAGTATTTATATGGCTACTCCAGTTCAGTTTTCGGTCAATGGTAGCCCCTAGGATGTTGATCGTGGGGGATTCAGCGATGGTAATGCCGTTGAATGTCAAGGGGAGATGGTTAGATTCTCTTTTGCTGGAGATGGTCATTGCCTGGCACTTGTGTGGCGTGAATGTTACTTGACACTTATCAGCCCAAGCCTGGATATTGTCCAGGTCTTGCTGCATTTCTACACAGACTGCTTCAGTATCTGAGGAGTTGCGAATGGTGCTGAACATTGTGCAATCATCAGCGAACATCCCCACTTCTGACCTTATGATTCAAGGAAGGTCATTGATGAAGCAGCTGAAGATGTTTGGGCCTAGGACACTACCCTGGGGAACTCCTGCAGTGATGTCCTGGAGCTCAGATGATTGACCTCCAACAACCAAAACCATCTTCCTTTGTGCTGGGTATGACTCCAGCCAGCGGAGGGTCTTCCCCCTGATTCCCACTGACCTCAGTTTTGCTGGGGCTCCTTGATGCCATACTCGGTCAAATGCTGCCTTGATGTCAAGGGCAGTCACTCTCACCTCACCTCTTGAGTTCAGCTCTTTTGTCCATGTTTGAACCAAGGCTGTAATGAGGTCAGGAGCTGAGTGGCCCTGGCGGAACCCAAACTGAGCATCACTGAGCAGGTTGTTGCTAAGCAAGTGCTGCTTGATGGCATTATTGATGACACCTTCCATCACTTTACTGATGATTGAGAGTAGGCTAATAGGGCGGTAATTGGCCAGGTTGGATTTGTCCTGCTTTTTGTGTACAGGACATACCAGGCAATTTTCCACATTGCAGGGTAGATGCCAGTGTTGTAGCTGTACTGGAACAGCTTGGCTTGGGGCGCGGCAAGTTCTGGAGCACAGGTCTTCAGTACTATTGCCGGAATATTGTCAGGGCCCATAGCTTTTGCAGTATCCAGTGCGTTCAGTCGTTTCTTGATATCACGTGGAGTGAATTGAATTGGCTGAAGTTTGGCATCTGTGATGCTGGGGACTTCAGGAGGAGGCCGAGATGGATCATCAACTCGGCACTTCTGGCTGAAGATTGTTGCAAATGCTTCTGCCTTATCTTTCGCACTGATGTGCTGGGCTCCCCCATCATTGAGGATGGGGATATTTGTGTAGCCACCTCCTCCAGTTAGTTGTTTAATTGTCCACCACCATTCACGGCTGGATGTGGCAGGACTGCAGAGCTTAGATCTGATCCGTTGGTTATGGGATCGCTTAGCTCTGTCTATCGCATGCTGTTTACGCAGTTTGGCATGCAAGTAGTCCTGTGTTGTAGCTTCACCAGGTTGACACCTCATTTTGAGGTATGCCTGGTGCTGCTCCTGGCATGCCCTCCTGCACTCTTCATTGAACCAGGGTTGGTCTCCTGGCGTGATGGTAATGGTAGAGTGGGGGATATGCCGGGCCATGCGGTTACAGATTGTGGTTGAGTACAATTCTGCTGCTGCTGATGGCCCACAGCGCCTCATGGATGCCCAGTTTTGCATTGCTAGATCCGTTCGAAATCTCTCCCATTCAGCACGGTGATCGTGCCACACAACACGATGGATGGTATCCTCAATGTGAAGGCGGGACCTCGAATCCACAAGGACTGTGCGGTGGTCACTCCTACCAATACTGTCATGGACAGATGCATCCGCGGCAGGCAGATTGGTGAGGATGAGGTCGAGTATGTTCTTCCCTCGTGTTGGTTCCCCCACCACCTGCCGCAGACCCAGTCTAGCAGCCATGTCCTTTAGGACTCGGCCAGCTCGGTCAGTAGTGGTGCTACCGAGCCACTCATGGTGATGGACATTTAAGTCCCCCACCCAGAGTACATTTTGTGCCCTTGCCACCCTCAGTGCTTCCTCCAAGTGGTGTTCAACATGGAGGAGTACTGAGTCATCAGCTGAGGGAGGGCGGTAGGTGGTAATCAGTAGGAGGTTACCTTGCCCATATTTAACCTGATGCCATGAGACTTCATGAGGTCCGGAGTCGATGTTGAGGACTCCCAGGGCAACTCTCGCCCTACTGTATACCACTGTGCCACCACCTCTGCTGGGTCTGTCTTGCCGGTGGGACAGGACGTACCTGGGGATGGTGATGGCAGTGTCTGGGACATTGTCTGTTCGGTATGATTCCGTGAGTATGACTATGTCAGGCTGTTGCTTGACTAGTCTATGGGACAGCTCTCCCAACTTTGGCACAAGCCCCCAGATGTTAGTAAGGAGGACTTTGCAGGGTCGACAGGGCTGGGTTTGCCGTTGTCGTTTCCGGTGCCTAGGTCGATGCCGGGTGGTCCGTCCGGTTTCATTCCTTTTTATAGACTTCGTAGCGGTTAGGTACAACTGAGTGGCTTGCTAGGCCATTTCAGAGGGCATGTAAGAGTCAAACACATTGCTGTGGGTCTGGAGTCACATGTCGGCCAGACCAGGTAAGGACAGCAGATTTCCTTCCCTAAAGGACATTAGTGAACCAGATGGGTTTTTACAACAATCGACAATGGTTTCATGGCCATCATTAGACTAGTTTTTAATTCCAGATTTTTATTAAGTTCAAATTCCACCCTCTGTTGTGGTGGGATTCAAACCCATGTCCCCAGAGGAATACCCTGGGTCTCTGGGTTACTAGTCCAGTGATAATACCACTCCGCCACCGCCTACCCTAAGTCTAACTAAGTGAAATTAAGGAAACAGAGCAATTACAGGAACAAGTTCCGGGAATATTTCCTGTGTGTGTAGTCACCTGAGCAATGACTAAACAGGTTCCATTGTCGGAGGTAAAAGGTGCACCACAAATGGATAGCCAAGTATCTGAAATCTTATTTGGGGATTTAGATAATCCAAATGAGACGTTTAATAAAACATCATTGCAGCACAGCAAGCTGATCCAGAGATATACCGAATGACAGCTCTGACAGAAGCTGAGGCAAAAGGAATTCCAGAAGGTTATTATATGGCAAATCGGGTTTTGAGGAGAAAATGGAGACCGCCTCATAGACCTGCTGACAAAGACTGGACAGTTGTTGAACAGATAGTGGTACCACCTAAATATCGCCAAGGATTATCAAGGTTAGCATATGACATTCCTTTTGCAGGACATAGGGGAATTCGGAAGACCAAATCACACATAAGCCAACATTATCACTGGCCAGGTCTTACAAAGGATGTGAGACAATTTTGTAGGACATGCCATATATGTCAAATGGTGGGAAAAACACAACCTACCATAAAATCAGCACCACTAGTTCCCATACCTGTGATTGAGGAACCATTTAGCAGGGTAATGGTAAACTGTGTAGGACCCTCGCTGAAAACAAAAGCGGGACATCAATATATATTTACTATCATGGATATGGCTACTCGATTTACAGAGGGCATTCCTTTGAGGACAATTACTGCTTGGATAGTAGTAGGAAAGTTGACCCAATTCTTTACGAGATATGGGTTACCACTTGAAGTTCAATCAGATCAAGCTTCTAATTTCATGTCTAGGATATTTCAAGATGTCATGGGAAATTTGGGGATTAGACAGTTGAAATCTTCAGCATATCACTCAAAGTCATGGGGAGCTTTAGAGAGATTTCACCAGACTCTCAAAACAATGATTGGAACATACTGTCACAAATATCCACATGACTGGGATAAAGGACTAGACTTTCTTTTATTTGCCACCAGAGACTCACTGAATGAGTCTACAGGCTTCAGTCCTTTCAAATTGGTTTTACAGACATGAAGTAAGAGGTTCTCTAATACCTACAAAAGACAGATTCTTGGAACAAAAGAATGAATCTTCAATACTAGACTATGTATCTGTGTACTAGGAAAGGCTCACGAAAGCTTGCAGTGTAGCTCAGGAACACTTTAAAGCATTCCAAGCCAATATGAAAAAATGGGCAGACAAGAATGCAAAAGCCCTCGATTTTCAGCCAGGGGATGAAGTATTCGTGCTGTTACCATTACAGGGAGAACCATTAAAAGCACAGTTCAGTGGCCATACAGAGTGATCAAACGAGTGGATAAGGTGGTAGATTACTTGATTGACACCCCTGATCGCCAGAAGAAGAACCGATTGTATCACATCAATATGCTAAAACAATATTACCGCAAGGAGGAGGATAAGCCAGTACAGCTATGTAAAGTAATCAAGACTGTTGAGAAGGAAAAGGATAGTGAGGATGAGGCAGAAGTACACCTAGGAAATTCTCCTATTGAACCTCCAACTCTCAGATTAGCGAATACAGAATGGCTAGGAAAATTTTGCACTCAGAGGCAGAACAACATGAAGACCTAGCCAGCCTTTTCACAATGTTTAAAAGTGTTTGTAGGGATAAGCCGGGATGTACAACCTTAGCCATACATGATGTGGATATAGGGGAACCGTTCCTTTAAAACAACATCCTTACCGCTTGAGTCCAGACAAATGGGCCCAAGTGAAAGCAGAGATCTGCTGGAAAACAATTTGATTGAACCTAGTCAAGGTAGATGGAGTTCACCAGTAGTTCTAGCACCTAAACCTGACAGGTCAACCTGATTTTTTATAGATTATAGAAAAGTCAATGCGGTAACGAAGGCAGACTCCTACCCAATTCCGCATTGAGAAGACTGTATCGACAGAGTGGGCAGTGCTAACTTTCTTACCAAGATCGACTTGTTAGAGGGATACTGGCAAGTTCCTTTGACTCCTCAAGCCAAAGAGATATCAGCTTTTGTAACATTTGACAGTCTTTATCAGTCCCGGGTGATGCCTTTCGGGCTACAAAATGCCCCAGCCACTTTTCAAATATTAATGAATCAGGTAGTAACCATGTTCCCAACTGTGTAGTATATCTCGATGATGTGCTAATATATAGTAATGCTTGGCAAGAACACGTAAACCAATTAAAACTTTTGTTTGAAAAGTTACAAGCCACGGACTTAGTGATAAATTTGGAAAAAAGTGAATTTGGAAAAGCAAGGGTAACTTACCTCGGACACATAGTGGTGTAAGGTCAGGTATCGCCAAAAACGGCAAACGTACAAGGCTTAAAGGAGTTCCCTATCCCTAAATCTAAACAGGAAATAATGGGGTTTTTAGGGATGTGTGCTTTTTATCAGAAATTTGTACGAAACTTTAGTACTGTGGCTGCCCCGTTAACCGACATGCTACAAAAAAAGAAAAACAAAGTGGTATGGTCAGATGAATGCCAGGCAGCCTTTGAAAAGTTAAAGGCAATCTTAACTAATGAACCAGTGTTGGCTGCTCCAAATTTCACTAAACCCTCAGCGATCGATGATAATGACCTGGGGTTGGTGCGATCCTACTGCATGATGACAAATCGGGCATCGAGAAGCCAGTAGGGTATTTTTCAAGAAAACTAAATTGTCATCAAAAAAATATTCTGCTGTAGAAAAGAAACATTGGGACTTTTACTGGCTGTCAAACATTTTGAGGTATATGTCTACCAAGGCTATGACGAAATATTAATATATACTGACCATAACTCATTAACATTTGTGGATAGAATTTAAAACTGAAATGCTGGAATCTTCAGATGGAGTCTATTGTTACAGCCTTATCATCTAAGAGTTGTATATACCGCGGGGAAAAATAATGTTATCGTCGACGCTTTGTCATGGATTTAACCATGTTGGCTTATGTAGATGGTGATGGTATAAAGAGAATGCTGTGAATTATTAGTAGAGTAAATGGTGCGTAAATTCAGGGAAAAAATGTTGGTGATTTTTCAATTTCAATTTTTTATATTATAATGAAACGCATTTTGGGAGTGTGGTTTCATTTCGTCAGGGGCGGAGGTGACACAATCCTATATGTTTTTTCCTTGGAAAATATTGCAGTGCACCTTTAAGGCTGGAAAAGATCAGTACTTCTTGAAGGCAGAAAGCTCCAGAGACTGTAAGTCAAAGTGCATTCTGGTTGCTAAGCTACACAGAAACAGAGAACAGTTTTGACTTTGAAAATGGTGAACAGAGACACACGGTTGATAGGCTGTTCTAGCATGTGAAGGAAGAAAGGAGAGCTCTCTAAGTCAATTTGTGTAGTTTCTGTCTCAAAATTCTTAAAAAAAGCTTCAAGCCAGATTAATTTCGTAAAGAAATAACAAATTTTTGGTCTACTGTGTTCATCGCTGGAAAAAGAAGAGTTTAATACTAGAACTGCTGAATTGAACTGCTGAATTCCTAGCTCTGGAAAGATCTTCGGATTCATTGGTCCTTGGAAGACTGCAAGTGAACTTTGACTGTGTTGAATTAGAAGACCGTTCGTTGGAAGCATAATCTGCACAGACTTTGTTATTTTGTCCTATTTTTTCGGGCAGGTAATTAAAAACCAAACCACTGTTAGTTTGAGTATATATATGCAAATGTGGGAATTAGTTTTTCTTTAAATTAAGAAATTATAAGGTCTTTAAATGTTGGTTTATCTTAGTAGTGTTTAAGATTTTGTTTAATAAATAGTTAATTTGTTGATATCTAAAGATACCTGGTGTGGTTCGCCTCATTCAGGGGGGTTACTAGATTGACTCAATTCGGCTGCTGCTTTCTTCGATTTGGAAATCTTAAAGATAAATAATGCGACCTGTGGAGCGATGGGACTGAATTGACAGTGCGTTGCTCCCACCGCAATCAGAATCATATATTTTGACTGGGGGCTTTGTCCTGAGCAGTCAAAACACCCAACTGATCCATGCTGCTTATGCTCTGCACGAGCCTCCTCTCACTCTATTTACTTCATGTCCTTCTATTCTTTTCTCCCTTATTTAGCATCCTCCTAAATGCATCAATGCGACTCGCCTCAACCACTCCATACAATGGGGAGCTCCACATTCTCACCACTCTGAATATTTATTTACTTGGAGGTATATTTATGCTGCAGAATTTGCCAGGAATAAACTACCTGTCCTTTAAGTCTGAGAGCTGCGCACCATGGAGACTGATCTTCACCTCCTCTGCTAGGTGGGAAAGGGTGAAACAGCAGCAAAGCATCTACTGCCCCATTCCCACCAATTTTCGGGTCACTGCCATTTTGATTGGGGGCCCGAACTTCAGGCGCCCTCTGGAAATAGATAAGGGAAACTCATTACTCCATATATGTCAGGGTCCTATGGCATCAGTAGGGCTCTGATGAAATATGGAAATGCCAATGCTCCTCCTGGTCAAATTAAAATTTGTTCCTTGCGATATCTGACCCTTTTCAACCTTCCCTTGAGATCACCTCATTGAACCCTAGATCACTCTGTTCATTCACACCTTTCGGAATCCTTCCATTAATTCTAGACTCCCATTCCTATTTTTTCTCCCTAGATGTATTACTTCACAATTCACCACATTAAATTTCATCTGCCACCTGTCTGATCATTCTGGCAGTTCTCTATGTGTCTATCTTAACTCTTTTACAATCTCCTCACTGTTTGGCAAGTCTCCTAAGTTTGTATCATTGACAAATTTTTAGAATGTACTTCTTATACCCAAACCTACATACATCGAGAACAAACTTGGACCAAAGACTGAGCTCTGGCCACATTCTCAACTAAGTATTGTGAAGACCAAACCCATTGTCTTCAGTTCCTGTCACAAGGTCTGCTGCCTCTATCCAGTGTTATGATAAGGTGAGGAGGGGCTGAAAGGCTCCCCACTTGTGCCTCTCCTTGTTTGACCTCAACAGGATTTATTTCTTTTAGACAGTGGGTGTGCTTATCAATTCATTGAGTGTTTAACCCTTTATGTGCTATGATCACAATCGGACAGGTTTTCTTGAGTTTAAACAAGAAAGAGGTTAGTTTATTGTACTTAAAACCAAAACCTGATCGAAGTAAAAATAATAAACTACACTCCAACTTTCACACGCATGAAGGCACTGGATATTGCAAAGGCTATGGGCTCTGACAACATCCTGGCAGTAGTACTGAAGACTTGTGCTTCAGAACTAGCCATAGCCCTGTCCAAGCTGTTCCAGCATAGATATGACACTGGCATCTACCCAACAATGTGAAAAATTGCCCAGGTATGTCCTGTCCACAAAAAGCAGGGCAATTCCAATCTGGACAATTACGGTCCCTTCAGTCTACTCTCAACCATCATCAAAGTAATGGAAGGTGTCATTGACAGTGCTATCAAGCAGCAGTCACACAGCAATAACCTGCTCACGGATGCTTGGTTTGGGTTCTGGCAGGCTCCAGACCTCATTACAGCCTTGGTCCAGACATGGGCAAAAGAGCTGAATTCTAGAGGTGAGGTGAGGGTGACTGCCCTTAACATCAAAGCAGCATTTGACCGAGTGAGGTATTAAGGAGCCTGAGCAAAACTGGCGTCAATGGGAATCGGGTGTAAAACTCTCCACTGGTTGGAGTCATACCGAACACAAAGGAAGATGGATGTGGTTGTTGAATGTCAATCTATTCAGCCCCAGGACATCACTGCAGGAGTTCCTCAGGGTAGTGTCCTAGGCCCAACCACCTTCAGCTACCTCATCAATGACCTTCCCTCCATCATAAGATCAGAAGTGGGGATGTTTGCTAATGATTGCACAATGTTCAGCAACATTTATGACTCCTCAGGTACTGAAACAGTCTGTGCCTGCATGCAGCAAGACCTGCATAACATTCAGACTTGGGCTAATAAGTGGCTTGTAAAATGCATGCCACATAAGTGCCAGGCAATGACGATCTCCGACAAGAGCGAATCAAACTATCTCCCCTTGACATTCAACAACATTACCATCATTGAATCCCCCACCAACAACATTCTGGGGGTTACCATTGACCAAAAACTTAACTGGCCAGCCATATAAATACTGTGGCTACAAAAGTATGTTAGAGGCTGGGAATTCTGTAGCGGGTAACTCACCTCCTGACTCCCTAAACCCTGTCCACCGTCTATAAGGCACAAGTCAGGAGTGTGATGGAATACTGTCCACTTGCCTGGATGAGTGCAGCTCCCACAGCACTCAAGAAGCTCGACACCATCCAGGACAAAGCAGAGAACTTGATCAGCACCCCATTCATCAACCAACATCAACTCCGTCCACCACCAACGCACAATGGCAATAATGTGCACTGAAACAACTCGCCAAGCCTCCTTCAACAGGACCTTTTAAAATCAGCGACCTCTACCACCTAGAAGGACAAGGGCAAGAGATGCATGGAAACACCACCACCTGCACGTTCCTCTCCAGGACAGACATCATCCTGACTTGGAACTATATCGCCGTTCCTTCACTATCACTGGGTCAAAAACCAGGAACTCCCTTCCTAACAGCACTGTGGATGTACCTACACCACATGGACTGCAGTGGTTCAAGAAGGCAGCTCACCACCACCTCAAGGGCAGTTAGGGATGAACAATAAATGCTGGCCTAGCCAGCAATACCCACATCCCATGAATGAATTTAAAAAAAATTTGAACTTAGTATTTTCCCAGACTGCAGCCAACTTCAGTGTTGTTAGTCTAGATGTTGAGGTCAGCAGCAAAGGAACAGCACTCACTGACACCTATCCACAAAGTTTTAACCTACTTTAGGGTGGAGACTTCTTCTAATCTGACGTCTGTTCCAGCATGGTGCCCTCTACGCTGGATCCAGGTGTGAAGAGGTTATGCAACAACCAATCAGATTGAAGAATAATCACTGAGCCACGTCGAGTCTAAATTGGATATCTAAATTAGATTTAAACAATCTACAGAAGGGAAAATTAAGATTAGGCAAGACAGATGGAATTAAAAGAGAGAGACAAAAGAGACAGACAGTAAAAGAAAAAAAAGCATTGTTTCAATTATTTAAACCAATCTCCAACACTAATTTTTCTCTGAGGGAATGAGACATATTAGGAATATTAGGGCTGGATTCAATGAGCCCACTGCCGATTCAGTGGCAAGCTCAAAAAATGGCAGGCCACACGCCAAAGAGCCACTGCAATCTTAAGTGCAGCAGCTTATTTAAATAGTCGGGACGGCCTTCCCCCAGCCCCAATCACATGCAGGGGGCGGGCTGTCTGTCCCTGGTAATGGCATCAGCTGGCTGTGCGCAGGCGCTGGCGCCCTTTTTAAAGGGCAGCCAGACCTGCCGGCTTATTTCAATATTTAAAGAAATATAAACCAAAATTAAATAAATACACCTCTTTTTCCCCTTTCCCACCCCCCCAATCATAATTACAATGACTTTGCCCTTCCCCCCCAAAACACTTTACCTTTTACATTTGACCATCCCCTCATCAAACGGCACAAGGTTTAAGGTTCAACCCTTCCCACCATGCCCTGCATCCATTGCGTGTATTTGACCCCATTCCCCCCAGCACCCACACTGACAAACTTACCTCCTCCCCTTCCCCACCAGTGCCGTACCTTGTTTCCTCGAACGGGGATCTGAAGGCGCAGGAGTGCCGGCCGCTGCGCCGAAGATCATGGCGGGCCATCAAGATCTAAGGTAAGTGTATGTAAATTAATTAATTTTATTGATTTGAATATTCAAATTGTGGTCCCGTCGTCCAGTGGCGAAGGGCGGGGGGGGGGGAGGCGCGAGGTGGGTTTCACGGAGCCTCTCCACCGGCGGGAGGATCGGACCGGGCCCTGCCGACATTGAGGTCCATGGCAGACCTCATCTGGAACTATCTTCAGGCAACCCCCCCCCCCACACCCTCACTGCTATCACAGATCATGACGTCAAGGGCTTCTGAAAATCCGGCCCTTAATTTTTCAGGGCTAGAGAAGTTGTTTGGCAGTAATTATCTTTTATCACCCCTTAAAAACACTTACTCCTGAATACACCAGCTTTTTCTGCTATTTTTAGTGCTGAACTGGCTGGTAAGTATCCCTGGTTCACGTTTTTGCATTCATTTTAGTGGTGAGTCTATTGTCAAGGACTGCTACAGCGTACACTGTGGAGGAGCAGGGTGTCTCCGACAGCAACATCTGGATTTCTGCGTTTAATTGCGTATGTGCAAACCCAAAAGTTGCTGAGCGATTTGCCCTGTTATAACAACGAATGCTGTTAGCCTGACTGTTATTCTTCTTGCAAAATCCATTCCCAAATTAAAGATTTCTTTTATCATTTTAAATCTATTCAAGTGATAGAACATTAATACATAGCTGATTCCTGAAGCTGATGAAACTATCTTAAGACTGTTATCATTTCCAGATACAGAATAGTGAGCGGAAACAAATTTTTTTTTCCATTTCTTTTGCACTTTCATTATTTTGTAGGTAGGTAGCGTCCCAATAAAAATATGTTTACTCCCTTGAGCCTTTCGTCTTAATTTTGTTTCCAAGGACCAGGAATCATTCTGGTCACTGTTCTCTGAACTCTTTTTGTTTTATTACATCTTCCATTAATCACCAGCCGCACTGCCAACAGAAACATCTCACTAACAGCCAGGGATGAATGGTCAGTTTGTAGTGGTGCTGGTCCTGGAGGAATATTACTTAGTACAAAAGGAGAATTCCCTGCTCTTCTCTGAATAGTGACATCCCCATGAATAATTAACATCCACATGAAGTACTGCAACAGGCAAACAGGCTTCAGTCCAACATTTCATACATGGCCAGATCATCAGTTTTAATGATGGCAGTCGTAGGATAAATATTGGCCAGCACACCGGAGAAAACTATCCTGCTTTTCAATATAGTGCCATGGGATCTTTGAAATCTTCATGAAAGGCCAGAAGGGACCTTGGTCTCATTCAAAGGACAATACCTCCGCCAGTGCGGCACCGCCTCAGCACTGCACTGGAGAGTCAGTCTGGATTTTATGCTCAAATATAATGAAGTGGGATTTGAACCCAGAACCCATTGATTCAGAGTTGAAAGCACTACCACCTGATCCATGACTAACACAAATACAAGCACTAAGAGATCCCCTCCTTCTTGGGAGGTGCATTTTCAGGGAATGACTATTTTGAGCAACTCGTCCATATTTAATTTGTTGGGACTGGTGTTGAGATGGGCACTGTCTTCATGAAAGCCATTTGGTAAAACTTTTTTCCATTTTTGTTTCCGTACCTTGTGAGGCACGCACATCACACCACTTCCAAAGGTTGTGTCGTAATATAAATGGGATTAAGTGTTAATACATTCTTCAAGGACATGAAGTGAAAAATCGAGAGAGAAATTATCATTTTACGTATTGTCTGAGAGAACAATAAGAGCACTCTGTGCCTCCTGTCACATGAAGTGGCAGATGATGGGGATGGTTGCAGGCTATGGATTGCTGACTGCTTGCTTAAAATTTCTTGTCATTTCTGATACAAATCAGTAACCAGTGTAGCAGATGAAAAAGGAATGTGTGAGACAGTTCAGTGACCTGCCACTTTTTCCAGAGTTGTTGTTTCAATTGCGAGTGGCTCATATTCAATCTCTGCTGCCATGAGAATTTAAATTGTTTACATACAGTTGAGGGTATGCCTGGGCTGTGTAAATAAGAAGAAGGAGAAAGGTAAACAGTGACTTGCAATGGCTAACCAGATTTCCCACAGAACTTCCAAGGACATTGATTAGTTTTGTTCCTCTACAGTTAAAGCAAATATTTTCACACATAAGTTTTCTGCTTGTCGATTAATATTTTCTGACCTAGAATTGAGAATTGTCATAGAGAAACACAGCACCGAAACAGGCCCTTTGGGCCACTGAGTCTATACTGACCAACAACCACCCATTTATACTAATCCTACATTAATCCCATATTCCCTACCACATCCCCACCATTCACCTACACTAGGGGCAGTTTACAATGGCCAATTTACCTATCAACCTGCAAGTCTTTGGCTGCGGGAAGAAACCAGAGCACCCGGTGGAAACCCACATGGTCACAGGGAGAACTTGCAAACTTCTCACAGGCAATACCCAGAACTGAACCTAGGTCACTGGAGCTGTGAGGCTGTGGAGCTAACCACTGCGCCATTGTGCCACCTATTTATGCATTATTAATGAGCGATCTTTATCAGTGCTCTTTTTAAAGGGTATTATCTTTAACATTCTCCCCTCTGAGTCAGAAGGCCGTGGTTTCATGTTCCACTCCAGAGATGTGAACACATAATCCAAGTACAAAATCCAGGCTGATACTCCAGGGCAGGACAGAGGGAACAGTGCACTGTCGGAGGTACAATCTTTCACTTGAGGTGTTAAAGCGAGGCCTATCTGCCCTCTCAGGTGGAGGTAAAAGATCCCATGGCACTATTTCAAAGAAGAGCGGGGGAGTTCTCCCCAGTATATCGCCAATATTTATCCCTTAACTAACATCAATAGATGATCTGGTCATTATCGTGTTACTGTTTGCGGGATCATGCTGTGCACAAATTCGTTGCTGCATTTCCTACATCACAGTAGTGACGACACATCAAAAGTGCTTCATTGGCTGTAAACCGTTTTGGGACGTCCTGAGGTTGTGAAAGGCGCTGTATAAATTCCAGTCTTTTCTTTTACTTTTAATTCACAGACTGAAGATTTAATCTGAGGTGAATATGTGGCACAGATTTTAAAATCACAGAATTACAGAATGTTACAGTGCAGAAGGAGGCCATTCAGCCCATCGTGTCAGCACCGGCTCTCTTATTGAGCAATTCACCTAATGCCATTCCCTAACCTTCTCCTGTAAACCTGTATGTTCTTCAGATAACAGTCTAATTCCCTTTTGAATGCTTCATCTGAACCTGCCTCCACCATACTCTCAGGCAGTGCATTCTAGATCCTAACCACTCGCTGCGTGAAGAGGTTTTTCATCATGTCGCTTTTGCTTCTTCTGCCAATCACTTCAAACCTGTACCCTCTCATTCTCGATCCTTTCACGAGTGGGAACAGTTTCTCTCTATCCACTCTGTCCAGACTCCTCATGCTTTTTAATATCTCTATCAAATCTCCTCTCAGCCTTCTCTTCATGAAAAACAGTCCCAACTTCTCCAATCTGTCTTCATATCAGAAGTTCCTCATCCCGGGAGCCATTCTCATGAATCTTTTCTGTACTCTTTCCAATGTCTTCACATCCTTCCTAAATTGCGGCGCCCAGAACTGGATGCAATACACAAGCTGAGGCCGAACTAGTGTCTTATACAAGTTTAACATAACCTGCTTGCTCTTGTACTCTATGCTCATATTGATAAAAGCCAGGATACTGTATGCGTTATTAACCGCTCTCTCAATCTGTCCTGCCACCTTCAATGACTTATGCACATACACCCCCAGGTCCCTCTGCTGTTGCATCCCCTTGAAAGTTCTACCTTTTTATTTTATATTTTCTCTCCATTTTCTTCCTACCAAAATGAATGACTTCACATTTCTCTACATTGACATTCATCTGCTATTTGTCTGCCCATTCCACCAACTTGTCTATGTCCTTTTGAAGTTTACCCTCCTCACTGTTCAAAATGCTTCCAAGTTTTGTATCATCCACAAGTTTTGAAATTATGGTCTGTACACCAAGGTCTAGGTCATTAATAAAAATCAGAAAGAGCAAAGGTCCCAATACTGACCCCTGGGGAACTCCACTTCAATGGCGCAGTGGTTAGCACCGCAGCCTCACAGCTCCAGGGACGTGGGTTCAATTCTGGGTACTGCCTGTGCGGAGTTTGCAAGTTCTCCCTGTGTCTGCGTGGGTTTCCTCCGGGTGCTCCGGTTTCCTCCCACATGCCAAAGACTTGCAGGTTGATAGGTTAATTGGCCATTATAAATTGCCCCTAGTATAGGTAGGTGGTAGGGAAATATATAGGGACAGGTGGGGATGTGATAGGAATATGGGATTAGTGTAGGATTAGTATAAATGGGTGGTTGATGGTCGGCACAGACTCGGTGGGCCGAAGGGCCTGTTTCAGTGCTGTATCTCTAAACTAAACTAAACTAAACTAAACCTTCCTCCAGCCTGAAGAACATCCATTAATCACTATTCTCTGTTTCCTGTCACTCAGCCAATTTTGTATCCATTTTGCGACTGTCCCTTTTGTACCATGAGCTATAACTTTGCTCACAAGTCTGTTGTGTGACACTGTATCAAATGCCTTTTGGAAGTGGGGGAATTGAATTTCTGTGCGGTTCTGCCATTCCTCCACCAGAACTTCCCTTTTGTTTTTCTTCCCCCCTTCCCCCTTTCACTTGCTCAAAGCCTATTACATTTCCAACCTTTGCCATATTTGATGAAAGGTCACAGACCTGAAACATTAACTCTATTTCTCTCTACAGATGCTGCCAGACCTGCTGAGTGTTTTCATCACTTTCGGTTTTTCTTTCCGATTTCCAGCATCCGCAGTATTTTGCTTTTAGTACAGACAGTTAACATGTAGGTACAGCAAACAATTAGGAAGACAATGGCATGCTGGCCTTAATTGTAAGGGGACTGGAGTACAAGAACAAGGAAGTCTTGCTACGATTGTACAGGGATTTGGTGAGACCACACCTGGAAATCTGGTCTCCATATTTAAGGAAGGATATATTTGCATTGGAGACAGTACAGTGAATGTTCACTAGATTGTTTCCTGGGATGAGTGAGTTGTCCGATGATGAGAGGCTGAGTATGTTGGGCCTACTCTCTGGAGTTTAGAAGTTTGAAACATATAAGATTTTGAGGGGTTTGCCAGGTAGACATTGAGAGGTTGTTTGCATTGGCTGGGGAATTTAGTATGCAGGGGCATAATCTCAGGACAAGGGGTCATTTAGGACTGAGATGAGGAGAAATTTCTTCACAGAGGGTTGTGAATCTTTGGAATTCTCTATCCCAGAGGATTGTGGATATATCATTGTTGAGTATATTTAAGGATGAGATAGACAGATATTTGGTCTTCAGGCAATCAAAGGATATGGTAAGTGGACGGGAAAATAGAGTTGAAGCAGAAGAACAGCCATGATTGTACTAAATGGTGGAACAGGCTCGAGGGGCCATATGGTCTACTCCTGCGCCTATTATGTTTTGTTGTTAGTCGATGCAACCTGTCCTCATAATTTTGCTCTTTTAGTTCTGGTATCATTTTTGTGACTGTGCCCTGCACCCACTCTAAGGCCAATGTGTTCTTCCCCATGTGCGATGCCCTGAACTAAATGCTATACTCAAGATGGGGTCTTACCAGAGCTCTGAAAAGCTATAAGAAAATGTCCGCCCCTCTGCATTACAGCCCTCTTGAGATAAATCTCAATGTTTACTTAGATTTTTAATTACTTTCGTATCTGTCTATGGGCTTTTAGTAGTTTCTGTACTTGAACAGCTAAATCTCTGCTCCTCCACAATTCCGAACTTGTCACAATTTATAAAATGTTCTTTCTTTCTTTAGTCCAAAGTGGATAACCTCACACTTTTCCACATTGAACTCCATCTGTCACAGTTTTGGCTATTCTTTTAATCTATCAATTTTCCTTTGCAACTTTCTATTCCCTTCTATGTTATCTACAGTGCCACTATGAGGGTCCTGATGTTCCAGGGCCCAAACTTCATTTTGGCAAGTGGAAGATGTCTGTGCATGTTTTTTTTCAACATGGGGTGGTCATTGCACACCAGCTACCACAGGACATCGGCAGAGAGGAACCTTGGTCCAATGGCAATGGGGTTCCATGGCAATTGGAGGCCAAGATCTGCTGTGAGACATTATAACAGTCTGTGCATGGTATTATGTGTATGCTGTCATGGTATGGTAATCGGTGTCAT
Organism: Heterodontus francisci; assembly: GCF_036365525.1. NCBI lineage: Eukaryota > Metazoa > Chordata > Chondrichthyes > Heterodontiformes > Heterodontidae > Heterodontus > Heterodontus francisci. The sequence continues at coordinate 32,800,198 of NC_090371.1, forward strand.
GGTTAGGGTACATGAAAACATGATAGAAAATGAAAAATAGGAAATAGATGGAGGTAATAGGAAGGAGTCCAGAGTTAAAATCAGAGGTCCCGTGGTGGAATAATGATGACTTACATAGGGTGGAATCAGTATGGTCCATCAATGAGCTGTTGTCCGAGTTTGGAGACAAGTGTAGTGAGTGAAGTCCAGAATTACAATACCACCAAACCTACTATCATCAGCAAACATAGATGTAAGTTTTTTTTTTAGATATATGGCTCTCTATTCCTTGATCCAAGGTATTTATAAATATACAGTCATAATTTGCTGTCAAAATTACAGCCATGTAATGGCGCTCACTGTTATTTATGTGGAAATGCTGCAGTAACTTCAGGCGAGGGGCAGATGTGCGATTAAATGCATACATCCAAAATTTACTGCCCAAGATGTGCCATTAACTTTGTAAAAACAGTGTCTCGCTGTCCACCTCACCATTGAATTACATTGAACAGTGTGAAGTTGTGCAGTTGCACTTTAGATACAAATTAAACCTGTCACAGAAAGTTAGAGCTCGTCTAAAGTGACTGATGAAGGGTCACTGACCTGAAACGTTAACTCTGCTTCTCTCTCCACGGATGCTGCCAAACCTGCTGAGTATTTCCAACGTTTCTTGTTTTTATTACTCAAGAAGCCTGTTTGGAGCCATTTAAGATCTATGCATATTTCATAAAGCCTGCATTAGTTGTCAGACATTTGCTTAGTTATGTGCTAATTGTTATTTCTGCCAATGAACATTCCCGGCAGCGAAAATGAACTTATTTCTGTAGGTTTTAATTATTGTTGGAACATAGGAACATAAGAAATAGGATCAGGAGTAGGACATCCGGCCCCTCAAGCCTGCTCCGCCATTCAACCAGATCATGGCTGATCTTCTACCTCAATGCTATTTTTCTGAACTATTCCCATATCCCTTGATATCTTTGATATCTATAAACCTATCAATGTCTGTCTTGGACAGACTCAATGACTGAGCTTCCACAGACCTCTGGGGTAGAGAATTCCACACATTCACCACCCTCTGAGTGAAGAGATTCCTCCTTATCTCAGTCCTAAATGGCCTACCTCTTATTCTGAGGCAGTGTCCTCTGGTTCTAGACCTCCCCCCCACTCCCCACCCCCTTACCCCCTGCCCCAGTTAGGGGAAACATCCTTCCTGCATCTACCCTGCCGAGCCCTATAAGAATTTTATAGTCAGGGGCACAGATAGGCGCTTCTGTGGACGTGAAAGAGACTCCAGGATGGTATGTTGCCTCCCTGGTGCCAGGGTCAAGGATGTCTCTGAACGGACAGGGGGCATTCTGAAGGGGGAGGGTGAACAGCCAGAGGTTGTGGTACACATCGGTACCAACGACATAGGCAGGAAGAGTGATGAGGTCCTGCAGGGAGAGTTTAGGGAATTAGGTAGAAAGATAAAAAACAGGACCTCTAGGGTTCTAATCTCAGGATTACTCCCTGTGCCACGTGTCAGTGAGGCTAGAAATAGGAAGATAGTGCAGCTAAACACGTGGCTGAACAGCTGGTGTAGAAGGGAGGGTTTCAGATATCTGGACCATTGGGATCTCTTCAGGGACAGATGGGACCTGTACAAGAAGGACGGGTTGCATCTAAACTGGGGGGGCACAAATATCCTGGCTGCGAGGTTTGCTAGCGTCACTCGGGAGGGTTTAAACGAGTGTGGCAGGGGGGTGGGAACCAGAGCAGTAGGACAGCAAGTGAAATAAATGAAGGGGAACTAGTAAATAAGGCCAGTAAGACTAAGAGGAAGAGCAGGCAGGGAGATGTTGCGGAGAACAGCGGGACTGGTGGTCTGAAGTGCATTTGTTTCAATGCAAGAAGTATAACAGGTAAGGCAGATGGACTTAGAGCTTGGATTAGTACTTGGAACTATGATGTTGTTGCTATTACAGAGACTTGGTTGAGGGAAGGACAGGATTGGTAGCTAAATGTTCCAGGATTTAGAAGTTTCAGGTGGGATAGAGGGGGATGTAAAAGGGGTGGGGGAGTTGGATTACTGGTTGAGGAGAATATCACAGCTGTACTGCGGGAGGACACCTCAGAGGGGTCAAAGAACAAAGAACAAAGAACAAAGATAATTACAGCACAGGAACAGGCCCTTCGGCCCTCCAAGCCTGCGCCGATCTAGATCCTCTCTCTAAACATGTCGCCTATTTTCTAAGGTTCTGTATCTCTTTTCTTCCTGCCCATTCATGTATCTGTCTAGATACATCTTAAAAGACTCCATCGTGCCCGCGTCTACCACCTCCGCTGGCAACGCGTTCCAGGTGCCCACCACCCTCTGCGTAAAGAACATTTCCACGCATATCCCCCCTAAACATTTCCCCTTTCACTTTGAACTCGTGTCCTCTAGTAATTGAAACCCCCACTCTGGGAAAAAGCCTCTTGCTGTCCACCCTGTCTATACCTCTCATGATTTTGTACACCTCAATCAGGTCCCCCCTCAACCTCCGTCTTTCTAATGAGAATAATCCAAATCTACTCAACCTCTCTTCATAGCTAGCGCCCTCCATACCAGGCAACATCCTGGTGAACCTCCTCTGCACCCTCTCCAAAGCATCCACATCCTTTTGATAATGTGGCGACCAGAACTGTACGCAGTATTCCAAATGTGGCCGAACCAAAGGCCTATACAACTGTAACATGACCTGCCAACTCTTGTACTCAATGCCCCGTCCGATGAAGGAAAGCATGCCGTATGCCTTCTTGACCACTCTATTTACCTGCATTGCCACCTTCAGGGAACAGTGGACCTGAACACCCAAATCTCTCTGGACATCAATTTTCCCCAGGACTTTTCCATTTACTGTATAGTTCACTCTTGAATTGGATCTTCCAAAATGCATCACCTCGCATTTGCCCTGATTGAACTCCATCTGCCATTTCTCTGCCCAACTCTCTAATCTATCTATATTCTGCTGTATTCTCTGACAGTCCCCTTCACTATCTGCTACTCCACCAATCTTAGTGTCGTCTGCAAACTTGCTAATCAGTCCACCTATACTTTCCTCCAAATCATTAATGTATATCACAAACAACAGTGGTCCCAGCACGGATCCCTGTGGAACACCACTGGTCACACGTCTCCATTTTGAGAAACTCCCCTCTACTGCTACTCTCTGTCTCCTGTTGCCCAGCCAGTTCTTTATCCATCTAGCTAGTACACCTTGGACCCCAAGCGCCTTCACTTTCTCCATCAGCCTGCCATGGGGAACCTTATCAAACGCCTTACTGAAGTCCATGTATATGACATCGACAGCCCTTCCCTCATCAATCAACTTTGTCACTTCCTCAAAGAATTCTATTAAGTTGGTAAGACATGACCTTCCCTGCACAAAACCATGTTGCCTATCACTGATGAGCCCATTTTCTTCCAAATGGGAATAGATCCTATCCCTCAGTATCTTCTCCAGCAGCTTCCCTACCACTGACGTCAGGCTCACCGGTCTATAATTACCTGGATTATCCCTGCTACCCTTCTTAAACAAGGGGACAACATTAGCAATTCTCCAGTCCTCCGGGACCTCACCCGTGTTTAAGGATGCTGCAAAGATATCTGTTAAGGCCCCAGCTATTTCCTCTCTCGCTTCCCTCAGTAACCTGGGATAGATCCCATCCGGACCTGGGGACTTGTCCACCTTAATGCCCTTTAGAATACCCAACACTTCCTCCCTCCTTATGCCGACTTGACCTAGAGTAATCACACATCTGTTCCTAACCTCAACATCCGTCATGTCCCTCTCCTCGGTGAATACCGATGCAAAGTACTCGTTTAGAATCTCACCCATTTTCTCTGAGTCCAAGCATAACATTCCTCCTTTGTCCTTTAGTGGGCCAATCCTTTCTCTAGTTACCCTCTTTCTCCTTATATATGAATAAAAGGCTTTGGGATTTTCCTTAACCCTGTTTGCGAAAGATATTTCATGACCCCTTTTAGCCCTCTTAATTCCTCGTTTCAGATTGGTCCTACATTCCCGATATTCTTTCAAAGCTTCGTCTTTCATCAGCCGCCTACACCTTATGTATGCTTCCTTTTTCCTCTTAGCTAGTCTCACAATTTCACCTGTCATCCATGGTTCCCTAATCTTGCCATTTCTATCCCTCATTTTCACAGGAACATGTCTCTCCTGAACGCTAATCAACCTCTCTTTAAAAGCCTCCCACATATCACATGTGGATTTACCTTCAAACAGCTGCTCCCAATCTACATTTCCCAGCTCCTGCCGAATTTTGGTATAGTTGGCCTTCCCCCAATTTAGCACTCTTCCTTTAGGACCACTCTCGTCTTTGTCCATGAGTATTTTAAAGCTTACGGAATTGTGATCACTATTCCCAAAGTAGTCCCCTACTGAAACTTCAACAACCTGGCCGGGCTCATTCCCCAACACCAGGTCCAGTATGGCCCCTTCCCGAGTTGGACTATTTACATACTGCTCTAGAAAACCTTCCTGGATGCTCCTTACAAATTCTGCTCCATCTGGACCTCTAACACTAAGCGAATCCCAGTCAATGTTGGGAAAATTAAAATCTCCTATCACCACCACCCTGTTGCTCCTACATCTTTCCATAATCTGTTTACATATTTGTACCTCTATCTCACGCTCGCTGTTGGGAGGCCTGTAGTACAGCCCCAACATTGTTACCGCACCCTTCCTATTTCTGAGTTCTGTCCATATTGCCTCACTGCTCGAGTCCTCCATAGTGCCCTCCTTCAGCACAGCTGTGATATCCTCTTTGACCAGTAATGCAACTCCTCCACCCCTTTTACCTCCCTCTCTATCCCGCCTGAAGCATCGATATCCTGGGATATTTAGTTGCCAATCATGCCCTTCCCTCAACCAAGTCTCAGTAATAGCAATAACATCATACTCCCAGGTACTAATCCAAGCCCTAAGTTCATCTGCCTTACCTACTACACTTCTTGCATTAAAACAAATGCACCTCAGACCACCAGTCCCTTTATATTCATCATCTGCTCCCTGCCTGCTCTTCCCCTTCGTCACACTGACTTCATTATCTAGTTCCTTACAGGCTTTTGTTACTACCTCCTTACTGTCAACTGACCTCAATTGGTTCCCATCCCCCTGCCACATTAGTTTAAACCCTCCCCAACAGCGTTAGCAAAAGCACCTCCAAGAACATTGGTTCCAGTCCGGCCCAGGTGTAGACCGTCCAATTTGTAATAGTCCCACCTCCCCCAGAACCGGTCCCAATGTCCCAAAAATCTGAACCCCTCCTTCCTGCACCATCTCTCAAGCCACGCATTCATCCTGACTATTCTTTCATTTTTACTCTGACTATCACGTGGCACTGGTAGTAATCCTGAGATTACTACCTCTGAGGTCCTACTTTTTAACTTGGCTCCTAACTCCCTAAACTCTGCTTGTAGGACCTCATCCCGTTTTTTACCTATATCATTAGTGCCTATGTGCACAATGACAACTGGCTGTTCACCCTCCCCCTTTAGAATGTTCTGCAGCCGATCTGAGACATCCCTGACCCGTGCACCTGGGAGGCAACATACCATTCGGGAGCCTCGTTTTCGACCACAGAACCGCCTATCTACTCCCCTTACAATCGAATCCCCTACGACTATAGCCCTTCCACTCCTTTTCCCGCCCTTCTGAACAGCAGAGCCAGCCACGGTGCCATGGACCTGGCTACTGCTGCCTTCCCCTGGTGAGCCATCTCCCCCAACAGTATCCAAAACGGTATACTTGTTTTGGAGGGAGATGACCGCAGGGGACTCCTGCGCTGCCTTCCTGCTCTTTCTCTGCCTTTTGGTCACCCATTCCCTTTCTCCCTCAGCAATCCTAATCTGCGGTGTGACCAATTCACTAAACGTGCTATCCACGACCTCCTCAGCATCGCGCATGCTCCAAAGTGAGTCCATCCGCAGCTCGAGAGCCGTCATGCGGTCTAACAAGAGCTGCAGTTGGACACACTTCCTGCACGTGAAGGAGTCAGGGACATCAGCCGTGTCCCTGAGCTCCCACATTGAGCAAGAGGAGCATGACACGGGTCTGAGATCTCCTGCCATTTTTAATCTTAAGCTTAACTTAGTTAAATGAAAAAGGAACGAAAAGTTTTTACCAATCACAATAAAACCAGAGAAATCGAAAAAGCCTTACCTTATAAACACCCCACCGAGTCCTTTTTTTTTTGGTTCGAGGAGGAGGGCGGGTGGGAGACACGACAAGTGTGGTGTCTCGGGTTCAGAAACCGCCCAAATATATAGTGTTTTACTTACCCAGCAGCCCCCTGGCCTCCGCCGAAAAACAAAAGGAAATTAAATTTACTTTCAAACTGACCTTCCCAGCTGCTCACTCGCTCACTCTCTGCTCCCGAAAAAGCTGCTGCAATGAGTCACGCATCGGTCATGGGTCATGCAGCGAGGCAACATGGGTGGAGCTCAGGAATAGGAAGGGTGCAGTCATGATGTTGGGGGTTTACTACAGGCCTCCCAACAGCCAGCGGGAGGTGGAGGAGCAGATATGTAGACAGATTTTGGAAAGATGTAAAGGTAACAGGGCTGTAGTGGTGGATGATTTTAACTTCCCCTATATTGACTGGGACTCACTTAGTGCTAGGAGCTTGGATGGGGCAGAATTTGTAAGGAGCATTCAGGAGGGCTTCTTGAAACAATACGTAGATAGTCCAACTAGGGATGGGGCCGTACTGGACCTGGTATTGGGGAATGAGCCCGGCCAGGTGGTCGAAGTTTCAGTAGGGGAGCATTTCGGGAACAGTGACCATAATTCCGTAAGTTTTAAGGTACTTGTGGATAAGGATAAGAGTAGTCCTCGGGTGAAGGTGCTAAATTGGGGGAAGGTTAATTATAACAATATTAGGCAGGAACTGAAGAATTTAGATTGGGCCGGCTGTTTGAGGGTAAATCAACATCTGACATGTGGGAGTCTTTCAAATGTCAGTTGATTAGAATCCAGGACCGGCATGTTCCTGTGAGGAAGAAGGATAAGTTTGGCAAGTTTCGGGAACCTTGGATAACGTGGGATATTGTGAGCCTCGTCAAAAAGAAAAAGGAAGCATTCATAAGGGCTGGAAGGCTAGGAAAAGATGAATCCCTTGAGGAATATAAAGACAGTAGGAAGGAACTTAAGCAAGGAGTCAGGAGGGCTAAAAGGGGTTATGAGAAGTCATTGGCAAACAGGATTAAGGAAAATCCCAAGGCTTTTTATACGTATATAAAGAGCAAGAGGGTAACCAGGGAAAGGGTTGGCCCACTCAAGGACAGAGTCGGGAATCTATGTGTGGAGCCAGAGGAAATGGGCGAGGTACTAAATGAGTACTTTGCATCAGTATTCACCAAGGAGAAGGACTTGGTGGATGATGAGACTAGGGAAGGGAGTGTAGATAGTCTCAGTCATCTCACTATCAAAAAGGAGGAGGTGTTGGGTGTCTTGCAATGCATTAAGGTAGATAAGTCCCCAGGGCCTGATGAGATCTACCCCAGAATACTGAGGGAGGCAAGGAAAGAAATTGCTGGGGCCTTGACAGAAATCTTTGCATCCTCATTGGCTACAGGTGAGGTCCCAGAGGACTGGAGAATAGCCAATTCTGTTCCTTTGTTTAAGAAGGGTAGCAAGGATAATCCAGGAAATTATAGGCCGGTGAGCCTTACGTCAGTAGTAGGGAAATTATTAGAGAGGATTCTTCGGGACAGGATTTACTCCCATTTGGAAACAAATGGACGTATTAGCGAGAGGTAGCATGGTTTTGTGAAGGGGAGGTCGTGTCTCACTAATTTGATTGAGTTTTTTGTGGAAGTGACAAAGATGATTGATGAAGGAAGGGCAGTGGATGTTGTCTATATGGACTTCAGTAAAGCCTTTGACAAGGTCCCTCATGGCAGACTGATACAAAAGGTGAAGTCACATGGGATCAGAGGGGAACTGGCAAGATGGATACAGAACTGGCTCGGTCATAGAAGACAGAGGGTAGCAGTGGAAGGGTGCTTTTCTGAATGGAGGGATGTGACTAGTGGTGTTCCGCAGGGATCAGTGCTGGGACCTTTGCTGTTTGTATTATATATAAATGATTTTGAGGAAAAGGTAGCTGGTCTAAGATCCTCTTTCACTAACTTACTGATCTCACTAATGTTGGCTATTTTAAATAATGTGAAAATCAGCATTTCAATAAAAACATTTTACTTTTATTTTATCTCTTTTCTGTCTTTCTTTCTCTTTCTGCACCTGACTTGACATTGAATTCAACCACTCTACCTTTCCTTCTCAGTCCCTGCATTGTTTATTTCAGTATCCTTCAATCTGACTAGTTAAGGAGATATACAGTTGCTTGCCTTGTTCATTCAGGTCCTGGATGCTCAGTTTCCCTCACTGCACTCTTATCAGCGAGCACGTCCAGCAACTTCCCATGCAAAATATTGTTGACTTTAAATGGACAAGGACAATTCTAAATAACAACGGTCACCATTAGATTCACTCGTAATGTAAATTCTAGTCCATAATAAAATGCTGTAGCCACATACAAATCCATGACTGACACCACTAGTGATAACCTGTCAATTTGAGTACATACCCATTATCCTTCCTCTCTGTCTCCTACCTCCGAATCAATTCCCTATCCAGGTCAATAGGTTGCCTCCAATTTTATGTGCTCTCATTTTTGTCAAGTCTCATTTTCATCGAAATGCTCAGTCATTCTGTCATGAATAACAGATTCTAGTAACTTCCCCGTAACTGATATTAGACTAAAAGGCTGACAATTTCAGAGTTTATGTCTCCTATCCTTCTTAAATAATTGAGTGACATTGACAGTTTTCCAGTTCAGGAGACAGTTCCTAAATCGAGAGACTTTTGGAGATTATGACTAACACTGCAAACATTTCCTCATTTAGGTCTTTCTGTTTTATTCATACATGGGATGACAGCGTCACTGGCTAGGCTAGCATTTAATGCTCACCCCTAATTGCCCTTCCAAAGGTGATGGTGAGCTGCCTTCTTGAACCTCTGCAGTCCATGTGGTGTAGGTACACCCACAGTGCTGTTAGGAAGAGCGTTCCAGGATTTTGACCCAGCCACAGTGAAGGAACGGCGATATAGTTCCAAGTCAGGATGATGTGTTGCTTGGAGGGGAACTTGCAGGTGGTGGTGTTCCCATGCAACTGCTACCCTTGACCTTCTAGGTGGTAGATGTCGCAGGTTTGGAAGGTGCTGTCTAAGGATCCTTGGTGCGTTGCTGCAGTGCATCTTGTAGATACTACACACTGCTGCCACTGTGCGTCGGTGGTTGAGGGAGTGAATGTTTGTAGATGGGATGCTAATCAAGCAGGCTGCTTTGTCCTGGATGGTGTCATACAGTCATAAAGTCATAGAGTTATACAGCACAGAAACAGGCCCTTCGGCCCATAGTGTCTGTGCCAGCCATCAAGCACCTAACTATTCTAATCCCATTTTCCAGCACTTGACCCGTAGCCTTGTATGCTATGGCATTTCAAGTGCTCATCTAAATACTTCTTAAATGTTGTGAGGGCTCCTGCCTTTACCACCTCTTCAGGCAGTGTGTTCCAGATTCCAACCACCCTCTGGGTGAAAATTTTTTTTCCTCAAATCCCCTCTAAACCACCTGCACCTGACCTTACTCGGGATTCATTAGTGTTGTTGGAGCTGCACCCATCCAGGCAAGTGGAGAGTATTCCATCACACTTCTGACTTGTGCCTGGTAGATGGTGGACAGGCTTTGGGGAGTCACGAGGTGAGTTACTCGCCACAGGATTCCTAGTCTCTGACTTGCTCTTGTAGCCATGATATTTATATGGCTACTCCAGTTCAGTTTCTGGTCAATGGTAACCCCCAGGATGTTGACAGTGGGGGATTCAGCGATGGTAATGCCATTGAATGTCAAGGGGGAGATGGTTAGATTCTCTCTTGTTGGAAATGATCCTTGCCTGACACCTATGTGGCGTGAATGTTACTTGCCACTTATCAGCACAAGCCTGGATATTGTTCAGGTCTTACTGCATTTCTACATAGACTGCTTCAGTATCTGATGAGTCGTGAATGGTGCTGAACATTGTGCAATCATCAGCGAACATTTCCACTGCTGACCTTATGATTGAACGAAGATCATTGTTGAAGCAGCTGAAGATGGTTGGGCCTAAAACACTACCCTAAGGAATTCCTGCAGTGATGTTGTGGGGCTGCGATGATTGACCTCCAACAACCACAATCATCTTCCTTTGTGCTAGGTATGACTCCATCCAACTGAGAGGTTTCCCCCTGATTCCCATTGACCTCAGTTTTGCTAGGGCTCCTTGATGCCACACTCAGTCAAATGCTGCCTTGATGTCATGGGCAGTTACTCTCACCTCACCTCTTGAGTTCAGCTCTTTTGTCCATGTTTGAACCATTGCTGTAATGAGATCAGGAGCTGAGTGGCCCTGGCAGAATCCAAACTGAGCGTCACTGAGCAGGTTATTGCTAAGCAAGTGCCGCTTGATGCACTGTCGATGACACCTTCCATCACTTTACTGATGATTGAGAGTAGACTGATGGGGTGGTAATTGACTGGGTTGGGCTTGTCCTGCTTTTTGTGTACAGGACATACCTGGGCAATTTTCCACATTGCAGGTAGATGCCAGTGTTGTAGCTGTACTGGAACAGCTTGGCTAGGGGCGCGGCAAGTTCTGGAGCACAGGTCTTCAGTACTATTTTAATAACATGGTGTGGCAGCCATCAGGTCCTGGAGATTTGTCTATCTTTAATCTCATTGCTTTCTCCATCACCACTTTTTAACATATATTGAATCTAGTTAGTTCCTCCCCTTAATTTATTTTTATTCTTCTTTATATCTCTGGTACTTTATCCTCATCCTAACTGTGAAAACTGTGACAAAGCAACTAATTAGTAAGACTGCGATTCCCTTATTTCCATAATATCTCTTGTGTCTGCTATTGATGGGCTCACATTACCCTTACCAAGCCTCTTTCTCTTAATATAGTTGTAAAAACCTTTAGCATTGTTCTTAATATCCCTCACAAACTTTTTCTTGTATTCCCTTTTTACAGATATTACCACTTTGTCAATGATACCAAACTTGGAAGAGTGGCAAACAGTGAGGATGATACGAATTGCCTGCAACAGGACATAGATAGGCTGGCAGAATGGGCAGACAAGTGGCAGATGAAATTTAATACAGAGAAGTGTGAGATGATGCATTTTGGCAGAAGGAATAGGGAGAGATAATATAGACTTAATGACACAGTTCTAAAGAATGTACAGGGACAGAGGGACCTGGGGGGTGCACATGCATCTTTGAAGGTGTTAGGACATATTGAGAGAGTGGTTAGCGAATCATATGGGATCTTGGGCTTCATAAATAGAAGCATTGAGTACAAAAGCAGGGAAGTTATGCTGAACTTTTAAAAAGCTCTGGTTGGGCCCCAACTGGAATGTTGTGCCCATTTCTGGTCACCACACTTTAGGAAGGATGTGAGGGTCCTTGAGAAGGTGCAGAGGAGATTTACCAGAATGGTTCCAGGGATAAGGGCTTTTAGTTACAAGGGAAAGCTGACTTGGAGGAAAATGTAGCTGGTCTGATTAGTAAGTTTGCGGACGACACAAAGGTTGGTGGAGTTGCGGGCAGTGATGAGGATTGTCAGAGGATACAGCAGGATATAGATCGATTGGAGACTTGGGCAGAGAAATGGCAGGTGGAGTTTAATCCGGACAAATGTGAGGTAATGCATTTTGGAAGATCTAATGCAGGTGGGAAGTATACAGTAAATGGCAGAAACCTTAGGAGTATTGATAGGCAGAGAGATCTGGGCGTACAGGTCCACAGGTCACTGCAAGTGACAACGCAGGTGGGTAAGGTAGTCAAGAAGGCATACGGCATGCTTGCCTTCATCGGTCGGGGCATAGAGTATAAAAATTGGCAAGTCATGCTGCAGCTGTACAGAACTTTAGTTAGGCCACACTTAGAATATTGCGTGCAATTCTGGTCGCCACACTACCAGAAGGACGTGGAGGCTTTGGAGAGGGTACAGAAGAGGTTTACCAGGATGTTGCCTGGTCTGGAGGGCATTAGATATGAGGAGAGGTTGGATAAACTCGGATTGTTTTCACTGGAACGACGGAGGTGAACAGGCGACCTGATAGAGGTTTACAAAGTTATGAGTGGCATGGACAGAGTGGGTAGTCAGAAGCTTTTTCCCAGGGTGGAAGAGTCATTTACTAGGGGACATAGATTTAAGGTGCGAGGGGCAAAGTTTAGAGGGGATGTGCGAGGCAAGTTTTTTACACAGAGAGTGGTGAGTGCCTAGAACTTGCTGATGGGGGAGGTGTTGGAAGCAGGTACGATAGTGATGTTTAAGAGGCATCTTGACAAATACATGAATAGGATGGGAATAGAGGGATACGGTCCCCGGAAGTGCAGAAGCTTTTAGTTTAGACAGGCATCATGATCGGCACAGGCTTGGAGGGTCGAATGGCCTGTACCTGTGCTGTACTGTTCTTTGTTCTTTGTTCTTTCAGGAGGGGACATGAAAAAACACTGGCAGGCAAGATGAAGGAAAATCCTAAGGCATTGTATAAGTATATTAAGGGCAAGAGGATAACCAGGGAAAGATTCGGCCCATTAGGGACCAAAGTGGCAATCTGTGTGTGGAGCCGGAGGACATAGGTGAGGTTTTAAATTATTACTTTTCATCTGTGTTCACTATGGAGAAGGATGTAGGTATTGAGATCAGGGAGGGGGATTGTGATAAACTTGAACATGTCAGTATTGAAAGGGAGGAAGTATTAGCTGTTTTAGCGTGTGTAAAAGTGTATTAATCCCTAGGCCCAGATGAGATGTATCCCAGGCTGTTATGTGAGGCAAGGGAGGAGATTGCAGGGGCTCTGACACAAATTTTCAAATCCTCTCTGGCCACAGGAGAGGTACCAAAGGATTGGAGGCAGTGAATGTGGTACCATTATTTAAGAAGTGTAGCAGAGATAAATCAGGTAATTACAGGCCAGTGAGTCCAACATCAGTGGTTGGGAAACTATTGGAAACATTTCTGAGGGACAGGATTAATCTCCATTTGGAGCGGCAGGGTTTAATCAGGGCTAGTCAGCATGGCTTTGTCAGGAGGAGATCGTGTCTGACTAACTTGATTGAATTTTTTGAGATGTGTAGATGAGGGTAAAGCATTTGATGTAGTCTACATGGACTTCAGTAAGGCTTTTGATAAGACCTCACATGGGAGATTGGTTAAGAAGGTAAGAGCCTATGGGATCCAAGCAATTTGGCAAATGGGATCCAAAATTGGCTTAGTGGCAGGAGGCAGAGGGTAATGGTCGAGGGTTGTTTTTGCAAGTGGATGCCTGTGACCAGTGGTGTACCGCAGGGATCAGTGCTGGAACCCTTGCTGATTGTAGTGTACATTCATGATTTAGACGTTTATATAGTTGGTGTGATCAGTAATTTCACAGTTGACACAAAAATTGGTGGTGTCGTAAATAGTGAGGAGGAAAGCCTTAGATTACAGGACAATATAGATGGACTGGTAAGATGGGCGGAGCTTTGGCAAATGGAATTTAATCCTGAGAAGTGTGAGGTGATGCATTTTGGGAGGACCAACAAGGCAAGGGAATATACAATGGATGGTAGGACCCTAGGAAGTACAGAAAGTTAGAGGGACCTTGGTGTACTTGTCCATAGATCACTGAAGGCAGCAGCACAAGTAGATAAGGTGGTTAGGAAAGCAGATGGGATACTTGCCTTTATTAGCCGAGGCATAGAATATAAGAGCAGGGAGGTTATGATGGAGCTGTATAAAACGCTAGTTCGGCAACAGCTGGAGTACTGTGTATAGTTCTGGGAGCCACACTATAGGAAGGATGTGATTGCACTGGAGAGGGTGCAGAGGAGATTCATCCGGATGTTGCCTGGGCTGGAGCATTTCAACTATGAAGAGAGACTGAGAAGGCTAAGGTTGATTTCCTTAGGCAGAGAAGGCTGAGGGGAGATATGATTGAGGTAAACAAAATTATGAGGGGCATTGATAGGTTAGATAGGAAGAAACTTTTTCCCTTAGCGGAGGGGTCAATAACCAGGGGGCATAGATTTAAGATAAGGTGCAGGAGGTTTCGAGTGGATTTGAGGAAATATTTTTTCACCCAGAGGGTGGTTGGAATCTGGAACGCACTGCCTGAAGAGGTGGTAGAGGCAGGAACCCTCAAAACATTTCAGAAGTATTTAGATGAGCACTTAAAATGCAATTGCATACAAGGCTACAGACAACTGCTGGAAAATGGGATTAGAATAGTTAGATGCTTGATAACCAGCACAGACACAATGGGCCGAAGGGCCTGTTTCTGTGCTGTATAACTCTATGACTCTATGACTCTATGAGAACCTTGGTTAGACCACACCTGGAGTACTGTGTGCAGTTTTGGTCCCCTTACCTTCGGAAGGATATTATTGCCATAGAGGAAGTGCAACAAAGATTCACCAGACTTGTTCCCGGGATGGCGGGACTGTCCTATGAAGAGAGATTGGGGAAACTGTGCCTGTATTCATTAGAGTTTTGAAGAATGAGATGATCTCACTGAAGAGTAGATGCAGATAAGATGTTTCCCCTGGTTGGGGAGTCTAGAAACAGGGGACACAATTTCAAAATAAGGGGGAAGCCACTTAGGGCAGAGATAAGGAGAAATTTCTTTACTCAGAGGGCTGTGAATCTTTGGAATTCTCTACCCCAAGGGCTGTGGAAGCTCAGTCATCATGTTTAAAGCAGAGAATGACAGATTTCTAAATATAAATGACATAAGGGGATAGGAGGATAGCGTGGGAAAAAAGGCATTGAAGTGGATGATCAGCCATGAATATATTGAATGGCGGGGCAGGCTCGATGGACTGAATGGCCTACTTCTGCTCCTATGTTCCTATGGCCTATCGCGCCCCTGCAAAATTGCTTGGAGGCAGGGCAGCAAGGGGCCCTCCACCCCTGCCATCCATTGCGATTCTATGGGCCTCCCTACCTCTGACCCTGGCTCAGGGGGCCTCATAAAATCAGCCATGTGACTCTATGACTTTCTTTCTATCGCTTTGCTGTTTTTCAAATCTCTCCCAGTCTCTGGCATCTCGACTGTTCTTTGCCTTGGAACATACCTTTTCCTTTAGTTTTATACTATCTCGCATTTCTTGACCAAGGTTTTTCCTCATTGATATCACTGAAGGGCGCTGTGCCCATGGTGCTACCTGCCCCTTGGAGAATCAAGGTACCTCTGCGTAGTGCCACTAGAAGTGATGCTATGCAAACAAATTTCTCTCCCACTATCTTTGGGACTCGAGCTGTTCTGTTCCTTGCAATCCATGTGAAATATAAAATTTCCCATTATAACTTCACTGTTTTTGCAATAAGCTTCCCAGATCTCTTTGTTTATGTATCCTGATACTTTATCACTGCTGTCTAGGAGGTTGATAAACAACTCCTACCAAAGTCTTGTATCCTTTTCTCTTGCTCAATTCTACCCATAACATTTCTACTGCCTGCTCACTCTTACTGATATAATGCTGCAAACAGTGTTGATTGTCAATATTGCTACACCTCCACCTTCTCCATTTTCCCTGCCTTTTCTAAAGACCTTATAACCTGGAATATTTATCTCCCCAGTCTCAGTGGCCTCAGGGTTTCTGTGACTCTTCAATCAGAAGAACCCCAATGGAAATTTACCCCATCATCTCTGACTGTGCTTTTAGGGTGTAGCATTACACTTCCTGCTTAGTCTCCACAGTCATTCATTGACCTGAAAAATGCTTTTCGACTTTTGCTCTGCAAAAGGCAGTGGCATAGTGGTATTGTTACTGGAGTAGTAATCCATAAGCCCAGGCCAATGCTTTGGGGATATGAGTTTATATCTCACCATGGCAGATGGTGAAATTTGAATTCAACTAATAAATCTAGAGTTAAAAGCTAGTCGAATGGTGACCGTGAAATTATTGCCAATTGTTGTTAAAAACCCATCTGGTTCACTAATGCTCTTTAGGTAAGGAAATCTGCCATCCTTACCTGGTCTGGCCTACACGTGACTGCAGGCCCACAGCATTTTACATGCTCTCTGAACTGGCCTAGCAAGCCACACAGTTTAAGGGCAAGTAGGGATGGGCAATAAATGCTGGCCTAGCCAGCAATGCCCACATGCACAAAACGAATTTTTAAAAAAACTTTCAAATGTAAGTGTTTTTGTAAAAAGCCAAGTTTTCAATAGATTTAATAATTCTACAAATCCCTAGACACGAATCCTGCAAGTTGCTGTTCAGATCCTGTTAGTTCTGCTTCAGCTCATCCATTCACAAGGCCTTGGCTTTAAATCTATGGGTGTTCAGACTCCCAAAGGCTTAATAAATAAAACTATTACCAAGCTAATCCGGATTTACAGGTGTCATGTCAGATTTTATAGATTGGTCTGACTCACACTGTTTATTTAGATTTAAATTTAGCAAGGTGATGCTCTGTCATCTGTGAGAGCAATTAAAAGAGGATTTAAAATTCAGGAAAATGCTGGCTTATCAAAATAAAATCTCTTCTCAGCTTGACACCATTCTATTCAGATTCACTTAGTGCCCTGTACCGTGTTTCCAGAAAGATGTGTTGCACCCCACTGTTTGAAGGGCACAGTGCCCTAGATTTGTGCTATGGTGGAGCATTGTATTTTTTGACATTACATGTGTTTAGTAATATTGATTGTTGTTGGATTTCCAACCTCCACTTGGTTGTATTCGTGATGCAAAGTGGTACCTCATTACAGGGAGAGACAGGAGAGGAATTTTAACCTGCCTTACCAGGCAGGAATGGGAACAGTTAAAATAGCTGTGCATATTTCTCAGCCTGTTCCCACTTGATTCCCACCATCCACCGCCATTCCTTTGTATAGGCGGCTGAGGTGCCTGCCTGACTCAAGTGGGAGCTTCATTAATATATACTAATTTGGGTCTTATAATGTCCATTGGCTGGGGGAGCAATTGTATTGGCCGGTGGGGGAGTGATCATTGGCCAGGTCAAGGAGGATTGGTACTCGTGGAGTGGGTGCTGCACATGTGGTTGCGATTGGTTGCTGCGAGTGAGAATTGGGGAAAGTCAACCCCAGGGCCTTAATCAGCACAAAATCACATAATGCAGTAAGGAAACCATTTCAGCCAGTACTTGCTATCAGTTGCTGGGCTTTTCAATTATGTCCCATTTTGGCATCATCCAATGGCCGCAATTTGTGCAAATGAACAGGAACAGCAATTACAAGGTGCAGAAACGATGCAAAATGCTGTTGGTATCCTAACAACATCACTTTGACTTCATTTTAATATATTCACGAAGCTCCTGTCAGGAAGTTCCACCCTCCACCCCAGATCCTCTGAGACACCGAATGGACAGAAACGAGTCTTCACCCAATTGTGTTCAAAGCAAATTGGACTTTGTGGTTTTAAAGGGCCACGGCTCTACCTTAGTAGCAGAATAATACATCATGCAGTACAGCCATCACATTCTTGTCCATATAAAGCAGCTTACCTTCAGGCTGATGAGTGAGCAAAGATACAAAGCATCCCTGAGTGATCTCTTAACTTCTTAAGATGACCGCATTGAAGAAAA
The DNA here is from genome assembly GCF_036365525.1 of Heterodontus francisci. NCBI lineage: Eukaryota > Metazoa > Chordata > Chondrichthyes > Heterodontiformes > Heterodontidae > Heterodontus > Heterodontus francisci. The sequence continues at coordinate 32,817,866 of NC_090371.1, forward strand.
ACATTCATTATTGGAACAAAGCTCAGTGAACCCCATAATTTACAAAAGGGCACGATACATAATAAAAATATTCAAACTTTCAGGAATGTGTGGCTTATGGATTCAAACTGCTGCCTTCTGCTCTTTACCCTTTGACCTCATAACATTCAGAGAGCCGGAATTCAGCAACAAAGCAGTGCAGGACAATGACCGGGAAGAAATAAACCAGGAAATCCAGAAAATGAACCGTTACTGAGAAAGCTGGAACAGCTTCATACAATGTTACAAGGTCGTGTTTGTTAACAAACCTACATTTTTACCACCAAAAACTTGCATTTCTATTGCATCTTTAACGTAATAAAACATCCTAAGCCATTACACAGGAATGATTATCAAACAAAATCTGACACATAAGGAGCTATTAGGAAAGGTGACCAAAAGCTCAGTAAAAGAGGTATGTTTTAAGGAATGTCTTAAAAGAGGAGAGAGAGCGAGAGAGGCAGAATTCCAGGGTCTAGGCAGCTGAAGGAATGGACACCAAAGAAAATTGGGGATGAAAAAGAAGCCAGAATTAGAGGAAAATAAAAATCTGGGAGGATTGTAAGACTGGAGGAGGTTAGAGAGATGGGAATGAACAAAGAACAAAGAACAAAGTAAATTACAGCACAGGAACAGGCCCTTCGGCCCTCCAAGCCTGCGCCGATCCAGATCCTCTATCTAAACATGTCGCCTATTTTCTAAGGGTCTGTACCTCTTTACTTCCTGCCCATTCATGTATCTGTCAAGATACATCTTAAAAGACGCTATCGTGCCCGCGTCTACCACCTCCGCTGGCAACGCGTTCCAGGCACACACCACCCTCTGCGTAAAGAACTTTCCACGCATATCCCCCCCTAAACTTTTCCCCTTTCACTTTGAACTCGTGACCCCTAGTAATTGAATCCCCCACTCTGGGAAAAATCTTCTTGCTATCCACCCTGTCTATACCTCTCATGATTTTGTACACCTCAATCAGGTCCCCCCTCAACCTCCATCTTTCTAATGAAAATAATCCTAATCTACTCAACCTCTCTTCATAGCTAGCGCCCTCCATACCAGGCAACATCCTGGTGAACCTCCTCTGCACCCTCTCCAAAGCATCCACATCTTTTTGGTAATGTGGCGACCAGAACTGCACGCAGTATTCCAAATGTGGCCGAACCAAAGACTTATACAACTGTAACATGTCCTGCCAACCCTTGTACTCAATACCCCGTGCGATGAAGGAAAGCATGCCGTATGCCTTCTTGACCACTCTATTGACCTGTGTTGCCACCTTCAGGGAACAATGGACCTGAACACCCAAATCTCTCTGGACATCAATTTTCCCCAGGACTTTTCCATTTACTGTATAGTTCACTCTTGAATTGGATCTTCCAAAATGCATCACCTCACATTTGCCCTGATTGAACTCCATCTGCCATTTCTCTGCCCAACTCTCCAATCTATCTATATTCTGCTGTATTCTCTGACAGTCCCCTTCACTATCTGCTACTCCACCAATCTTAGTGTCATCTGCAAACTTGCTAATCAGACCACCTATACTTTCCTCCAAATCATTTATGTATATCACAAACAACAGTGGTCCCAGCACGGATCCCTGTGGAACACCACTGGTCACACGTCTCCATTTTGAGAAACTCCCTTCCACTACTACTCTCTGTCTCCTGTTGCCCAGCCAGTTCGTTATCCATCTAGCTAGTACACCCTGGACCCCATGCGACTTCACTTTCTCCATCAGCCTACCATGGGGAACCTTATCAAACGCCTTACTGAAGTCCATGTATATGACATCTACAGCCCTTCCCTCATCAATCAATGTTGTCACTTCCTCAAAGAATTCTATTAAGTTGGTAAGACATGACCTTCCCTGCACAAAACCATGTTGCCTATCACTGATAAGCCCATTTTCTTTCAAATGGGAATAGATCCTATCCCTCAGTATCTTCTCCAGCAGCTTCCCTACCACTGACGTCAGGCTCACCGGTCTATAATTACCTGGATTATCCCTGCTACCCTTCTTAAACAAGGGGACAACATTAGCAATTCTCCAGTCCTCCGGGACCTCACCCGTGTTTAAGGATGCTGCAAAGATATCTGTTAAGGCCCCAGCTATTTCCTCTCTCGCTTCCCTCAGTAACCTGGGATAGATCCCATCCGGACCTGGGGACTTGTCCACCTTAATGCCTTTTAGAATACACAACACTTCCTCCCTCCTTATGCCGACTTGACCTAGAGTAATCAAACATCTGTCCCTAACCTCAACATCCGTCATGTCCTTCTCCTCGGTGTTTACCGATGCAAAATACTCATTTAGAATGGGCAGGGCAGGGTAGGTAGGTGGTGTTGCGAGGCCATGGAGAGATATGAAAACAAGAATAAGAACTTTAAAACTGAGGCATTTCTGGTTCTGAAGCCAATGTAGGTCAGTGAGCACCTGGGTGATGGGTGAACAGGACTTGTTGTGAGTTAGGATACGGGCAGCAGAATTTTGGATGAGCTCAAGTTTATGTACTGGAAAATGGGAGACTGACCAGGAGAGCATTGGAATAGTCATGGAATGAACCTGCACATGAGAAACTCAACACCAGTGCCTTTAATAATCACAAAAATTGCTTAATGCAGCAAGGAAGTCATTTCAACCTCTGCCTGCTATCAACTGTTGAGCTTTTCAAACATGTCCCACTTTGTAATAAAAACAGAAAATGCTGGAAATACGCAGCAGGTCTGGTAGCATCTGTGGAGAGAGAAACAGAGTTAATGGGCTGGATTTTATTTCGGAGATGGGGTCCTGGCAATGGGCCAGAAAGTGGTGGGAGGGGGTTGGAATGGGAGACGGTACCTCGGCCCTTTGTCAGACTCGCAGCCGAATTCAATGGTGGGCAGGTAATTAACTACCCACCGTCCGGGATGCCATCCCCTTTAAGGGGCAGGATCCCGAGCTGCCTGCCAATTAGAAGGCCGGGAACTTTGGAGTCCCAGCGGTGCTACCACGAGCGGTGGCCACTGCTGGTACTGCAGGAGGCCCAGAATAGCGAAGATGGAGGAGGCCTTGGGACCAAGTGGGGTTGAGGTTGCTGGGGCCAGTCAAGCAGGCCCCAGCAAGGTGATGGAGGGGTTGCTTGGTGAGGCAGCGGGTGTCTTGTCACCGGACAGGCCATTGCCATCGCTGGGGTCCTCCTTGGGCCATGAATTGTCCCTAGAGGAGGGAATCCCATCTCCAAGCCCACTAGGAGGCCACCAGGTTTCACTTGGCGGTGTCCCACATGGCAGTGGGCCCCTCCGACGTTGGTTAAATGGCAGAGGAAGCAGGAGGCAACCCTTAAGTGAGCCTTAATTGTTGGCCCACTTAAGTGGCTTAATTGGCCTCCGAGCAGACTTCCCATCCACCGCGGTGTGCACTTTGGACGGATAACATCGGGCATGCCACCTGACACTACCTCACGTCATTTTGTCGGCCCCCTCACTTCCCAGCCCATCTCCAAGGGCCAGATAAAATCCAGCTCAACCTTTCAGGTCAATGACCTTTCATCGGAACTTTTGTATCCTGTGAGCATCATCTAAAGCATCCATCGCTTGTCGCTTGGTGGAGCTAAAGGACAGAAAGCAGGACTTTCCATTTCTACAGTGACTTTCACAATCTCAGGACGTCCCAAAGCTCTTTACAGCCAATGAATTACTTTTGAAGTGTAGTCACTATTGTAGGAAACACAGCAGCCACTTTGTGCACGCAAGCTCCCACGAACAGCAATGAGATCATTACCAGACAATCTTCTTAGCATTGTTGGTTGAGGGTTAAATAGTAGCCAGGACACTGGGGAGAATTCCCCTGACCCTCTTCTAAGTAGTGACAAGGTCTTTTTTACACTCACCTGACAGTGTAGGAAAAGAGAGATACCGGTTCGGAAGTCCATCTGACGATAATGCAGCCCGCTCAATTTTCCATCCATTGAAATTAGTGGATGAAAATTCAAGATCTGGGATGCAGAATTCCTCAATATGTATGTCCCAGGGCGGCAAAGCAATTTATCTCCCAGTAACAACTTCTCGTCATTTTGCCCATCAAACCCATTTTAGCTCTGGAAAATACAGATAGATTGGATTACAAATAACTTTCAAAGTTCCAAAATCAAATGATAAATCCAAGTGGGATAAAATGACAATAGTAAGGAAATAGAATCGAGCAGAAAGCTCCCTGGATAAGGGCAGCAGTGGGACAGCAACTCTCAGATTATGGATCATGAGAAAAACAGCTGATGCAATAAATAATAATATTTAATCATAAGTATTGGATAACAGGTGAAGGGAGTGAACAAAAAAGAACTGTGATGAGAGGGAGAAGCAAGACAGTGGGGAAGATGGATTGTCCACCAACAGGTGAAGAACAGTGCCTTTTGCAAGAGGATGAGGCCTTACCATACTGTCTATATCTGCCTCTTTTGTTCCTATGGCTTCTTGCTATTCAGTAGCTCAGTAGGTTGTAGAGCAGACGTGGGGCTGTAGGCTTTTGTATCTCAGAGGTTTGATTCAGCCTTTCATTCATCCATGGTGAGTGGAATGAGTAACACGAATTATGATATGGGAGGACAGCAGGGACAGTTGTTGCACTATCTTCCAGCTATTTTACAATCGAATAAGGAATAAGCAACTGGAATTCCACACCAAATCAGCCTCATGGGTGATCTGTCTCTCTGTCTCCTAACTGTATAACATTGATCACATAATTTGTTATGGATTTGCCCCCTGCACCCATCCATTTTTATCATTATAAATCACAACAATGACTACATTTCAAAAGTACTTAATTAGCTGTAAAGCGCTTTGGGGTAGCCTGAGCTCGTGAAGAGCATTATATAAATGCAAGTTCTTTCTCTCTTTACAATACACCCTTTCTTTCCTTCCTTCCCAGCCCGGTTAGGGTAAATATTAAACTTTAGGCTCTGCCAACAGTTTTAAGCTGGCATGTTATTGTCATGTTGAGTTCAAAATGCTATCAAATGAATATTTCATTTTGCTTGCAGCACATACTTATATGAAAACCTGTGCTCAAGGTAGTAAAAAATCTGATTGCATTATATTTTAACACAGAGAGAAAATTCTATGCTATCAATAAACCACAGATTGTAACACTGCAGTGAGGGGATTGAAAAAACAAATCATTCACGGAAAAGGGTAAATAAATAAACTTTTCTTGTTCGTGTCAGTTTAGAAAAATAAAACTACTGAACTTCCACAATAATGTTTCATTAAGAGGGTCAGGGATCTGTGTGATTTGCTCCTTTGCTAGGTTACCCTGGGAATCAGCTGAGAAAGAGGATTCTCAGGCTTATATCTCATGAAGGAATTTGTCAGCCATTCTACTGTGATATCAGCATAGCAGGGCAGAAAAATAAACTGAAGCTGCCTTGATTTTAACCTTAACCCCCATCGATGGTTTCTTCAAGAGGACTTTCATGCTCTCGATGGGGAAAATCATGTTCATAGGGAATGACTCGGAGATAGAAGTCCAATATTTTAGCCTGATTGTCTGACTGTGACCAATTGGGAATGCCTTATCAGAAATCATATGAAAACTTTTCTTGGAAAGCAGAAAAGAATGCAAACCCCAAAGTCTTCTCTTCCCTCCTGACGTTTGAAGGAAATTGGTATAGACACTGCAATATTGTAATATTTTAATGGCAATACTGTAATATTACAATACTGCAAAAGAGTGCAAAACACGGTTGTTAGGAACACTAGCAGGAAAGGTTGTAGTAGAGAATCTGTTTTATGTTAAAGACTCCATTTTATAAATAACAGAATCTCCAGAATTTTCTGGCAACAACATCTTGAAGATGTTGAAAAATCAACCTAATTATGTTTTGTTACTTGTGAACTTCTGGTGGATAAATCTATCCATTTTATGACTGTATGTTTATCTTTTTTGTAAATAGGCAAGACAATTTTTACGTTGTCATGAAGACCCCACCTGCCAAGAATGAGGCATATTAATTTTCTCATATGAACATTAATTTTAAATTGTTGTTGGAATGAAGAAATGACTTGTTTAAAGAGATCAGCAGTGGCTGGAAAACATTTGCATACTAAGAGACAGTGCCTGGAGACAGTAGAACAGCTCCCTGATCCAATTAACCCAAATGAATTTTGATCACCAAACACAGAATGTGTAAGAAAGCCAGCATTCCAGGCTGTCTGCAAGGATGGAGAATCCACAAATGCAGGAGTTTGTTAAAACAGCTAGTCACATGACTAACCTTTTGGCCAAGTTTTGTTTGAACTGCTCACAGCACAGTTTGGGTCAGATTGCAACTGAACTTGGAAGAAGTGAGCCTCTCTCCTGGCTGGCTCTCTCTCTCTCTCACACAAATCTCCAGATCCACTGAAGTCACTTAAACCTCAAGAGAGAAAAGAGTCCTACATCGAAACAAGTTTTAAAGCGTGCACTGGGCCCCAATGAAATGGCAAGACTTGCTGGCAATCTAAAACTCTACATCAAACTCAAAGGACCGTAAATAAATCCCAGGTAGTGCCTCAACCTTTTCCCCTTCATTCTTTCTACATTTCGTGTCTCTATCTTCGTGTGTGTTTATCGTGTATGCATGGTTGCATCGCGTATTTGTAATTGTTAACCAAATTGGAGTTTAAGGCTAATAAACTTCCACCTTTCTTGTTTAAATCTAAGAAAACCTGTCTGGTTGATTTCTTTGCCTTACAATTGGATAGCAGTGAACAAGGATTCACCGAGGGGGAGCTAAAAACACAGTGTTTTTAAAATTAAACCCTGTTACGTTTAAACCAGGCAAAGGCTGAGAGGGAACCCCTAGACCCCTTTCTCACCTGGTCGTAACAATTTCCTGTGGCCCATTTTGGAACTTTCACCTGCTGATATCAAATTTGTGGAATGATGAGCGATGTAAGCTTGTGTAACACAAGAGTAAAGGTCATGGAAGAGGTATAATGAAATAACGTTTAGCTGAGTGTATAATTGTATACCACTGTTATGGGAAGGGGGGAATGACTCAGGAATTATCAACCTGCTACTAAGTTCAGTAACTATAATGCAAGATCTCCCACAGCCTATACATCATCCTGTATATTGTCACTGAGTATTGTTTCCTTGAATAAACCCATAACTGAAAATCTCTGCATCTGGAACTTTGATTCCTGGCACAGAGACAAGACGTCCAAACATGTCACTCTAGTATTAACAAGGGCAGGCAGTAAAATAATACTTTAATATTGCAATATTTTAATGTTATAAATAGATAGTCTATAAGACTCCATAATTATGGAATATGGTAATTGTAGTACTGAAATATTGTGATTCTGTGACACCGTAAATTGGTTCAGACTGTAAGACACAATAACACTGTAATATTGTAATATTATAACAGTGTTCTGCTGAAAATTGGTACCGGTGCTAATCAATAATATTAAAAAAAGAACTCCTAACTTTTCAATACGCTACAGAATTCCAGAAGTTTACAGAACATCCAATGTTTTGCAATCATGATGAGAATTTCTTCTTCAAATTCATAAATGTATTTTTGTTATATTACACATTACTTGAAATGAAATTGAAAATGAATATGTTAAATAAGCTTCACATTCACAAAATGCGTATGCGTCTTTGCGAATAGAAAAGTTGTAGATCCAAAATTGAATGCACATCCTAGGTGATACTTGCCAACTAATGAAGTTCAGGTACAAATGTTCACTGGATTTCAACGATGTTCCTCTGTGAGTTATTTTTAGTCAAGTATGAAATGCCAGCCCATTGGACATGTCCTGAGTCTCTCTAAAACAGTGAACCACTTAGTTCCAACTCCCTTCCCATTCACGACATCTTTTTCTTTTGGCTCAATATTAATCCACTTCCCTTCTAAAAGCAGTTATGAAATCTACTTCCACCATTAGTTTCTGGTAGGAGATTCCATTTCTACTCTTCGTTAGCCACACCCCTGCTAAAGGCATTGACACCTCCTGGCATGCATGATGCTGATTTCCCTCTGTTACTTTGGAAAAGTAACCATTCTTCATCTGGCAGACCAGACTGTGAGTTTCAACAAGCTATCTGACTGGTGTTGGGGTGGTGGGTGGGGGAGGGGAGGTGCTCATCAGACACCCATAGATGTGGAGTTCCTGGCAATGGCTGTGGCACAGCAAACCAAAACAGGAGCCGAACTGATGTTTGCACTTCCTGGTCCAGGGTGTTGATGTCAGTTATTGTAGAATAGAATAGTACAGCACAGAAGAGTCCATTCAGCCCATTGAGTCTGTGACAGCTCTTTCAAGGAGCAATTCAGTTAGTCCTATACTTCCGCTCTTTCCCTATATCCCTACAATTTTTTCTGCTTCAAGTCTTTACTCAGTTTCCTTTATGAAGGCGACCATTGAATGCATTTCAAATGCTAACCACTTGTTTTTTTAAAAAAGTTTTTATCCCTCATGTTGTCTCTGGTTCTTTTTCCAATCAACTTAAATCTGTGTCCTCTGGTTATCCATCCTTCAGCCATTATGTGGCTCAGATTCTGTTTAATAATTGCTCCTGTGTAGTACCTTGGAACATTTTACTATGTTATGGGATGCTACATATATGTAATTTGTTGCAGTTGTTGTAATTTTAAAACATTTTCTGAGTCCAGGAATGTGTACCTAGTCCAGGAGTTAGCATCAGTCTTGTTCCCTCTCACAGTGTGGATACTGTCATGAGTCTCTTTGTGTTATCTGAAGCAACACAGTGAGGTACGTGGATTCCAGTTCCTTGAAGATCTCTGGAAGGTTTATTCACAGCTAAACTAGTACATACAATATAGAGCAAACTATATACAGATGCTTTTTCCAGGGTGTTACAGTGCAGCATGACTATGGCTTCTAGTCACATGACTACATCCTGGTACTTAGCTTCTTATCATACTGAGTTCTTAAAGGGATATCACTCTTAAAGTGTTCATACAACAGATATAGGCGGTCTTTCTCCTTGAGCCATTGAGTGATTGGGAATTCCACGCCTAACAAACACCACCCATCTGTCAATTTGATGCATTTTTTTAAACAAGTAATTGGGGATGAGGGAGGAATGACTATAGTGGAACTAGTGGAACTATCTGTCATACTTTCACCGCTGGAGTTCAACTTCAACTTGAGTCAACATTGAATGAGTAAAAGCTTCTCTGTCTAGAGCTTCTGCATGGAATAAGAGTTCATTTCCAATTTGGCAGCCCAGTTGTCAATGACAGAGCTCAGCTAATGTGAGACCTACTTGAGATGCAGCACAAAAATACAGTGAACATGCCTTTAGTTATTCAACCAAGCTTTTAAACAAATTGAAATGATTTAAGGCTGGAAAAGAATACGAGGTAAAAAATTATCTCGGGCAATAGCACTAAATAGGTGTTATTGCATCAACCGCCCTCACGCCCTGTCTGACACTCAGTTCAACTGAAGCCAATGGAACTGAGTATCAAGCTGGACTATAACAGAGGGCAGATAACATTACCCGCCCTTATCCAATTCCAGCACCCTACATGATCTTCCTTCTCCAGTGTATTTTAAGTGGAATTTTTATAATGTGCCAGACAGAAGACAACCACTGCACTAACAATGCAACCAGAAAGTGTACAAGTTCTGAAAAGTCTTTCAATTGCCAGGAATCTGTTGAGAGGTGCTCCCGCACTCTGCCACTGTGACTTCACCAGAAACCCCAGTTTACACACGTGTGTAAAGGGTTAGCTTCTGTTATTGAAGATATGGTGATGGAATGGGAACAATTCTGAGAAAATTCACCTCCAGTGCATTCAAAAATAAAAAGACAACGATTGAATAACTTCATCCGACAAATAAATGTTAATGATCATAAATGTCACATAGGCAGAAAAGTGAAAACATTTTAATTTAATTATGTTTATGCAAATTAAGATGCACATGATTATTTGACCACTGAGGGAAATAGTCATCTAGCAATAGTACTGTTGGATCATTAATTTAATGGGGAAATGTTAGTATGAAGGGTGATAAATCCAATATTTTGCAATGAAGATGAGAATTTTTTCTTCAAATTTGTAATTGTAATTTTGCTATATTACACATTACTTTAATTGAAATTAAAAAAGAATATGTTAAATGAGCGTCACATTCACAAAATGCTTCTGCATCTTTGCTAATAGAAAATTTGTAGATCCAAAAATGAATGCAGTTGGTGACGTTCAGGTCCAAATTTTCACTGGACCCCAATGATGTTCCTCTGTGATCTATTTTTAGCCAAGCATGAAATGACTACCTAAAAATATTTCACAGGGAAAGGTAGTACAACATTATTTGTTAACAAACAAAGACTTGTATTTAAAAGCAAAATACTGCGGATGCTGGAAATCTGAAACAAAAACAAGAAATGCTGGAATCACTCAGCAGGTCTGGCAGCATCTGTGGAAAGAGAAGCAGAGTTAACGTTTCGGGTCAGTGACCCTTCTTCGGAACTTGTATTTATATAGTGCCTACCAAAACCTCAGGGTGTCGTAAAGCACTTTAAAGCCATTGAAGTATTTTTGAGGTATAGTTACTATTATTATGTAGGAAACACAGTAACCAATTTTCACACAGCAAGATCCCACAAAGAGCAATGTGATAATGACAAATTAATTTGTTTCAGAGATACTAGTTGAGGGATAAATATTGATCAGGACACCAACGAGAACCCACCATACCTCTCTTTAAAATAGTGCCATGCGATCTTTGAAGCTCACCTGAGAGGGCAGGCAGGACCTTAGTTTAACATCTTATCTGACAGACAGCATCTCTGACAGTGCAGCACTCCTCCAATTGAGCGCTGAAACATCAGTTTGGATTATTTACTCAAGTTGCTGAAGTGGGTCTAAGAGCCCACAATATGCTAGACTCAGAAATGATAGTGCTATCACTGAGCCACATCTAACAGCTGAAACTCACAGGTTAGAAAATATGCATTACTTTCTTTATATATTCAATGTCCAAAGCTATGAAAAACACAAAATAGAGACTCAAGGTCTCTGAATTTCCAGCACTAAGAAACTTAAGGGCTCCCCAGTTGCTTAGTCACTTTATTTGGTTGCTGTGCTATCTGATCAGGAAGGGCCTCAGGTCAATGTGTGGTCTGCGATTAGTTAGCTAATCTCAGCCAGATGGTAAAGGCTTTGAATACTCTGTCAATATGTATATCCAAGACTAAGACTGCTAGATTTGTGGACACGAAAGGACTAATGGGATATGGGAATTGGGTGAGAAAGTGGAGTTAAGGTAGAAGATCAGCTGTGATCTTTTTGAACGGTGGATCAGGTTCTAGGGGCCATATGGCTTACTCCTGCTACTATATTTATGTTCTTATTATAGTTGGCCTCAGTAGCCCTGGGTTAAGGAGCAGAGTGGGATTTCCTGCTGAATTCTATAAAGCGCTAGTCCCTGAACCAACCCCCTTTTACTGGCCGGGTTCTTCCCTCACAGCCACACCCATAATGACTCTCAATACATAAAAGAAGCAACAACATGGAGCAACAAGTCGGGTTGCCCGCTCCAGTTGGATGTATTCCTGGAGGCTTCATCACATGATCTCTCACCACTGCCTACCCAGTTAATCAGTCTTTTTTAAAATCCTTTTCCAATATAACTAAGAACTAGAACTGTTTAAGTACACACAATTTTCTTAATGTCCCTATGATTTTCCTCCCAGGTTGTTTTGGAGGATAATCTTTAATTCCTGGAGATGCCAGGGGAATCTGAACAGATTGGCAATGCTATACATCCTGCAGACCGGTTTCAACCCAGAGCTGCCATTTCCCTTTCCACCACTTTTCTCCCTTGTACCTCACTCGAAGGCATGAAGGACAGAAGGGGGGGGGGGGGTGGGGGGGTAGGGGTGCTGAAACTATTCTACACCAGTAGCACGAAAAAGGACCAATAACGAATTGGTGGTCTGTTTTGCACTGCACCTGTTTTACATTACTGGCATAGACCAGTTTCACCCTTTTTGACTCCAGTGTAGTTTGTGCTCTTTTGCAGGATTAGATGATGAACTTTGACCTTTCAATACTTAGCCAAAGCTTCCAGCACTTCTGTGACTCCAGTAAAAGTAACAGGGTTTGGGTTGAAGGAGAGTGGTTGTTACAGGAGTTGACCCAGTAACAGAAGGCAACAATCCCCATCAGTAAGCCATTTTTCACATGGTAAGATTTTGAAAAGTAATTTTAACTTATGTGTTTGGATTTTGTCCAGCTCCTAATATTTATTTTGCTTATCAATTTTAAGAATGATGGAACTGAACATAGGAACTGAACAACATATCGACCATTCAGATCCTCGACCCTGTTGCACCATTCATGGTTGATCTAGACCTCAACACCATTTACCCATCTTAGAACCATATCCTTTGTGGCCCTTACCTAAGAAAAATCTATGAATCTCAGTTTTACAATTTCAATCAACCTGGCATCCATGATCTTTTGGGGGTGAATGTATCTATTTCCACTATCGTTTGTGTGTGAAAAAGTGCTTCCTCGTTTCACTGCTGAATGTTCTGCGTCTGATTTTAAGATTGTACTCCCTTGTTCTGGATTCCTCCCCACCCCCAGAGGAAATAGTAGGGGAATTTTAACCTGACAGAGCAAGTGGGTTTGGGAACAGCCAGCTGGTTAAAAATGCTGAACAGCGCATCAGGAATTCGGCTCAAACCCGCCGACTTCTGCATTTAAGTGCAGTGCATTCAGCCTCATGCCTTGGTGGAGGTGGGTTGTTGATTTAAATGCGTCAAGAGGTATTTAATAGTTATTCGAACTGGGGTTTTGAACAGGTTTCCCATGCTTCCTGGAAAACAAGGCGAAAACACAGCCAGAATTGAGGGGACTGAACAAATGACAGGCAAAAGTTTGCTCCACCTGCACCTGGCCAGGGGCAGACTCGGTCAACTGGACAGGAAGCAGCACGTGAATTACTGACGGGTGAAGGGATGGCAGAGATGGGGCGAAACAGATGAGAATTGGAAGTGCTTTGAGCAGAGTTCCCAATTCCATACACCATTTCACCACCATCCCTCTCGTGACCCACATGCACATCCCTGCTAGGAATGAGCTGGAGACCACTTTCCTGTATATCAGTGGGGCACTGAAGGACCAAGGCTAGGCTTTCCTCAAAGTGGCATTCAGAGTGTGTAAGCCATTGGTGAGTGCCAGCATACACTCAGGTCCAAGACGCATTTGATGCCCCATGCAGCTAGCCACTCTTTTCATGGACAAAGACATCATCATGATGGCCTGTGACACCATGGCACTTATGCTCGAGCCGGAGTCCTTCAATCTCTCTCCAAGCACGAACAGTGTGCGTGAAAAGGATGCCAGCACCTTACATATTCTTTGCTGCTGCTCCAGAATTGTTCACTTCTTCGACAGCCCCCGAGGCTCAGTAACTGTGTCCCACTGAGCAGAGCTTGGGGTATCCTGCACCCTCTGCCAAGGGCACTCTACTGCTGTCCCTGTCTCCACCATCTGCTCTTGCTCTCTTGTGATGTATAAGACACATGTGAAAACCCAGCTACCTAACAGCACTGTGGGTGTACCTATACCACACAAACTGCAACCATTCAAGAAGGTCGTTCACCACTGCCTTCTCATCGATTGGCAGTAAATGCTCACAATGCCAACATCCCAAGAACTAATAAAAAAAACCCTGCTTTTCTGGTCCCACCAAGGTGTGTATATCTGAGCTGATACATGGTCTGCATGAGTCCTGCGATGGTGCATCTTCAGATTGAGGGGTCTTTGTCCCCGTCCTGCACCACCTCCTGTGTGACCCGTGGTGAGTCTATGGGAGATGAAAGACATGAGTTAGAATTGTCAAGGTAAGAAGGTATTAAGTTACCATGGTGCACATCCTCATTGCTCACTATGTCCTGACGTTAGGTCAACATAAGTAATCACTGTGTGCTATAGGGCTACCACCAGGTAGCTGAGAGGTGTCCATCTCTCCATCTCTGATGGCAGGCATGCTGAGACTTGGCTTATCTTCACTGCCTCCTACTCTAGAGCTGGAGATGGCTGGAGGCCACCTCCTGTTCTCTGCCTCTCCCTGACGTTCTGTGCTCTCTTCTCCTGAAAATAGGGAAAGTAGAAACCTATGAGTGAGAGTAATGGAATGTGATGAATGGATAACATTTGTTGGGTGTCTCTGTGAGGGATAGGTGAGACATTGTATTAAGATCAGAGTGAGTGTCAGTGGTGGATGGTCACATAGGGATGTAAGGAGGTGCATAGACAGAGAGGGATGGGTGCACCTGCCAAGATGTTGCCAAGTTAAAATACCATCCTGTTTCTCTTAGTCAATTTTATCAGATCCCTTTAACATGTTCAAGGCCTTGCAGGGTCTGACACTGAAGCATTCACTTAAAGATAATGTATTTTCCAAACAAAGTTCTGAATCATACTGTTTTTGTTGTGAATGTACTTGCAGTGGTGCAGTCGTTCAACTGACTCATTTTAAAGTCCTTAAAAATACGGCCATCTCTCTGAGCTGACCACAATATAATAAAGCAGCCTAAAAGCTAAGTGCAAAAAAGCATTGACAGTTGTTGCTTCAATTGATGATAAAAGGCAGTATTGTCAGATAATACAAGAACAGGGTTTTCATACATGCTGTCTTTCAGTGCACTAATATGACAGTCAACAACTGGACACAGTGTCCAGATGGCCGAAAACCATCTCCCACCCCAGGTCTTCTTTTCTTAACTCACAAATGACCAGCGTTCCAGGGAGGACAATTAAAACATTTCAAAGACACTCTGAAGCTCTCTTTGAAGCGTGGCAGCATTAACATTGATGACTGGGAGGAGCTTGCTACCAATCATTTAAACTGGCGACAACTTGTCCATCAAGCTGCATCATGCTTTGAGTCCAAACGCCTTAATGATGAGGCGGAGCGGCAGCAGAGAAGGAAAGACAAGGAAGCAAATCTTGCACTCCGGATCCCACTACCTCGTGGGACGTCCTGCCCCATGTGTCCAAAGATCTGTGGGTCGAGAATCGGCCTGTTCAGTCACCTGAAGGCTGATGGCAGAAACTTGCAACCTTGAGTAGACGTCATTCTCAAATGCAGGGACAACTGACAATGAATTTGACAGTAAGCTTTTTAACCTCGGTGTCAGCTTGTCAAATTTCAGAAGAAAATTCTGTTTCTTTGCAAATGTGATTGCAAATTATGTGAACCAATCAGGTCAGGACAGACAGCTATTAGAAGACAGGAACATCACAACATGAGTCGGCCATTTAATGCCTGGAGCCTGTTCTGCCATTCAATTAAATCATCTGTACCTTAACTCTATTAATCTACCTTTCTTCCTTATCCCTTGTTACCCACTTAATAAAAATCTGTTGACTTCAGTCTTGAAAATTTCAATAGATAACATAGCCTTTTTGGGAGACAGATTTTCACGGCCCTTTGTGTGGATAAAGTGCATCCTGATCGGCCTCGCTCTAATTTAAGATTCTACCCCCTTATTCTGGATTACCCCACCAAAGGATATAGCTTCTCTGTATCTACCCTATCGAATTCTTTTATCATTTTAAATAAACAGCCAATGCTGTTTCCAACTCATGACGTACGAGGTTAAGAAAGAAAAATTGAAGATGAGCTGACGGTTTCTGAGAGTCATAGATACAGAATTTAGTACTTGTTCCCAATGAAGCTGTTAATTCATGTGGGTTCCAACATTCCTCAGGGATTCTACCAGTCTCCCCATGTAATTTCCAAGAGTTTCCTATTTACCTTGCAAGGGCAAAATCTACTTATAAGGCAAATGGTGGCAAGGAGGGTGGAGCCTGAGGCAGGGATGTCCTGGGCCGGATTTACAAAGGGTCGCGGGGGTTCGGGAATAGGAATTTCCCTTGCCACCAACTAACAGCCCCTTAAGCTCCTTAAGGAGCTTGTTAAGGGACCTGTCTGGTGCAGAGTGGAATTTTTAAACTTTATTTCGGCAAACCTGAACAGTCCGGTGTTAGTGCACAGTTGTCAGATGTGCTGCAGAGCCAAATGGAGTTTATCCGATTTTGTCTTAAAACTGTTTTTTAATAAAGCTTCTAGCACTGGATTTTAATTTTTCCTGCATGGCCCCTGTGATCCTCATTGATGCTACTGGCCCTGTAGGGAGCTGCCTGCTCCCTTCGGCTAGGCAATGGCAGCCCCCAACATGGTTGCCGCATGCCTTTGCCACTAATGCCAGGCGGAGCTCGCCTCCTGCAAAATTAGGGCATTAATATTTAAAAATAGCATTGTGCGTGTCGGGATCCCTCAGTGAGGTAAGGCGTACCCATGAGCCAATGAAGAGACCTGGACCCCTGAGCAAATGTCCCCCAATTTATTTTCACACATCAACCATGATCGAACTGAATGATAGAGCGCACTTGAGGGGCTGAATGGCCTCATCATACTTCTGTTCCTAAATTATATTATTGTACACTTATTTTTAAATGATTGCACCAAGTAAAGATTTTATTTCCAGTACAGGGAAAATAATCTTTTTGACAGGTTCAAAAGAATGAAATTACTGTTGGTGCCAAGAAAAGCAGAATGTTCATACATTTTCTGACATCCCTACATCTACTATTGTAATCTTTAAATTTTAACTGTGTAAAGTTGCATTGCAGTCCGTAGAACAATCTTTCTTTTAATATTTAAAATATCTGTGATCAGTCCGGGGGAAATTTATTTTTGGCTTGACAGCAGATGAGATGGTTCCAAAATGCTAGAAAATCCACCAATTAAGGAGGATGGAAATCCATGGCCCTTTGTTGCAGGTGTAAATGTTGAAATTAAGTTCCAGCGGACCTTATGATAAATGAAGGCAAGGTGTTCCAGTGAAGTTTTGGTGGGAGGCCCCGATTTTCATGGGGGCGGCCTGTTAATTGTCTGCAGGGGTGGGAATGGAGGTCAATTAGAGGCAGGGAAGGAATAGAGGCAGGACTGAACGAGCAAAGGCCTGATTGAAACAGACCATGGCTGCCATTACTGTGGCTGCTGTTTTACTCATTAAATTGTTGTATTACTGATGGAGCGGGAAAGGCAGAGGGCTGGAGCCCAGAGCAGGGCAGGGGCCCGGGGCAAGGCTGGAGCCCAGAGCAAGGCAGGGGCCTGGGGCAAGGCTGGAGCTGGGGGCAGGGCTGGAGCCCAGAGCAGGGCTGAAGCCTGGGGCAGGCCTGGAGCCTGAGGCAAGGCTGGAGCCCGGGGCAGGGCTGGAGGCTGGGGCAGGGCTGGATCCCAGAGCAGGGATGGAGCCCAGAGCAGCGCTGGAGCCCGGGTAAGGGCTGGAGCCCAGGGCAAGGCTGGAGCCCGGGGCAGGGCTGGATCCCGGAGCAGGGCTGGAGCCCGGGGCAAGGCTGGAGCCCAGAGCAGGGCTGGAGCCCGGGGAAGGGCTGGAGCCCGGGGCAAGGCTGGAGCCCAGGGCAGGGCTGGAGCCTGGGGCAGGGATGGAGCCCAGAGCAGCGCTGGAGCCCGGGGAAGGGCTGGAGCCCAGAGCAGGGCTGGAGCCCAGAGCAGGGCAGGGGCCCGGGGCAAGGCTGGAGCCCAGAGCAGCGCTGGAGTCCGGGGCAAGGCTGGAGCCTGGGGCAGGGCTGGGGCCCGGGGCAAGGCTGGAGCCTGCGGCAGGGCTGGGGCCCAAGGCAAGGTTGGAGCCTGGGGCAGGGCTGGGGCCCGAGACAAGGCTGGAGCCTGGGGCAGGGCTGGAACCCGAAGCAGGGCTGGAGCCCAGAGCAGCGCTTGAGCCCAGAGCAGGGATGGAGCCCGTGGCAGGGCTGGAGCCCGGGGCAGGGCTGGAGCCCGGGACAAGACTGGAGCCCAGAGCAGGGCTGGAGTCTGGGGCAGGGCTGGAGCTGGGGGCAGGGCTGGAGCCCGGGACAAGACTGGAGCCCAGAGCAGCGCTGGACCCCGGGGCAGGGCTGGAGCCCAGGGCAGGGCTGGAGCCCGGGACATGACTGGAGCCCGGGGCAGGGCTGGAGCTGGGGGCAGGGCTGGAGCCCAGAGCAGCGCTGGACCCTGGGGCAGGGCTGGAGGCCAGGGCAGGGCTGGAGCCTGGGGCAGGTCTGGAGCCCGGGGCAGGGCTGGAGCCCGGGACAAGACTGGAGCCCAGAGCAGGGCTGGAGTCTGGGGCAGGGCTGGAGCTGGGGGCAGGGCTGGAGCCCGGGACAAGACTGGAGCCCAGAGCAGCGCTGGACCCCGGGGCAGGGCTGGAGCCCAGGGCAGGGCTGGAGCCCGGGACATGACTGGAGCCCGGGGCAGGGCTGGAGCTGGGGGCAGGGCTGGAGCCCAGAGCAGCGCTGGACCCTGGGGCAGGGCTGGAGGCCAGGGCAGGGCTGGAGCCTGGGGCAGGTCTGGAGCCCAGAGCAGCGCTGGACCCTGGGGCAGGGCTGGAGGGCAGGGCAGGGCTGGAGCCTGGGGCAGGTCTGGAGCCCAGAGCAGGAATGGAGCCCAGAGCAGCGCTGGAGCCCGGGGCAGGGCTGGAGCCTGGGGCAGGGCTGGAGCCCGGGGCAAGGCTGGAGCCCGAGGCACGGCTGGAGCCTGGGGCAGGGATGGAGCCCAGAGCAGCGCTGGAGCCCGGGGCAGGCCTGGAGCCCGGGGCAGGACTGGAGCCTGGGGCAGGGCTGGAGCCCAGAGCAGGGATGGAGCCTAGAGCAGCACTGGAGCCCGGGGCAGGGCTGGAGCCCGGGGCAGGACTGGAGCCTGGGGCAGGGCTGGAGCCCAGAGCAGGGATGGAGCCTAGAGCAGCACTGGAGCCCGGGGCAAGGCTGGAGCCCGGAGCAGAGCTGGAGCCTGGGGCAGGGCTGGAGCTCAGAGCTGTGCTGGAACCCGGGGCAGGGCTGGAGCCAGAGCTGGGCTGGAGCCTGGGGCAGGGCTGGGGCCCGGGGCAGGACTGGAGCCTGGGGCAGGGCTGGAACCCAGATCAGGGATGGAGCCTAGAGCAGCACTGGAGCCCGTGGCAGGGCTGGAGCCCGGGGCAGGGCTGGAGCCTGGGGCAGGGATGGAACCCAGAGCAGCGCTGGAGCCCGGGGCAGGGCTGGAGCCTGGGGCAGGGCTGGAGCCCAGGACAAGACTGGAGCCCAGAGCAGGGATGGAGCCTGGGGCAGGGCTGGAGCCCGGGACAAGGCTGGAGCTGGGGGCAGGGCTGGAGCCCAGAGCAGCACTGGAGCCCGGGGCAAGGCTGGAGCCCAGAGCAGGGATGGAGCCTGGGGCAGGGCTGGAGCCTGGGGCAAGGCTGGAGCTCAGAGCAGGTCTGGAGCCCGGGGCAAGGCTGGAGCCCGGAGCAGAGCTGGAGCCTGGGGCAGGGCTGGAGCTCAGAGCTGTGCTGGAGCCCGGGGCAGGGCTGGAGCCAGAGCTGGGCTGGAGCCTGGGGCAGGGCTGGGGCCCGGGCACAGTGGTGCAGTGGTTAGCACCGCAGCCTCACAGCTCCAGCAACCCCGGTTCAGTTCTGGGTACTGCCTGTGCGGAGTTTGCAAGTTCTCCCTGTGACTGCGTAGGTTTCCGTCGGGTGCTCCGGTTTCCTCCCACAGCCAAAGACTTGCAGGTTGTTAGGTAAATTGGCCATTGTAAATTGCCCCTCGTATGGGAATGTGGTAGGGAATATGGGATTAATGTAGGATTAGTATAAATGGGTGGTTTATGGTCAGCACAGACTCAGTGTGCCAAAGGGCCTGTTTTAGTGCTGTATCTCGCTATAAATGGTGAGCAGACAGGCATAGGAGACTGTCTTAGAACAAAAGGAGCATAAGAACTAGCAGCTGGAGTAGACCATTGGCTCCTAGAGCCATTCAATTGATCATGGCTGATCTTAGGCTTCAACTCAACTTTCCCGCCCGCTTCATAAGAACATGTGTGCCTCCATCACCTCGGAGGCCACAAAGCGAGCACCACGTAGAAGTGATCGAGAGCATTGGGCAGAGTACTGAGTGGGCCACTGTGGTTTCTTTCACCTGTAACTGCACTTTTCCTATTTCTCAACACTATGTAAATAATGACATATGGAACCAGATGTGTAGGGTTCCATTTTTCAATGGCAGGACAGGGAAGGAGGGGTGAAGTTGCAAAGAGGAGCAAGGGTCCTTGCACGGAGACAGTAAAATCTCTGAGCTGATGTCCATCCTTCATTGACTGTAAGAGTTGATCTATTCCAGGCTGTGTCTTCAATGAAAGTGTTCTCACAGGACAGATCAAAGTGAGTTCCTGACCATGCATTTCCTCCTGGATTAGAAGAACTCAACTGAAAGGTATCTGGATCAGATGAATCCTGACGTTGATGACATCCTGACAAGACCCTCGAGTCCTGCGCTGGCCCCAGCCACCTTCCTGGGCAGACGGGGCACTTCCGTGTTCTGCATCATCCTCCTCCTCTTCCTCTTCCACATCCTGCTCCTCCTCTTCCTCTGATGAGCTGTTCCACACCAGGGACTCTCCCTCTTCAAGGTCCATACCTCTCTGGAGGGCCATGTTATGGAGAGCACAGCAGACCACCACAATTTAGATTTTTTAGATTTAGAGATACAGCACTGAAACAGGCCCTTCGGCCCACCATGTCTGTGCCGACCATTAACCACCCATTTATACTAATCCTACACTACTCCCATATTCCTACCACATCCCCACCTGTCCCTATATTACCCTACCACCTACCTATACTAGGGGCAATTTATAATGGCCAATTTACCTATCAACCTGCAAGTCTTTGGCATGTGGGAGGAAACCGGAGCACCCGGAGGAAACCCACGCAGACACAGGGAGAACTTGCAAACTCCACACAGGCAGTACCCAGAACTGAACCCGGGTCGCTGGAGCTGTGAGGCTGTGGTGCTAACCACTGCGCCACTGTGCTGCCCCTCTGAGTCATCCTCAGAGCCTCTGTGGCTCTGTCTCAGGGTTTTGTAAAAGGGTGAGTAGCCATCTCTTCAAGGGATACCCCTGGTCCCTTAGAGTCCAACCACGTAGGTTGGGGGTGGAAGGGGGAATGAAGACCTGCAGCAGCCCTGATTACCGGAAGGTGAAGGAGTCATGGCAGCTGCCAGGAAAGTGAATGCTCACATGGAGGAAGCTCTTGTGCTTGCAGGCCAATTAGATGTTGAGGGAGCTGAAACCCTTCCTGGTGATGATCCCCCGCACTGCCCAAGCGCTTACTGACCACTCTCTCTGCAACCTGCACTGACCTGATGGCACCAGTGTGCCAATGGCTGAGTCATCCTCAGAGCCAAGCTCCCTTTTATGCACCCATCTAATTTCTTGGGGTGGCCATAACTGGCACCTCGGTATGTTTCCGCCTCCATGAACCTGATCTGCCCTGAGCCAACGTGCAGCCCTTGCGCCCCCACCAAAACCTCAATTTGTCTCTCTACTAGCTCTCAATGTGCTCTTTAGCTACTTTGATTGGCCTCATTGCCGAATTGTCGGGGGAGGGGGGGGTGCCCATGTTCTCAAGGTCAGCCTCTCTTTGCCCTGACGAAACTCACCAGCAGAGGGAACGGCGACAAGAAACCAGAAGCCAGCCGACACTGCTATTATCACCCACCTGTTTCCATTCCTGCCCCTGGTGGAACCTTAAAATCAGGCCTGTCAGAATGTAGGAAACACAACAGGCAATTTGCACACAGCAAGCTCTAACAAACTGCAATGTGATAATGACCAAATAATCTATTTTAGTGATGTTGATTGAGGAATAGTATTGGTTAGGACTCTGGGGAGAACTCCCCTGCTCTTCTGTGAAATAGAATTTTTTACGTCCAACTGAGAGGGAAAAAGGTGCGTTCCAGTCTCTGGAGTGGGACTTGAACCCACAATCTGCCGACTCAGAAGTGAGAATGCTACCACTAAACTATGGCATTAAATAATGCTGCATTATGTCTGTTGTGGAATGACCTTAACAGAGGACCACCTTAAGAAGCTGTAAGTGAAGGTCACCAGAGGAAGTGATGTTGTGTCACACATGACCGGGGAGTTGTGGGTGTAACACGACAGAGTGTGTTTAGATGTAGCTCGCGTAGTAACTTTTTGTATATATATGTTCTAGTTAGGTTATAATAAAAGCCCATGTTTTCTTTGGATATTACTTGTAGTCCTCTGAGTCTTACAATAGTTCACATACCAAAGGAAAATGTAATATTACAGTTCCCTCATTTAAATAATCCTGCCAGACTGTGTTATTACCAGTGCATCACAGGCAAACTTGTTTGGTTTTATATCCAACTGACAGATTCATGGTCACTTTTTATTTTCACAGAGCTCTTTTTAAAATGTAATTCATATTTCCAAAGCTGCAATGGTGGGATTTGACTTATTGGAACTAATGCCCTCTGGTTTATCGATAGGAACCATAAGAGTGCTGTAGACTTGCTTTTATTGCCTGAATATGTTGTTTGGAGTTCTGCAGTATTTGCCGAAGAAGGCCTCCAGGATTATCATTGCCTGCAGTACCCTTCACAAATTTGCCAGCTAGGAAGGGCTACACACCAATAAAGAGGAAAGAGAACTTAAACCTAACTTGCCCAGTGGGAAACAGGCGAGGTCGGGTGGCTCGCCAGTTGTATAACCTGTCAAATTTTACTCTCCATCGGAGTCGAGTGCATGGTAGGCAGCCCAGGTCAAATATCTCAACAGGAAAAGGTCATTGTTATTCCTTAGGCAAGTTACTCCCATTTACATAAGTTTCACATTGTAGGAGGCACTCGTCTGGACATGGAAAATGCTCTCCTGCTGCCACCGTGAGTAAAGGGAGTTAGTAGATTGCCGGAGGAGAACCAGTCATGTAGCATTGCTGTTTGTAGGAGCTGCCATGTGTAAATTTGCTGTTGTGTTTCCTACATTAAAACAGAGACATCCTATGGTTCTTTCTTTTT
Source organism: Heterodontus francisci (assembly GCF_036365525.1). Classification (NCBI taxonomy): domain Eukaryota; kingdom Metazoa; phylum Chordata; class Chondrichthyes; order Heterodontiformes; family Heterodontidae; genus Heterodontus; species Heterodontus francisci. The sequence goes on from NC_090371.1 coordinate 32,840,764, forward strand.
TTCGTTCTTTTCTGCCACCTGCTCATCTTCAGGTGACTCCTTTATCTTCCTTTCTACTAACCCTTATCCTGAGCACTCTCATACCAGTTGGTGACAAGACACATTTGAGTAAATATTAGATGGCAATGTGGTACTGATTCTGTTTTATTCATTTCTGCATGCAATGAAATTGGTTCTGAGGATTTTCAAACCTCAATTCCTTTATTATAAATAGGTAGGTGTTCTTCAGTGGGATTTCTTTCCGTCGGATCAGTCACACTGTTCCTTCACTGACACATTGTCTAATGTTAGTCTTAGGTTACTGCAGCCTTACAGCTATAGTTGCTGTAAAGAAGCTGTTCTTAAATCAATCATTATCTCACAATGATCAATAAATGAAACTCACCCAAAAGAAGGTGAGGTAATTATAAGTAAGATAAAATATTTACCCTGTGGGAGAACAGTGCAAACTGTTTTTTACAGTAAAAATTGGATGACTGAGTCAAGAGATCAATGCAATCTATCCAATCAAGAAACCTGATTGGCAAACAGGGCATTTCTAACTAAAGAAAACTCTTAAGATTTAATAGAGGAGTTCTAAATTTTGAAGGGTTTTGATAGCGTCAATAAGGAGAAACTATATCTACTGGTGGGTGAATCAGTAACCAGAGGACAGGTTTAAGATAATTGGCAAAACTCCAGAGGGGAGATGAGGAGAATTTTTTTTTATGCAGCTGCCTAGAAGTGTGATGGAAGCAGATTCAGTAATAACTTTCAAAAGGGAATTGGATAAATACTTGAAAAGGAAAATTTTGCAAGGCTATGGCGAAAGAGCAGGGTCAGGAGGACTGATTGAATATCTCTTTTGGAGAGATAGCACAGAAACGATGGGCCACATAGCTTGATTCTATGAGGTGAATGATCAGCTTGTGGCAGAGTTGGTTGAGGGAGGAATGTTGGCCAAGATGCTGGGAAAGCTCCCTGCTCACCTTCAATTGGTGGCATGATTCTGGCAACATGTACCTGAACAGGCAGAAGTAACCTTGGCTTAATATCACATCCAAAGGATTGGATCTTCATTCTTCAACTTTTGCTGAAGACAATGCTTTAACATTAACCAGCTGTCTTACAAGACAGGCCCTATTGTACTCTGAGGGGAAAAAGACCCAAGTTTTTTGATTGATGGACTTGGGAATTTTAACAATGCAAATCAGAAGGCGCTTGAAGAATCTCAGTGAAAAGAGGGTTCATCCAAGAATAGCTGAAATAAAGAAAGAAAAGCTGACCTTCAAATCAAAACTAGGTAACTTTATTCTTATGACATAGTGTAAAATTCCCTCACCTGTGTTAGCTTCTATCATTTTTAGAATAATGAGATTAATTAAGAAGGATAGCAAAGAATCCAATCATGATATTGATGAAGGTAGGGGGATGCGAGACACAATTTTATTTTAGACTAAATGCCTGAAAAATAACTTGTAATAAAACATTTAGCAGGAATTATGCTATGCATCTATCTGTAAACAAACAGTGCTTAAAAGGAATTAAAACCTGGCAAATTGAGCAATTCTTTATTTCACTAATATAAATCGAACTGTTCCAGCTGAAATTTGCAATCAACTTAGGTTTTATCAACAACAATTACTTGAGTTTTTATAGCACCTTTAATTGTAGTCAAAACATTGCTATGGAGACTAAGCTGGAAGATGCACCCAAAATCATGCCCAATCTGCCAGTGCCAAGTTATCCTCAAATTTCCTATCAATCACAGAAACTGAGCGTAGATCAGCCTAAATGGCCAGCATGGGTGGACGAAAGCTCAGATTTCTGCTCTTAAGGCTCTGAATGACAGGCTAGAGGGTACAATGAATCATAACTTCCATGTCATGAAATTGAGCTCCGTAGCACCACTGCTGCCAGTACCACAGAAACCCTGAACTGTAAAAGCATTGGCCAGGACGCCTGCGGCCTCCTCTGGCATGGCCCATGCCCTGATAGATCGCTAACATGGGCATGCCGTGAGTGTGTCGGAAGCAGACGGCGCGGATCATGACGTCAAACACCCTCTAATGCTGGTCAGGCACATGATCTGCCATTTTGGGACCAGGCAGGTCATGTTAACTCCCTCTCTTAAATATGCGCAGTTGAATATATGTTCAACTGCGTGAGGGAACCTCACCCCCACCACCACTAACGCTATTTAAAGGGCTAACCATCAACTTCCAGGTGAGGTGCTTTTGACTATGTTGAGTGTTATTGAAGGAGTTCTGTGAACTTTTATTTACATGGGGGCAGTGCTGGATTTTGACAAGGAGGCCAGAGGAGATGGTTGACCTTTCAGGAGAAAGCCTGCTTCAGTAATAGGAGTTACAGTTGCAATCCCTCTTGGGCCACAGCATGATATGGAAATGGGGCATAGACAACAGAGAGGGGAAGCTGTTTCCGGAGGGAGACGGAAGAGGGCCCTACACACCAAGGATCTTTAGGGAGCACTTTTCCTACTTCCATTGCAGCCAGTAGCAGTGTCTGAGGTACCTGTATTTCACCAAGGAAATGGCCAGTGAACTGAACCACCTGCTCAACCCGACCTGCAACCTCACAGCTGGGTGAGGATGTTGCTGCCGGTGACCATCAAGGTTACCATCGCCAAAGAATTGGCATAACAAGATGGCAAGTTTACCAACTCCATTTTGAGGCCACACTGCTCTGTTAACACTGAGGCCAAAACATTGTATGTTTTAAAGAAGGAGTTCGATATAGCTCTTGGGTCTAAAGGGATCAAAGGGTATAGGGCGAAAGTGGGAACAGGTTACTGAGTTGGATGATCAGCCATGATCATAATGAATGGTGGAGCAGGCTTTAAGGGCCAAATGACCTATTCCTGTTCCTATTTTCTATGTTTCTATGTTTTTATTTGAAAGGCACTCGTGACTCTGGAGGGCTTGACCCTGGATGTTCCTTTCCTCCCCTAATGTTGATGTCCTTCCTGGGGCAGGTGGAGAATCCATCCCTACGAGGCCATTCAGCAATCGGCAAGACGCAGGGCCACAATGTATTCAGATCCGCCAGCACTTGCAGTGCAAGTCTGCCAGAAAGCTGCAGATTTTCAGGGCCATATTTTCCAGTGGTATGTGAGGTCTCTGCAGATAATGCCCTCTCCCTGTATCTGCGACTAACTTAAATGCACCTGCATTAAAGCCAGCGGCATTCCTTACTGGAGTTATTTTTAACTCACTGCTTTCCATGGCAGTATCTGCAGTCATTATTTCAGGGCTGCATGATGGCATAGAACTCTCTCCCCCTCCAATGCACTGTATTGCAGTGTACTATCTACAGGATGCACTGCAGCAACTCGCTTCTTCAACTGCAACTCCCAAACCTGCGACCTCAATCACCTAGAAGGACATTGGCAGCAGGCACATGGCAACACCATTAGCTCCGAGCTCCCTTCCGAGTCACATGCCATCCTGACTTGGAACTATGTCGTTGTTTCTTCATCGTCGCTGTGTCAAAATCTTAGAACTCCCTCTCTAACAGCACTGTGGGCGTACCTACAGCACACAGACTGCAGCAGTTCAAGAAGGTGACTTACCGCCACTTTCTCAAGGGCAATTAGGAATGTCAATGTTGACCATTAGCTGACTGTTCTGCACAAAAGCAGTCATTCCATTCCTGAAGCATCTCTTTACAATGGCAACTGAACTATTTGAACAGAAAGCATTGGGAAGCTGTGTACTTTTCAACATGACTATCAGTTAACTGACTCTTTAGCTAATTAAGCAGTACCATTGGATCATTATTGAATTTTTCCATTGCTGATAAAAAAAGTCGCATTCTCCCAATCCACATCTCCCTGCATTATCTTAACACATCGTTAATCTCTGCAAAAAAATGAAACATCATCTTCAGCTTTTCAGAAATTTTTGCCTTTGGGCAGAAAAGTCTATACTTACAATTAAAATTGTGTTTTCATCTGTTGACATCTTCAATTACCATTACTTATTTCCTTTTAATTCAGCATTCAGCAAATGCTAAAATCGCTGATATTTTAAGAGGGCAAATAAAGACTCCATGCATTTATTTTTACAGCTATTATCAATGGTTTCTTAAACATTAAAGAGAACACAGCTAACATTTTGTAACCATATCAATATTTAATATACTACTAATCAGCTAAGAAAAATATGTTGACAAAATGTTATCAGCGTTCTATTTAATGTTAGTGTGCACTGAACATGCAGGGTAAATTTTGCCAGTGTTCTCTCCCAGTGCGGTGCCATGTCCACCAGTACTGTCTATCAGGAGGTTGTGTACAATGCAGTGCAATCCTGCTATGTTTCAGAGTTGGATAACTCTGCAATGATTCATCCATTAAAATTAAAATCAGCAAGGGAAAATCAGGGAACACAGTGCATGAAAAATCACTACTCGGCTTTTCAGTGGGGTGGAGGCTGCAAGCTAGGAGCCCTCCTTTACCAGATTTACCCATAAACCTCCATAGAACAATTAATGGTAATTGCACATCCCTTTAGAGAAAAAAGGGATTTACCACACTTGGTGCCAAGTAAATACAATCCTTTGTCTCCAAAATGAAACATGCAGCCAGATTGGAGCCAGTCACATTTAATGGATGGCTCCAAATAATTTTCTTATGGACAACCCATTCCAGTGCAGCAATTGGAGCTAATTTGTATAGAATTACATACAAAATACAGCACTGGAACAGGCCATTCGGCCCAACCAGGCTATGCCAGCATTTGTGTTTCACTTGAGTCTCCTTCCATTTTTCCTTATCTAACTCTATCAGTATAATCCTCTATTCCCTTCTCCCTCATATGCTTATCAAGTTTCCCCTTAAATGCATCTATATGGTTCACTTCAACTACTCCCTGTGTTAGCAAGTTCCACATTTTCGCCACTCTCTGGGTAAAGAATTTCCTATTTGCTTTCTTGGTGACTAGCTTATATTGATGATTTTACTCTTCCCCACAAGTGGAACCATTCTCTCTGTGCCCACTCTATGAAAACCCTTCATAATTTTAAAGGCCTCTATTAGGTCACCCCATGTAAACATGCCTTGAAGTTGAAGGGAATTAATGGTACCACAAGTCACACTGCTGATGTTGTTACTAATTTAGTTTAGTTTAGTGAGTTTAGTGATACAGCACTGAAACAGGCCCTTCGGCCCACCGAGTCTGTGCCGACCACCCATTTATACTAATCCTACACTAATTCCATATTCCTACCACATCCCCACCTGTCCCTATATTTCCCTACCACCTACCTATACGAGGAGCAATTGCTAATGGCCAATTTACCTGTCAACCTGCAAGTCTTTGGCATGTGGGAGGAAACCAGAGCAATCGGAGGAAACCCACGCAGACACAGGGAGAACTTGCAAACTCCACACAGGCAGTACCCAGAATTGAACCCAGGTCGCTGGAGCTGTGAGTCTGCGGTGCTAACCACTGCGTCACTGTGCCGCCCCAATTTGACTCAGAAGTGCAGAGAGATAAAGTGAGGAGACTGACACAGACAGTTGGGGCTGGATTTTCAAATCAGGGCCGGGACCCCGATGCCCGGATAGTTTCCGGGTCCTGACCCCATGCTACAACTGTGACACTATCTTTAAATGTAATGCCCTAATTGGGCTGGAGATGAACTTGGTGCCCAATTAGTGGAACCGAGCATCACCAGGAGGTGGGAGCTGTCTGCAGAGCGCAAGTGGCAAAAGCAGATGGCAGCCATGATGCTGCTGCCTTGTACAAGAGAGCAGGCAGCTCCTTGGAAGGCCAAAAGCCTCTACGAGCACATAAGTGGCCAAATGGAAGGTAGAGAGCACAATCCATGGCAAGATCTCCCAGCTCTTGAAATTTTTCAACATCAATGAAAAAACTTCAATTCCTACCCGCTTTGAACCCAACAGCTATGCACCAATGTGCACCAGACTGCTCTGGTTCAGTGATCTCAGCTTTCAAAGTCGCTTTCTCGCCCTCCCCCAACAGTTAATGAGCTCCGCAAAGAGCTTAATGGGTCCTTCATTGGAGACAAAGCGGGTTCCACGTTCCCTCCCTTCTGCCCTCCCTTTGAAAATTGCCTCCCATTCCGGAAGTGGCGGGAGCCAGCGCTGCCCTCCGGGAACGCGATTTTCTGACCCCACCGGCAATTGAAAATCCCGATGTTGGAGTAACTTCAACTCCAACTTGGAGAGCAGTTTAATTCCGTGGCTTACATTTTACTGAGCCAACAATTGGCTTTTACGAGCTCTGGTTCCAATGAAGCTGCAGAAAGTATCTCGCTTAAGGGGAAGGAATAAACTGAGACAGAACACAACACCCGAGCAAGGAATTTCATCTTGGCCAAACAATAAAGAATTTTTTTCCAACTGGGTGTCTTCTGTCACTTGTTAGAATAAACAATCATTAGACCTGTAGCGATCAATAAGCTTGGCTGATATCTCTGGGATCTAAAATCCATGTCCAAAGGTCCTCCTAATTAAGTAGAAAGGTGCATTAACTCAAATGGAATGGCTATAGGACAAGGAGGCAACGATGAACATTGATAAAGCAAGTTTAGTGCTAATGTCTGGAAGCTACACAAGAGTCATTAATAACAGGATAGATTAGTGAAGAAAAAACGTCCAGAATCAGTCAAGAGGACATTAGATGCTGTAAGATGATGCAAAAGGTTTCTATCGACCAGGGTTTTCCAACATACTGCCCATGGGCCAGAATCTGGCCTGCAGGTGTAAACTGTACCAGGCAATTTCACATCCTTGCCAGGGCTCTGTGACAGAAGATGAGAAATTACCCATTGGCTTCTTCTTGCAGACTGGCTTTTAAAAAAAAAATCAGAAGTCAGTTTCACAGTTGACAGGTGCTAACGTCAGGAACAGCCATTTTCCAACTTCGGACAGATTCTGGGTTTTTTGAAAGCCTGCCAGAAAACCCCGAATCTGTCCGAAGTTGGGAAACGGTTGTGCTCGATCTCAGCAACTGTCAGCCGTGAAAGTGACTTGCGATTTCTAAACAAAAATTGATCAACCATCTGCTGAGCATTCCCACTCTCTGCAACTGTCAGAGAGAAAGAGAGAGAGAAAGAGAGAGGACGAGAGAGAGAGAGAGGGACAGAGGGAGGGGGACAGAGAGAGAGAGAGAAAGGGGGACGAGGGGGCGGACAGTGAGAGCGAGGGAGCAGAGAGAGAGAGAGGGAAAGTGATCAAGATCACTCCTGACAGAATGACATCGATCTGGAATACTCCACATCACGACTAGAAGTGTGCGGGAAAACATTGACTACTCGTGCAAACAAATAAATGCCAGGTATCTCACTAAATCAGTGTCCAACATAGTGAAGAGAATGTGTCAATAAATTAGTCTTCTCATTTAAAACTTCTTCACAAAAATGTACTTTTGTTGCTGTTTTGATGAATAGTAAGATACATTTTTAATGCCTTTATCTCTTTTTGCAGCGGCGACAGGGAGAGCGAGGTGGCAGCTGGGTAAGTAAGTCCTATATATTTGGGCAGCAGCTGAACCCGAGACACTACACCTGTAGGGTTTCCCACCCGCCCTCCTCCTCTAACCAAAGAAAAGGACTCGGTGGTGTGCCGATAAGGTAAGGCTTTTTCTATTTCTTTTTTTTTCGTGTGATTGGTAAAAACTTTTCGTTCCTTTTTCATTTATCTAAGTTAAGACTAAGTTAAGCTTAAGATTAAAAATGGCAGGAGATCTCAGACCCGTGTTATGCTCCTCTTGCTCAATGTGGGAGCTCAGGGACACGGCTGATGTCCCTGACTCCTTCACGTGCTGGAAGTGTGTCCAGCTGCAGCTCTTGTTAGACCGCATGACGGCTCTCGAGCTGCGGATGGACTCACTTTGGAGCATCCGCGATGCTGAGGAGGTCGTGGATAGCACGTTTAGCGAATTGGTCACACCGCAGATTAGGATTGCTAAGGGAGAAAGGAAATGGGTGACCAAAAGGCAGAGAAAGAGCAGGAAGGCAGCGCAGGTGTCCCCTGCAGTCATCTCCCTCCAAAACAGGTATACCGTTTTAGATACTGTTGAGGGAGATGGCTCACTAGGGGAAGGCTGCAGTAGCCAGGTTCATGGTACCGTGGCTGGCTCTGCTGTTCAGAAGGGTGGGAAAAAGAGTGGAAGGGCTATAGTCAAAAGGGGAGTAGATAGGCGGTTCTGTGGTCGAAAACGAGACTCCCGAATGGTATGTTGCCTCCCAGGTGCACGGGTCAGGGATGTCTCAGATCGGCTGCAGAACATTCTGAAAGGGGAGGGTGAACAGCCAGTTGTCATTGTGCACATAGGCACCAATGATATAGGTAAAAAACGGGATGATGTCCTACAAGCAGAATTTAGGGAGTTAGGAGCCAAGTTAAAAAGTAGGACCTCAGAGGTAGTAATCTCAGGATTGCTACCAGTGCCACGTGCTAGTCAGAGTTGAAATGAAAGAATAGTCAGGATGAATGCGTGGCTTGAGAGATGGTGCAGGAGGGAGGGGTTCAGATTTTTGGGACATTGGGACCGGTTCTGGGGGAGGTGGGACTATTACAAATTGGACGGTCGACACCTGGGCCGGACTGGAACCAATATCCTTGGGGGTGCTTTTGCTAATGCTGTTGGGGAGGGTTTAAACTAATGTGGCAAGGGGATGGGAACCAAATGAGGAGGTCAGTGGACAGTAAGGAGGTAGTAACTAAAGCCTGTAAGGAACTAGATAATGAAGTCAGCGTGACTAAGGGGAAGAGTAGGCAGGGAGCAGATGATGAACGCAAAGGGACTGGTGATTTGAGGTGCATTTGTTTTAATGCAAGAAGTGTAGTAGGTAAGGCAGATGAACTTAGGGCTTGGATTAGTACCTGGGAATATGATGTTATTGCTATTACTGAGACTTGGTTGAGGGAAGGGCACGATTGGCAACTAAATATCCCAGGATATCGATGCTTCAGGCGGGATAGAGAGGGAGGTAAAAGGGGTGGAGGAGTTGCATTACTGGTCAAAGAGGAAATCACAGCTGTGCTGAAGGAGGGCACTATGGAGGACTCGAGCAGTGAGGCAATATGGGCAGAACTCAGAAATAGGAAGGGTGCGGTAACAATGTTGGGGCTGTACTACAGGCCTCGCAACAGCGAGCGTGAGATAGAGGTACAAATATGTAAACAGATTACGGAAAGATGTAGGAGCAACAGGGTGGTGGTGATAGGAGATTTTAATTTTCCAAATATTGACTGGGATTCACTTAGTGTTAGAGGTCTAGATGGAGCAGAATTTGTAAGGAGCATCCAGGAGGGTTTTCTAGAGCAGTATGTAAATAGTCCAACTCGGGAAGGGGCCATACTGGACCTGGTGTTGGGGAATGAGCCCGGCCAGGTGGTTGAAGTTTCAGTAGGGGACTACTTTGGGAATAGTGATCACAATTCCGTAAGTTTTAGAATACTCATGGACAAAGGCAAGAGTGGTCCTAAAGGAAGAGTGTTAAATTGGGGGAAGGCCAACTATACCAAACTTCGGCAGGAGCTGGGGAATGTAGATTGGGAGCAGCTGTTTGAAGATAAATCCACATTTGATATGTGGGAGGCTTTTAAAGAGAGGTTGATTAGCGTTCAGGAGAGACATGTTCCTGTGAAAATGAGGGATAGAAATGGCAAGATTAGGGAACCATGGATGACAGGTGAAATTGTGAAACTAGTTAAGAGGAAAAAGTAGTGGGGAAGATACTTGAGTCTATTATCAAGGAAGAAATAGCAGAGCATCTCGATAGAAATTGTCCCGTTGGGCAGACGCTGCATGGGTTCATGAAGGGCAGGTAATGCTTGACAAATCTTTTGGAATTCAATGATGACATTACGAGCAAGGTGAACAATGGGGACCCAGTGGATGTGGTGTACCTAGATTTCCAAAAGGCCTTCGACAAGGTGCCGCACAAGAGGCTGCTGCATAAGATAAGGATGCATGGCGTTAGGGGTAAAGTTTTATCATGGATAGAGGATTGGTTGACTAACAGGAAGCAGAGAGTGGGGATAAAGGAGTGCTATTCTGGCTGGCAATCAGTCACTAGTGGCGTGCCTCAGGGATCGGTGTTGCGACCGCAATTATTTACAATTTATATAGATGATTTGGAGTTGGGGACCACGTGTAGGGTGTCAATGTTTGCAGATGACACTAAGATGAGTGGCAGAGCAAAGTGTGCAGATGACTGTGAAACTTTGCAGAGGAACATAGACACATTGAGTGAGTGGGCAAAGGTCTGGCAGATGGACTACTATGTTAATAAATGTGAAGTCATTCATTTCGGTAGGAGTAACAGTAAAAAGGATTATTACTTGAATGGTAAAAAGTTGCAGCATGCTGCTATGCAGAGGGACCTAGGTGTCCTTGTGCATGAATCGCAGAAGTCTGCAGGTACAGCAAGTAATTAGGAAGGCAAATGGAATTTTGTCCTTCATTGCTAAAGGGATTGAGTTTAAAAGCAGAGAGGTTATGTTGCAGCTGTATAAGGTACTGGTGAGGCCGCACCTGGAGTACTGTGTGCAGTTTTGGTCTCCTTACTTGAGAAAGGATATACTGGCACTGGAGAGGGTGCCGAGGAGGTTCACTAGGTTGATTGCAGAGTTGAGGGGGTTGGTTTATGAGGTGAGACTGAGTAGATTGGGATTATATTCATTGGAGTTCAGAAGAATGAGGGGGGATTTTATAGAAACATATAAAATCATGAAGGGAATAGATAAGATACAAGTAGAGAGGATGTTTCCACTGGCAGGTGAAGCTAGGACAAGAGGGCATAGCCTCAAGATTAGAGGGAGCAGATTTAGGACTGAATTAAGAAGGAACTTCTTCACCCAGAGGGTTGTTAATCTATGGAATTCCTTGCCCAGTGAAGGAGTTGACGCTTCTGCAGTAAACGTCTTTAAAGCTAAGGTAGATATCTTTTTGAACAATAAAGGAATTAAGGGATACAGTGGGAGTGCGGGTAAGTGGATCTGCGTCCACGAAAAGATCAGCCATGATCTTATTGAATGGCGGAGCAGCCTCGAGGGGCCGGACGGCCTATTCCTGCTCCTAGTTCTTATGATCTTATGATAAGGTCTAGGCGGCTGAAGAAAGACGAAGCTTTGGAAGAATATCGGGAATGTAGGACCAATCTGAAATGAGGAATTAAGAGGGCTAAAAGGGGTCATGAAATATCTTTAGCAAACAGGGTTAAGGAAAATCCCAAAGCCTTTTATTCATATATCAGGAGCAAGAGGGTAACTAGAGAAAGGATTGGCCCACTCAAGGACAAAGGAGGAAAATTATGCGTGGAGTCAGAGAAAATGGGTGAGATTCTAAACGAGTACTTTGCATCGGTATTCACTGAGGAGAGGGACATGACGGATGTTGAGGTTAGGGATAGATGTTTGATTACTCTAGGTCAAGTCGGCATAAGAAGGGAGGAAGTGTTGGGTATTCTAAAAGGCATTAAGGTGGACAAGTCCCCAGGTCCGGATGGGATCTATCCCAGGTTACTGAGGGAAGCGAGAGAGGAAATAGCTGGGGCCTTAACAGATATCTTTGCAGCATCCTTAAACACGGGTGAGGTCCCGGAGGACTGGAGAATTGCTAATGTTGTCCCCTTGTTTAAGAAGGGTAGCAGGGATAATCCAGGTAATTATAGACCGGTGAGCCTGACGTCAGTGGTAGGGAAGCTGCTGGAGAAGATACTGAGGGATAGGATCTATTCCCATTTGGAAGAAAATGGGCTTATCAGTGAGAGGCAACATGGATTTGTGCAAGGAAGGTCATGTCTTACCAACTTAATAGAATTCTTTGAGGAAGTGACAAAGTTGATTGATGAGGGAAGGGCTGTAGATGTCATATACATGGACTTCAGTAAGGCGTTTGATAAGGTTCCCCATGGTAGGCTGATGGAGAAAGTGAAGTCGCATGGGGTCCAGGGTGTACTAGCTAGATGGATAAAGAACTGACTGGGCAACAGGAGACAGAGAGTAGCAGTGGAAGGGAGTTTCTCAAAATGGAGACGTGTGACCAGTGGTGTTCCACAGGGATCCGTGCTGGGACCACTGTTGTTTGTGATATACATAAATGTTTTGGAGGAAAGTATAGGTGGTCTGATTAGCAAGTTTGCAGACGGCACTAAGATTGGTGGAGTAGCAGATAGTGAAGGGGACTGTCAGAGAATACAGCAGAATATAGATAGATTGGAGAGTTGGGCAGAGAAATGGCAGATGGAGTTCAATCCGGGCAAATGCGAGGTGATGCATTTTGGAAGATCCAATTCAAGAGTGAACTATACAATAAATGGAAAAGTCCTGGGGAAAATTGATGTACAGAGGGATTTGGGTGTTCAGGTCCATTGTTCTCTGAAGGTGGCAATGCAGGTCAATAGAGTGGTCAAGAAGGCATACGGCATGCTTTCCTTCATCGCACGGGGTATTGAGTACAAGAGTTGGCAGGTCATGTTACAGTTGTATAAGACTTTGGTTCGGCCACATTTGGAATACTGCGTGCAGTTCTGGTCGCCACATTACCAAAAGGATGTAGAGGCTTTGGAGAGGGTGCAAAGGAGGTTCACCAGGATGTTGCCTGGTATGGAGGGCGCTAGCTATGAAGAGAGGTTGAGTAGATTAGGATTATTTTCATTAGAAAGACGGAGGTTGAGGGGGGACCTGATTGAGGTGTACAAAATCATGAGAGGTATAGACAGGGTGGATGGCAAGAAGCTTTTTCCCAGAGTGGGGGATTCAATTACTAGGGGTCACGAGTTCAAAGTGAGAGGGGAAAAGTTTAGGGGGGATATGCGTGGAAAGTTCTTTACGCAGAGTGTGGTGGGTGCCTGGAACGCGTTGCCAGCGGAGGTGGTGGATGCGGGCACGATAGCGTCTTTTAAGATGTATCTAGACAGATACATGAATGGGCAGGAAGCAAAGAGATACAGACCCTTAGAAAATAGGCGACAAGTTTAGATAGAGGATCTGGATCGGCGCAGGCTTGGAGGGCCGAAGGGCCTGTTCCTGTGCTGTAATTTTCTTTGTTCTTTGTTCTTTCCGAAATTGTCTCATTGGCTCCCTACGTAAGACAAAAATTGTCCTGTGGCACTCCATGCGAAAATATTGGTCAACCCTGCTATCGACGGTGAATTAGCCTGGTTTTACCTGAGCTTAACTTTATGAAGCTCTCCCCATGTACCTGCAGACAATTAGCACATTTCCAAATAGCCAATTCTTACATGGTACAGCAGGTAGTGAAGTGTCCCAATGTATTTTATTATTTATCTCCATTTTTAAGTAATGGCCAGCACTCAGAAGGACTTAATTACTTAATTAGGAGGACCATTCCACTTGATTTTTAGATCCCAGAGAAAACAGCCAAGCTTATTGATAGCTCCAGATCTAATGATTGTTTATTCGATAAGAAACAATTGACAGAGGATGCCCAGTTGGAAGAAATTTCTTTATTCATTGACCAAGATGAAGTTCCTTGCTGGGGTGTTGGAGATCTGTATGTAGAAAACCATATTGTTCCGACCAGGTGAGAGAGGTCTAGGGGTTCCCTCTCAGCTTTTGCCTGGTTTAACCGTAACAGGGTTTAATTTTTAAAAAAAAGTGTTTTAGCTCTCCCTTAGTGAATCCTTGTTCACCACTTCGCAATTGTAAGGCAAATAAATCAATTCAGACAGGTTTTCTTAGATTTAAACAAGAAAGGTAGAAGTTTGTTAATGTTAAACTCTAATCTGGTTACCGACTACGAATATGCGACCCGACCATGCATACGTGATTAACACACACGCAGATAGAGACAGAAAAGTAGAAAAGAATAAAGGGGAAAAGTTTGAGGCAATAGGTGGATTTCTATTTTATTGTCCTTTGAATTTGCTGTGAAGTCTTTGTTTGCCGGTCATGTTTGCAATTTGTTGGGGCCCAGTGCACGCTTCAATTTGTTTTGAGGTCAGAGTCTTTTCTCTCTTGAGGTTTATGTGTCTTCCATGGATCCAATGGCTAGGGAGAAAGCGAGAGAGAGAGAGACAGCCAAGTGAGAGACTTGCTTGTTTCAGCTTCAGATTCAAACTACCTTCAATGTCTGGTGATCAAGATTCATTTGGGTTTAATTGGAACAGGGAATAGTCCTTTGTCTCTCCAAGCACTGTCTGTTAGTATGCAAATGTTTTCCAGCCAAGTGTCTGGTGATTTTTTTAACAAGTCCTTTCTTCACACCAGCAACAGTTTATAATCAATGTTCATCTGAAAGAATGAATATGCCTCATTCTTGGCAAGTGGGGGTCTACATGACAAGATGCATTTTGTGAAACTATAATTATGATGTATCAATGATGAACTATAATGTATCAATAGAGAAGAGCAGGTGGTCAGAACTATGATGGAGGATTAGAGGGGTCTAGTCAGTCATCTGAAGGATGACACTGCATTATAGCTTTCCTTTTGCTGTCCCATTTCTGAGTTTTCCCATTTAAAGTAAAGCTGTTATCTATAATTTGATATTATTGGGGTCCAACTACTATTTTAGCTGGAGGCCTGAGTTGGGAAGTAGTGATGGCTTTCCTGTAAGGCCAGACCTGCCAGGAAGGGGATAATGGGTCAGAAGAGACTTAGCCATGCACATTTTCTAAAAATATTTTGGTTTTCTTGTAGACCTGAAGAAGCAGGAGTGTTCCATCCGGCCTCTCACATAAACATTTCTCCATCCCTCCCCTGTTTGCCACTCCCCCACCCTTCCACCTCACCACAGGGACTGTCCGTAGCAATGGTCTCGTGCCACTGGAATTTCTGCTACAGCCCACCGGTCAGGCAGTGATTTCCATTGTGTTCAAGTGGGGGTTAGGGCTGGCCTGTGGGAATGAGGCCCAGGAATTATAATTTCTCTGGGCCTCACTGTGTGAGCTTGTTACACATCCTAGCCCCTCACTTGGAGGATCCTGCCCCACAATAAAATTGCGGCCGTAGTAGCAAGTATAGAAAGTTGGTTCTGGTTAGAAAACAAAAGATGTCGGGTAAATGAATGGTGAAGGATTTATAATCTCAGCAGTTGCAGTTGGAGGGGTCCTGAAATTGGTTTCAATGTTCATTAGCTATGGAAGAGGAAAAAATAAACTCGGGGCCCTCCTTCTGAGTGCTGGTCGGTGCTTGAAAATGTAGATGAATAATGAAATAGCATTGAGATACTACACTGCCTGCTGCTCTATGTGAGGATTTTTTTATTCTTTCATGGAATGTTGGTGTCACTGGCAAGGTCAGTATTTGTTGCCCATCCTTAATTGCCCTCAACAACTGTGTAACTTGCTAGGCCATTTCAGAGGGCATTTAAGAGTCAACCACATTACTGTGGGTCTGGAGTCAAATACAGGCCAGACCAGGTAAGGACGGCATATTTCCTTCTCTAAAGGAAAGTCGAAGAGACTTAGCAGTTGGCAGGAAAAAAGACAGAAGCGCAAGGAGAGAGCCAACTGTGTAACAGCCCCGACAACCAATTTCATCTGCAGCACCTGTAGAAGAGTCTGTCACTCTAGAATTGGCCTTTATAGCCACTCCAGGTGCTGTTCCACAAACCACTGACCACCTCCAGGCGCTTACCCATTGTCTCGCGAGACAAGGAGGCCAAAGAAAGGACCAGATGAGTTTTTACGACATCAGATTCTAGTTTCATGGCACCAATACTGAATAGTTTTCAATTCCAGATTTTTATTAATTAATTGAATTTAAATTCCACCAGCTGCCGTGGTGGGATTTGAACCTGTGCCCCCATGGCATTAACCTGGGCCTCTGGATTACTAGTTCAGTGTTTGCCAATTTGGAAATGTGCTGAAGGTCTGCTGGGGAGATCTATAACAAGGTAAAGCCACACGGTGAAAGATTGTAACAAGGTAAAGCCACTTACAATCTTTCACCGTGTAAGGTACATTCTATTTCAATAGTCAAATTGACACTTATCACTGGTTTCAGAGGCAGTCTACTGACCTCCAATGCACTTTATAAGATTGCCCACTATAACCGCAGATTTATGTCTTACTTTTCTAATCTTTCACTATGACAGTCACACTTAAGGCACAAAACATATGTGAGCATTCATGTAGCTATATCCCTAACTGGTTCCAATCAAATTTTCTGCACAACATATAGATGCAATTGAGGGCATGGGAATGGGTATTTTAACTGGGTGGGGACGGAGTTATAATACCTTGGGTTACTTACCCACTGGAAAGCCATCCGAGTCGCTTCATTTCCGATTTTGAAGGATGCTTCTGGGAAGGCATCGAAGCAATCTGTTCACAGCCAGTAAGATCCTAAATTCATATATGCTAATCAGAGTTTCATGATGTCATTGGACTCCAATTGCAGGGAAATTGCTGCAGTTTTCCAAGCGGGAGAAAGGCACCATGATGGGGAAGGATTGGGAAGCAGAACTGGTCTTGGCCTAAATTTCTTTTTACTATTTTGCAAAGCCAGGAAGAGCAGGAGTGCTTCTCCTGATCCCACGTGGAAAGTTGAGGCCTCCCATACCCCAGACTCCCCTCCTTTCCTGATTCCTGACAATCCCCACCCCCGACCGCCACAGAAACCTCCTTCCCATAATTATCCGAGTAGTGACAAAACCTGATTTTGCAAAGGGCTTCCCGCTCACTTCCTGCCCATTCCAAGTGGGAAGTGGGCCTGTGCCGTGTTAGTGACACCTGACCATTATAATCAACATCACCACGGGCTGGCAGGAAGCTAACTTACCAAAAACCCACTGACTGTTAAACCCACCTCCGCCATGATTTTGAAATCTGTTATTTTTGGCATAAAATTTTGATTCATTTTACATCTCTCCTGATATTTATTCCTGTTGAAGTTACTCTACGATTTGAATATGAGAATTATGAGACAACACTCAAGATTATAAGTAAACACTCATGCCTTTATTAGATTTGGTAGGAATACCAGTTAGCAATATGCTACCCCTTTAGGCTACCCCTTTAGCAATACATACACCCATTAGTCACAAATACGTTACAAGAGGTGACACATAGGATCACCAGTGAGCTGCTACTTTTCATTGATCGTACTCTTCAGCAACTGAACAAGTTATTGCTGGCTGCACCAAACCATTCTTTACAATGATCTTTATACTTTTCTTTGCAGGATGGGCATGGATGTTCCGCTGACAGGATCATACTGTCCTATCAAAATCCACTTTAAGCTACAATTGTCCAAGGATATGTTGAATTCTTTGTTAAATCACAGGGTTAATTCCCCCCTTGACATGTTCCATCCTGCTTAAACATTTTTTGAGTAAAGCTTGCTTGTGGAATTAGCTGCTCTGCAGTTCAAAAGACACACTCTGACATCATCAATCAATGTCAGCTTGTGTCATATTCTTGCAGCTTCCAAATATTCACACTGCTTAAGTTAGATAAATTGGCATTATTTTAAACATGTTCAGCCATGGCCATATTCTTATCTCTGTGGCTGGGTTTTATAACAAGAGCAAGAGGGTAACTAGAGAAAGGATTGGCCCACTCAAGGACAAAGGAGGAAAGTTATGCGTGGAGTCAGAGAAAATGGGTGAGATTCTAAACGAGTACTTTGCATCGGTATTCACCGAGGAGAGGGACATGACGGATGTTGAGGTTAGGATGTTTGATTACTCTAGGTCAAGTCGGCATAAGGAGGGAGGAAGTGTTGGGTATTCTAAAAGGCATTAAGGTGGACAAGTCCCCAGGTCCGGATGGGATCTGTCCCAGGTTCCTGAGGGAAGCGAGAGAGGAAATAGCTGGGGCCTCAACAGATATCTTTGCAGCATCCTTAAACACAGGTGAGGTCCCGGAGGACTGGAGAATTGCTAATGTTGTCCCCTTGTTTAAGAAGGGTAGCAGGAATAATCCAGGTAATTATAGACCAGTGAGTCTGACGTCAGTGGTAGGGAAGCTGCTGGAGAAGATACTGAGGGATAGGATCTATTCCCATTTGGAAGAAAATGGGCTTATCAGTGATAGGCAACATGGTTTTGTGCAGGGAAGGTCATGTCTTACCAACTTAATAGAATTCTTTGAGGAAGTGACAAAGTTGATTGATGAGGGAAGGGCTGTAGATGTCATATACATGGACTTCAGTAAGGCGTTTGATAAGGTTCCCCATGGTAGGCTGATGGAGAAAGTGAAGTCGCATGGGATCCAGGGTGTACTAGCTAGATGGATAAAGAACTGGCTGGGCAACAGGAGACAGAGAGTAGCAGTGGAAGGGAGTTTCTCAAAATGGAGACGTGTGACCAATGGTGTTCCACAGGGATCCGTGCTGGGACCACTGTTGTTTGTGATATACATAAATGATTTGGAGGAAAGTATAGGTGGTCTGATTAGCAAGTTTGCAGACGACACTAAGATTGGTGGAGTAGCAGATAGTGAAGGGGGCTATCAGAGAATACAGCAGAATATAGATAGATTGGAGAGTTGGGCAGGGAAATGGCAGATGGAGTTCAATCAGGGTAAATGCGAGGTGATGCATTTTGGAAGATCCAATTCAAGAGTGAACTATACAGTAAATGGAAAAGTCCTGGGGAAAATTGATGTACAGAGAGATTTGGGTGTTCAGGTCCATTGTTCCCTGAAGGTGGCAACGCAGGTAAATAGAGTGGTCAAGAAGGCATACGGCATGCTTTCCTTCATCGCACGGGGTATTGAGTACAAGAATTGGCAGGTCATGTTACAGTTGTATAGGACTTTGGTTCGGCCACATTTGGAATACTGCGTGCAGTTCTGGTCGCCACATTACCAAAAGGATGTAGATGCTTTGGAGAGGGTGCAGAGGAGGTTCACCAGGATGTTGCCTGGTATGGAGGGCGCTAGCTATGAAGAGAGGTTGAGTAGATTAGGATTATTTTCATTAGAAAGGTGGAGGTGGAGGGGGGACCTGATTGAGGTGTACAAAATCATGAGAGGTATAGACAGGGTGGATAGCAAGAAGCTTTTTCCCAGAGTGGGGGATTCAAATACTAGGGGTCACGAGTTCAAAGTGAGAGGGGAAAAGTTTAGGGGGGATATGCGTGGAAAGTTCTTTACGCAGAGGGTGGTGGGTGCCTGGAACGCGTTGCCAGCGGAGGTGGTAGATGCGAACACGATAGCGTCTTTTAAGATGTATCGAGACAAATACATGAATGGGCAGGAAGTAAAGAGATACAGACCCTTAGAAAATAGGCGACATGTTGAGGTAGAGGATCTGGATCGGCGCAGGCTTGGAGGGCCGAAGGGCCTGTTCCTGTGCTGTAATTTTCTTTGTTCTTTGTTCTTTGAATCAGACATTTTGGGCAGAATTTAATTGTGCCCTTGGAGGCGGGAACGGAGGTAGCAGGGGCAACTAAAATAGCAGGGGGGGCCGTTCCCGATGTTGCCCTGGCCCCCTGCCATTTTGTCCAGGCTGGGGAAGGCCGAGGATGGCCTTCCTGCCCCAGGCCAATTAATAGCCACTTAAAGGCTTCTTCCAGCCTCCACCTTAATTTAGTGGAAGGTGGAGGGGCCCGCCACATTTGGGGAGATGTTGCTAGGTAAAGCCTAACAGCCTCCTAGTGGGATCGGTGGTACCCTCCTTTGGCGGCCTTTGATGCCCCCTCCGGGAAGACACACCCTCATCCCCTTGCTGGGGCCTGTCTAAATGGCCTCAGCATCCCTGACCCCACTCACCTTTCTCAGGGATCCGGACGTCCTCGATACTGCAGAGATTCCTGCAGTATTGGCAGTAGCCTCTGCTCCCAGTGGTGCCACCAGTACTGCAGAGCTGCTGCCCTTCTGATTAGCCAGCAGCTCTGGAGTGTGAGCTCATCCCTTAAAGGGACAGCATCCCCGACGTTGGTTAGTTAATTGCCTGCTCGCCATTTAATGGATATGGGGGGGTGGAGGTCTGATGGATGGCCGAGGTGGGGGCTCCCTGGCTTTCCGGCCCGCTGCCGGGACCCTACCTTCAGAATAAAATGCAGCCCTTTGTCTCTTCGTTCTTTGTATGCAGTTTCAGTTCTTATCAGACTTATGAAAACATAAAGTTTCACTAAGGTTCTAACTTTGCATCACAGCGAACATTTTAGTTCGGCAAGGTTTAACTTGGTAACGCAGCTTTGAAGTTTTTTTTTTCTGGTTTCAGCCTTATTTTATGACCCTTGGGCCTCTCGGCCAAATACATCATGGCCAGAAAGTGCTGTTTTCCATCACAGTCCAGTGGTCTTGGTTATCTGTGAAAAAGCAGCCGGTAGCTTTTAGCAGGTTACTTAATTTCGAAAAGTCTTTTGCCTTGCAAAACATGCTGGTAAGATATGGGCAATTGCTGGACAATTGCCTCCAGCAAACAGTATTCTGTATTTAATTTAAACTAAATCACATAATCACAAAATTGTTACAGCACAGAAGGAGGCCATTCTGCCCATCATGTCTGCACTGGCTCTCCGAATGAACAATTTCCATAGTGCCGCTCCCCTACCTTCTCCCTAGAACCCTGTACAGTCTTCCTTTTAGATAACAGTCAAATTCCCTTTTGAATGCCTCGATTGAACTGCCTCCACCACACTCTCAGGCAGTGCATTCCAGATCCTAACCACTTGCTGCGTGAAAAAGTTTTTTCACATGTCGCCATTGCTTCCTTTGCCAATTACCCGAAAACTGTGGCTTCTCGTTCTTGATCCTTTCATGAGTGGGAACAATTTTTCCCTATCTATTCTGTCCAGACCCCTCATGATTTTGAATACCTTTATCAAATCTTCTCTCAGCCGTCTCTTCTCCAAGGAAAACAGTCCCAACTTCTCCAATCTGTCTTCATAACTGAAGTTCCTCATCCCGGAACCATTATTGTGAATCTTTTCAGCAGACTCTCCAGTGCCCTCACATCTTTCCTTAAATACGGCGTCCAGAACTGGACGCAATATTCCAGCTGAGGCTGAACCAGTGCTTCATAAAAGTTTAACATAACTTCCTTGCTCTTGTACTCTACGCCCCTATTAATAAAGCCTCGGATACTGTATGCTTTATTAACTGCTCTCTCAACCTGTTCTACCACCTTCAATGACTCATGCACAAATACACCCAGGTATCGCTGCTCCTGCACCCCCTTTAGTGTTGTACCCTTTATTTTATATTGTCTCTCCATGTTCTTCCTACCAAAATGAATCACTTCACACTTCTCCGCATTGAACTTCATCTGCCACTTCTGCGCCGGTTCCACCAACTTGTCTATTTTCTTTTTCAGTTCTACACTAACTTTCCTCCCAGTTCACAATGCTTCCAAGTTTCATATCATCTGAAAATTTTGAAATTGTGCCCTGTACACTAAGGTCTCGGTCATTATATATGTCAGGAAGATCAAGGACCCCAACACTGATCCCTGGGGAACTCCACTTCCTCCAGCCCGAAAAACATCCATTAACCACTACTCTTTGTTTCCTGTCACTCAGCTACTTTTTTTTCCTTGTTGCTATCTTCCCTTTTATTCCATGAGCTATAACTTTGCACACAAGTCTGTTGTGTGGCACTGTATCAAATGCCTTTTGGAAGTCCATGTACAGCACATCAACAGCGTTGCCCTCATCAACCCTCTCTATTACCTCCTCAAAAAACTCCAGCAAATTAGTTAAACATAGTTTTATCTTAAGAAATCTGGCTTTCCTTAATTAACTCATATTTGTCCAAGTGGCTCTTAATTTGACCCCAAATTATTGGTCGGGATTTTACAAAGCTCCCGACGTCAGGCTCCATGGTGGGGGGGGTGCCAGATGATCATTCCGGAAAGGCCTGCCACAGACCCCAACGCTGGGACTGCTGGGCCCCATTTTTCCCGGAGGAGGTGAGGCTCCATGGCGGCCACCCTCCCCACTGCTGGGCAACGGGACCCGGATTAAAATATTCAAATTAGCAGAAAGCATACATTTGAGTAAAATTGACTCCAACCTTAATGTCGGGCCACGATCTTCTGAGCGGCGGCCGACACTCGCGCCTTCACTTTCCCATCTGGGGAAAGCAGGCGCCGCAGTTGTGGGGAAAGCTTAAGATGGAAGTTTTAGTGTGGGGGCAGGGGGACGGGGACAAATTTACATCATTCGTGTAGGGATGGTGGGAAGGGGTGACTTGTGCACTTTGTTCAGTTTTGGGGGGGATGGTCAAGTGTGGAAGGTGGGGGGGAAGGGAAAATAATGAATTTTATTGTTATTAGGGGATGGGAAAGGGGCCGCGGATTTTTCATCAGTACAGTGGAGGGATTTAACTTTAAAATTTAAATTACCAGACAGGGCTTTAAAAATTGCCAGCGTCGGAGAGCCCGCTCCCTCCATGTGATTGGCGGTGGGAACGGCCCAACTGGCATATTATTGTGGGGTGCCACGAGCAAGATTGTGGCTCGTGGTAGCGCGGCCAGCATATGCGGGCTGCCATTTTTTTCACCCGCTACCGCTCCCGGTGGTGGGTGCATAAAATCCAGCCCATTGTTTCTCGAAGTTTCCCCACCACTGAAGTTAAACTGACTGGCCTATAGTTGCTGGCCTTATCTTTTTTGAACAAGGTTGTAACATTTACAATTCTCCAGTCCTCTGGCACTACCCCTGAGTCTAAGGAAAACTGGAAAATTATGGCCAGTGCCTTCGCAATTTCCACTCTCACTTCCCTCAATATCCTTGGATGCATCTCATCTGGTCTGGTTCCTTATCAACTTTAAGTATAGATAGCCTATCCAATACCTCCTCCTTACCAATTGTAAATCTTTCTAGTGTATTAATTACCTCCTCTTTCACCATGAGTAACATTTTATTCCTCGGTAAAGTCAGATGCAACAGCTGGAATTTTACTCCCCCTGCAGGAGCAGGTTGGTGGTGGGAGTGGGTGTAAAATTGAATGGGAGGCAAGGGGTACCGTTTCCATGGCCTTCCCACCCCCACTGCAATTTTACAAGGGACAGCAGTGGTGAGAAACAGCCTGCCAACCCCAAGCCAATTAAGGCCCTTAATTGACCAATTAATTGTCACAAGGGCCTCCTCCTGCCACTGCTGGTACATTTGTAGCATGGCTCCCTGGCCCGGCAGAGGCGGACTCGCCCCCAACCTTTCGGCCATTCGGTGGGGCCTCCCGCCCAATGTAAAATTCCGGTCAAAGTATTCATTTATTACCTAAACTATGCCTTCTGCCTCCATGTGTAAATTCCCTTTTTGTTCTCTAATCGCCCCCACTCCTCCTTTGACCGCCCTTTTACTATTTATATGCCTATAGGAAACTTTGGGATTCCCTTTTATATTAGCTGCCAATCTCTTTTCATACTCTCTCTTTGCTTCTCTTATTTGCTTTTTCACTTCCCCTCTGAACCTTTTATATTCAGCTTGGTTCTCTGTTGTATTACCCACCTGATACCTGTTATGAGCACTATCAATGGTCCTGGGTTGGATAGGCTCACAAGACTCAACCAAAAGTTTTGATTAAAATAATATTATAATTTCTAACAGACGTCAGTCAAGGGAGATGTAAAATGAGCATTTGACTTGCCACCACCAGTTTTAGACTATCACCGAAAGTCAAAATTACTCCTAATGTTGTTTTAGGAAACTGTCATTTAAAAAGCACAAAACAATCATGGAAGTGAGCCATCCTGAAAAAGAGGTCAATAATGGTAGTCGAGAATGTTACAGAAGGCAATTTTTGTAGTTGTTGTTCTATTAAAGTATTGCTGCCCTTAATGTCAAGCTTGTAAACCCTTCAAGGAACAAGTCTCTATTACTTGCAGAGTAATTGTGATATAAAAGCAAAATACTGCGGATGCTGGAAATCTGAAATAAAAACAAGAAATGCTGGAACCACTCAGCAGGTCTGGCAGCATCTGTGGAAAGAGAAGCAGAGTTAACGTTTCGGGTCAGTGACCCTTCTTCGGAACGAGTAATTGTGAAATTGCTCTGAAACGTTCCCAAGAAAGCTGGCAGGATTTCAAGAACTCCAGGACCGTTCTCCCAGCAGGTCTCATTTTCCCCCCCACACACTCCCATTCCCCAGAAAAGGATGTTTGCCTGCCCTTGAACACTGAATCTGTTTCCTGATTTGGATTTCCTCCTGTATGCCCAGCAGGATCCCCACTGCAAAGAGGAACCTGCCAGTTTTACATTATCTCAATGGCACCTTTCACAGTATGAGCATATTTTAATTATAGCGGGCCAGGATTTAAGGGGGTGGGGGCATCTCGCAGCATGGCTGTGTATTGGATTTTGTTCATAGGAACATAGGAGCTAGGAGTAGGTCATTCGGCTCATCCATAGAACCATAGAAAAATTACGACACTGAAGGAGGCCATTCAGCCCACTGTGTCTGCACCAGCCGAAAAATCTAGCCGCCCAATCTAATCCTACCTTTCGGCACCTGGTAGGCAGCCTTGCAAGTTACAGCACATCAGGTGCATGTCCAGGTACCTTTTAAATGAGTTGAGGGTTTTTTGACTCCACCACCGTTCCTGACGGTGAATTCCAGACACCCACCACCCTCTGGGTGAAAAAGCTTCTCCGCATGTCCCCTCTAATCCTTCTACCAATCACCTTAAATCTGTGCCCGCTGGTAATTGACCTCTCCGCTTGGGGAAAACAGGTCCTTCCTGTCTCCCCTATCTAGGCCCCTCATAATTTTATACACCTCAATTAAGTCACCCCTCAGCCTCCTCTATTCCAAGGAAAAAACCAATCCCAATTGATCCAATCTTTCCTCAATGCTGCAATTTTCAAGCCCTAGCAACATTCTTGTAAATCTCCTCTGTATTCTCTCCAGAGCAATTATGTCCTTTTTGTAATGTGGAGACCAGAACTGTACACAGTACTCCAACTGTGGCCTAGCCAGTGTTTTATACAGTTCCAGCATTACATCCCTGCTTTTGCATTCTATAGCTTGGCCAATAAAGGAAAGCATTCCATATGCCTTCTTCACCACTCTATCTAGATGTCCGGCCACCTTCTGGGACCTGTGGACATGCACTCCAAGGTCTCTCACTTCTTCTTTCCCTCTCAATATCCTCCCTTTTATTGTGTATTCCCTCACTTCATTTGCCCTCCCCAAATGCATTACCTCACACTTCTCTGGACTGAATTCCATTTGCCACTTTTCCACCCACTCAACCTAAACATTGATATCATTCTGGAGTCTACAGCCATCCTCTTCACTATCAACTACACAAGCAATTTTTGTGTCATCAGGATTTAAAGATGATCCTCAGCGCATCCACTATTTCCTCCCTGGCTTCCTTTAACAACCTGGGATGCAATCCATCCAGCCCTGGCAATTTATTCACTTTCAAGGATGTCAGACCCTCTAGAACTTCCTCTCTCATTATGCTTATCTGATATTTCACACTCCTCTTTTACTATAATGTCTGTATCATTCCTCTCCTTTGTGAAGACAGAGGCAAAAAACTCATTAACAACCCTGCCCACATCTTCTGTATCCACGCTTAAGTTCCCTTGTACATCTCTGATAGGCCCTACCCTTTCCTTAGTTCTTGATCTTGCTCTTAATGTACTGATAAAACATCTTTGGGTTTTCCTTGATTTTACCTGCCAATTTTTCATGTCCTCTCTTTGTTTGTCTAATTTCCTTTTTTACTTCACCCCTGCACTTTCTATACTTCTCTAGGCTTTCTGAAGTATCAAGTTGTTTGCGATCATCATCGGCTTTCTTTTTCTGCTTTAACTTACGCTGTAAGCTTCTAGATAACCAGGTGGCTCTAGATTTGGCCTTATCACCCTTTATCTTTGTGGGGACATGCCTACGCTGTGCCTGTAGAATCTCACTTTTGAATGCCTCCCACTGGTCTGCCACTGATTTTCCTTCAGATAGATGTCTCCAGTCTACTTTAGCCAGATTACCTCGCAGTTTCATTAATTTGCCTTCCCCTAATTTAAAACTTTTACTCCTGTTTTATCTTTGTCCTTTTCCATGATTATGCTAAAGCTAACTGTATATTGGTCGCTATCTCCAAAGTGGTCACCCACTGTTACTTCCTCCACTTGCCCAGCTTCATTACTGAAGACTAAATCTAGAATTGAGCCCCTTCTCAGAGAGTCATAGAGTTATACAACACAGAAACAGGCCCTTCAGCCCACCGTGCACCATCATTGAGCTTGTTACATGCTGGCTAAAAAAGTTCTCTTGAATGCAATTGAAGAATTTTTGCCCTCTGTGCCCTTCACACTGTTTGTATCCCAGTTGATATTGGGGTAGTTGAAATCCCCAACTATTATTGCCCGATAGTTTTTGCACTCATATATTTGCCTACATATTTGTTCTTCTATCTCCCTCTCACTATTTGGGGGTCTATAGTACACTCCTAGTAGTGTGGCTGTCTCTTTTTTATTTCTGATCTCCACCCATATGGCCTCATTTGATGATCCATTTGGCATTTCATTCCTCCTCAAAGCTGCTATTGATTCCTTAACCAATAATGCTACACCCCCACTTATTTTATCCCCCTCTCTATCCCACCTGAAAACACTATATCCAGGGATGTTGAGCTGCCATTCTTGCCACTCTTTAAGCCACGTTTCCATTATAGCAATGATATCGTGTTGTCATGTCTCTATCTGTGCCCTCAGCTCATCGGCTTTATTTACTATACTCCTTGCATTTAAATAAATACCTTTTAACACTGCCAAATTCCTATGCTGCACACTTTTTAACCTTTGCTTCTTCTGTCTTTCAGAGTCACTCACTAATTTTCTGCCTCCTGTTCCCTACCCTGAAATTGTCATATCTGAACTCATCCCCCTGCCAAACTAGTTTAAACCATCCCCAACAGCACTAGCAAACCTTCCTGGAAGAATATTTGTCCCAGTCCTGTTCAGGTGTAGACCGTCTGGCTTGTACAGGTCCCACCTTCCCCAGAACCAGTCCCAATGCCCCAGAAATCTGAAGCCCTCCTTCCTGCACCATCTCTCCAGCCCTGCATTCATCTGGTGTATTCTCCTATTTCTATACTCACTAGCATGTGGCCTTGGGAATAATCCGGAGATTATTACCTTTGAGGTCCTGCTTGCTAATCTCATTCCTAACTCCCTAAACTCAGCCTGCAGGACCTAGTAGGTGATTTTAACTTCCCTAATATTGACTGGGACTGCCTTAGTGCTAAGGGATCAGATGGGGAAGAATTTGTTAAGTATGTCCAGGATAGTTTTCTGAAGCAGTATGTGGGTGGCCCTACTAGAGAAGGGGCGAAACTCGACCTCCTCTTAGGAAATGAGGATGGGGCAGGTGGTTGATGTGTCAGTGGGGGAGCACTTTGGGACCAGTGACTCTATAAGCTTCAAGATAGTTATGGAAAAGGATAGGACTGGTCCTCAAGTTGAAGTCCTAAATTGGGGGAAGGCTAATTTCGATGGCATCAGACACGAACTCTCAAAAGTTGAATGGGAGAGGCTGTTTACAGGTAAAGGGACGTCTGGCAAGTGGGAGGCTTTTAAAAGTGAGACAGGAAGCGTTCAGAGCCGGCATATTCCTGTTGGATTGAAGGGCAAGGCTGGCAAGTTTGGGGAACCTTGGTTGACAAGGGATATTGAGTGTCTGGTCAGGACCAAGAAGGAGGCATATGTCAGGTATAGGCAGCTGGGATCAAGCGAGTCCCTCGAGGAGTATAGGGGATGTAGGCCTACACTTAAGAAGGAAATTAGGAGGGCGAAAAGGGGCCATGAGATTTCCCTGGCAGATAAGATAAAGGAGAATCCTAAAAGATTCCAAAAGTATATTAAAAGTAAAAGGGTAGCTAGGGAGACAGTAAGTCCCCTTAAGGATCAGTGTGACAATCTATGTGTGGAGCCACGGGAAATGGGTGAGATCTTAAATCAATACTTCTCGTCTGTATTTACCATGGAGAAGGTCATGGAAGCTAATGAGTTCAAAGGAGGGAACAATGATATCCTGGAGCATATCTACATTACAAAGGAGGAGGTGTTGGAGGTTTTGAAGCGCATTAAGGTGGATAAATCCCCAGGGCCTGACCAGGTGTATCCTAGGATGCTATGGGAAGCAAGGGAGGAGATTGCTGGGGCCCTGGCAGTGATTTTTGTATCATCGTTAGCCACGGCTGAGGTAACGGGAGACTGGAAGATAGCTAATGTTGTGCCTTTATTTAAGAAGGACAGCAAGGATAAGCCAGGGAACTACAGGCCGGTGAGCCTTACATCAGTGGTGGGAAAGTTATTGGAAGGGATTCTGAGAGACAGGATTTATATGCACTTGGAAAGGCATAGTCTGATTAGGGATAGTCAGCATGGCTTTGTGTGTGGGAAATCATGTCTCACGAATTCTTTGAGTTTTTTGAGGAGGTGACCAAGAGGATTGACGAGAGCAGGGTGATGGACGTTGTCCACATGGACTTTAGCAAGGCCTTTGACAAGGTCCCGCATGGTAGGCTGGTCCAGAAGGTTTGAACACACGGGATCCAGGGTGAGCTAGCCAATTGGATGCAAAATTGGCTTGATAATAGGAGGCAGAGGGTGGTGTGGATCGGTGCTGGGTCCTCTGTTGTTTGTCATATATATTAATGACTTGGATGTGAGTGAAAGGGGCATGATCAGTAAGTTTGCAGATGACACCAAAATTGGTGGTGTAGTGGACAGGGAAGAAGGTTGTCTAAGGTTACAACAGGATATAGATAAACTGGGAAAGTGGGCAAGGGATTGGCAAATGGAATTTAACGCAGACAAGTGTAAAGTGATGCATTTTGGGAAGTTAAACAAGGGCAGGACATATACAGTGAATGGCAGGGCCCTGTGGAGTGTTGTTCAGCAGGGAGACCTTGGGGTGCAAGTACATAGGTCCCTGAATGTGGCAACACAGGGTGGTGAAGAAGGCTTATGGCATGCTT
This sequence comes from Heterodontus francisci, assembly GCF_036365525.1. NCBI lineage: Eukaryota > Metazoa > Chordata > Chondrichthyes > Heterodontiformes > Heterodontidae > Heterodontus > Heterodontus francisci. The sequence continues at coordinate 32,869,592 of NC_090371.1, forward strand.
GCCTTCATCGGCCGAGGCATTGAGTACAAGAGTTGGGACGTCATGTTACAGTTGTACATGACGTTGGTTAGGCCGCATTTGGAGTACTGTGTGCAGTTCTGGCCGCCGCACTACAGGAAAAATGTGATTAAGCTAGAGAGGGTGCAAAAAAGATTCACAAGTATGTTGCCTGGTTTGGAGGGCGTGAGTTATAAAGAGAGATTGGATAGGCTGGATCTGTTTTCCCTGGAGCGAAGGAGGCTGAGAAGGGACATGATAGAGGTATGTAAAATTATGAGAGGCATAGATAGGGTAGCTAGCCTGAGTCTGTTTCCCATGGTAGGGGTGACTAAAACAAGGAATAGATTTAAGGTGAGAGGGAGGAGGTTTAAAGGGGATCAAAGGGGTAAATTTTTCACACAAAGAATAGTGGGTATCTGGAATGAGCTGCCTGAGGAGGTGGTGGAGGCAGGAACAGTAGCAACATTTAAGAGGCATCTGGACAGGTACTTGAATGAGCAAGGCATAGAGGGATATGGAATTACTGCAGGCAGCTGGGATTAGTATAGATAAGCATTATGGTCGGCATGGACGCGGTGGGCCGAAGGGCCCGTTTCTATGCTGTACGCCTCTATGACTCTATGACCTCATCCTTCTTTCTTACTATATAGTTGGTACCAATGTGGACCACGACCTCTGGCTGTGCATCCTCGCCCTCCAGAATCGTCTGCAGCTGCTCAATGCTATCCATGACCCTTGCACCACAGAGGCAACATACCATCCTGGAATCACGTCTGCGACCACAAAAGCGCCTATCTGTTCCCCTAACTATAGAATCCCCTACCACTATTGCTCTCTTGTCTTTTCTCCTCCCTCCCTGCACAGTTGAGCCACCCATGGTGCTCTGGTCATAACTCTCGTTGCATTCTCCAGAGGAACCCTCTCTGTCATCGGTACTCAGAACTGAATACCGGTTAGAAATTAGGAAGTTCTCCGGAGACTCCTGCACTACCTGCCTTGACTTTCTTGGCTGTCTGGCAGCCACCCAGTCCCTCTCTGCCTGTGCTCTCTTAAGCTCCGGGTGACTACCTCCTGAAACGTGCTATCCACGTAGTTCTATGCCTCGCGGATGCGCCACAGTGACTCTAGCCGCCACCCGAGTTCCGAAACCCGGAGCTCAAGCTTCTGCAGCTTGTGACACTTCCTGAAGATGTGTTTGTCAAGGACACATGGTGCGTCCACAACTTCCCACATGCCACAGGAGGCACATTCCATCTTGGCCGGGCTGCCCTGCCATACCTTAGCTTTACCAATTAATGATTGCGAATATAATAAGTAGAATAACTTACCAATTACTTGCCAATCAGCTTCTTCCCCTGTACTGTGAAGGCTGAAAAGGCAGAAAAGAAATGAAAAGAAAGATGGCAAAGAGCACCTCCTTCCCCTCGTCAGTGAAATCCCTCACACACAACTCAAGGTCACACTTTGTCCAACAGCACTATTCTAATTAGTAATTATTAATAAATTATACTAATTAAAACCTTAGTAGTAACAACCTTACCACTTGCAAGGTAGCTATTTCCATTTTTTATTTAAAGATGCTTTTTTCTCCAATGTTTTAAGCTATTTACAGGCAATAACAGCTGTTACTTACCAACTAATCAGCTTACAGATTTCATGTGATGTCACTGGAAGTTTTTTTTCATTTTTCAACCCAGCGCGCGCTGACACAGACAGACAGAGCGAGACTGCCGACTACTCTCCAGTCTCTCAAGTAAGTAAATCCCTCGAGCCCCGGACTGGATTTATAGCTCCCGCTCCGGATCTGCCTTGTCCCAGGTCCGCCGCTGACTGCTTCTCCATCTCTCAGGTAAGTAATGGCTTCGAGCCCCGCTCTTTATTTACAGCTCCCGCTCCAGATCTGCCTCCTCCCAGATCTGCCGACTGCTTCTCCGTCTCTCAGGTGTGTAAGGGCCTCGAGCCCCGCTCTTTATTTATAGCTCCTGCTCCAGATCCGCCTCCTCCCAGGTCCACCGATCACTGCTCTGGTCTCTCAGGTATGTCGAGCCTGCTTCGTCATTCAATACGATCATGGCTGATCATCCACTTCAATGCCTTTCCCCCACACTATCCCCATATCCCATTAGGTCATTGGTATTTAGAAATCTGTCAATCTCTACTTTAAATAAACTCAATGACTGAGCTTCCACAGCCCTCTGGGGTAGAGAATGCCAAAGATACACAACCCTCTGAGTACAGAAATTTCTCCTCATCTCAGTCCTAAGTGGCTTCCCCCTTATTTTGAAATTGTGTCTCCTGGTTCTAGACTCCCCGACCAGGGGAAACATCTTAGCTGCATCTACCCTGTCTATCCCTTTAAGTATTTTGTAGGTTTCAATGCGATCACCTCTCATTTTTTGAAACTCTAGAGAATACAGGCCCAGTTTCCCCAATCTCTCTTCATCGAACAGTCCTGCCATCCCGGGAACAAGTCTGGTGAACCTTTGTTGTACTCCTTCTATGGCAATGACATCCTTTCTAAGGTAAGGGGGCCAAAACTGCTCACAATACTCCAGATGCGGTCTAACCAAGGTTCTATAAAATTGAAGCAAGACTTTGCTACTCCTGTATGACGAGGTCAATGGAACGTCTGGGGCCAACAATCTGTCCCCTTAACCAATGAGATTAAAAGATAGCGAAAGAAACAGATGAATGGCAGACATGGAGGGTAAATTAGAATCAAATTAGATAAAGAAAGCAAAATAAAGAGACCGAATTAAAACAGAAATAAAAGAGAGACGGAAAGGAAAAGTAAGATAAAATTAAAGCATTTAAAGTTTATAAAACCTCCAGGAACAATTTACCAGCTGCAGCAGTGAGGCCCAACAGTTTCAGTTGTTCCCTTTCTGAGCCTCCAAGGTTGAGTTTCATGTCAGGACCATAAATCCCATCATTAACAGAGTCCTTACAACATGAAATACCAGCTCTAAATGTCTGTGACGAGATTCATTTGTATTAATGATGTGAATCCAGCAATTCCTTGACACCCACAGGGACAGATTGAGGGCGAGCTCCTGTTGAGTGGCTCAAGTCATCCAGTAATTTGTGGTGATTTGCAACTCATGGCATATCTCTTCCTTGCCACAAATAGCTGGGTTCTTGAGCACACTAGTAATGGTAGATGCCCATGAAAGTACCATTATTTTTACCAGCTGTTTCTGGGCTGAGTTGTTGAAACCTTTTCCTGAGGGAAACAACATCCCAGGAAATTTTAGTGGGGTGCAGTTTGAAACTTTGAAAACTATTGATGAGATAATCCACATAATACTGTCGCTGGGTCAAAATCCTGGAACTCCCTTCCTAACAGCACTGTGGGTGTACCTACCCCACATGGACTGCAGCGGTTCAAGAAGGCAGCTCACCACCACCTTCTCAAGGGCAATTAGGGATGGGCAATAAATGCTGGCCTGGCCAGTGACGCTCACATCCCGTGAATGAATAAAAAAAAAATAATCCAGGATAATGCAGGATCTGTATTGGGAATCTGCTGATGGTAATTATCAGTCAAAAAAAGCAATGCTCTTTCGCTGGTCCTTAACTATTTGAAGCTTCATGTCTTTAACAAATGCTTGGTTGTTAAATCAGAATTTTTTCCCTATCTTTGCTCTTTATTTTTGCATCTTTACATTGAGTCTGATATCTTTTGCCTTTTGGGCATTTTACATTGAGACACAAGGAGTAATATTAAGTCCCCGCCCCTCTCATGACAAACCTGTCAATCTGGCCAGCTGCCGGGTGGAAAATGAAATTAAGAAATTATAATGAGACCTAATTTGACAAGACTTCCACTTTCCCAGGACTTCTGGGTTCACCCCGCCACCGCCACCACCCACCCCCACCCAACCCCCACCAACGCATGCCTGCTATCTTCCCATCTTCCTTTAAGTAGCAGGTCTAGCTGCATTTAATAGTGGCACCAGCACAACTGTCACCATGGCCATTCTGCTGGTCTATCACTATAATTGCTGATTCAGGAGGAGAAAGAGGTAGGTTTGAAAATTTATGAGATGTTTACACAATTGCCCTTACTCAACCAACCACGTGCAGAAACCAAGGCGTGTCTACCTTGACATGTCAGGGGAGACCGGTCTTAGGAGGGCATGATTCATGAGGGAGAAAGTGACAGAGACATGCAGTAATTTGGAGTGAGACCTTGAGATCGTTCCTAGGACAACAATGCCACTACCAGGGGCTATCAAGATGAAAGCAGCAACAAAAGCAAAATAGTGCAGATGCAGAAAATCTGAAATAAAAATGGAAAATGCTGGGAACACAGCAGGTCAGACAGCATCTGTAGAGATAGAAAGAAAGTAAACATTTCAGATCAATGACCTTTTATCAGAACTGGAAGAAGTTAGAGAATTTACAGGAACAATGTATCTGGGAGCAGTGTTTCTGATCTGAAGTTGTTGAACAGTTTTCTTCCTCCGAGGCATAGGGGTACCATTAAGTTGGTCTGACACATGTACATTTAATTATGCAAGATGCACATGACTACACACTCCCTTTCTCCGAGTGACTCCTATAAGGTGTCCAATGAGGTGGATTAGCACACCATTTATTCTTTGTAGGTGAAGTCCTCAGAGAATTTCCAGACTGAATGTTGATCGAGTGTTGGTGAAGTTTTGCAAAGTGTCCTAGAAAGTGTCCCGATGTGTTTCAGAAGTCCTTGTCACAACTCCCGCAACAACTGAAAATTAAATGATGAGTACCTCTGTAAGTAGCACTTGAAATCAACATCAGCGCCATGTTTGCTCCAAATCAGTTGATCGCTGTTAGGAGAAGAGGTTAGTTGAAGCACTGGTCACCAAAATGCCATGCAGCCTCTTTAATGAGATCTTAAGTGGCAATCAGCTGTTTAAAAAGTCTACAGGCGGGCATCCCCAAGCATGCGCTTCAGCTGCTTTCCCAAGATGGCATCTTGCGCTAAATGGGAGCTAAACTATATTTCTGCTATACACTCTATCTTGGCCACCGCCTTACCTCTTTAGCACCTAAAGTATTCAATTTTTTTTATTCGTTCATGGGATGTGGACGTCGCTGACAAGGCCAGCATTTATTACCCATCCTTAATTGCTCTTGAGAAGGTGGTGGTGAGCTGTCTCTTGAACCACTACAATCCTTGGGGTGTAGGTACACCAACAATGCTTTTAGGTTGTTCCAGGATTTTGACCCAGTGACAGTGAAGGAACAGTGATATAGTTCCAAGTCAGGACATTGTGTGGCTTGGAGGGAAACCTGCAGTAGGCGATGTTCCCATGCATCTGCTGCCCTGTCCTTCTCGGTAGTAGAGGTCGCAGGTTTGGAAGGTGATGTTGAAAGAGCCTTGGTGAGTTGCTGCAGTGCATCTTGTAGATGGTACACACTGCTGCAACCGTGCGTCGGTGGTGAAGGAAGTGAATGTTGAAGATGGTAGATGGCGTGCCAATCAAGTGGGCTGCTTTGTCCTGGATGGTGTTGAGCTTCTTGAGTGTTGTTGGAGCTGCACCCATTCAGGCAAGTGGACAGTATTCCATCACAGTCCTGGCTTGTGACTTATAGGTGGTAGACAGTCACTGGGGAGACAAGAGGTGAGTTACTCACCACAAAATCCCTAGCCTCTGACCTCCTCTTGTAACCACGGCATCCATGCTGATGGCTGATCCAGTTCAGTTTCTGGTCAATGATAATCCCCAGGATGTTGATAGTAGGAAATTCAGCAATGGTAATACTATTGAACATCAAGGGGAGTTGGTTAGATTCTTCGTGTTTGAGATGGTCATTGCCTGGCACTTGTGTAGTGAGAATGTTACTTGCCACTTAACAGCACAAGCCTGGATACTGTCCAGGCGAGGCAGTGGCGTAGTGGTAATGTCACTAGACTAGTAACCCAAAGCCGCAGGCATTATGCTATGGGGGACATGGGTTTGAATCCCACCATGGCAGATGGTGGAATTGGAATTCAATTAATTAAAAATATCTGGAGTTAAAAAGCTAGCCTACTGGTGACCATGAAACCATTATCGATTATTGTAAAAGGCCATCTGATTCACTAATGCCCTTTAGAGAAGGAATTCTGCTGTCCTTACCTAGTGTGGCCTACATGTGACTCCAGACCCACATCAATGTGGTTGACTCTTAAATGCCCTCTGAAATGGCCTAGCAAGCCACTCAATTCAAGGGCAATTAGAGATGGGCAACAAGTGGTGGCCTCGTCAACCATGCCCACATCCCATGAATGAATAAAAAGAAGCGGTCTTGTGGCATTTGGTCATGCACAACTTCAGTATTTGATGAGTTATCAATGGTGCTGAGCTGAACATTGTACAAGCATCAGTGAACATCCCCACTTCTGACCTTATTACGGAGGGAAGGTCATTGATGAAACAGCTGATCCTGAGGAACTCCTGCAGTGACGTCCTGGGACTGAGATGATTGACCTCCAACAACCACAACCGTCTTCCTTTGTGCTAGTTACGACTCCAACCAGTGGAGAGTTTTCCCCCAATTCCCATTGACTCCAGTTTTGCTAAGGTTCCTTGATGCCATACTCGGTCAAGTGCTGCCTTGATGTCAAGGGCAGTCACTCTCACCTCACTTGCTCAGCTGAAAAACACCCTGCATATGTTTTAAAGTGCCTGTGTTCTGCCACTCAACTGCATTTGACTGTAGGGAATTTTTAGCGTGATACTATAATAACTGCTTATGCAGAAGGCATGTCTCCCGCTTACTGGCAATGCAATCAATTTTCTCATTTTAGATGATGTTGATGAACTGAGCACTTGCCAACTGTAAAGACAGTTGTCATAGTAACTGATGGAGACCTAATGAATGTTAAATGGGGCTGACAGAGGCAGAAGCCTGCATTTTAAGAAATGGTACTAGTAAAATATAGTTTGTTTCCAAATTTCATTCTCACATTTTCTTTCTCTGTGTAAATCTCTCCTGCATGTTTCACATCGTTCCTCTCTTTCTGTGTATTTGTATCTTTCTGTCTCTTTTCTTGTGCTTCATGGTCTGTATCCCTTTTGCACGCTTTGCTGTGACTGCATGTCTCTCTCTCTCTCTCGCTCCTCACACACTGGGGTAAATTTGTGAGGTTTTGCTCTCGGCTTGGAGCCTCCTTCAATGGGAGTGCTGAACAGTGTTAAAGTAAAAGTGTGATTCTTTTCTGTCTGCCCATTCTGCTATTTCTCTTAAATTGATGGATCCCTTTAAATTTCACCTACTTCCAATTTTCTGCTCCACTAATGTGCTCTTCCACAAGTCCAAATCTACACCTGGTGCTTTGAACAATTATTATGTAGAATTACATAGAGCATATAGTATAGAAATAGACCACTTGGCTCAAATAGTCTCTGCTGGTGTTAATACAACCTGTTGTGATATTGCTTTAATTGCATTAATACTGATGAACATAGTACTGAATGTGTAAATAGTTCAATATACATCATCACAGGAAGTGATGGAAGTTAACATGTCATTGGAGCAGTGTTAGTCAGCAGGTAGCACGTGTAGTGAAGAGCTGTCTCCTGGAATCCTGTTATTATTCAATAAAGAACTCTTTGTTTAATTTACCAATCATTGTTAGAGTGTTTTGTGCATTTGTGTTAAGAGTCAACAACAGTTTCAGAACACCATTTGGAAGGTATTGCTTTCTAAGGTTACCATTTGGTCTGTCAGTGAGTCAAGACCTGTTTAGTTTAGTTTAGAGATACAGCACTGAAACAGGCCCTTCGGCCCACCGAGTCTGTGCCGACCATCAACCACCCATTTATACTAATCCTACACTAATTCCATGTTCCTACCACATCCCTACCTGTCCCTATATTTCCCTACCACCTGCCTATACTAGGGGCAATTTATAATGGCCAATTTACCTATCAACCTGCAAGTCTTTGGCATGTGGGAGGAAACCGGAGCACCCGGAGGAAACCCACGCAGACACAGGGAGAACTTGCAAACTCCACACAGGCAGTACCCAGAATTGAACCCAGGTCGCTGGAGCTGTGAGGCTGCGGTGCTAACCACTGCGCCACTGTGCCGCCCACAGCATATGGATAGCATTACTGAGAGTGTTCCTGGCTGTGTTTGCATTGCAGATGACATAGTGGTCATGGGAAGTACCAGGGAAGAGCATGACAAGAATCTTCACATTCTAATGGAGATGGCTAGAAGAGAAGGTCTCATGCTTAATAGCAAAAAATGTCCTCTCAATGTGAGCCATATCAATTTCTTCAGTTCAATCTATTCTGACACTGGAATATGACCAGATCCCAGTAAAGTTGAGGGTATAAAATTAATACCTTCTCCTCAAGATAAAGAAGATTTACAGAGGTGTTTGGGCCTGTTTAACTTTGCAGCAGCATGCATCTTGAATTTCTCTGAAAAAGCATCATCACTGCACGAACTGCAGTGGAAAGATACGCCAATCTTGTGGCAAGAAGATCATCAGCATGCAGTCGATTCATTCAGTCACTTCCTGCTGAAGCATGTTTACAATATTACGACCCAAGGAAAGAAACTACACTCGAAGGAGATGCTTCACAAAAGGATCTCAGAGCATGTCTGTTACAGAAAGGTAGACCAATTGCGTTCGGTTCTAAAAGGTTGTCACGCATTCAGGCGAACTATTTGAACATAGAACGAGTAACATTGACATTAGTGTTCGGTATCACCAGATTCCATATGTACCTATTTGGCAAACGCTTTGTTGTCGAGACTGATCACAAGCCGTCAGCAATGTATTAGTAAAAACCACTCAACAGTGCACCACCTCAACTCCAACGACTACTAAATCAAAGAACAGAGATCCAATATAAACTTGGAAACCTCACTTTACATCTGACACATTGAGTAGGCTATACAATCCCAGAAGACAGAAGATATACAGTTGATTATCTAAGTGGATGAAGTAGATGTGGAATAAAAGTAGAAATAAACTAGATGTGTACAACATTGACCTAATGCGATTTGAACAGAACAACCATGAAAAACTTTAAAGAAAGCCCTCCAGAGATCCTGTCCTCAGAGATTTATGGCAGCTTATCATCAGCGGATGGCCAGATACAAGGCAAGAGGTTCCCACAGACCTCAGAACCTTTTGGCCATATTGTGCCAAATTAGGTATATCAAGTGGAGTTATTTTCAAAGACAGGCAATATCGTTAACTAAAGCATTTTATCAAGATATCCTTTCCCAATTACATCAAGGACACATGGGCATTGAAAGATCAAGATAACTTGCATGTGAGACAGTTTATTGGCCAGGGATCAATAACGACATAGAACGACCAGTGAGGATGTACGATGCATGTCAAGAGCTGAGTCAGCACAGAAAATCACTTTATCCTCATGATGTTCCATCATATCCATGGTCAAGAATTGCTACTGACTTATTCACTGTTAAAGGTGATGATTTCTTCCTTGTTACTGACTACTAAAGGATTAGTTAACAATCTTGTTGTGCGGGGTCCATTGGGGAAGAGCAACCATAACAAGATGGAATTCTTCATTAAGATGGAGAGTGAGAGAGTTGATTCCGAGACCAGGGTCCTGAATCTAAATAAAGGAAACTATGAAGGAATGAGGCGCTAGTTGGCTATGATAGATTGGGGAATGTTACTTAAAGGGATGACAGTGTACAGGCAATGGCTAGCATTTAAAGAGCACATGGATGAATTACAACAATTATTTATTGCTGTTTGGTGCAAAAATAAAACAGGAAGGTGGCTCAACCATGGCTTACAAAAGAAATTAGGGATAATATCGATCCAAGGAGGAGAAATATAAAGTGGCCAGAACAAGCAGCAAACCTGAGGATTGGGAGCAGTTTAGAATTCATCAAAGGAGGACAATGGGATTGGTTAGGAAGGGGGAAATAGAGTATGAGAGTAAGCTTTCAGAGAACATAAAAACTGACTGTAAAAGCTTCTATTGATATGTGAAGAGAAAAAGATTAGTGAAGACAAATGTGGGTCCCTTACAGTCAGAAACAGGGGAATTTATAATGGGGAACAAAGAAATGACAGACCAATGAAATACATACTTTTGTTCTGTCTTCACAAAGGAGGACACAAATTACCTCCCAGAAATGTTGGGGAACATAGGGTCTAGTGAGAAGGAGAAACTGTATGAAATCAGTATTAGTAGGGAAATGGTGTTAGGGAAATTGATGGGATTGAAGGCTGATAAATCCCCAGGCCCTGATAATATACATCCCAGAGTACTGAAGGAAGTGGCCCTAGAAATAGTAGATGCATTGCTGGTCATTTTTCAAACTTCTATAGACTCTGGAACAGTTCCAACGGATTGGAGGGTAGTTAATGTAACCCCACTATTTAAAAAAGGAGGTAGAGAGAAAACAGGGAATTATAGAGCAGTTAGCCTGATATCAGTAGTGGGGAAAATGCTGGAGCTCATTATAAAAGATGTAATTACAGAGCATTTGGAAAACAATGACATGATCGGACAAAGTCAACATGGATTTACAAAAGGGAAATCATGCTTGACAAATCTACTGGAATATTTTGAGAATGTAACTAGTAGAATAGATAAGGGCGAACCAGTGGATGTGGTGTATTTGGACTTTCAGAAGGCTTTCGATAAGGTCCCACATAAGAGATTAGCGTGCAAAATTAAAGCACATGGATGGAGAACTGGTTGGCAGACAGGAAACAAAGATTAGGAATAAACGGGGCTTTTTCCAAGTGGCAGGCAGTGACTAGTGGGGTACTGCAAGGATCAGTGCTAGGACCCCAGCTATTCACAATATATATTAATGATATAGATGAGGGAATTAAATGTAATATATCCAAGTTTGCAGACAACACAAAGCTGGGTGGGAGTGTGAGCTGTGAGGAGGATGCAGAGAAGCTCCAGTGTGATTTGGACAGGTTGAGTGAGTGGGCAAATACATGGCAGATGCAGTATAATGTGGATAAATCTGAGGTTATCCATTTTGATGGCAAAAACAGAAAGGCAGATTTTGATCTGAACGGCGATAGATTGGGAAAGGGGGAGGTGCAGCGAGACCTGGGTGTCCTTGTGCACCAGTTGCTGAAAGTAAGCATGCAGGTGCAGCAGGCAGTTAAGAAGACAAATGGTATGTTGGCTTTCATAGCGAGAGGATTCGAGTACAGGAGCAAGGATGTCTTGCTGCAATTATACAAGGTGAGACCACATCTGGAGTATTGTGTGCAGTTTTGGTCCCCTTGTCTAAGGAAGAATGTTCTTGCTATGGAAGGAGTGCAACGAAGGTTCACCAGACTGATTCCTGGGATGGCAGGACTGACGTATGAAGAGAGATTGCGTCGATTAGGCTTGTATTTGCTAGAGTTTAGAAGAATGAGAGGGGATCTCATAGAAAACTACAAGATTCTAACAGGACTGGACAGACTAGATGCAGGAAGGATGTTCCCGATGGCGGGAGAGTCCAGGACCAGGGGTCACATTCTAAGGATAAGGGGTAAGCCATTTAAGAGTGAGATGAGGAGAGCTTTCTTCACCCATAGAGTGGTGAAACTGTGGAATTCTCTACCACAGAAAGCAGTTGAGGCCAAATCATTAAATATATTCAAGAACGAGTTTGATATAGTTCTTAGGCTAATGGGATCGAGGTATATGGGGAGAAAGCAGGAACAGGTTACTGAATTTGGATGATCAGCCATGATCGTATTGAATGGCAGAGCAGGCTCAAATTGCCGAATGGCCTACTCCGGCTCCTATTTTTCTATGTTTCTGTGTTTCTACTTCTCCAAATTTCCTATCATTCGCCAACTGAGATACATCACGTGCATCGGTAGCAAACATGACGAGTGCACAAAAGGTGAAGTCACATGGGATCAGAGGTGAGCTGGCAAGATGGATACAGAACTGGCTCAGTAATAGAAGACAGAGGGTAGCAGTGGAAGGGTGCTTTTCTGAATGGAGGGATGTGACTAGTGGTGTTCCGCAGGGATCAGTGCTGGGACCTTTGCTCTTTGTAGTATATATAAATGATTTGGAGGAAAATGTAGCTGGACTGATTAGTAAGTTTGCAGACGACACAAAGGTTGGTGGAGTTGCGGATAGTGATGAGGATTGTCAAAGGCTACAGCAGGATATAGATCGGTTGGAGACTTGGGCGGAGAAATGGCAAATGGAGTTTAATCCGGACAAATGTGAGGTAATGCATTTTGGAAGATCTAATGCAGGTGGGAAGTATACAGTAAATGGCAGAACCCTTAGGAGTATTGACAGGCAGAGAGATCTGGGCGTACAGGTCCACAGGTCACTGAAAGTGGCAACGCAGGTGGATAAGGTAGTCAAGAAGGCATACGGCATGCTTGCCTTCATCGGTCCGGGCATAGAGTATAAAAATTGGCAAGTCATGCTGCAGCTGTACAGAACTTTAGTTAGGCCACACTTGGAATATTGTGTGCAATTCTGGTCGCCACACTACCAGAAGGATGTGGAGGCTTTGGAGAGGGTACAGAAGAGGTTTACCAGGATGTTGCCTGGTCTGGAGGGCATTAGCTATGAGGAGAGGTTGGATAAACTCGGATTGTTTTCACTGGAACGACAGAGGTGGAGGGGTGACATGATAGAGGTTTACAAAGTTATGAGTGGCATGGACAGAGTGGATAGTCAGAAGCTTTTTCCCAGGGTGGAAGAGTCAGTTACTAGGGGACATAGGTTTAAGGTGCGAGGGGCAAAGTTTAGAGGGAATGTGTGAGGCAAGTTCTGTACACAGAGGCTGGTGAGTGCCTGGAACTTGCTGCCAGGGGAGGTGGTGGAAGCAGGTACGATAGCGACATTTAAGAGGCATCTTGACAAATACATGAATAGGATGGGAATAGAGGGATATGGGCCCCGGAAGTGCAGAAGGATTTAGTTTCGGCAGGCATCAAGATCGGCGCAGGCTTGGAGGGCCGAATGGCCTGTTCCTGTGCTGTACTGTTCTTTTTTTGTTCTTTTGCAATTTTCAGTTTTTGGTTCCTTGGAGGAGATAGTGTCCGGTAACGGTCCACAGTACATGGGCAAGCCATTTCAAGATATGCACAAAGAGGGCTGTAAATCATGTTACATCATCTCCACACTATCCAAGGTCAAATGGACTAGTGGAAAGGATGGTGCGGATAGTAACGTCACTAAACTTGAAATGTAAGTCCAAGACATCCAAATAGCAATGTTGCACCCATGGGCAACACCACTAGACACAGGATTACCATCCCCAGCAGAAATCATGTTTGAAAGGCAAGTCTGGACAACTCTTCCGAATCATCATTGGATCAGATTGTTGTCAGTCCAAGATAAATTATTGGCAAGCCAAGAGAAAATGAAAATCACACATGACAAACTTGTAGGTGTGGAGTTGCCTCCTCTGCATGTAGGACAAAAGGTCAGAGGGATCCACCCACAAGAGAAGACATGGTCCCCTGTGGAAGTGTCCTCGATCTGTAATGAGCCATGGTCATACGAGGTAACCACCCCGGATGGAGCAACTTTGAGGAGGAATAGATGTCAGCTGAGAGAGTTATCCAACAGCTGGCAGTGGGAGAGCATTTTGCTGATAGTGATCATAATTCAGTCAGTTATAATGTTATAATTATGGAAAGGGACAGAGATAGAACAGGAGTTAGATTTCTCAAATGGGGTAAAGCCAGTTTTACTAAACTGAGGAGTGATTTAGCGAAAGTGGACTGGAAGCAGCCACATGAAGGTAAATCAGTGTCAGAGCAGTGGGAGGCATTCAAAGGGGAAATTCAAGGGGTTCAAAGTAAACATGTTCCCACAAAGAAAAAGAGTAAGATGGCCAAATCTAGAGCCCCATGGATGTCAAGGAGCCTGCAGGGTAAGATAAGGCAGAAAAGGAAAGCTTATGTCCAACATCGAGAACTCAATATTACAGAAAGCCGAGAGGAGTATAGAAAGTGGAGGAGTGAAAACAAAAAGGATATTAGGAACGCAAAGAGAGGGCATGAAAGAATATTGGCAAGCAAAATCAAGGTGAACCCAAAGATGTTTTATCAATACATTAAGAGTAAGAGGATAACTAAGGAGAGCATAGGGCCCATAAAAGACCACAAAGGCAACCTATGTGTAGGAGCGGAAAATGTTGGTATGGTTCTTAATGAATATTTCGCGTCTGTCTTCACAAAAGAGGGGGACAATGCAGATATTGTAGTTAAGGAGGAGGAGTGTGAAGTATTGGATGTGATAAACATAGGGAGAGAGGAAATATTAATGGGATTAGCATCCTTGAAAGTTGATAAATCACCAGGGCCAGATGAAATGTATCTTAGGCTCTTAAAAGAAACGAGAGAGGAAATTGCAGAAGGTCTGACCATCATTTTCCAGTCCTCACTGGATATAGGGTGGTGCCGGAGGATTGGAGAACTGCTAATGTTGTACTTCTGTTTAAAAAGGGAGCGAAGGATTATTGGAATCTACTCTGAGAGACAGGATAAACTGTCACTTAGAAAGGCACAGGTTAATCAAGGATAGGCAGCATGGATTTGTTAAGGGAAGATCTTGTTTGACCAACTTGACTGAATTTTTTGAAGAAGTAACAAAGTAGATGAGGGTAGTGCAGTTGATGTGGTCTACATGGATTTTAGCAAGGCTTTTGACAAGGTCCCACATGGTTAAAAAAATAAAATCCCATGGGATCCAGGGAAATGCAGCAAGGTACAGACAAAAGGGCAGCACAGTGGAGCAGTGGTTAGCACCGCACCCTCACAGCTCCAGTGACCCAAGTTCAATTCTGGGTACTGCCTGTGCAGAGTTTGCAAGTTCTCCCTGTGACCGCGTGGGTTTTTGCTGGGTGCTCTGGTTTCCTCCCACAGCCAAAGACTTGCAGGTTGATAGGTAAATTGGCCATTGTAAACTGCCCCCAGTGTAGGTGAATGGTGGGGATGTGGTAGGGAATATGGGATTAATGTAGGATTAGTATAAATGGGTGGTTGTTGGTCAGCACAGACTCAGTGTGTCAAAGGGCCTGTTTCAGTGCTGTATCTCTAAATAAATAAACTGTATAACTCATTGGTCAGGCTACAACTTGAGTACTGTGTGCAGTTCTGGTCACCTCATTACAGAAAGGTTGGAATTGCACTAGAGAGGGTACAGAGGAGATTTATGAGGATGTTGCCGGGACTGGAAAAATGCAGCAATGAGGAAAGATTGGATAGGCTGGGGTTGTTCTCCTTGGAATGGAGAAGGCTGAGGGGATATCTGATTGAAATGTACAAAATTTTGAGGGGCCTGAATAGAGTGGAGGTGAAGGGTCTATTCACCTTCGCAGAGAGGTCAGTGACGAGGGGGCACAGATTTAAAGTGATTGGTAGAAAAATTAGAAGGAAGATGAGGAAAAACTTTTTCACCCAGAGGGTGTTGGGGGTCTGGAACTCACTTCCTGAAAGGGTAGTTGAGGCAGAAACCCTCAACTCATTCAAAAGGAGTCTGGATATGCACCTCAAGTGCCGTAATCTGCAGGGCTACGGACCAAATGCTGGAAGATGGGATTGGAATGGGTGGATCATTTTTTGGCCGGCACAGACACGATGGGCCAAGTGGCCTCTTTCTGTGCTTTAAACTTTCTATGATTCTATGAACAGCATCATACCTAACACTCCTGTAGGGTCAGGAACACATTCACATTCAAGTTCTGAGAGTGGAGTTAATGAAGATGACACATATAACTCTCAAGTATAAGATAATTGTCAGTCTAGACCTATGAGTCAAGAGGAAAGAATTGTCAGTTCCAGATCTCAGTAAAGTTTCACTGCTACCAGATCAGGTCAAGTCAGCAGATCACCTGTACATTTCAGAGACACTTGAATAATTATTGTAAGACTCCATACATGTGTAATATTGTTCAAAATTATCCTATTTCATTACATACAAAATGTATTTAATTTTCTATTTAAGGAAAAAGGGATATTGGGTTAA
Organism: Heterodontus francisci; assembly: GCF_036365525.1. Taxonomy (NCBI): domain Eukaryota; kingdom Metazoa; phylum Chordata; class Chondrichthyes; order Heterodontiformes; family Heterodontidae; genus Heterodontus; species Heterodontus francisci. Next base: position 32,885,539 of record NC_090371.1, read on the forward strand.
TTCTGAGTAACATACTGCTGAACGTGTAACTAGTTCAGTATACATTATCACAGGATGTAATGCATTAACATGTGATACAGTAGTTGGAGCAGTGTTAGCAGGTAGCACATGCAGTGAAGAGTTCTCCTAGAATCCTGTTGTTGTTCTAGCTGTAGACCCAAAGGAATCCCTCTCCATTTGAGAGATATATATATATAGTGGTGCTCCTCAAGCAGGAGGTCAGCCTACATGAACTACCACAGCTAGTGTGGGGATTGACCCTGTACTGTTGGTATAATTTCTGTAGCACACTCCAGCTGTCTGACCAACTGTGCTAACTGACCCCACCCACCCCCCCCCCCCCCCCACCCCCCACTCACCAAATCCTGCTATTTATTCAAAGAACCCTTTGTTTACCAATTATTGTTACAGTGTTTGGTATGTTTGGGTTAAGAGCCAATAATATAACACCTCCATTCCATCTACCTCAACTCAGCATATCTTTCTATTCCCTTTTCTCTTGTGTACTCAGTGGAATGTCTTACTAAGTTAAAGGTGCTATAGAAATACAAGTTGATGTTCTATGCACTTGCTCCAGTTTCCTTTTGAAAACATCTATGCTGTTTGCCTCAACCACTTCCTGCGGTCATGAGTTCCACATTCTAACCACTCTCTCAGTAAAGAAATTTCTTCTTATTTCCCTATTAGATTTATTAGCAACTATCTTGTATTTATGCAAACACTGTGACCAGGAAAATTGAGGTCCACTCATTCTTTACCACTTTGGTAGGGTTTGGACCATTTAAAACTGGCTGTTTAAAATGAATATCAGGCCCACATTTTTTGCTTTACAGGAACTAATAATTAACTGTGGATAATACTTGTCACAATGAAGGCTTTCATACAATTTCAAAGTTGTCACTAATTGCAGTTTACGGAAATTACTTTAGTGAGTGCACAAAGCCGCTTGAAAAGGATATTTTCATTAGAAATCCCATCTTAGACTTTCTCTGTATCACAACAACTTCACAAATAATGCACTGTGAAGGAGGCAAATGCTTAAATCTATTTCCTAGGGAAAACTCAACGGAAAGGAACTACTTTTTAATGAAAAAAGGAGGTAAAAGATATACACTCATCAGAATCTATGCTACATGTTTATTTGGTAATAAAATTGTTCTGCTGTTGGGATATCTGTGTGCCATTAATCTATAGAAGATCATTTATTCATGCAGACAATTCTTGTATTTAGGCATCAGCAACAACAGTATTTCTGGAGTTCCCTCACTGCTGAAATGTTGGAAACGAGGCAGCCAATTTGCGCATAGCAAGCTCCCACAAACAGAAGTGTAATAATGATCAGATGATGTGTCTTTGTGATGTTGATTGAGAGACAAACATTGACCAGGATACTGGGGAGAACTCCCCTGCTGTTTGTTGTATAGTGCCATGGGAGTTTTTTAATGCCCACTTGAGATGGAGCCTCAGTTTAACACTTCATCCAAAAGACAACATCACTCCTCCACTTTCTATACACCTCTCAGCTTTCTGTAGTATTGAGTTCTTGGTGTCGGACATAAGCTTTCCTTTTCTGCCTTATTTTACCCTTCTTATCATAGCATGCCAAAGCCTCGGCTGCATTGGGAAGCCTCAGCTCTGCAGAGGCATCTGCTGTCACAGGTGAGTTCTCATAATCTCCTTCTTATGTCTCCAACAAAGTTGATTGTGGAAGGGGAGGGTGCTAGTGTCACTGCAGCATCATCGACATAACGGAACCAACAGACCCAGCACTGTCACATCAATCAAGCGCACCCTCCACCTGTGCAGGTACACTCACATCGGTGGGTCCTTATGCACAATTAGAAAGGGTGGCACTGGGTGCAGAGCACACTTTTATGGGCCCACCTCATTGAATGTCACAGCTTGGACTGTTCCAGATCCATTGTGTAACCTGTGCCTCCCCACATAAATAGCAAACTGGCCGTTGACGAGCTGACAACAAACTTGTTAACAAGATTAAATTGGCTATTGTTCCGAATTCAGAGGGTTGCCAAGCCCTGCCTTCTTCCCTTCTGAGCAAAATTGCCGACAGAATGGTGATGGTAAACCAGCACACCGGCTGGTGGCATGAAATTATGTGTCTGCCCAATTCCATTCCTGCCCCCATATCAGGGCAAAAAATTCAGCCATAAGACTGAGAAATTATGATATTTGAACATAATCATCATGAGTATTATACAATGCCTTTTTGGCCTCTTATTGTGAAAAGCTGAGGAGCAGTGTGAAGGACTGAAAAGCTCTGTCCTTTCTCACTGAATTACGAGTTTTCTATCTGGCTGAGAGAATTGAGATCAATGTCTTCTCTCTGTCTCAGAGCCCAAAATGAAAAACAAAAAATAAGTACAGGTAGTTTCATTTCACTACACCTCTGAAATGTGCCTGCAAAATAAACCACACTTATATTCCGAAACAATTGGGATCACCCAATTTCCACCCAACTTCTCTTCATGGTCCATTATATTCTTTCCACCGTACAAACTTCACTCCCTAGCTTCCAACTTCATCTCTCTCCCTGGCAACTGTTTGAGGTTGAACCAGACTGTTTGCAACCTTAGTGTTATATTGACCCCGAGATGTGTTTTCAACCACGTATTCGTGCCATCTCTAAAACCGCCTATTTCCACCTCCATAACATCACTTGACTCCACCCCTGCCTCAGCTCATCTGCTGCTGAAACCCTCATGCATGACTTTGTTACCTCCAGACTTGACTATTCCAATGCACTCCTGGCTGGCCTCTCACATTCTATCCTCCATCAACCTGATGTCATCCAAAACCCTGCTGCCTATGCCCTCACTCACACCAAACGCCATTCACTTACCACCCCTGTGCTCGATGACCGTCACTGGCTCCCAGTTAAGCAAAGTTTCCATTTTAAAATTCTCATCTTTGTGTTCAAATCCCTCCATGGCCTTGCCCCTCACAATCTTTGTCATCTCCTCCAGCCCCACAACCTTCCAAGATATCTGCGCTCCTCTAATTATGGCCTCTTGAGCATCTCTGATTGTAATCACTCCACCACTGGTGACCATGCCTTCAGCTACTTATCCCCCAAGCTTTGGAATTCCCTCCCGAAACCTCTCCGCCTCTCTTTCCTTCCTCCTTAACCTCGTTATCCACGAGTGGTTCATCATTCTGTCATGAGTGTTATGAAATATCTGCTTAAAAGTCTGCCACTGCTCCTCCACTGACTTTCCCTGTAGTTTATTTTCCCAACCCGCTTTAGACAACTCTTTCTTCATACATAGAACATAGAACATAGAACATACAGCACAGAACAGGCCCTTCGGCCCACAATGTTGTGCCGATCCTTTGTCCTCTGTCAAGGACAATTTAATCTATACCCCATCATTCTCCTTTATCCATATACCTATCCAAAAGCCTTTTGAAAGTCCCTAAAGTTTCTGACTCAACAACTTCCCCGGGCAAGGCATTCCATGCCTCGACCACTCTCTGGGTAAAGAACCTTCCCCTGACATCCCCCTTATATCTCCCACCCTTCACCTTAAATTTATGACCCCTTGTAACGCTTTGCTCCACCCGGGGAAAAAGTTTCTGACTGTCTACCCTATCTATTCCCCTGATCATCTTATAAACCTCTATCATGTCACCCCTCATCCTTCTCCTTTCTAATGAGAAGAGGCCTAGAATGTTCAGCCTTTCCTCGTAAGACTTATTCTCCATTCCAGGCAACATCCTGGTAAATCTCCTCTGCACCCTCTCCAAGGCTTCCACATCCTTCCTAAAATGAGGCGACCAGAACTGCACACAGTACTCCAAATGAGGCCTTACCAAGGTCCTGTACAGCTGCATCATCACCTCACGGCTCTTAAATTCAATCCCTCTGCTAATGAACGCTAACACCCCATATGCCTTCTTCACAGCCCTATCCACTTGAGTTGCAACTTTCAATGATCTATGCACATAGACCCCAAGGTCTCTCTGCTCCTCCACATGCCCAAGAACCCTACCGTTAACCCAGTATTTTGCATTCATGTTTGTCCTTCCAAAATGGACGACCTCACACTTTTCAGGGTTAAACTCCATCTGCCACTTTTCAGCCCAGCACTGCAACCTATCCAAGTCCCTTTGCAGACGACAATAGCCCTCCTCGGTATCCACAACTCCACCAACCTTTGTATCATCTGCAAATTTACTGACCCACCCTTCGACTTCCTCATCCAAGTCGTTAATAAAAATCACAAACAGGAGAGGACCCAGAACTGATCCCTGCGGCACGCCACTGGTAACTGGGCTCCAGGCTGAGTATTTACCATCTAAGACCACTCTCTGCCTTCTATCAGTTAGCCAATTCTTAATCCAACTGGCCACATTCCCCACTATCCCATGCCTCCTGACTTTCTCCATAAGTCTACCATGGGGGACCTTATCAAATGCCTTACTAAAATCCATGTACACCACATCCACTGGTTTACCCTCATCCACTTGCTTGGTCACCTGCTCAAAGAATTCAATCAGGCTTGTGAGGCAAGACCTACCCCTCACAAAACCGTGCTGACTGTCCCGAATCAAGCAGTGTCTTTCCAGATGCTCAGAAATCCTATCCCTCAGCACCTTTTCCATCAACTTGCCTACCACCGAAGTAAGACTAACTGGCCTGTAATTCCCAGGGTTGTTCCTATTCCCTTTCTTGAACAGGGGCACAACATTTGCCACCCTCCAATCACCTGGTACCACCCCCGTCAGCAGAGAAGATGAAAAGATCATTGCCAGCGGCTCTGCAATTTCATCCCTTGCTTCCCATAACATCCTTGGATATACCCCGTCAGGCCCGGGAGACTTGTCTATCTTCAAGTTATTCAAAAACCCCAACACATCTTCCCTCCCAACGAGCACTTCCTCGAGCTTACCAGTCTGTTTCACACCGTCCTCTTCAGTAATACACCCCTTCTCATTCGTAAATACCGAAGAGAAGTACTCATTCAAAACCTCACTTATCTCTTCCGGCTCAACACACAGTCTCCCGCTATTGTCCTTGACCGGACCTATGGTCCCCCTAGTCATCCTCATATTTCTGACATACGCGTAAAAGGCCTTGGGGTTTTCTTTTATCCTACCCGCCAAGCATTTTTCATGCCCTCTCTTAGCTCTCCTAATCCCTTTCTTCAGATCCTTCCTGGCCATCTTGTATCCCTCCAGAGCTATGCCTGTGCCCTTTTTCCTCAACTTTATATACGCATCCTTCTTCTTCCTAACAAGACTCTCAACCTCTCTTGTCAACCACGGTTCCCTCACATGACCATCCCTTCCCTGTCTGACAGGGACATGCTTATCAATGGCCCCTACTATCTGCTCCTTGAAAAAGTTCCACATTTCGACCGTGCCCTTCCCTGCCAGCATATGCTCCCAACTTATGCTCCTCAGTTCCTGCCTGACAGCATCATATCTACCCTTCCCCCAATTGTAAACCTTGCCCTGTTGCACATACCTATCCCTCTCCATTACCACAGTGAATGCTACAGAATTGTGATCACTATCTCCAAAGTGCTCGCCCACCAACAGCTCTATCACTTGCCCTGGTTCATTACCTAGTACCAAATCCAATATTGCCTCCCCTCTGGTCGGGCAGTCTACATACTGAGTCAGAAAAGCTTCCTGGACATACTGCACAAACACTACCCCATCCAAACTATTCGATCTAAAGAGTTGCCAATCAATATTTGGGAAGTTGAAATCCCCCATAATTACTACCCTGTGACTTCTGCTCCTTTCCAAAATCTGTTTCCCAATCTGCTCTTCCACCTCCCTGCTGCTATTGGGGGGCCTATAGAAAACTCCCATCAAGGTGACTGCTCCTTTCCTGTTCCTGACCTCAACCCACAGTGCCTCAGTCGGCAGATCCTCCTCGAAAATTCTTTCAGCAGTTGTTACACTATTTCTAACTAACAATGCCACCCCCCCACCTCTTTTACCACCATTCCTAATCTTATGAAAACATCTATAACCAGGTACCTCCAAAAACCATTCCTCCCCCTCACCTATCCACGTTTCAGTGATGGCCACAACATCGTAGTCCCAAGTGCCCATCCACGCCTTCAATTCACTCACCTTATTCCTGATGCTTCTTGCGTTGAAGTATACGCACTTTAACCCTTCTCCGTGCCCATCTGTCCTCTGTGACAGTGCTACCTTCCCCAATACCTCACTACACTCTTTGTCTTTCTGAGTGGACCCACTGGTCCCTGGATTACAAGTCCGGTTCCCATCCCCCTCCCAAACTAGTTTAAACCCTCCCGAACAGTACTAGCAAACCTCCCTCCCAGGATATTGGTGCCCCTCTGGTTCAGATGCAGCCCGTCCTGTTTGAACAGGTCCCATCTTCCCCAGAATGCAGTCCAATTATCCAAGAACTGGAAGCCCTCCCTCCTACACCATTCCTGCAGCCACGTGTTCAGCTGTGCTCTCTCCCTATTCCTAGCCTCACTATCACGTGGCGCCGGCAACAAACCAGAGATAACAACTCTGTCCGTCCGAGCTTTCAGCTTCCAGCCTAACTCCCTAAACTCACTTCTAACATCTGTGCCACCCTTCCTTCCTACGTCGTTGGTGCCAATGTGCACCACGACCTCTGGCTGCTCCCCCTCCCCTTTAAGGATCCTGAAGACGCGATCACAAACATCACGGACCCTGGCACCAGGGAGGCAACAAACCATCCGTGCGTCTCGCCTGCGCCCACAGAACCGCCTGTCCGTACTCCTCACCATCGAGTCCCCGATGACTAGTGCTCTCCCATTCTCCCTCCTTCCCTTCTGAGCCACAGTGCAGGACCCCGTGCCAGAGGCCCGGTCACTGCAGCCTGCCCCCGATAGGCCGTCCCCCCCAACAGTATCTAAAACTGTATACTTGTTGTTGAGGGGAACGACCACAGGAGATCCCTGCACTGACCTCTTCCCACCTCTAACTGTTACCCAGCTGCCTTTGATTCGTGGAGTAACGACCTCCGTGTAGCTTCTATCTATCAACCCCTCAGCTTCCCGAATGATCCTCAGTTCATCCAGCTCCAGCTCCAATTCCCTAACACGGTCTGATAGGAGCTGGAGACGGATGCACTTCCAGCAGGTGAAGTCGGCAGGGCCACCGGAGGTTTCCCTCACCTCGAACATTCTGCAGGAGGAGCAATACACTACACTGGCTGCCATTTCTTTTATTCAATTACCCCTTAGTTAAGTACAACTATAGATATTAACAAAAACAGTAAATAGCTTACCTGCTCAGTCCTTTTTGGTTAGAGGAGGAGGGTAAAAAGGGTCTTATTATTAGTTTAGAGGAGGAGGATGGGTGGGAGACACTACATGTGTAGTGTCTCGGGTTTACTCAGCTCCGCACCTTTAAGGAAAATACCTACCCAGGAGTCCTCGCTGCCGACCAGCTTCCGGTTCCTCCGGCGCCAAAAGAAACTCAAAGACAAGGAAAACAGTAAGTAAAACAGTAAGTACTTACTTTTAAAACACAGCTCCTGATGCCTTGACTCACCCACCGAAGAGTCGCTACCTTCTCCTGCTGCTCCGCCTTTGTAATCGCCCTTGTTTAAGTTGAAAACACTGGTTTGAGACCCGAGTTGCTCACCCTCAAACTGAATTTGAAACTCTACCATGTTATAATCGCTTCCCCCTAGAGGATCCTTAACTACGAGATCTCTTATTAATCCTACCTCATTACACATTAGGGCGGCACAGTGGTGCAGTGGTTAGCACCGCAGCCTCACAGCTCCAACGACCCGGGTTCAGTTCCGGACAATGCCTGTGTGGAGTTTGCAAGTTCTCTCTGTGTCTGCGTGGGTTTCCTCCGGGTGCTCCGGTTTCCTCCCACATGCCAAAGACTTGCAGGTTGATAGGTAAATTGGCCATTATAAGTTGCCCCTAGTATAGGTAGGTGATAGGGACGGGTGGGGATGTGGTAGGAACATAGAATTAGTGTAGGATTAGGATAAATGGGTGGTTGATGGTCGGCACAGACTCGGTGGGCCGAAGGGCCTGTTTCAGTGCTGTATCTCTAAATTAAACTAAACTAAGACTATACTTAAAACCTACCTCTTTGTCTAAGCTTTTGACCATCTGCCCTGATATATACTTAGGTGGCTCGGTATCAAATTTTGCTTTATAATGCGCCTGTGAAGAGCCTTGGGATGGTTTATTACATTATGGGCGCTGTATAATGCAAGTTGTTGTTGTTCAAGCTTCCATGTGGAAAGCAGCAGACTGGTGCAATGGTGGGGGTTTATGTGAGGTTGAATTTGAGCCGCAGCAGTTTGCTTCAGTGCATTATTTATTAGCCATGTACTCTGGGGTCTGTTTTAGAATGCCTTTTGTTTAATATCTTTAGAAGTGATTTGGAGCCAGGAATCACATGCCAAATTTTCAAATGATACAAAGCTAAAGACAGTGATAGACTCCTTGGCTAAACAGGATAAGCTACAGGAGGATTTTAATATACTTAAGAACTGGGAAGACAATTGGCAGATGAAATTCAATGTAAAGAAATGTAAAGTGCTTCACATGGAAACAAGAAATCCAGGAAAGGACGGTTACTTAAATGGAAATAATACAATGTGTATGAAAAATGAGAGAAATCTGGAAGGCCAGATTGAAAATAAATTGAGCATATTGCAACAATGCTCAGTGGAAGTGAGTAAAGCAAGTCCGATGTCAGGAGGTATTAAAAGGTTTCTATTCAGCCAAAATAGTGAGGTAATCTTGTCACTTTATAAATTACTGGTGCAACTGCACTTAGAATACTGTGCACAGTTCTGGTTGCCAAGCACTAAAAGGATATTGTAGCGATTGAAAGGATACAGAAGAGGATAAAGGGATTATGAGGAGCAATTATGTAAATTGGGAATGTTCTCAATGGAAAAGAGAACATTGAGAGTTGATATGATTTCTGTTGTCAGATTCTAAGGGTACTAGATGATGTAGACAAGCTGTCTCATCTTGTCCAGAACAGTCAGATCAAAGGCCTGTGTTTGAAGAGGGTAAATTCAAAACTAAACTGTGGAAACAATGGACTAAATTTTAGTTCCAGGGTCCCGACCCCAACACCAGGCTAAATTCCAGATTGGAAACCCGAAGGTGGCTGTGGTGGGACCATGGAGGAGATTTTCGAGGAGGCCGCCTCCAGGAGCCCCATCCAATTAAGGATGGCAGGAGGGCTTCGCGGCCAGGAGGGACAATGGGTGCGCTCAAGGCTCTGGGCGGCCTGCAGCTCCACAGGGAGAGGTTGGAGACCACGAGGGCACCTCAAGATAGAAGCACCCTTTGAAGACTTGTAAATGGATCAAAATATACTGTGGCCACAGCTGCCAAGCCATCATAGTGGAGGAGGGATCCCCTCCACAGGTAGCCTGTGACCACTGCTATAGCTGTCACAGCCCATCGGATCCATAATGGTGTGGTGTTCGTCACTAACAGGATGCTGCCGTCAAGCCAAAAAGACGTGCTGCCAATCACATAAATGAGTAACATGATATATGAATTTCAAAGCCAATGTGATATTAGGTCTCTAGGCCATACGTCCCAAAGACCGGCGGATCATATCAAACAACATGTCCCTTCGCTGTTCGCAGTGGGCAAGGTACAGGCCGTACCCAACCAACCTGTGTGGCACAGTGGCGCAGTGGTTAGCACCGCAGCCTCACAGCTCCAGGGACCCGTGTTCGATTCTGGGTACTGCCTGTGCGGAGTTTGTAAGTTCTCCCTGTGACCGCGTGAGTTTTCGCCGGGTGCTCTGGTTTCCTCCCATAGCTGTTGTAAATTGCCCCTAGTGTAGGTAGCTGGGAGGGAATATGGGATTACTGTAGGGTTAGTATAAATGGATGGTTCTTGGTCAGCACAGACTCGGTGGGCCGAATAGCCTGTTTCAGTGCAGTATCTCTAAATACAAAACTCAAAACACAGTGCCCAACATTAGATGTGATTCTGCGATTGGACAACATTTGTTAAATAATCTGCAGTGTGCTACGAATTACACTGACAACCAATTTAAGATTGTCAGTCGGGCTTGCAGTTACGCATACTGGAAGCTACGTACATTAATACACAGGGGCTTGTTCTTTGAAGACAGAAAGAGCATGTACACACATTGTGTCTGTTTCAGCTGAACAAAATAAGTGACAGCCATCCACTCGTTCATTCCTCAGGACAATGCCTTGACCAGTCAGTCAATCTGCCTGGTTTAAATTTCAAACAAAGCTTGCCAGTTAACTGTCAGTCACCATAAACTGGTGCATACTCCATGGCAACACCTCCACCAATCGGGGGTCACTTGCCAACCAATCAGCACTCTCTTCTCATGCATTTGTTGTTTTCCCCTACATTGGTTATTCTTGCATATTGTCCTGATGAGTGCAAGATGAAAAGCTTCAACAACATGTTCTATTTTCAGCAATTCTCAAGTTCTGTACTACCAAACAACTATTAGTATATGAGTAATTTAAGACATGACATGTGGTAAATGCAGCATGCTTGTTTCCAAAGCTTTCCACCATTGGGACTTTCCCAGCATCATGTCTGGGTCGGTTGTCGACTAATTGACAGAGATTGATTACTATGATTAGTTAACAACTCCATTATTACTGTATTATGCGAGTACCAGATGGTAGACTACCAGACGGGCTGTGGTCTTTTCTCATCTAGCAATTTCTGTGCTCCTATATATCTTGTCTAGCTTCACAATAAGAAGTTTTCTAAAAGGAAAACTTGGTTTGAGTGTTAAAGAGTTTAAATAATGCTGACAGGAGTTTAATCTAAATAGAATTCTCTTTGGAATCACTAAAAGATGATTGATTGGAAAGTTTCCATTATAATTTGCTAAATCCAAAATAATTTGCCCATTTCTATAAATTATTCTATGAAGTGCATAGTATTTAGACACCTTTTAATAATATCTTTCACAAGTCTGGTTGTGGGTGTGCTCTTACATGCAGTCAGATAAAACTATTTGAGAATCTTACACTTAGGAATGTGCCCTTACAGCCCAATACCTATATAATGTAACAATAGTATTCCTTTGTAATCTGAACTGAACGGTCTGTATTCTGCCGTCATAATGACAGCAAAACTGTCAGTGTTCGCCATCATTAATCCTCCGAAACTGATAACAGCTTCTGGAGTCACATGTATGCAGTAAAATGTATAGTTACTGTCAGTGATTCCCCACAGGGTGCACTGTTGAAGTCCCTGCAGACTGTAATCAATAAGAAATCACTGAACTGATGAAAACTTTCACTTTTATGGCATTAATCTTGTAAAAACCCTTGAACAACATACACCTTGTTGAATGAGGTGTAACTGCATTTATAACTATATACTAAGTTCATAATTACTGCTGAAAAACCTCTCTGTCCCTGAAAAACTAATTTTATATTTGTGGAATGCCGAATTTCTCCATATGCTAAAAGAAATTCAGATATTTTAAAATAATATTTTAAAACTATGTTTATTTCAGCTTCTACCTTAATCCCATGTGGATGCCATAAACATTTATCTTGATCTCTGTAAAATTTTAATTCAAAGTGAAAAGTTCAGTGTTTTACTTCCTGGTTTGCTGTCCGTGAAAATACTTCAATGTGATTGGCTGTTTACCCTGCTTGATAATATCACTGTTGCCAGATAACTGGAGATCCCCTTGACTTTGCGCCAGATTCAAACTAATGTTTGGAAAGGGGAAATCCACACTACAGGGATCACTTGATCTTTGTAGACAGCTCTTCTCGCGGTTAGGGGCAAGCACTGTCGCTTCACTGCTGATCGTGAAATCCAGGCCAACATTTGTGCCTATCACACATGTGCTTAGTCAGTCTTTTCGATGCTGATTTGAGAAAACAGATAGTGAGATGAGGTCATCTAAGAATCACTAACAAACTTATTATTTCACAAAAAGTGAGTATACAGAGCAACAGTTATGATCAGATTAATTTAATTTAATCAGTATAACTTGCCTTTGCATAATATAAGACAATGCTACCCTTCCCTACGGCAGGGGATCATGCTATTTGACTTCAATAAAGTCAACCTACAGTCTTGCATTCTGCTTCTTGGCATTGTGGTTTATTCTAAACCTAACTGTCTCTCAGAATTTTCTTGACCTGAGTTCCTCTGTCGTTGACTTTTAATCTCCTTCAGAATCATGGAATAGTACAGCACAGAAGGAGGCTATTCACCCAATCAAGTCTGTGCCGGCTGTTTCAAAGAGCTAGTCCCACTTCCCCATATCCCTGCAATTTTTTTCTCCTGCAAATATTTATCCAATTCTTTTTTGAAGACTGTACTACTGAATCTGTATCTCCCACCCAATCAGGCAGTGCATTTCAAATGTATTTTTTATTTGTTTGTGGGATGTGGGCATCACTGACTGGACCAGCATTTATTGCCCATCCCTAATTGCACTTGAACTGTGTGGCTTGCTTGGCCATTTCACAGGGTGTTTAATTTAAGAGTCAACTACATTGCTGGTGTGCCTGGAGTCACATGTAGGCCAGACCATGTAAGGTCAGCAGATTTCTTTCCCTAAAAGGACATTAATGAACCAGATGGGTTTTTACAACAATCGACAATGGTTTCATGGTCACCATTAGACTAACCTTTAATTCCAGATTTTTATTATTTGAATTCAAATTTCACCATTTGCGGTGGTGGGATTTGAACTCATACCCCCCAGCACATTAGCCTGGGCTCTGGATTACTAGTCAAGTGATATTACCACGACGCCACCACCTCCCCTAAAAATCCTAACTGCTCGTGTAAAAATATTTTTCCTTATGTTGCCTCTGGTTTTCTTGCCAATCCCCTTAAATCTGTGCCCTCTGGTTATCGACCCTTCAGCCATTGGAAACAGTTTCTCTTCATTTACTCTCTGTAAATCCTTCATGATGTTAAATTTCCTCTTAGCCTTCTTTGCATAACAGATTAGGCACGTAATTATTTCTAGTCTATGACATAACAATATCAAATTTCTGATGAAAGGTCATCAACCTAAAACCTTAACTCCGTTTTTCTCTCCACCAAAGTTGCTTGATGTGCTGAGTATTTCTAGCATTTACTGTTTTTATTTTAAAGTGAACTCTTTAACATTTTAATCACCTATTGCTTCAGCACCACCTTTTTATACTTGGAATATACTTTAAATTCAAATTTCAACATTTAGAATTAACTCTTTTTTCCCCAAATTCTTTCCATTAATAACAGAATTGTTCTGTTATTTTATAAGGACAATGTGGATAAGTTTTGGCTAAAATATATTTCATAGGTTTCCTTGTTCAATTAGTGGCTAATTGCACAACCCAGTGTGGCATTGAGAAAAACAACCTACCAAGGTCCAAGATTTAATCCTTATTCTGTTCTGAGTTACTTAATCTCACCCAGAGCAGTACTAGGCTAGGAAGAAGGAAAAAAGTCACTCTTTAGTGATTATATCAGAACGTTGTTGTATGTGAGGACTATCTTGGGCTTGACTGTGATACCATTTGTGGATGAAATATCCATCTCTCCATCAATGCCAAGATTCTAATCGGAATAATGGCCACTGGGGTGGGTGAAACCTCTGTGAAACCACACAAAAAAACTAGCTAGTGCCTTCAGAGAGGCTGGAGGGAGAAACTTAATAGAAAATATGTTTCACTTGTCAGTAGATTTCAACAATAAAACTTTCATATTGCCGGTAACGCCATCATTTATCTAGAAAAAGGCTCCTGTGCAAAATATTTACATTTATATAGTGCCTTTTGCAATCTCGAGATGTCCTAAAGCACTTGACAGCCAGTCAAGTACTTTTGAAGTTCAGTCACTGTTGTAAAGTAGGAAACACAAGGTTCCTACAAACAGCAATGTGACCAGTTAGCCTGTTTTAGTGGTGTTGGTTGTGCGGTAAATATTGGTCAGACATCAGGGATAACTCCACTGCTCTTCTCCAACTAGTGCCATGAGATCTTTTAACATCTCATCTCGAAGATGACGCTCTAATGGTACAGCACTCCCTCAGTACTGTACTGAATTGTCAGCCTAGATTTTGTGTTCAAGTCTCTGAAATGGGACTTGAACTCCCATAAAGCTCTGACTCAGAGGAGAGACTGTTGACACTGAGCCACGGCTGACACCAAGAGGGTAAATATGGTTTCCACCTCAGTTCTGGTGACGGAGCAGAAACAGCTCTGAGGGAGTTCCCAGCCAATGACCTGACAAGTAAGTTTTAATTTCATTTATCTTTCAGGTTAATTGATTTTTGATTCATGGGGAACTAACCATTACTGATAGAAAACTTTGCCAGAAAATGGTCTAAACATATAGAAAACAATAGAAGGTAAGGAAAACATTCCTCCAGAAAGTTTTGTTTTCAACTAATTTGTCCAAACCAAACAGCTCAGCTTGTCTAAAACTCTTCCTGAGGCTCCTACATACTTTGACAATTAAACCACGCAGTATGTTAACATGGAATACTGTCGTAACAGTAATGAAACACAGTTATATAGGTCCGTTGCCATATAAGCCGAACATTTCTATGTATGGACTACATTTTTCACGAGAGTAGAACTAATGGAATACTGAGTTAATGCATTCTTTTAAACCATTGTATAAAAATGGTCTTTTACTATTTGAAAAGTATAAATAGCTATGCCTTAGGTCTAAGCCAGTCTTGATTCAACCAACTGATAGACATCAGAACAACAGAACATGTGTCTCAAAAGTTTAGCATTGGCTTGAATTCAATGCAATGGGGAAAAAAAGCACACCGAACTTGTTGTCAATGAGGAATGTTGGAATGCTGTGGGATTTGGAACTGAATGTGCTAAAAATTTAACTGAAACTCCATGCCTCCCCGTAGTATTGAAGGGGTAAATTCTGGCTGAACTCCAGTGTTAGGTTCAGTGAGTTTACACAGGCTTAAAGTAAAATGAAACGGCAAATACAACATCGGCAGTTTTCTCCAAGTTTTGCTTATTAATTGTAGTTTTTTGAATTCATTTTCAGGATGTGGGCACTGCTAGTTAGGCTGGCATTCATTATCCATTCCCAGTTGCCCTTCAGAAGGTGGAGGTGGGCCACCTTCTTGAAGCATTGCAGTTGTTTGGTGAAGGTACTCCCAGTACTTGGTTCCAGGATTTTGAATTAGCAGAAATGAAAGAATGGCAATATATGTATCAGCCAGAATGGCATATGACTTGAAGGGGAACTTGGAGATGGTGGTGTGCCAATGCACCTGCTGCTCTTGTCCTTCTAGGTGGTAGAGGTTGCTGGTTTAGGAGCTTCGACTGAAGAAGCCTTGGTGAGTTCCTACAGTGCATCCTGTAGATAGTAAACACTGAAGCCACTGTGCATTAGTGATGGTGGGAGTTAGATGGTTAGTTTAGTGCAGTGCTGTTTAAAGTATTGCTTTGTCCTGGATAGTGGCAAGCACCTTGAGTGTTGATGCAGCTGCAGCTATCCATACAAGCGGAGAGACTTCAAAACACACTCCAAATTTGTTAATTGTAGGTGGTTGAGAAAATTCAGGGAGGAAAGAGGTGAAGCACTTGCTGCAGAATACTAAGCCTCTAACCTGCTCCATAGTCAAAAAACAAAGAACAAAGAACAGTACAGCACAGGAACAGGCCATTCAGCCCTCGAAGCCTGCGCCAATCTTGATGCCTGTCTAAACTAAAACCTTCTGCACTTCCGGGGCCGTATCCCTCTATTACCTATCCTATTCATCTATTTGTCAAGATGCCTCTTAAACGTCGCTATCGTACCTGCTTCCACCACCTCCCCCGGCAGCAAGTTCCAGGCACTCACCACCCTCTGTGTTAAAAACTTGCCTCGCACATCCCCTCAAAACTTTGCCCCTCGCAACTTAAACCAATGTCCCCTAGTAACTGACTCTTCCACCCTGGGAAAAAGCTTCTGACTCTGTCCATGCCACTCATAACTTTTTAAACCTCTATCATGTCGCCCCTCCACCTCCGTCCTTCCAGTGTAAACAATCTGAGTTTATCCAACCTCTCCTCATAGCTAATTCCCTCCAGACCAGGCAACATCCTGGTAATCCTCTTCTGTACCCTCTCCAAAGCCTCCACGTCCTTCTAGTAGTGTGGCGACCAGAATTGCATGCAATATTCCAAGTGTGGCCTAACTAAGGTTCTGTACAGCTGCAGCATGACTTGCCAATTTTTATACTCTATGCCCCGACCGATGAAGGCAAGCATGCTATATGCCTTCTTGACTACCTTATGCACCTGCGTTGCCACTTTCAGTGATGTACGCCCAGATCTCTCTGCCTGTCAATACTCCTGAGGGTTCTGCCATTTACTGTATACTTCCCACCTGTATTAGACCTTCCAAAATGCATTACCTCACATTTGTCCAGATTAAACTCCATCTGCCATTACTCCGCCCATGTCTCCAACCGATCTATATCCTGCTGTATCCTCTGACAATCCTCGTCACTTGCAACTCCACCAACCTTTGTGTCATCCACAAACTTATTAATCAGACCAGCTACATTTTCCTCCAAATCATTTATATATACTACAAAGAGCAAAGGTCCCAGCACTGATCCCTGCGGAACACCACTAGTCACAGCCCTCCATTCAGAAAAGCACCCTTCCACTGCTACCCTCTGTCTTCTATGACCGAGCCAGTTCTGTATCCATATTGCCAGCTCACCTCTGATCTCGTGTGACTTCGCCTTTTGTACCAGTCTGCCATGAGGGACCTTGTCAAAGGCATTACTGAAGTCCATGTCGACAACATCCACTGCCCTTCCTTCATCAATCATCTTCGTCACTTCCTCAGAAAACCCAATCAAGTTAGTGAGACATGACCTCCCCTTCATAAAACCATGCTGCCTCTCTTTAATAAGTTCATTTGTTTAGTGAAGACTTAAGAACATGGTACACAACACACAGAGCATTCATTAAAGCCTGTGGGTTTAATCCAGCATTATCATTGAATCAGCTTAATTAGGCAGTTGAAAAAAACAATATCCATATACCAAACAGAAATTCTGAAATAAAAGCAGAAAATGCTGGAAATACTCAGCAGGTTGGGCAGCATCTGTGAAGAGAGAAACAGAGTTAACGTTTCAAGTTGGTGATCGAATTGTTCTGCTGAAAGATTATTGGCCTGAAATGTGAGGTTGAACTTTCCCACAGGCACTGGGAACATTTATGGGTCCCGACCCCGCTGGTGACTGGCGTCCACTCCGGTGCGATCTTATGGAAGGCGGCCAATTAAGAGGACACCTCCATGTTCATCGTTCAGTTAAGGATGGCCGGCAGAACAGCGCAGGCTACTCAATCAGAGGGCCTGCAGCACTGGATGGCCTGCAACCCCACTGGGAGAGGTGGGCGCTAGTGAGGGAGGTAGGTGAGTGCGAGGGCGCCTGAAAATGGAAATGTTCTTGGATGCCTGTAGAGTTCTTTAAAAAGAAAGAAGGCCCACAGTTGTTAGGGCCATCGGCATGGATGGAAACTTCTCCAAGTAACTGCTGAGGGGGGTGGGGGTGCAGGCCCAATGCAGGGAAAATACTGGCCGGCTCAGAAAATGGCCCCCAAGAGAGGTCTTAATTGGCTGCCTGTCTCATGTGGAGCGGGTTGCCGATTCCCGTGGCAGCCTGCCCCATGGAAACTCACCCAGAGGCAGGCCAGTGTCAGGGAGCCAGCCTGACATGCAACTATCCAGATTTCCCTGACCCCCCCTCCTGGCCTCTAAACTCACCTCTGCAAGACTGAGAAGATTCTACCCATGGGACTGGATTTTAAAGCCCCTCCACCAACGGGAACGGTGGCAGGGGGGCAATGAAGAACGATGCAGCGGAGGCCCGCCACAGACCCCGACGGCGGCAGGCCCCGTGCTGATCTCGGCGGCAGCTGTGAGGCCTCGTGGCGGCTGCCCCGCCGCTCGGCGACAGGACCCCCACTTCAATATGTAAACTAATTTACATGCCTGAGTTAATGAAGGTCCAGCCACCTCCTTAATCACCGCACTGATCTTCATTCGGACAGCCGACAATGCCGCGCCTTCGAATCCCCAATCAGGGAAACGTGGTGCGACGCCTGCAGGGAGGGAGGGAGGAGGATTTTTTCGTTGTGCGGGAGGTGGGGTACGAGGTGACAACAATGCAGATTGGTCTGGGGGTGGGGTGCTGATGGGAAGGGGTATTGGGCAAAGTTGCCGAACTTTTGTCGGGGGGAAAGGTCAAATTCTCAATAATCGGATTCTGTGGAGGGAAAAAGGGCACAAATATTTGGAAATGCCATTGTAGTGAGTGGGGTTGGGAAAACGCATGGAAAGGCCATTTAATTCTGTTTTTCCCTTTAAATCTTAAATGCCCATTGAGGGCTGTAAGCCCTTTAAAAATGGCGCCGACACCTGCATATTGATGCCGGAAGCCATTGGCGGCGACGGCTCGCCCGTCCCCTCCACATCATTGCTTGGGGGCGGGCGCCGGGGCCATGCAAATGAGCTGCTGCGTTTGAAATCGTGGCGGCTCTGTGACGCGGTGCCCATGCGGGGGGCGCATTTTTTTATGTCCGCCGTCTACTTCGGCAGCAAACTCTTAAGATGCCAACCATTAAGTCTGCTTCTCTCTTCACAAATGCTGCCTGACCTGCTGAGCATTTCCATCGTTTTCTGGTTCTGTGTCAGATTTCTAGCATGCAGCACTTTGCTTTTGTTAAGAGGTTGGTTGAGTTTATTAGCTTTCAATTGCAAGGAGAGGTCGTGTATGGCCTGTGCTCAAACTGAGCACCCAAAGGATTTCAGAAGGCTGCTGTGATGTTGATTCTCAAAGGTTTTTACCTGCACTCGAAGGGTGACTCATTTCTTCTGAGTGTTGCATAAACACGAAAAAGAAGTGAGGCGGAGGAAATTCAGAAGTTTGCCTTAAAGTTTTGTGCACTGCCTGTCGCGGAGACTCCATGAATTTCTCTGGAAGCATTATGGCACAGACTGATGGCAAAGATTTGAGAAATAGCAATGTTTAAGTGTTATGTGTAAAATGAAAGTGAATTTGCACAGGTTTAAAAACCAAAAAAGCTACAGGCTGCAAGATTGAAAATCTGCATTAAAACCCGAGCAGGTGATTTGTGTAATGTCTCTTTCAAAGTAAAACAATGAGCATCAGTTGTCTCCTCCCAGCCCATGAAGACAGCATGTCCCTTATCTATCTTGAGAATGATGGACGCTTTCTTTAAACCTGTACCCCAAAAAAGAGGAAGAGCTGGAAAGAATTGGGGAGATGGGCAAGAGGGCGGAGGAGGGGTAGCTGGTTTTATTGCTAGCGCTGATAATCATAGATCGGAATAAGAGTCAGGAAAAACAGCCCTCTTATTGGCAGTCAATTAGCCAGTGAGGTCCAGGGCGGAAGGATGGCCTAAAGAGGAGGAACTCACTCCTCTCAAGCCCAGAAGTAGTCATGATTCGAAGTTTGACAAAAAAGTTAAGCCAGTCTATTATTTGTCATAACTTAGCATGCTTTTATTATCAGTCTCCAGTTGTGTTCTGTAGATAGTTGAATAAAGGTTAAATTTTGCTTATGACTGTTAGCCTGTACATTAATTACTATCTAAAAAATTGTATCTTGTCTCACATCAAAAAAAAAGTAATCCTTTGGAAAGATTAAAGAAGTACACATGGGAGCACATGTGAAAGTTTTGGAGCTGGATTTTCCCTCTGGGGCAGGAAACAGTGGTCGAGGCCCACAGGGTCTCACTTCTGGTTTTCCCCGGGGCAGCCAATTTATGACCAGGGGGCAGGTTCGTCGTCTGATTGAGGATGGTGGGCAGGCTCTCGAAGCTGGAGGAGCAATCAGAGGCCTTCCAACTTGAGAGGGGAAACAGGCTGCAATGGAAGGTAAGTAAGAGAGAGGGCACTTCAAGATGGAGATGCCCTCTCCCCAACTTTTTGAAATCTTTAATTAAAAAGTAGATTCAGCAGCCAGGCCACCACTGTGAGGTGGGGTTGGGGGGCACAGCCCCTCTACAGGGCAAGCTGTGGCTGTTCCTGCAGTCAAGCAGACAGGGAGGGTCTCTGTAGGCTTCCCTGGACTGCTGGCCCCCCCACCGTGGCTTGCTGCCGGGTGCCCACCTCCAGGCACATAAACTGGCTCCCGCCGCTTGGGGGTACCTGGAGGCCAACTAGAAAAATCCAGTCGGCATGTTTTAGTTGGCCCCAATCAGGCTCTTAACGAGCCTGACTAACTACTCATTATATGTGGGCAAGTAGGCCTGCCGGCACCCGATCCCAGCTCCGCAAAAATGGGCGGGAGGCAGGATGGAAGCAGGGAATAGGCACGCTGGCCGGCAAAGCTAATTTTAGCTCCTGCCCATTTTCGATCCTGGTATGGGGAGAGGGTGGCTGAAAATCCAGCCCTCGATATCCAACACAGATCACAAGTTGGTCCGATTGTTACACCCCTTTTTTATTCGTTCATGGGTTGTGAACATCTCTGGCAAGGCCAGCATTTGTCGCTCATCACTAATTGCCTTTGAGAAGGTGGTGGTGAGCCATGGGTTACACTATTGTTCAATTAGATATTGGGCAGTATGGGCACACTCCTGAATGTAAGAACGCTGACAAATGAGTAACCAGCACTGCAGTTCCAGAGCTGGTACAGGCAAGATGGCCTAAATATCTAACTGTCTTCCATGCTATAGAATGCTTTGAGATTGTGGAGTAGATTTTCACCACCTCAGAGGTAATCTGGCAGAATGGGTCACCTGCCCATTATGAAGCCTGCCCGATCTCTCGGAACATAGGAA
The DNA here is from genome assembly GCF_036365525.1 of Heterodontus francisci. Lineage (NCBI taxonomy): Eukaryota > Metazoa > Chordata > Chondrichthyes > Heterodontiformes > Heterodontidae > Heterodontus > Heterodontus francisci. The sequence goes on from NC_090371.1 coordinate 32,906,327, forward strand.
ATAGGAGCAGGATTAGGTCATTCAGCTCCTTTGGCCTGCTCCGCCCTTGAACCAGATCATGGCTGAACTTCCACCTCAATGCCATTTTCTCCGCACAATCCCCATATACCTTTAACATCTAGAAATCTATCGATCTCTGTCTTGAACTTTCTCAATGACTGAGCCTCCAGCGCCTTCTGGGGTAGAGACTTCCAAAGATTCACCACCCTCTAAGAGAAGAAATTCCTCCTTATCTCAGTCCTAAATGGCCTACCTCTTATTCCGAGACTGTGTCCCCTGGTTTTAGACTGCCCAGCCAGGGGAACATCTTTACTGCATTGACATTGTCGAGTCCTGTAAGAATTTTGTATGCTTCAATGAGATCACCTCTCATTCTTCTAAACTCTAGAGAATACAGGCCCAGTCTCCTCAATCTCTCTTCATTGGGCAATCCCACCATCCCAGGAGTTAGTCTGGTGAAGCTTCATTGCACTCTCTCTATGGCAAGTATATCCTTAGGTAAGGAGATACAATACTCCAGGAGCGGTCTCACCAAGGTTCTATACAATTGCAGCAAGTCTTCTTTATCTTGTACTCAAAGATCCTCTTGCAATAAAGGACAATATACCATTTGCCTCCCTAATTGCTTGCTGCACCTGCATGTTAGCTTCCAGTGACTTATGAACAAGGACACCCAGGTCCCTTTGAACATCAACACTTCCCAATCTCTCACCATTTAAGAACTACTCTGCATTTCTGTTTTTCCTACCAAAGTGGATAACTTCACATTCTTCCACATTATATTCCATCCACTATGTTTTTGCCCTCACTTAAACTGTCTAAATTCCCTTGAAGCCTCTTTGCATCTTCCTCACAACTTACATTCCCACCTAGTTTTGTGTCATCAGCAAACTTTGAAATATTACATTTGGCCCCACATCCAAATCATTGATATAAATTGTGAATAGCTGGCTATCAAGCACTGATTCTTGCAGTACTCCACTAGGTACAGCCTGCCGTCCAGACAATGAGCCGTTTTTTTCTACTCTCTGTTTTCTGTCCATTAACCAATTCTCAATCCATGCCAGTATATTTCCCCCAATCCCATATGCTCTAATTTTGCATACTAACCTCTTGTGTGGGACCTTATCGAAAGCCTTCTGAAAATCCAAGTATACCACATCCACTAGTTCCCCCTTATCTATTCTGCTAGTTACATCATCAAAAATGTTTGTCAAACATGATTTCCCCTTCATAAATCTATGTCGACTCTGCCCAATCTTACCATTATTTTCTAAGTGTCCAGTTATCACATCCTTTATAATAGATTCTAGCATTTTCCCTATTACTGATGTCAGGCTAACAGGTCTGTAGTCCCCCATTTTCTCTCTCCCTCCTTTCTTAAATAGTGGGGTTACATTTGCTACCTTCCAATCTGCAGGAACCATTCCAATATCTATAGAGGACAGATAATCAGATTATTGCCAAGGTGGTCAAGCCAAAGATCAACCCTTCGGATTCTGTAAAGATTGCTGACTGTGAAACTCCCTATTTACATTTACATTCCCTGTTACATTGTTTGACCTGGTGTTTCACTGTAAACCAGAAAACTAGAGTGAAATGGTGACAGTATTGTGATTTAATGTGCCGTGGCCAGTGTACAATTGCAAGTGTCAGCTGTGGCTCAGTGGCCTCATGTCTAATTCAGAAGACTTGGTTCAAACCCAACTCCAGAGACTTGAGCACAAAATTTAGACTGAATATTGAGAGAGTGCTGCACTGTCAGAGGTGCTGTCTCTGAGATAACATGTCAAATTGAGGCCCCATCTGCCCTTTCATGTGGATGTAAAAGATCCCATTGCACTACTTCGAAGAGTAGGGGAGTTCTCTCAGGTGCCCTGACCAACTTCACTAAAATCCGGATTACCTGGCCACATTGCTGTTATGGGATCTTGGTGTGTGACGGCTGCATTCCCTACATTACAACAGTGACTGTACTTCATTGGCCAAAAAGGGCTTTGGGACGTCCTGAGCTTGTGAAAGGTGCTATACAACTGCACATCTTTCTTTCTTTTCACTTTATAGAAGTAAAGGACACCAGGTGCACTGGTGCAAAGGGACACGGGTGACACAGAACACCATTTTAAAAAATACTAACATTGAACAATTACATTCAAATCCAACTTATATGCTATCGTTTTGAAATATTTTACAATGTACTGTATGATCTACCCTTGTTGAGATCAGTGTCCTGTTCCCGTGTTTGCCCTTGGTTCTGTATTCCCAGATGTTATACCAGGTTACGTGCACTGTTAATCATAACAGCACAAGATGAGGCAGCATTAGCTAAATTGAACTAATTTGCTCCCACAATGCTTCTGCACTAATGAGGTCAGAAAATCCTGTTAGGGATTGGAAAAATCTCACTATGAGTTTCATCTTGAGGATATTCTAATGAAAATGAACCTGTAATAAGGCTCGTCTGCAGCTAAGTGTGACATTCACTGTGGGTGCTACAATTTGTCCCATATGGTCTAACTATGTGATCAGGGATCATTAAGCCTGAAAATGTAACTGGCAGGGAGAAAAATAGTAAATGAGTTTTAATCCTGATTGAATCTATCCAGGTCATTCTTTATTGGAACAATGTGGCCAGTTGTAGGCTACTTACTGTCCGTGTGCTGCAATTTGCAGCTGCTTTGGTCTTGCTGCTTTAACAGGAAGACCTTCTTTGCCTCATATAAAATCACCTGGATAAACAACCTCTAGCTCCATCTCACTAATAACTGACATTTATTCCGACTTGGGTGCATTTGATTAATGTTGTGAACAATTTTCTTTCATTAAATACAGTTTGATGCTGATATCAACTTATAGACCCAGGCTGCTCTTCATCTGCTAAGACTATATTATCACAGGATGTGCTCTCAAAGCTGCCCAATTGCCTCTGCTGCCACCCCCTTCTCCCATGTAATTATATTATTTTCTGTGGATGAGATAGTTAATACACTTTACCTGAAGTGATGAACAGCCATGTTCCTGTTTCCGTTATTTTCAAAGAGATTTACTCCTAGAAATGCAGAGGTGAGCAGTCACTGCACTGACCTCCACTGTGCATCTTAAAACTCCATAACGTTGAGGGGAATCCTAACTTCACCGTGCCTTTCCGACCCACCTGCTCTCAGCAGCTCAGGTAAGTAAAAATCCAAGCCGTTAATTCTTCTTTCTCTCTTCACTGAAGTTTGCTGAGTATTTTCAACATTTTCTGTTTTTATTTCCCCGTTCCCGCTGATCTACTTTAATTCTTTTTTTTTTATTCATTCATGGAATGTGGGCGACGCTGGCCAGGCCAGCATTTATTGCCCATCCCCAATTGCCCTTGAGAAGGTGGTGGTGAGCTGCCTTCTTGAACCGCTGCAGTCCATTTGGTGTAGGTACACACACAGTGCTGTTAGGAAGGGAGTTCCAGGATTTTGACCCAGCGACAGTGAAGGAACGGCGATATAGCTCCAAGTCAGGATGGTGTGTGACTTGGATGGGAACTTGCAGGTGGTGGTGTTCCCATGTATTTGCCGCCCTTGTCCTTCTAGTTGGTAGAGATCGCGGGTTTGGAAGGTGCTGTCTAAGGAGCCTTGGTGCTTTGCTGCAGAGCATCTTGTAGATGGTACAAACTGCTGCCACTGTGCGTCGGTGGTGGAGGGAGTGAATGTTTGTAGATGGGGTGCCAATCAAGCGGGCTGCTTTGTCCTGGATGGTGTCGAGCTTCTTGAGTGTTGTTGGAGCTGCACCCATCCAGGCAAGTGGAGAGTATTCCATCACACTCCTGACTTGTGCCTTGTATATGTTGGACAGGCTTTGGGGAGTCAGGAGGTGAGTTACTCGCCTCAGGATTCCTAGCCTCTGTCCTGCTCTTGTAGCCACGGTATTTATATGGCTACTCCAGTTCAGTTTCTGGTCAATGGTAGCCCCTAGGATGTTGATAGTGGGGGATTCAGCGATGGTAATGCCGTTGAATGTCAAGGGGAGATGGTTAGATTCTCTCTTGTTGGAGATGGTCATTGCCTGGCACTTGTGTGGCACGAATGTTACTTGTCACTTATCAGCATTGCCTTTATTTCAAAATTCTCATCCTTGTTTCCAAATGCCTTCATGGCCTCGCCCCTCCCTACCTCTGTCACCTCCTCCAACCCCAGAACACTCCTCCTACAGTCCACCAATTCATGCTTCCTGCTCATTCCCAATTAACATCATTCCAACTTTGCCAGACTTGCCTTCAGCTGCTTGCACTATAGGGTCTGGAATTCCCTCCCTAAACCTCTCCACTTCTCATACTTTAAGACACTCCTTACAACCTACCTCTTTGGTCATCTGTCTTAATGCCTCCTTATGTGGCTCAGTGTCAGATCATAACAGGTTCATGCATAAAAAATTCTCCTTATCTCCTTCTGCTTGCTTTGCCATTTACCTTAATCCTGTAACCTCTAGTTACTGACCCAATTGTGGGAATCCAGCCACAAGGGAAGTGGCGATAGTTCTGTATCTCCCACTTTGCTTGATTTCGTTGCAAGTTAACAAATGAAGAGGCATATGTGGTCTGTTCCATTCAACAATCAGCTGCTGACTAATGTGACTAATGTCACCAGAGTCTGTTTAGGGATGCATAAAGGTTAAGTGCTGTTGTCACTTTCGAAGCGACAGACAAATCAGTGGTCCCAGTGGAAGAAATTTGAAAGTCAGGTTCTGATAGTTTAGCGTGTCTCTGTAATGATGCCAGCTGGAAAACACATACTTCTCAGACACTACCTGAAGGAAAAATCAACCTAAGATCTTATAGACCCTGTGGTCTGGATACCTGAGGGTAGGGTGTTATCTGTGCACATACTACTGCACTCTCCTACTGCCATACTTTTCTCATCCACATCTTCACCATCCTCAAATCACAGGAACAATAGAATACCAAGAGCGAAATTTAATAGCCTAAAATTTGATAAAGCCCTTTATCAGGTGTGAATTGGCCACCTAAGGATCCAGTATGGCAGATGGCACATGAGCCTCTACTGCACCCAAATACACCTCCTGCCATATTATAGTCATAAAGTCATTTAGTACAGAAGGAGGTCTTTCCGCCCATTGAGTCCATGCCAACTCTCCATGGAGCTATCCAGTCAGTGCCACTCCCCTGCTCGATCCCCTAATATACATTTGCCAGGAAAAACAACAGACCTGAGGATTAGGAGCAGTTTAGAATTCAGCAAAGGAGGACAAAGGGATTGATTAAGAAGGGGAAAATGGAGTACGAGAGCAAGCTTGCGAGGAACATAAAAACTGACAAAGTTTCTATAGGTATGTGAAGAGAAAAAGATTGATGAAGACAAATGTAGGTCCCTTACAGTCAGAAACAGGGGAATTTATGATGGGGAATAAAGAAATGGCTGACCAATTAAATGCATACTTTGGTTCTGTCTTCACAAAGGACGACACAAATATCATACCAGAAATGTTGGGGAACACAGGGATTAGTGAGAGAGAAGAACTGAAAGAAATCAGTATTCATAGAGAAATGGTGTTGGGGAAATTGATGAGATTGAAGGCTGATAAATCCCCAGGGCCTGATGGTATGTGTCCCAGAGTACTTAAGGAAGTGGCCCTAGAAATAGTGGATGCATTGGTGGTCATCTTCCAAGATTCTACCGACTCTGGAACAGTTCCTACAGATTGAAGGGTAGCTAATGTAACCCCACTTCTTAAAAAGGGAGGTAGAGAGAAAGCAGGGAATTATAGACCAGTCAGCCTGACGTCAGTAGTGGGGTAAATTCTAGAGTCCATTATCAAAGATTTTATAGCAGAGCACTTAGAGAACAGTGGTAGAATCGGACAGAGTCAGCATGGATTTACAAAAGGGAAATCATGCTTGACAAATCTACTAGAATTCTTCGAGAATGTAACTAGTAGAGTTGATGAGGGGGAGTCAGTGGATGTGGTTTATTTGGACTTTCAGAAGGCTTTCGACAGAGTCGAAAGAGATTAGCATGTAAAATTAAGGCGCATGGGATTGGTGGTAGTGTATTGTGATGGATAGAAAATTGGTTGGCGGACAGGAAACAAAGCATAGGGATAAATGGGTCTTTTTCCGAATGGCAGGCAGTGACTAGTGGGGTACCGCAGGGATCTGTGCTAGGACCCCAGATATTCACAATATACTTTAATGATTTAGATGAGGGAACTAAATGTAATATCTCCAAATTTGCAGATGACACAAAACTGGGTGGGAAGGTGAGTTGTGAGGAGGATACAGAGAGACTTCAGGGTGATTTGGACAAGTTGAGTGAGTGGGCTAATACATGGCAGATGCAGTATAATGTGGATAAATGTGAGGTTATCCACTTTGGTAGCAAAAACTAGAAGGCAGATTATTATCTGAAAGGCTATAAACTGAGAGAGGGGAACATGCAGCGAGATCTGGGTGTTCTCGTACACCAGTCGCTGAAGGTAAGCATGAAGGTGCAACAGGTGGTAAAAAAGGCAAATGGTATGTTGGCCTTCATAGCGAGAGGATTCGAGTACAGATGCAGGGATGTTTTGCTGAAATTATACAGGGCCTTGGTGAGGCCACACCTGGAATATTGTGTGCAGTTTTGGTCTCCTTATCTGAGGAAGGATGTTCTTGCTGTAGAGGGAGTGCAGCGAAGGTTTACCAGACTGATTCCTGGGATGGTGGGACTGACATGTGAGGAGAGATTGAGTTGGTTAGGATTATATTCGCTGGAGTTCAGAAGAGTGAGGGGGATCTCATAGAAACCTGTAAAATTCTAACAGGACTTGACAGGGTAGATGCAGGAAGGATGTTCCCAATGGTGGGGGAGTCCAGAACCAGGGGTCATAGTCCAAGGATACGGGGTAAACCTTTCAGGACTGAGATGAGGAGAAATTTCTTAACCCAGAGAGTGGTGAGCCTGTGGAATTCGCTACCACAGAAAGCAGTTGAGGCCAAAACATTGTATGTTTTCAAGAAGGAGTTAGATATAGCTCTTGGGTCTAAAGGGATCAAAGGGTATGGGGCGAAAGCGGGAACAGGCTACTGAGTTGGATGATCAGCCATGATCATAATGAATGGTGGAGCAGGCTCGAAGGGCGAATGGCCTACTCCTGCTCCTATTTTCTATGTTTCTAACCCTGCAATCTATTTCCCTCAGGTGGTCATCAAACTTTTTCTTGAAGTCATTGATTGGCTTTGCTTCCACCACCTTCATGAGCAGTGAGTTCCAGGCCATTGCCACCTGTGGCGTAAGAAAGTTCTTCCTCATATTCCCCCTGCATCTCTTGCCCAAAACCTTCAATCTGTGCCCCCTAGTCCTTGTACCATTAGTTAATGGGAATAGTTTTTCCTAGTCCAGCTTATCTAAGCCTGTCATAATCTTGTACACTTCTATTAAATCTCCTCTCAATCTCTTTTGTTCTGAGGAGAACAAACCTAGCTTTTCCAACATAAACTTCTAACTCCAATCCCCCATCCCTGGAACCATTCTGGTAAATCTCCTCTGCACCCTCTCAAGGACCCTCACATCCTACCTAAAATGTGGAGACCAGAACTGGACACAATACTCCAGTGGGACCTAACCAGAGCTTTAAAAGAGCACAATCTCCCTACTTTTGTACTCTATCCCTCTATATATGAAGCCCAAGATCCAATATGCTTTATTAACCATTCTCTCAATATGTCCTGCCACCCTCAATGATCGATGCACATGTACCCCTAGGTCCCTCAGTTCCTACACACACTTTAGAACTGTGCTATTTAGTCTATATTACCTCTCCCTAGTCCTTCTGCCAAAATACATCACCTCACCCTTGTCAGTATTAAATTCCATCTGCCGCCTGTCTGCCCATTCTGCTAGCCTGTCTATGTCCTGTTGCAGACGGTTCATATCATCCTCATTGTTTGCCTCATCTCCAAGATTGGTGTTATCGGTATATTTTGAGATGCTACTCTGTATCCCAAGATCCAAGTTAGTTATATATAGCAAAAAACAGCAATGGTCCCAGCACTGACCCTTGGGGAATACCACTGTCTACCATCCTCCAAGCAACCATTTACTATGATTCTTACGCCAATTTAAAAAAAATCCAATTTGACACTGTTCCATGAGCAACAATTTTGTTAACCAGCCTTTTATGTGGTACCTTATCAAATGCTTTCTTAAAATCTATATAAAAAACATCCACTGCATTCCCTTCATCAACATTCTCTGTTACTTCATCAACAAATTCAATTAGATTAGTCAAGCACGATCTGACTTTTACAAATCCATGTTGGCTCTCAATTAATTCAAACCTCTTCAAGTGTCTGTTTATTTTTTCCCCTGATTTTTGTCTCTAAAACCTTACCCACCGCTGATGTTAAGTCGGTTCCTTTGTAGACATCTGGAGTGTGTGCCGGTATGATTCAACAAGTTCATTATAATATTCAAATAAGGGTCCTAAGCTGATTGCAGGACTATTTTGTGCTATTAGGCTGCCCCAGCATCTGACTCGCCACATGATTAAAGTCACCCAACAACTCATGGTGCTAATAGTGAATATACAATGGATTGTAGGACCCTAGGAAGTACAGAGGGTCAGAGGGACCTTGGTGTACTTGTCCATAGATCACTGAAGACAGCAGCACAGGTAGATAAGGTGGTTAGGAAGGCATTTGGATACTTACCTTTATTAGCCAAGGCATAGAATATAAGAGCAGGGAGGTTATGATGGAGCTGTATAAAATGCGAGTTAGGCCACAGCTGGAGTACTGTATACAGTTCTGGGCACCACACTATAGGAAGGATGTGATTGCACTGGAGAGGGTGCAGAGGAGATTCACCAGGATGTTGCCTGGGCTGCAGCATTTCAGCTATGAAGAGAGGCTGAAAAGGGTAGGGTTGTTTTCCTTAGAGCAGAGAAGGCTGAGGGGGACATGATTGAGGAATACAAAATTATGAGAGGCATTGATAGGTTAGATAGGAAGAGACTTTTTCCCTTAGCAGAGGGGTCAATAACCAGGGGGCATAGATTTAAGGTAAGGGGAAGGAGGTTTAGAGGGGATTTGAGGAAAAAAATGTTCACCCAGAGGATGGTTGGAATCTGGAACACACTGCCTGGAGCGGTGGTAGAGGCAGGAACCCGCACAACATTTAAGAAGTATTTAGATGAGCACTTGAAGGCTACAGGCCAAGCACTGGAAAATGGGATTAGAATAGTGAGGTGATTGACGGCCAGCACAGACACGATGGGCCAAAGGGCTTGTTTCTGTGCTGTGCAACTCTATGACTCTATGAGTCAGGAAGGATCCTGCAGGAACACAAGTTAAAGAGCTCATCCCCTTCATACAGGGTCATTGCTGGTTTGTCTTAGGATGCAAGTTAACTTCTGGGCCTTTTTGGGGCTATTTTCTGCGTTCCACAAGTGACCTCAGACTTCTGATAATAGCATTGTGCTGATGCTGGACTTTTTATCTTGTTGTCTTCATATCCTCATCTGAGCTTGTCACTACAACTCTTCCAAATCACATTACTTGGTTGAACTGTTATTGCAACCAAATTAATATGTATGTGAGTGTTCCAGATCTACCATCTAAATAATACCTTCAAACTCCTCACATACATTACTATAATGGTTTTAAGGTTTCCTATTTTGGAATAATCTGTAATAACATTGAAACTGCAGTAATGCCAGTGCAATCTATTTATAAGGTTATTACTCCAGCAAAGTACAGGAGGCTCACTGTCATCATGGCAACAGTACAGCATTCCACAATTCTAATTAATTAAAGATGATATTATGTAGACTTGAAATTGTAGTCAGAACTTGGTCCTTAGTCATTGTAGAACTCTTAGCATCCAAGCCATACTTCTTGACTTTCTTTTACTAATTTCGAACAGAAGTTCAAAAGTAATGCATTTCTCCTCCAAGTCTAGTAATTTTAAGAATAAGTTGCAATAAGGTAACACCTGTACAATTTTCTTGTACGGTAATTTGAGGCGTACAGATTGATTTTGCCTTCTCTGCAAATTGAGAAATGGATTTTAGACTATTTCAGCTTCTAGAACTCAATCTCTATTCAGCTAAATAACTGGCATGATTCTGTGAGGGGTGGGGGGTGGGTAAGACTTACATTTATATAGTGGCTTATGACACCTCCCAGAAATATCTAAAAGTGTGTCATGTACAATAGGTTGCTTTTAAATGCAGGGAGACTGGGCTTCAGTTTAACTCTTCATCTTAAAAATAGAAGGTTTTGTTGAGCCAACCAAGGATTGAACATAGAATTTTATGTCTCCCTTAATGAGTAATGTCCAGCATGCGATCCATTGCACCAGTGTCTCAAGTAAGTCAAAGTAAAATGGAAACCAAGATTACCATGTTGTAGGTATTAGAATGTTGCATATTTCTACTTAAGGTATAAAAGGCTGTATTGAAATACCTAGAAAACTAGAAAGTTATCAGACCATACAATGTGGCTTTATCGGGAGAGGTCATGCTTGATCAAACCTATTCAATATCTTTGAGTATCAGATCTTGTGAATGAAGGAAACTCTATGAACATTTGGGGCTACATTTAATGGGTCCCTGGAGACAGGCTATGCGGTGTGTGGGGGCCCATAGAATTGCAACAAGAGGTGGGGGGCTGGGACGGAGGGTCCATTGCCTTCCCGTCACACCGGAATTTAGGGGGGATAGGCTGAAGAAATACTTCCCGCCCAGAGGCCAATTGAGGCCCTTAATAGGCCTATTATCTGCTACTTAAGGGTCTTTTTCCACCAACGCTGGAATTCAGCCAGAGGTGGGGGTGCTTCCATCACAAGGGGAGGTTGCCCAGTAAGGTAAGGTGATTGCCCTGCAGACTTGGGAGGTGGTGGCTCTCCTCTGTGGGAAATCTGTGACCCACAGAAGGCCCCGAGTGGAAAACAATCCACCTCCCTGAACTGTCCTCTCCCGACACTCAACGTCCACCCTCCCTCTCCCCGTCGCCGGGACCTGCCAGACTGGCCTCAGTAACCCCATCTCACTTACTTAGGTCCCGTTCACCAGCACTTGGCTAGTTCCAGGCCTACTGTAATATTGGTAGTGACACTGTCGGTGCTACTGAACTGCTGGCCTTCTGATTGGCCAGCAGTTCTTGGAGACGGGGTTCCCACCGCCTTTTCGGCCTGGCACCAGGAGCACCGCCGGCTTCCTTATGTTACTAATTGGAAATTGGCAGAAACTCTGGTTACAGAGTTTCAGCCGCACTTTTGCACTAGCAGAGCTGGAGTAGCTCCAAGGAATTTCCTGCCCATTGCTTATCTAAGCTTCAGCAAAGCTTATGATACAGTTCAATAAAGAAGATGGCAGAAAAGAACTGTCCTGTGTAATCTTTGGTTCTTGGGTATGAGTGAAAGAATGAATCAAATGAGAAATAAAAAAAGCACAAAAGATTGATGAAAAATGCAGAGTTGGGACCATGATTCCTGCTTCATTCTACCTTACTTCCTCCATCCTGTGCCCTGAATCTCTTGTGAAGCCTCCCCAAAAGGTTGCAGTTCTCCTCTTGGGGTTTATTCTCCTGTTCTGTGAAGTCTTCTCCTGAAAACAAAAAAGTCAGACTGGAATAATTGACATTGACAAGGAGGATGTACAGGAATACACTAATTTCAGCCTGCATACTGGATGTGATTGTAGGAAAAAGCATCGTGGTGGTACAGGATTTGCTCGGGGCACAGCAGTTTGTGTTGTGAAGAATTACACAAGAGGCTGTGATTCTGTGCACCAGCTTTTGATCAGAGATACAGGTGCAGCATATTCAAAACAGACATCAATATTGGCCACTTATTGGGCTGAATTTTATGAGGTCGACGGTCGTGGCGGGGGGACCCAGAAAATTCTTCTGAGAGAGGCCCGCCACGGCCCCCAATGCCAAGAAGGACCCACCGCATTTTACCGGCGGCAGCGAGACATCAGTTCGGCCCCACCACCCCCCCCACCTGCCGCCATGCGGCAGGGACTTCATTTGCCGACACAAACTTATGCAAAAAAATGTTAATTAACTTACCTGGACAGGGCAGCTATCCCATATTAATAGTGCGGCCGGTGGCCAAAGGTCCCATGCAAAGTATCAGGGCACGATGGGGGTGGGGGAGTGTGAAAAATACTTCTTATTGTCTATGGGGATGGTGGGAAGGGGTTGAAGGGCAAATGTGACGAGGTTGGGGGGGAAACTTTGGGTTGGGAATTAAATAAATTATCGACATATAGGCCAATAAAAAAAAATATTGTGGTGGGGGGAGGGCTTGGGAAAGGGTCTCCGGCTTTTAATTATTTTTTTAAAGAGAATGCACAGAAATGTACCCTTAAAAATTCAAATTTTTCCTAAGGGCATGAATCCCTTTAAAAATGGCGGCAGTACCTGCACGGTGGCGCCAAACTCTGCTGCCAGGGACAGAGCCGCTGCCCCCTCTACATCATCAGGGGCGCCTGTTCCGCTCCAACCATTTAAATTAGCCCCTGCTCTAAATATCGCGGCGGCTCAGCAGTGCGCAAGTCACTCATGCGCTAGTCGCACGTGCGCCGCGCCTTCTTTTAAGCCGACAACCGCGGCGGGCTTATAAAATTCAGCCCATTATCTCCCTACTTTAATACAAATCACAGAACTCGATTTGCAACACAAATCAAATGTCACAGTGCTTATTGTGGGTGTCAGGAGGGCACTGACTCAACAAGTCAGCATTTAATTCTTTTGCCTTCAATTTGTGCCAGGTACACTTCACTCTCCAAACTCACAATGGTATTTACGTTAATATTATCACTTTGTCTTTACAGCAGAAACTACAGCAGGCAGATCTGTAAAATATATCACAAAGAAAAATTAAGACTTTATATAGTGCCTTGTTACAAAAAATGTTCTGCACAGAAATAGGTTAAATCAGCCCAACTGATGTATTGATGCTCCACACAAGCCTCCTCCAGCCTGCTTCATCTCGCCTTCTCAGAATACCTTTCTAATTCTTTCTCCTACATGTTGCTTCCCTTTAAATACATCGATGTCACTCACCTCAACTACTTGTGGTGGCAAGTTTCATATTCTAACTGCTTTTTGGGTAAAGAAGTATCTCCTGAATTTTTTATTGGATTTATTAATGACTATCTTATATTGATGATCATGAGTTTTGGACTCCCCCACAAGTTGATATATCTTCTCTACATCTCGCCTATCAAACACCTTTATAACTTTATAGACAATTATTGGGTCACCCCTCAGCCTTCTCTTTTCTACAGAAAAGAGCCCCAGCCTGTTCTATCTTTCCTAATGGGTATAACCTCTCATTTCTGGTATCATTCCAGTAAATTTTTTAGCACCTCCTCCAGTGCCTTCATATCCTATTTTTAATATGTAATATACAGTAGTCTGAGTGTAGTTTAACCTAGGTTCTACACAGATTTAACATAACCTTGTTAACCTCTGTTTCTACTTTTAATGATTTATGATTTATGAATTTGTACCCCTAGATCTTTCTGCTCCTTTACTCCATTCAGACTCTTATTTTCCAAGGACTATGTAGTTTATTTATTTCTCCTACAAGAATGCAACACCTTATCTATATTGAAATTAATTTGCAAATTTACACGCCTGTTCTACAAGTTTATTAATCGATTTTGTCGCAATCTTCCTCTTTATTAACTGTACCCTTCAAATTCATGTCATCCGCAAATTTTGAAATTATATTTCTCATTCCCGAATCCAAATCATTTGTGTAAATAGTGAACAGCTGTGGTCCTAGCACTGGTCCCAGTGGAACACCACTTTCCACCTTACGCCAGCCTGAGTTTAACTCCTACTCTCTGTTTTGTAGCCAATTTCTATTCATTCTGCTACTTGTCCACTGACTCCACATGCTCTGTCATTAGTCACGAGTCTACTAAGCAGTGCCTTAACAAAACCCTTTTGAAAATCCAGTATATTACGTCTACAGCATTACCTTACCTACTCTTTCTGTTACTTTGTCAAATAAGGATGATTAGGCACAATCTTCCCATTTGGAATCTGTGCTGACTATTATTTATTATATTTCTACATGCTTTCCTGTTACATCTGTCATGCAGACCCCCACCTGCCAAGAATGAGGCATATTAATTTTGTCATATGAACATTGATTTTAAACTGTTGCTGGAGTGAAGAAAATCACCAGACGCTCGGCTGGAAGGACATATGCATTTTAACAGACAGTGCTTGTGGAGACAAAGGACTATTCCCTGGTCCACCGAACCCACAATGGACTTTAATCACCAGACATTGAAGGAGCAAGGAAGCGCATTCCAGGCCTGCTAAGATGGTACAATCCACAGAGCCAGGACTGGTTAAACCAGCTGGTCACATGACTAACTGGCTGGTTCAGGTTTTTTTGAACTAGTCACAGGGCAGTTTGAATTCAGAAGGCAGTTGGAACTAGAACCTGGAGCAAGGAAGCCTCTCTCTCTCACTTTCTCCCAAGCCACCGGACCCACAGAAGCATGCACTGGGCCCCAATGTATTGCAAGTCAGACCGGCAACCAAAGACTTCACAGCAGACTCAAAGGACAGCAAAATAGAAACCCATCTATTGCCTCAAACCGCTAAAAACACGGTGCTTCTAAAATTAAACCCTATGACATTTAAACCAGGCAAAGGCTCAGAGGGAACCCTTAGACTCCTTCTCACCTGGTCGGAACACATCTTTGAGTAAAGATTCCATTATCTTTCCTATCACCGATGTTAAATTGATTGGTCTATGGTTCCCTGGACTTCTTGTATTTTCCTTTAATTATGCAGGAATCATATTAGCTTTCCACCAGTACTCTGGCTGTATCCCCTTTTCTAATGAATTGTTAAATATGTGTAATAGGGCCTCTGCTATCTGCTAACTTCTTTGAAGATGCAATCCATCTGCACCAGGATTTATCCTCTCAAAAATAAAAGCAAATTACTGCGGATGCTGGAAATCTGAAATAAAACAGAAAGTGCTGGAAATACGCAGCAGGTCTGGCAGCATCTGTGGAGAAAGAAGCAGAGTTAACAGGCTGGATTTTACCAAGCCCTCGACATCGGGCTCCGTAGCGGGGGGCTGAAAGATGGGGAAGGGAACGGTCCACCACGGAGGCCGACGCGGGGAGGGCCTGGCCCAATACTCCCAGCAGCGGCAAGGCTCCGTGGCAGCCCCCACCACCTCCCCGCACCCCGCCACTGAGCAACGAGATCTGGATTTCAATATTTAAGTTAATGAATACATAAATTTAAATGAACTTACCTTCAATCTTCCAGGCCTGTCACGATCTTTGGCCTAGCGGCAGGCACTCTCGTGCCTTCAATTCCCCGTTCGGGGAAATCCGGTATGACACTGGTGGGAAAGGGGCAGGAATTAATACTTTCCGTGCGGAGGGTGGGGAAACGGGGTCAAATAAACGTAATGAGTGTAGGGGATGGTGGGAGGGGGTGAACTTTCAACTTTGTGCTGTCGGGTGGGTGGGGGAAGGTCGGATTTAAAGGTATGTGTTTTCGGGGGGTGTAGGGAAAATAGTTAATGTAATTGTTATTTGGGGTTTGGGAAAGGGGCATTAGAAACTTATTTAATAAAGTTTGTGGGGGGGGTGTATCTTTAAAAATTCAAATTGACCGGCAGGGATGACTGCCCTTTAAAAATGGCACCAGCACCTGATCACAGGCAGCTGACGCCATTGCTCTGGATGGACAGCCTGCCCCCTCCATGAGGTTGGGGGGTGGGGGGGGTGGTTGTTGGGCTGCGCCAGCTATTTAAATGAGTCGCTGTCAGTTCTGATGAAAGGTCACAGACCTGAAACGTTAACTCTGCTTCTCGCTTCACAGATGCTGCCAGACCTGCTGAGTATTTCCAGCACTTTCTGTTTTTTTATCCTCTCTAAGTTTGATTAGTTTATTAATTATCAATTATCTCCCCAATAGATATCTTTACATCTTTTTGTTCTTTTCTTTTAATGTCGTATGTACCATGTCTCCCTGGTCAAAGTAATTACTTAACATTTTTATCATTTCCCTGGCAGTGGCTGTGAGTTTATTGTGTGTATCGTTTACTGGCTCCATCCCTTTCCTGATTTGCCTTTTGTTATTTATGTGTCTGTAGAACGTTATTTATTTTTATATTCCTTTATTACTAAATTTTGTAGTTTCTCTTTGCCTTTTTAATTTTTTAACTTCTTTCCTAATCTTTTCATATATCCATTTGACATCCTTTCCTTTTTTGCCTCTGTACTTAGTACGTACCTTAGGCTTTAGTTTTAATTTCACCCTTTTTTCTGTATTCATCCATGGTGACTCATTACTGGCTAGATCGTTCTTGCTTTTTAATGGGATATATTTCTCCCAGACTCTATTTGTCACTGTTTTATAGGTATCCCACTGCTGTTCTATTTCTATTTTTCCAGTTTATTTTCCCTAGTTCCATTCTCATTCCTTAAAATCATGTTTTCCAAATTAATTATTTTGGTCTTGTCTCACATATATCCTTCTCAATTTATATTTTAAACGTCATTATGTGGGATCGCTATTGCCTCGAAGTTCCCCTACATCTATTTCTCTTATCTGTTCTAGTTCATTTCCCATTACGAGACCCAGCTTCCTCCCAGGTTGGATTTCTTACATACTGAGTTTGAAAGGATTCCTGCATGCATTATAACATCTCCATTCCTTGCACCCTTTTTGCTCCCTCTTCTTGCTAGTTTATTTGGGCTTAGTTAAAATCTCCCATGAGTATTACTCTATGTCTTATACTCATTTCACATATTTGCTTACATATTACTTCTGCCATCTCCTTTCCAATCTATGGTCTTTAGTATACTCCTATTAACTGTTATCTTTTATTTCAAATGGATTCTGATTCTACCCTTCTGTTAGGTACTTTTCTTTCTACTGACATTATGTTGGGCCGGATTCTATAGGCTCACTGCCAAAATAGGCGGCGGGCGAAAAAAATGGCGGCCTGCACACGAGGCACACATCGCGGAGCTGCTGCGGTTCCAAACACGACGGTTCATTAGCATGCCCAGGACGGCTTCTCTCCCCCCAGTGACGTGGAGGAGGCGGGCGAGTTGTCCCCGGCAAAGACGTCCGGCGCCACTGCGCAGGCGCTGGCACCATTTTTTTATTCATTCATGGGATGTGGGCATCGCTGGCTAGGCGATGAAAAGTAATCATTTAAAATCTCACCTATGTCCTTCAGCTCCACACACAGATTGCCACTTTAGTCCCTAATGGGCCCTACCTTTTCCCTGGTTATCCTCTTGCCCTTAATATACTTATAAAATGCCTTAGGATTTTCCTTTATATTGTCCGCCAGTGTTTTTTCATGTCCCCTCTTCGCTCTCCTAGTTACTTTTTTAAGTACCCCCCTACACTTTCTATACTCGTCTAGGGCCTCCACTGTTTTCAGCGCTCTGAACCTGCCATAAGCATCCTTTTTTTTCCTTATCCAATCCTCTATATCAGTTGACATCCAGGGTTCCCTGGACTTGTTGGTCCTACCCTTCAGCTTTACAGGAACATGTTGGCCCTGAACTCTCACTATTTCCTTTTTGAATGGTTCCCACTGGTCTGATGTAGACTTTCCTACAAGTAGCTGCTCCCAGTCCACTTTGGCCAGATCCTGTTTTATCATATTGAAATCTGCCTTCCCCCAATTCAGTACCTTTATTTCCGGTCCATTTTTGTGCTTTTCCATAACTGCCTTAAATCTTACAGGGTTATGGTCACTATCCATACTGACACTTCTACCACTTGTCCGCATTCATTCCCTAGGATTAGGTTCAGTACTGCCACTTCTCTTGTAGGACTTTCTACCTGCTGGCTCAAAAAGCTCTCCTGTATGCACTTTAACAATTCCGCCCCCTTTAAGCCTTTTGCACTAAGACTATCCCAATTGATATTGGGGAAGTTGAAATCCCCTACTATTATTACCCTATTATTTTTACACCTCTCTGAGATTTGCCTTCATATCTGCTCCTCTATTTCTCCCTGACTGCTTGGAGGCCTGCATCACACTCCCAGCCAGGTGATTGCCCCCTATTTGTTTTTAAGTTCTACCCATTTGGCCTCATTTGAGGAACCTTCGAAGATATCATCCCTCCTTACTGCAGTATTTGACTCTTTGATCAACAGTGCAATGCCACCTCCTCTTTTACATGCTCCCCTGTCTCACCTGAAGATTCTATACCCTGGAATATTAAGCTGCCAGTCCTGCCCTTCCCTCAACCATGTCTCTGTGATAACAATAATATCAGATTCCCATGTGTTAGTCAACGTCCTCAATTCATCTGCCTTACTAGTAAGACTCCTTGCGTTAAAGTAGATGCAAAGGCTATATTTGCTCTGCCTTCCAGACTGACTCAGTTTCTCTTCTATATTTGACAGTGCATCACCACCTACTGTGCCTCCACTCTGTATCCCATTCCCCTGCCAAATTAGTTTAATCCCACCCCCCACCAACATCACGAGCAAACCTCCCAGCAAGGATGTTGGTCCCGTTCTGGTTCAGGTGCAACCCATCCAACTTGTACAGGTCCCACCTTCGCCAGAAACAGACCCAATGATCCAGCAAACTAAAGCTCTCCCTTCTGCACCATCTCATCAGCCATGCATTCATCTGCTCTATCCTCCGATTCCTATACTCACTCGCACGTGGCACCAGGAGTAATCCAGAGATTACAACCTTTGAGGTCCTGCTTTTTAATCTGCTACCTAGCTCTCTAAATTTTTGTTCCAGGACCTCATCCCTCTACCTATGTCGTTGGTACCAATGTGTACCACGACCTCTGACTTTTCACCCTCCCCCTTCAGAACGTCCTACAGCCGCTCCGTGACATCCTTGACCCTAGCACCAGGGAGCCAACATACCATCCTGGAGTCATGTTTACAGCCACAGAAACACCTATCTGTACCCCTTACGATAGAATCCCCTATCACTATAGCTCTCCCACTCCTTTTCCTCCCCTCCTGTGCAGCTGAGCCACCTGTGGTGCCACAGACTTGGCACTTGCTGCATTCCCCTATCTCCCCCAACTGTATCCAAAGTGGAAAATCTGTTAGATAGGGAGATGGACCCAGGGGACTCCTGTACTACCTGCCTAAATCTTCTACTCTGCCTGGCGGTTACCCATTCCCTTTCTGCCTGAGCAGTCTTTACCTGCGGTGTGACCACCTCCCTGTACGTGCTATCCATGATGATCTCAGACTCGCAGCTGCTCCACAGTGTCTCCAGCCACCGCTCCAGATCCGAAACGCAGATTTCGAGTAGCTGCAGCTGGAGACACTTCCTTCACACTGGACACTGGAAGTGTCCCTGACTTCCCACATTGCACAGGAGGAGCACTCCACACTGCTGAGCTGTCCTGCCATGACTTACCCTTAATTTACTCCCTTAAATTACCCAAACATTAGATTATTTACACTAGGAACCTTGATTCCCTAAGAAAAAACTACCTAATGTATTTAAAAAAATTGTAGACCTTTCTCTTTATTTTGGTTACTTACCCAGCTAGTTAGAGTTATTCCCTAGAAGCAGTTACTCACCAACCAATCACCTTGCAGCTTTCCTGTAATGTCACTGTTGACTTTTTTTTTTCTTCTCTTTTTCAAAACTCCAGCGTGACTAGACTGCTCTCTACTCTGCTCCCAGAAGGTAAGATCCTTAGGTTTGTTCCTTAACTCGAGCCAAATAGATTCTGCCCTTGACCCCTCTGGGACATCCTTTCTTTCCAGCATTGCAATGTTCTCCTTAATCATACTGCCACCTCTCACCCTTTCCTTCATTTCCTATCTTTCCTGAGCACCTTCTTTGAATAGTGCATGGGAACATTCAAATCCACCTAAGACATTTTTGACAAGTCCATTGTTTTTGAGCTTGAAGAGGATTTACTATACTTAAATCAAATGGCAACAGCGTCATTGAAGCTGACCCAATAAAGGTTTACAATTCAACCTCCGAATTACCTGAGGTTTGACAGTCACACAGCTAGCTCTGTATCTATTTATGCTGCCAACTCCGTGTTTGGTTAGAGAAGTGCACATGTGCCTCTACTCTGCTTCCTGTCAATTGAATAGTGGCTACATTTTAACATTACAAAGAACTGAAGGGACACTTGGTTCTCTGCTGTCATTAAAGATTAAAAGGAATGCTTCAAAAGTCCAATGGACTGACTGCAAACTTTTTAAACTTTACTGCACATCGATCACAGGTGCACTACAGCTGATATGAAGCAGTAGCAGTATCCCGGTACTGATCCCACTCCATCTGCTTCAGCACAATTCAGGCAAATTCAGACCCAAATGACACTGCAATTATTGCATTGAAGTGAAGCAAAAATTACTTTGCATTAATGCAAACTGCACACTTTAAGTACCGTTATTACAGGAAGTTACTGTGTTTCCAATTAATCATGTGAAATGAGCTTTGTACTTTTAGATACTTCAGTTAGGTCCATCGACTGATTAAATGTCTTCCATGTAATTTTCATGGCTGTGTACTAATTGACTAAAATCCATTCAAGGTTCCAATTAGTATTTATGACTGGACAACTGCATTCCTGCCTTAATTCTTTTGATAATTTG
Organism: Heterodontus francisci; assembly: GCF_036365525.1. Lineage (NCBI taxonomy): Eukaryota > Metazoa > Chordata > Chondrichthyes > Heterodontiformes > Heterodontidae > Heterodontus > Heterodontus francisci. Next base: position 32,926,929 of record NC_090371.1, read on the forward strand.
TCTCTGTATAGGTTAAGATAACGGGACCAATTATCACCTCCATGTGTGAGGCTTGGGGGAGGCAGACAGTGAGTGTTGAATGCTTCGAAAGTGGCAACACAGCTTTATTAATGTATTGTCAGTGAGATCCCAATGGTTGATAGCGTATCCATTAGGGGGCCAGGCAACATGTGCTGCTGCAGGTCTTAAAGGTGGCGTTAACTATTAGTTGCGAGAGCAGCAAGCATTTCAGAGAGCTGTTGACATTGTGTTATAACAAAGGCAATGTAGCAACTGTGAACATCATAACCAGTATCTCAGTACCTCGAATACTACTACATTATGCAGTAGAGAAGACATTATTGTACTTCCCTTTCCCATTGCCAGTTCCATATCAAGATATGGAGCAGGTCGGGAGCAGCTGATTGGTGAGTAGCTGGTGTGTCTGTTTTTTTAAGTGGTAAGTTTAATAGTCGAGCAAATAGAGGCAGGAGAGGGCAGCTCTCTATTTCTTATGCTCTTATGCTCAGACCAGTGCGGCACACATCCTGCTCCATGTGGGAATGCCAGGACTCCATGTCTTATGTCCTGGACAATCACATGTGCAGGATGTGTTATCAGCTATAGCAGCTTGATCTCCGCATTTTGGAGTTTGAGCAGCAACTGACGTCACTGTGGTGCATCCATGAGGCTGAAAGTTTTGTGGACAGCACGTTTATAGATGTGGTCACCCCGCAGCTTAAGGGTATGCAGGCAGAAAGGTGATCGCCAGGCAGTCAAGAAGGACCAGGCAGGTAGTGCAGGAGTCCCCTGAGTGCTTCTCACTCACCAACCAGTATTCCTTTCTGAATACTGGTGAAAATGATGGTTCCTCTGGGGTGTACAGACAGAGTCCAGACCACGGCACCACGGCTGGCTCAGCTCTACAGTGGGGGGCAGGAGGAAGTTTGAAAATGCAATGGTGATAGGGATTCTATAGTTAGGGGAACAGACAGGCTTTTCTGTGGCTGCAGATGTGAATCCAGGATGGTGTGTTGCCTCCCTGGTTCCAGGGTTAAGGATGTCACTGAGCGGCTGCAGAGCACTCTGAGGGGGAGGATGAGTAGCCAGCAGTTGTAGTCCATATCGGTACCAACGACATAGGTAGAAAAAGGGATTGAGGTCCTGAAGGCAGAGTTAGGGAGCTAGGAAAGAAACTAGCGAGCAGAACCTCAAAGGTGGTAATCTCCGGATAACTCCCAGTACCATGAGTATAGAAGTAGGAAGATAGAGCGGATGATTGGGTGGCTGGAGAGATATTGCAGGAGGGAGGGCTTTAGATTCCTGGAACATCGGGATAGGTTCTGGGGGGGGCTAAGACCCGGACAGGCGGGGTGGGTTGCACTTGTACAGAACTGGCACGAATGTCCTTGTGGGGAGATTTCCTAGTGCTATTGGGGAGGGTTTAAACTAATTTGGCAGGGGTGTTGGAACCACAAGATAAATTTAGAGGGAAACCAAGGTGCACAGAGAATTGGGAGAGACAGATAGCACAAGTAGGAAATAGTAAGGCATTAGGTGGGGTCAGTGTAAGAGGGAATGTAATAAGTTCTAAACTAGGTTTACTGTGCATGTATGTGAATGCATGGGGTGTGGTATATAAGGCTGGTGAGCTGCAAGCACAGTTAGCCACATAGAAATACAATGTTATGGCGCTTACAGAAATCTGGCTCAAAAAATATTCCTTGTATCCAGGAAAAGTGGGAAGGATAGAGGGACAAATTTGCAAAGAAATTACAGAAAGGTGCAAAAATTATAGAGTAGTTATAGTAATAGTGTAAAAGGCAGAGAGGGGCAAGAGTTTCTGGAGTGTGTTAAAGGCCCAAATAGAGGTAAATGGGTATGATCTAATTGCCATAACGGAAACGTGGCTACAAGGTGACCAAGACTGGGAACTGAATATTCAAAGATATTCGACATTTAGGAAGGACAGGCAAAAAGGAAAAGGAGGTGGTGTTGCACTGATGATAAGGGATGGGATCAGTGCATTAGTAAGGGAGGATCTCAGATCGGAAGAACAAAATGTGGAATCTGTTTGGGTGGAGCTAAGAAACAGCAAGGGGCAGCAAACATTGGTGGGAGTTATTTATAGGCCACCAAACAGTAGTGGTAATGTGGGGCATGGCATTAATCAGGAGATTAGAGTAGCATGCAGCATGGGTAATACAGTAATCATGGGTGACTTCAATCCAAACCGATTGAGCACTAATGCAATGGAGGACGAGTTTCTGGAGTGTGTTAGGGATGGTTTTCTAGAGCAGTATGTTGTAGAACGGTCTAGAGAACAGCCTCTTTTAGATCGAGTATTATGTAATGAGAAAGGGCTAATTAATAATTTTGTTGTAAAAGAACCTTCAGGGATGAATGACCATAATATGATAGAATTTTGCATTATGTTTGAAAGTGAGGTAGTTCAATCTGAAGCCAGTTTGTTAAATTTGAACAAAGGAAATTATGAAAGTATGAGGGGCAAATTGATTGAGAAGGATTGGGAAAATACATTAAAAGGTTTGACAGTACAAAGGCAATGGATAGTCTTTAAAGAAATATTACATAGTTTACAGCAACTATACGTTCCTTCAAGGCACAAAAACCCCAAATGTAAATGCAGACAACCATGGATAACAAAGGAAGTTAAGGATTGTATAAGATTAAAAGAAAAAGCCTATAAAGTTGCCAGAAATAGTAGTAAACCTGAGGATTGGAAGGATTGCAGAATACAGCAAAGGAGAATGAAGAAACTGAAAAAGAAAGGTAGAATAGAATATGGATGTAAGCTAGCAAAAAATATAAAAGTGGACTGTAAAAGCTTCTTTAGATACGTACAAAGAACAAAGAACAAAGAACAGTACAGCACAGGAACAGGCCATTCGGCCCTCCAAGCCTGCGCCGATCTTGATGCCTGTCTAAACTAAAACTTTCCGGGACCGTATCCCTCTATTCCCATCCTATTCATGTATTTGTCAAGATGCCTCTTAAACGTCGCTATCGTACCTGCTTCCACCACCTCCCCCGGCAGCAAGTTCCAGGCACTCACCACCCTCTGTGTACAGAACTTGCCTCGCACATCCCCTCTAAACTTTGCCGCTCGCACCTTAAACCTATGTCCCCGAGTAACTGACTCTTCCACCCTGGGAAAAAGCTTCTGACTATCCACTCTGTCCATGCCACTCATAACTTTGTAAACCTCTATCATGTCGCCCTCCACCTCCGTCGTTCCAGTGAAAACAATCCGAGTTTATCCAGCCTCTCCTCATAGCCAATGCCCTCCAGACCAGGCAACATCCTGGTAAACCTCTTCTCTACCCTCTCCAAAGCCTCCAAGTCCTTCTGGTAGTGTGGCGACCAGAATTGCATGCAATATTCCAAGTGTGGCCTAACTAAGGTTCTGTACAGCTGCAGCATGACTTGCCAATTTTTATACCCTGTGCCCTGACCGATGAAGGCAAGCATGCCATATGCCTTCTTGACTACCTTATCCACATGTGTTGCCACTTTCAGTGACCTGTGGACCTGTACGCCCAGATCTCTCTGTCTGTCATTACTCCTAAGGGTTCTGCCATTTATTGTATACATCCCACCTGTATTAGACCTTCCAAAATGCATTACCTCACATTTGTCCGGATTAAACTCCATCTGCCTATTCTCCGCCCAATTCTCCAACCGATCTATATCCTGCTGTATCCTCTGACAATCCTCATCACTATCCGCAACTCCACCAACCTTTGTGTCATCCGCCAACTTACTAATCAGACCAGCTACATTTTCCTCAAAATCATTTTTATATACTACAAACAGCAAAGGTCCCAGCACTGATCCCTGCGGAACACCACTAGTCACATCCCTCCATTCAGAAAAGCACCCTTCCACTGCTACCCTCTGTCTTCTATGACTGAGCCAGTTCTGTATCCATCTTGCCAGCTCACCTCTGATCCCATGTGACTTCACCTTTTGTACCAGTCTGCCATGAGGGACCTTGTCAAAGGCTTTACTGAAGTCCATATAGATAACATCCACTGCCCTTCCTTCATCAATCATCTTCGTCACTTCCACAAAAAACTCAATCAAGTTCGTGAGACATGACCTCCCCTTCACAAAACCATGCTGCCTCTCGCTAATAAGTTCATTTGTTTCCAAATGGGAGTAAATCTTGTCCCGAAGAATCCTCTCTAATAATTTCCCTACCACTGACGTAAGGCTCATCGGCCTATAATTTCCTGGATTATCCTTGCTACCCTTCTTAAACAAAGGAACAACATTGGCTATTCTCCAGTCCTCTGGGACCTCACCTGTAGCCAATGAGGATACAAAGATTTCTGTCAAGGCCCCAGCAATTTCTTCCCTTGCCTCCGTCAGTATTCTGGGGTAGATCCCATCAGGCCCTGGGGACTTATCTACCTTAATGCTTTGCAAGACGCCCAACACCTCCTCCTTTTTGATAATGAAATGACCCATAACGACACTCCCTTCCCTAGGCTCATCATCCACCAAGTCCTTCTCTTTGGTGAATACTGATGCAAAGTACTCATTTTGTACCTCGCCCATTTCCTCTGGCTCCACTCATAGATTCCCTTCTCTGTCCTTGAGTGGGTCAACCCTTTCCCTGGTTACTCTCTTGCTCTTTATATACATATAAAAAGCCTTGGGATTCTCCTTAATCCTGTTTGCCAATGACTTTTCATGCCCCCATTTAGCCCTCCTGACTCCTTGCTGAAGTTCCTTCCTACTTTCTTTATATTCCTCAAGGGCTTCATGCGTTCCCAGCCTTCTAGCCCTTACAAATGCTTCCTTTTTATTTTTGACTTGGCTCACAATATCCCTCATTATCCAAGGTAAAAAGGAAACGTTTGGTGAAGACAAATTTGGGTCCATTACGGGCAGAGTCAGGAGAATTTATCATGAGGAATAGACAAATGGTAGAGAAGCTAAATGATTACTTTGTTTCTGTCTTCACTGAGGAAGATACAAGAAGTTTCTCAGAATTTGAGATCCATGGGATTAGGGGGAATGAGGAATTGAAGGAAATTAGTATTCGTAAGAAGGTTGTATTGGAGAAATTAATGAGGTTGAAGGTTGATAAGTCCCCATGACCTGATATTCTACATCCCAGACTGTTAAAAGAGGTAGCTTTAGAGATAGTGGATGCATTGGTAATCATCTTCCAAAATTCTATAGAATCTGGAGCGGTTCCTGCAGATCGGAATGTCACAAATGTCACCCCACTATTTAAGAAGGGAGGGAGAGAGAAAACAGGGAATTACAGACCTGTTAGCCTTATATCAGTTGTTGAGAAAATGCTAGAATCTATTCTGAAGGATGTAATAAATGGACACTTGGATAATAATGATCTCATTGGGCATAGTCAACATGGATTTATGAATAGGAAATCATATTTGATGAACCTGTTGGTGTTCTTTGAGGATGTTACTAACAGAATTGATAAAGGGGAGTCGGTGGATTTTCAGAAGGCTTTTGATAAAGTCCCCCACAGGAGCTTGTTTAGCAAAATTAAAGCACATGCAATAGGAGGTAATATACTGGCATGGATTAAGGATTGGTTAACAAGCAGAAAGCAGAGAGTAGGAATAAATGGATCATTCTCACGTTAGCAGGCTGTGACAAGTGGGGGTACTGCAGGGATCAGTGCTTGGGGCCCAGCTGTTCACAATATATATCAATGATATTAATGCGGGGACCAAATGTACTATTTCAAAGTTCGCGGATGACACAACACTGGCTGAGAATGTGTGTTGTGAGGAAGATGCAAAATGGCTTCAAAAGAATTTTGACAGACTTAGTGAGTGGGCAAGAATGTGGCAGATGGTAGGAGGAATAGATGTGCAGAGTATTTCTTAAATGGTAAGAGATTAGAAAGTGTAGATGTACAAAAGGACCTTGCCAATAAGTCACTGAAAGCTAACACGCAGGTGCAGCAAGCAATGAAGAAGGCTCATGGTATGTTAGCCTTTATCACAAGAGGATTTGAGTACAGGAGTAGTCTTGTTCAATTGTATAGAACCTTAGTTAGACTGCACCTGGAATACTGTGTGCAGTTTTGGTCCTCTTACCTTAGGAAGGATATTATTGCCATAGAGGGAGTGCAATGAAGGTTCCCAGGATGGCAAGACTGTCCTATGAAGAGAGATTGGGGAAACTGGTCTTGTATTCTCTAGAGTTTCAAAAAATGAGAGGTGATCTCATTGAAACCTACAAAATACTTAAAGGGATAGACAGGTTAGATACAGCCAAGATGTTTCCCCTGGTTGGGGAGTCTAGAAACAGGGGACAGGACTGAAGGTACTGGATACTGCAAAGACAATGGGCCCTGCCAATATTCTGGCAATAGTACTGAAGACCTGTGCTCCAGAACTTGCCGCGCTCCTAGCCAAGCTGTTCCAGTATAGCTACAACGCTGGCATCTACCAAGCAATGTGGAAAATTGCCCAGGTATGTCCTGTGCACAAAAAGCAGGACAAATCCAACCAGGCCAATTACCGCCCGATCAGTCTACAATCAGTCATCAGTAAAGTGACAGAAGGTGTCGTCGACAGTGCTATCAAGCGGCACTTACTGAGCAATAACCTGCTCAGTGACACTCAGTTTGGGTTCCGTAAGGGCCACCAGCTCCTGACCGCATTACAACCTTGGTTCAAACATGGACAAAAGAGCTGAACTCAAGAGGTGAGGTGAGAGTTACTGCCCTTGACATTAACGCATTTGACCGAGTATGGCATTAAGGAGCCCAAGCAAAACTAAAGTCAATGGGAATCGGAGGAAAACTCTTCGCTGGTTGGAGTCATACCTAGCACAAAGGAAGATGGTTGTGGTTGTTGGAGGTCAAACATCTCAGCTCCAGGACATCACTGCAGGAGTTCCTCAGGGCAGTGCCTAGGTCCAACCATCTTCAGCTGCTTCATCAATGACCTTCCTTCAATCATAAGGTCAGAAGTGGGGATGTTCATTAATGATTGCACAACATCCAGCACCATTCGTGACTGCTCAGATACTGAATCAGTCCATGCAGAAATGCAGCAGGACCTGGACAATATCCAGACTTGTGCTGATAAGTGGCAAGTAACATTTGCGCCAAACAAGTGACAGGAAATGACCATCTCCAACAAGAGAGAATCTAACCATCTCCCCTTGACATTCAAAGGCATGACCATCACTGAATCCCCCACATCCTAGGGGCTACCATTGACCAGAAACAGAACTGGAGTAGCCATATAAATACCATGGCTACAAGAGCAGGTCAAAGGCTAGGAATCCTGTGGCGAGTAACTCACCTCCTGACTCCCCAAAGCCTGTCCACCATCTATAAGGCACAAGTCAGGAGTGTGATGGAATGTTTTCCACTTGCCTGGATGGGTGCAGCTCCAACAACACTCAAGAAGCTCAACACCATCCAGGACAAAGCAGCCCACTTGATTGGTACCCCATCAACCACCTTAAACATTCACTCCCTCCACCATTGGAGCACAGTGGCAGCAATGTATACCATCTACAAGATGCACTGTAGCAACGCACCAAGGCTCTTTCGGCAGCACCTTCCAAACCCATGACCTCTGCCAACTAGAATGACAAGGGCAGCAAATGCATTGGAACACTACCACCTGCAAGTTCCCCTTCAAATCACACTTTATCCTGACATGGAACTATATCGCCGTTCCTTCATTTTTGTGGGTCAAAATCCTGGAACTCCCTTCCTAACAGCACAGTGGATGTCCCTACCTCACATGGACTGCAGCGGTTCAAGAAGGCAGCTCACCACAACCTCTTTAGGGGCAATTAGGCATGGGCAATAAATGCTGGCTTAGCCAGCGATGCCCACATTCCATGAATGAATGAAAAAAACACAATTTCAAAATAAGGGGGAGAAATTTCTTTACTCAGAGGATTGTGAATCTGTGGCATTCTCTACCCCAGAGGGCTGTGGAAGCTCAGTCATTGAGTATGCTTAAAGCAGAGATTGACAGATTTCTAAATACAAATGACATAAGGGGATATGAGGATAGTGTGGGAAAAAGGCATTCAAGTGGAAGATCAGCCATGATCTTCCTCCATGACTGGAGGATAGCTAATGTTGTGCCTTTATTTAAGAAGGGCAGCAGGGATAAGCCAGGGAACTACAGGCCGGTGAGCCTTACATCATTGGTGGGAATGTTATTGGAAGGGATTCTGAGAGACAAATTGGCATGGGCAAATAAGATTAGAGAAATGAATGCGTCGCATAGAGTCATAGAGTTATACAGCACAGAAACAGGCCCTTCGTGTTTGTGCTGGCCATCAAGCACTTAACTATTCTAATCCCATTTTCCAGCACTTGACCCATAGCCTTGTATGCAGTGGTGTTTCAAGTGCTCATCTAAATACTTCTTAAATGTTGTGAGGGTTCCTGCCTCCACCTTCAGGCAGTGCGTTCCAGATTTCAACCACCCTCTGGGTGAAATTTTTTTTCCTCAAATCCTCTCTAAACCTCCTTCCCTTTACTCAAAATCTATGCCCCCTAGTTATTGACCCCTCCGCTAAGGGAAAAAGTTTCTTCCTATCTACCCTATCAATGCCCCTCATAGCGGCTTAAAGACTGGTGTGGTAGAAGTGGGTTCCAGTTTGTGGGGCACTGGCACCAATACTGAGGAAAGTGGTGGCAGTACCATTAGGACAGTTTACGCCTGAACCATACTGGGGCCAGTGTTCTAGTGAGCCGCATAACTGGGGATGTAGAGAGGGTTTTAAACTGAGTAGTGGGGACAAGGGATCAAATTTGGGAAGTTATGGTAAATCAAGGAGGAGAGACAAGGCAAGAGAGAAAGGTATTAATATGGGAAATGATAAACAGACTGTGACAGGAAGGGACAGAGCGTACAAATCTAAGAATAAATCAACAGATAAGGCTAGAGGTTACAAAAATAATAAAAGGACACAACTAAAGGCGCTGTATCTGAATGCACATAGCATTTGAAACAAAACAGATGAATTAAGAGCACAAATAGAAATAAATAAGTACGATCTGATAACCATTACAGAGACATGGCTGTAGGACGACATAGATTAGAACTTGCATATTGAAATATTGAAGGATACATGGCATTTAGGAAGGGCAGAAAGCTAGGAAAAGGTGGAGGAGTAGCTCTGTTAATTAATGATGGTATTGGCGCAATAGAGAGGGATGACCTAAGTTCCGGAGACCAGGATGTCAAAGCAGTTTGGGTAGAGATGAGAAATCAAAAAGGCAAGAAGTCACTTGTGGGAGTGGTGTACAGGCCACCTTACATTAACCACACTGTGGGACGGGGTATAAAGGAAGAAATAATGGCAGCTTGTCAGAAAAGTACAGCAATAATTATGGGGGATTTTAACCTACTATAGACTGGAAAGATCAGATGGGCAGAGGTAGCCTAGATGAGTAGTACATAGAATGTTTTGGGGATAATTTCCTGAAACAATACATTCTGGAGCCAACCAGAGAGCAGGCTGTACTGGACCTGGTATTGTGCAATGAGACAGGAATAATTAGTGACCTCATAGTTAAGGTGCCCCTAGGTAGCAGCAATCATAATATGATTGAATTTTACATTTGGTTTGAGGGAGAGAAGAGTGGGTCCAAGACTAGTATTTCAGACTTAAATAAGGGCAATTATGAAGGCATGAATGCAGAGCTAGCTAAAGTGAACTGGCCAATCAGGTTAAGGGATAGGTCAATAGAGATGCAGTGGCAGACATTTAAGGGGATATTTCAGAATACACAGAATAGATACATTTCAACGAGAAATAAAATTTCCAAGGCTGGGACCAGCCATCCGTGGTTAACTCAAACAGTTAAAGATAGTATCAAATTTAAAGAAAAAGCCTATAATTGCGCAAAGATGGGAGGCAGGTCAGAAGATTGGAAAGAATATTAAAAAACAGCAAAGCTGGGCTAAAAAATTGATAAGGAAGATAAAATTAGAGTACAAGAGAAAGCTAGCTAGAAATATAAAGAAAATAGTAAGAGTTTCTTTAGACATATAAAAAAGATAAGAGTTAACAAAGTGAGCGTTGATCCTATAAAAAGTGAGTCTGGGGAATTAATAATGGATAATAAGGAGATGGCAGATGAACTGAACAGATATTTTGCATCAGTCTTCACTATTGAGGATGTAAGTAACATTCCAGTATTAGCTGTAAATCAGGAAATGGAAGGGAGGGAGGAACTGAAGAAAATTATAATCACCAGGGAAGTGGTACAGAACAAATTGTTGGAGCTGCGGGCTGACAAGTCCCCGGGTCCTGATGGACTTCATCCTAGGGTGTTAAATGAAGTGGCTAGTGAGATAGTTGATGCGTTAGTTTTAATTTTCCAAAATTCCCTGGATTCCGGAACGGTTCCTTTGGATTGGAAAATAGCGAATGTAACTCCTTTATTCAAAAAGGGAGCGAGAAAGAAAGCAGGAAACTACAGGCCAGTTAGCTTAACATCTGTCATAGGGAAAATGTCAGAAGCTATTACTAAAGATGTTATAACAGGGCATTTATAAAAATTCAAGGTAATTGGGCAGAGTTAACATGGTTTGTGAAAGGGAAATAACTTTAACCAATTTATTGGAGTTCTTTGAGGGAGTTACATGTGCTGTGGATAAAGGGGAACTGGTGGATGTATTGTACTTAGATTTCCAGAAGGCATTTGATAAGGTGCCACATCAAAGGTTATTGCAGAAAATAAAAGCTCATGGTGTCACGGGTAACATATTTGCATGGATAGAAGATTGGTTAGCTAACAGGAAACAGAGAGTAAGCATAAATGGGTCATTTTCTGGTTGGCAAGATGTAACTATTGGTGTACCACAGGGATCTGTGCTGGGGCCTCAACTTTTTACAATTTATATAAATGACTTAGATGAAGGGACCAATGGTATGGTTGCTAAATTTGCTGATGACACAAAGATAGGTAGGAAAGTAACTTGTGAAGAGGACATAAGGAGGCTACAAAGGGATATAGATAGGTTAAGTGAGTGGGCAAAGACTTGGCAAATGGAGTATAATGTGGGAAATTGTGAAATTGTCCACTTTGGCAGGAAGAATAAAAAGGAAGCATATTATCTAAATGGTGAGAAATTGCTGAGCTCTGAGATGCAGAGAGATCTGGGTGTCCTAGTGCATGAATCGCAAAAGGTTAGTATGCAGGTACAGCGCGTAATTAGGAAAGCTAATAGAATGTTATCGTTTATCACGAGGGGAATTTAATACAAAAGTCGGGAGGTTCTGCTTCAGCTATACAGGGAATTGGTGAGACCACACCTGGAGTACTGTGTACAGTACTGGTCTCCTTATTTAAGGAAGGGTGTAAATGTTTTGGGGGCAGTACAGAGAAGGTTTACTAGACTAATACCTGGAATGGGTGGGCTGTCTTACGAGGAAAGACTGGACAGGCTAGGCTTATATCTGCTGGAATTTAGAAGAGTAAGAGGCGACTTGATTGAAACATAAGATCCTGACGGGTCTTGACAAGGTGAATGTGGAAAGGATGTTTCCCCTTATGGGAAAATTTCGAACTGGGGGGTCACTGTTAAAAAATAAGGGGTCACTCATTGAAGACAGAGATGAGGAGAAATCTTTTCTCAGAGGGTCGTGAGTCTTTGGAATTCTCTTTCTCAAAAGGCAGTGGAAGAAGAGTCTTTGAATATTTTTAAGGCAGAGGTAGGTAGATTCTTGATGAGCAAGAGGGTGACAGGTTAGCGAGTGTAGGTGGAAATGTGGAGTAATCAGTTCAGCCATGCACTTGTTGAATGGCGGAGCAGGGTCGAGGGGTCCAGTGGCCTACTCCTGCTCCTAATTCGTATGTTTGTATTCTCTTCAGCAACTGACCAAGTTGGTTGGCTGAAGCACCGAACCACTATTTGCAATAATTTTTACACCTTTTCTTTCCAAATTGGGTAGGAAATTCAATTGACAGCTTCATACTGTCCTACCAAAATACACCTTAAGCTACAATTGTCCAAGGAGGCATCTAATTCTTTGTTCAAACTTTGATATGAGAAACTGCCTGGACGATGAGCAAATGCTTAAATTTCCTTCAGTAATTGCATCGCCTCTCATGTTGCCAGTGTCTTCAAGATCTTTATCAGTAAATGCAATTGCAGCTTTCTTTCCTGATCTCACGCACATTTTGAAACCACAGGACAATCAGAGTCCCTCAAATTACTGACTTCTTACCAACTGTTGCTTGGTGAATTTCTAGTTTCTCTGCATTTCAAAAGAAGGTAAACTCTGACATCATCAATCAATGTCAATTTCTCTATTTCTCACAGCTTTTCAAACACTTTGGACCACTTAGGCCAGTTAAATTCGCATTTCAGTCTCATCTTTGTGTTTTCAGATAACATGACTCCATGCTTTTGTGTACGTGAAGCTTCTTCAAAGCTCTAACTCAGAATCAAAGCGAAACATAGCTTTGAAATATGTCTGTTTATTGGTTTTGACTCAATTGTTATGACTTTTCTCCTTTTTGCTAAACATTCCATAGCTTTAAAGTGTTTTTTCACCAGTGTCTCTGTTTATCTGTAATAAAAAGAACTTGCAGCTGTTAACAGGTTGCATTAGCTTGAAAAGCCCTTTTGGCCTTCGCAATGCATGCTGGTCAGATTAAGTCAGTTTTCTGTCTACCTGTATACAGCATAGTTTCCTGTATTTCATTTAAACTATCAATACTCCTGGGTTGGATAGCATGTCAAGTCTCAACCACAAATTTTGATGAAAATAATATTACAGACTCTTACAGTCCCCCCCTCAAAGTGGCTGTGAACCAAAATATTACGGATACCAGACACTTATCCTGTGGTATCATCCTTATCTTGTATCTTCTCTCGTAGCTTAATCTTTTCTTGCTGCTTGTATCACCTGTTGACACAGCAGGGTATCATTAATAAGTACAGAACAATCACCGGTTGAACAATGACCAGAATATGGGAGATAATCTTTAGCAATGGATGGATCTCAATATTCGTACCGATATCCCACCAGGATGAATCTTCCCCATTCTTGTGTATTTCTTTCATCATTTCACGATTCCGTTGACCCAGAACATAATAGTACTTCTGAGACTGATTAACATGCTTCAATAATTCTACCTGGTGCACGGGCAAAGGTGGTATGTTATACACAAAACTTGTAACATATTTGTACACCTTTTTTTAACTCATTCTCTGCATAAATATTTACTTGTTTATGCAAATATATATTTAACATCACACGCGGTCCAATCTTTACAGGTTGGATTGGGCGAAAACAAAATATTCCTACCGCAATAGGACATATTGTACTGGCATTGTGGTGATAACAGTATTCATTCTTCCTCTGCTCTCACCTGCAGTCACCTTCATGTTACAATTCCATTCAACGTGATTCCAATTAAACCCACAAGCTGGAGCTGCTGTTATCGGCACAGACAAACATGTCCCAGACTTGAGTAAGCCCTGTAAGATCTTGTACCACCCACGTGATCTCATCCACATGGGTCACGTACCCTGGAGGTTCATCATATTCCACTAAGTAGTTCCTCTTATGTACCCCTATGTTTTCTACATGCATCCCTACACAAGGCAGGATAATACAACCCCAGTCCCAGCAGGGTAATACTGTCCTGTCCCAACCAATTGCATTCATGTCTCACCAGGTACACCTGTACTCATCTCCTGGCCTGACACATAGGGCTGAATTTAGTGTTCCTGTCGCCACCCATGACATCTGTGCTCGCCGCGTAATCATGGTCAGCCGCCATTTACCATAATGGAGGCGAAGGGTCCGTCCAATTATGCGATGGGGCGGGCTCCAAGTCCCTGATTGCGGCAACAGATGATTCTGGAGCAAGTGCTGGCACCATATTTAAAGTGCTGTCCAGCGGAGGACAAGGGGCTGCCACCGCCAGAACTGTTCTCTCGCTCTTTCTGTGAGCTCTTACTATCTCCCTCTTTTCACTTGAGGGACAAGCAGGCCCATAACAACAGAGAGACCCCAAGGACTGCAGGAGGAATTCCAGATAAACAGCCTCTGTCGACGGCTGAGGTGGAGACACTGGAGTTAGCGGGGACCCAGGGTGGCCACTCAATAGCAGATGGTGAGACTGGAGTCTTCACACAAGAGAGTGAGGATTGTCTTCATTCGACAACCTTCATTCAACTTCTGGAGATCCACATCACGCATGGCTGTCATGACAAGATCTGCACTGCCTAACCCACGCATGATTGCATTCTCTGATACAGTTTGTCATCCATAGGAGGCTCCAGGTGAAAGAGGACAGCCGTCAACCTCTGAGTAGGAGGAGTGGTCAGAGGATGCACTGTCAAGTGACCCTCCTACACCTTCCACCAGCGCAGATATGTTCACCTCGGTGGGTTACTCCTCGGCTTTAGTATCAGGGTAACAAACTGGTGAGAGCACCGCATATGTACCCGAGCAGCTGGCTGAGGCTGAGACAGCCGAGACCTCTGACAGTTGGAGCAATGTGGGTGGCCAGGCCAATGCTGAGCTCCAGGCTGATGATGAGCCTCTAGTGTCGACAGCACAGGGCATGCTGGAGTTCCAGAGAGAGGGGTAAGGCAACATCTGGCGGAGCTGCCAGAGGTCATGTGGAGCCATGAGCGGATGATGGAGGAGTCCATCCATGCCATGAGTGCTGCCATATCTCAGGTGTCTGAGCACACGGTTTCCTCCATAGAGAGGTTGGCGACTCCACTGGAGAGTCAGATTCCACAGATGCGCCCGGACCTGCACACCATCGCCTTGGCCATGAGCTCAGTGGCAAGGCGAGAGCAGGACGATGTGCCTGGGGTCTTCTCCAGCTCCTCGCCCTTCTCTGGTCAGCAGGGAGGTTCGAGTGAACCTTGAAAGGGAGGAGGAGAGGCTGACCTCCACAGCTGGGGGCTCCCCTCAAGGTGCTCTGAGTGTGGACAGCAGCTCCTCAGCCCCTCTGCCAGTGAGCCCAGCAGCGAAGCCTGAGGAGAGTCCTGCACCTGTCCAGGGGTCACACCTCATTGAAGCAGTCATGAACATCTAAAGAAAAGCACATAGACACACTTGCGGTTTCACAGGTGTTTGGCATTTACCATTGGTATTGTGTTATAAAGTTCTATCATTTTTACAGTTCACAATCATTGTTGGAAAAATGCTTATTCTTTCATGCCTTAATTGTGAGATGCTGCCTTTGCCCTTCTCCCTTATTGGTCTGCTAGTGTAGGCACAGCCCTCCTTTGGTAAGCGTCTCAGATGTACCAGACCATGTGGTTAAGCTGGGTGCTAGGTACACAATCCAGACAAGAAGGAGGTGACAGACTGAATCCATTGAGGTGAGTCTTTATTGAGTTCACTTTGAGAAATCAGCATGGTGGCTGGAAGCGAGTAAGTATGAGATTGTCTCTTGTCTCCCTGGCCTATCGTTCAATGTGCCTGGCATCTGGTGCAAGGGGCTAAAGATCCATTGCTGCCTGCTCATTACCTTCTTCTTTGTCCTCCTTGTCGGTTGAGGACTGGCGATCAATCATGTCCCCTTCATGCAAGGCCTTCCCCCTCTGCAGTGCTAGACTGTGCAGAGCACAGCAGAACACCACAATACTTGAAACCCTTGCTGGAGAATACTGCAGGTCTCTACCGGATCGATCCAGGCACCAGAATCTCATCTTCAGAAAGACAATGACCTGCTTGATAGTTGCTCAAGTGGAGCTGTGGCAAGTGGAGTACCTCTCCTCTGCTGCTGTGCGAGGGTTCCTCACAAGCATCAACAGCCATGTCTTCAATGGGTAGCCCTTGTCCCCGAGAATCCATCCTTGAAGGCAAGTGGGGGGCCTGAAAAGTTTTGACACCTGAGACTGTTGAAATATGAAGGCATCGTGGCTGCTTTCCGGGAACCGGGCACACACCTGCAGGAAATGTTTTCGGTGGTCGCAGACCAGTTGAACTTTGATTGAATGGAAGCCCTTCCTGTTGATGAAGGCTGGTCTGTTGGAGCCTTGATGGCCACATACGTGCAATCTATCACACCTTGCACCTGGGGAATCCAGCAATGTCCCCAAATCCGATGCCCACTTGGCCTGAATGTCATGGTATCACACATAGTTGAGTGTTGTCAACTCTTGAAAAGAGTGTTGGTCCCCTCCTTGATACAGCGGTGGACTGCTGCCTGGGAGAACTCACACATTTCCCTGGTGGATCCCTTGGAAGATCCAAATGGGTAAAGGTTGAGTGCTACGGTGATCTTCAGGGCCACTGGCATAGGGTGACCACCGAATCCCATATGCTGCCAATCGTCCTGCAGCAGTGTTCTAAAGTCGGTAACAACCTCCCTGGAGAGCTACAGTCTTCGCTGACACTGTCGCTTGGACATTTGGAGGTAGCTTAGTCAAGTCTGGTACACTCTCTGGGTGCTGGTGGGCCCTTCTTGTCTTGGCCAGCTGCTGTTGCTCTCGTTGTGGAGCTTCACATCTAGACACAGCTGCCTCCCAGCCCTCCCTCCATCGGAGGTGCTGCATCATGCCACAGTGGTCCACAAAGACAGGGTATATGAGACACATGCCAGCTGAACAGTAGGCCTCCAGAGCATTGTTGCAGAGATGAAGTCACCTTGGCATCTTTGCCTTTGCTACTCCACTCGGCTTACATGCTAATGGCCCTTAGTGCCCATCCTTTCTGAGAGTCAGCCCAGCACCCAGTAGTATGACCACCTGACCCTCACACCCATTACTTTGACCACCCGACTCTTTTATCCGAGACCAAGCCCACCTGGTACTGCCACCCGAGACCAAGCCCATTTGTGCAGAATGTCCAGCACTGCAGGCTGACAATGGCCTCTGTTCCCCACTCTTCCCCTATTCAGTTTCATCATGGCTGCCTTTCCTTTTTTTTTATTCATTCATGGGATGTGGGCATCACTAGCTGTGCCAGCATTTATTGCCCATCCCTAATTGCCCTTGAGAAGGTGGTGGTGAGCTGCCTTCTTGAACTGCTGCAGTCCATGTGAGGTAGGTACACCCACAGTGCTGTCAGGAAGGGAGTTCCAGGAGTTTGACCCAGCAACAGTGAAGGAACAGCGGTATAGTTCCAAGTCAGGATGGTGTATGGCTTGGATAGGAAATTGCAGGTGGTGATGTTCCCATGTATTTGCTGCTCTTGTCCTTCGAGGTATTAGAGGTCGCGGGTTTGGAAGGTGCTGTCAAAGGAGCCTTGGTGCATTGCTGCAGTGCATCTTGTAGATGGTACACACTGCTGTCACTGTGCGTCGGTGGTGGAGGGAGTGAATTTTTTGTGGATGGTGTGCCAATCAAGCGGGCTGCTTTGTCCTGGATGGTGTCGAGCTTCTTGAGTGTTGTTGGAGCTGCACCCATCCAGCCAAGTGGAGAGAATTCCATCACACTCCTGACTTGTGACTTGCAGATGGTGGACAGGCTTTGGGGAGTCAGGAGGTGAGTTACTCGCCACAGGATTCCTAGTCTCTAACCTGCTCTTGTAGCCACGGTATTTATATGGCTACTCCAGTTCAGTTTCTGGTCAATGGTAGCCCCTAGGATGTTGATAATGGGGGATTCAGCAATGGTAATGCCATTGAATGTCAAGGGGAGATAATTAGATTCTCTCTTGTTGGAGATGGTCATTGCCTGGCACTTGTGTGGCGCAAATGTTACTTGCTACTTATCAGCCCAAGTCTGGATATTGTCCAAGTCTTGTTGCATTTCTACACGGACTGCTTCAGTATTTGAGGAGTCGCGAATGGTGCAATCATCAGGGAATATGACCACCTGACCTTATGATTGAAGGAAGGTCATTGATGAAGCAGCTGAAGGTGGTTGAGACCAGGACACTAACCTGAGGAACTCCTGCAGTGATGTCCTGGAGCTCAGATGATTGACCTCCAACAACCACAGCTATCTTCCTTTTTGCTAGGTATGACTCTAACCAGCAGAGAGTTTTCCCCCTGATTCCCATTGACTCCAGTTTTGCTTGGGCTCCTTGATTCCATACTCGGTCAAATGCTGCCTTGATGTCAAGGGCAGTCACTCTCACCTCACCTCTTGAGTTTAGCTCTTTTGTCCATGTTTGAACCAAGGCTGTAATGAGGTCAGGTGCTGAGTGGCCCTGTCGGAACCCAAACTGGATATCACTGAGCAGGTTATTGCTAAGCAAGTGCCGCTTGATGGCACAGTTGATGACACCTTCCATCACATTGCTGATGATTGAGAAGACTGATGGGGCTGTAATTGGCCGGGTTGGACTTGTCCTGCTTTTTGTGTACAGGACAGACCTGGGCAATGTTCCACATTGCCGGGTAGGTGCCAGTGTTGTAGCTATACTGGAACAGCTTGACTAGGGGTGCAGCAAGTTCTGGAGCACAGGTCTTCAGTACTATTGCCAGAATGTTGTCAGGACCCATAGCCTTTGCAGTATCCAATGCCTTCAGTCGTATCTTGATATCACGCGGAGTGAATCGAATTGGCTGAAGACTGGCATTTTTGATGCTGGGGACTTCAGGAGGGGACCGAGATGGATCATCAACTCGGCACTTCTGGCTGAAGATTGTTGCAAATGCTTCTGCCTTGTCTTTTGCACTGATGTGCTGGGCTCCCCCATCATTGAGGATGGGGATATTTGTGGAGCCACCTCCTCCAGTTAGTTGTTTAATTGTCCACCACCATTCATGGCTGGATGTGGCAGGACTGCAGAGCTTAGATCTGATCCGTTGGTTATTGGATCGCTTAGCTCTGTCTATTGCATGCTGCTTATCCAGTTTGGCATGCAAGTAGTCCTGGGTTGCAGCTTCACCAGGTTGACACCTCATTTTGAGGTATGCCTGGTGCTGCTCCTGGCATGCCCTCCTGCACTCTTCATTGAACCAGGGTTGGTCTCCTGGCTTGATGGTAATGGTAGAGTGGGGGATATTCCGGGCCATGAGGTTACAGATTGTGGTTGAGTACAATTCTGCTGCTGCTGATGACCCACAGCGCCTCATGGATGCCCAGTTTTGCATTGCTCGATCTGTTCGAAATCTATCCCATTTAGCACGGTGGTAGTGCCGCACAACACGATGGATGCTTTCCTCAATGTGAAGGCGGGACTTTGTCTCCACAAGGACTGTGCGGTGGTCACTCCTACCAATACAGTCATGGACAGATGCATCTGCGGCAGGCAGATTGGTGAGGACAAGGTCAAGTATGTTTTTCTCTCGTGTTGGTTCCCTCACCACCTGCCGCAGACCCAGTCTAGCAGCTATGTCCTTTAGTACACGGCAAGCTCAGTCAGTAGTGGTGCTACAGAGCCACTGTTGGTGATGGACACTGAAGTCCCCCACCCAGAGTACATTTTGTGCCCTTGCCACCCTCAGTGCTTCCTCCAAATGGTGTTCAACATGGAGCAGTACTGACTCATCAGCTGAGGGAGAGCGGTATTAGGAGGTTACCTTGCCCATGTTTGACCTGATGCCATGAGACTTCATGGAGTCTGGAGTCGATGTTGAGGACTGCCAGGGCAACTCCCTCGCTACTGTAGACCACTGTCCCGCCACCTCTGCTGGGTCTGTCCTGCCGGCGGGACAGGCCATACCCGTGGATAGTGATTGCAGTGTCTGGGACATTGTCTGTAAGGTATGATTCCATGAGTATGACGATGTCAGGCTGTTGCTTGACAAGTCTGTGGGACAGCTCTCCCAACTTTGGCACAAGCCCCCAGATGTTAGTAAGGAGGACTTTGCCGGGTTGACAGGGATGGGTTTGCTGTTGTTGTTTCCGGTGCCTAGGTCAATGCCGGGTGGTCCGTCTGGTTTCATTCCTTTTTATTGACTTCATAGTGGTTAGGTACAACTGAGTGGCTTGCTAGGCCATTTCAGAGGGCATGTAAGAGTGAACCACATTGTTGTGGGTCTGGATTCATATGTAGGCCAGACCAGGTAAGGACAGCAGATTTCCTTCCCTAAGGGACATTAGTGAACCAGACGGGTTTTTATAACAATCGACAATGGTTTCATGGCCATCATTAGACTTGCTTTTAATTCCAAATTTATTAATTAAATTCAAATTCCACCTTCTGCTATGGTGGGATTCGAACCCATGTCCCAAGAAATCTTTGTATCCTCATTGGCTACAGGTGAGGTCCCAGAGGACTGGAGAATAGCCAATGTTGTTCCTTTGTTTAAGAAGGGTAGCAAGGATAATCCAGGAAATTATAGGCCGGTGAGCCTTATGTCAGTGGTAGGGAAATTATTCGAGAGGATCCTTCGGGACAGGATTTACTCCCATTTGGAAACAAATGGATTTATTAGCGAGAGGCAGCATGGTTTTGTGAAGGGGAGGTCGTGTCTCACTAACTTGATTGAGTTTTTTGTGGAAGTGACCAAGATGATTGATGAAGGAAGGGCAGTGGATGTTGTCGCTATGGACTTTAGTAAAGCCTTTGACAAGGTCCCTCATGGCAGAATGGTACAAAAGGTGAAGTCACAGCAGAGGTGACTCTGTGATCAGAGGTGAGCTGGCAAGATGGATACAGAACTGGCTCAGTCATAGAAGACAGAGGGTATCGGTGGAAGGGTGCTTTTCTGAATGGAGGGCTGTGACTAGTGGTGTTCCGCAGGGATCAGTGCTGGGACCTTTGCTGTTTGTAGTAGAAAAAATGATTTAGAGGAAAATGTAGCTGGTCTGATTAGTAGGTTTGCGGACGACACAAAGTTTGGTGGAGTTGCGGATAGTGATGAGGATTGTTAGATGATACAACAGGATATCGATCAGTTGGAGAATTGGGCGGAGAAATGGCAGATGGAGTTTAACCCGGACAAATGTGAGGTAATGCATTTTGGAAGGTCTAATGCAGGTGGGACGTATACAGTAAATGGCAGAACCCTTAGGAGTATTGACAGGCAGGGCGATCTGGGCGTACAGGTCCACAGGTCACTGAAAGTGGCAAAGCAGGTGCATAAGGTAGTCAAGAAGGCGTACGGCATGCTTGCCTTCATCGGTCGGGGCATAGAGTATATAAATTGGCAAGTCATGCTGCAGCTGTACAGAAGTTTAGTTCGACCACACTTAGAATATTGCGTGCAATTCTGGTCGCCACACTACCAGAAGGACTTGGAGGCTTTGGAGAGGGTACAGAAGAGGTTTACCAGGATGTTGCCTGGTCTGGAGGGCATTAGCTATGAGGAGAGGTTGGATAAACTCGTATTGTTTTCACTGGGACGACGGAGGTGGAGGAGCGACATGATAGAGGTTTACAAAGTTATGAGCGGCATGGACAGAGTGGATAGTCAGAAGCTTTTTCCCAGGGTGAAAGAGTCAGTTACTCGGGGACATAGGTTTAAGGTGCGAGGGGCAAAGTTTAGAGGGGATGTGCGAGGCAAGTTCTTTACACAGAGGGTGGTGAGTGCCTGGGACTTGCTGCCGGGGGAGGTGGTGGAAGCAGGTACGATAGCGACGTTTAAGCGGCATCTTGACAAATACATGAATAGGATGGGAATAGAGGGATATGAGCCCCGGAAGTGCAGAAGGTTTTAGCTTGGGCAGGCATCAAGATCGGCGCAGGCCTGGAGGGCTGAATGGCCTGTTCCTGTGCTGTACTGTTCTTTGTTCTTTGTTCTTTTGTCCCCAGATCAGTACCCTGGGTCTCTGGGTTACTAGTCCAGTGATAATACCACTACGCCACCGCCCTCCCCCAGTGGCATTGAGGGCTCACCTTGCTGCTGCCATCTTCCAAAAGCCGGGGATCCAAAGGCACGTGAGGGCCACCCACCATTCACTTAATTCCAAGACTCCAATGAGTCACGATCAACTACATGCTAATGTATAACAATGACCTGCTCAGTTATTCAAATAGCAGTTCTATTGCATCGCGGTAGTGAGGCCGCCTTGGAGCTTTCCCAGTAGTGACTAAATCTGACATCAAGGTAATTAACTAGGGAAATGTAAGGCATTTGGATATCTCTTGTATTTTTGTTCATTAGTAAAATGTCAGCATTTGTGGTGTGGACCAGCGTGTGGGGCTCACTGTGTGGTAAGAATGCGGAGGTGAAGGACATTGGGCTGAAGGGAGAAGAATTTTCACCGAAGACATCATCGCTGCGGTTCATATTGGACTTTTTAAACATAAAAGACAATGTAACTGAACAAGGACCCCCACATATACACACACAGAGACAGACAAGTCAGGACATGCCACTGATGTGGTAGCCTGGACTGTTACAACATCAAATAGCCTGTCTACAACCACACTTAAGGACAATGGCCTTTTGAAATATGTGTGAATGGTTTCCTTCTTGCCTTATCAAGATGCAGGTATCACATCGATGGGTGGTCTGCACCTACTGAGAACAGGATATGACCACATGCAGGTGGCCTTGCATAGGCATGGTGGGACTGATAGGGCACTGAAACCCAATCGGATGACCCAAATTCAAGACATTACCTGGTATGTCAAGGGGCTAAGGTCAGAAAGGGGTATAAAGCAAAGGCTCACAAGGACATTGTTGCTGCAGCCAGGAAGTCACAGGAAGTTGTGCGGAAGAATTTGTGCAGCGGATCTGACCACTCATGAGCGGGCTTCTACTAGGTCTACTAAGCAACTGGTGTTGTAAGTATATACTATTGCTTGGCGATAGTTGTTTCCAGATAAGTGGAAACTGTATCCAAAATTTCTTTCATGCAACTGATACTCAGTATGTGGTCAGGACCTTAGAGGGAAGTGATACCACCTTTTTAAGAGTCCTACAGGAAGTACCAGTTTTGAGTATTGGGCAACATCATTCCTCAGCATTCTTAATTCATTCAAAGTCGTTCAATTCAGAAGTAGCATTAAACCCATGACGATCCTGGAAGTCATTGTGGTACAGAGTTTCCAGTTCTGCTCCTGCCAATCCACCACTGGTTCTTTTACAAAGCTCCCCACAAGTTGCACGGTTTTAGGTTTACACCACTCCAGCATCCCTAACGCTGGTAAATTTAAAATTACCAGTGTAACTTCATGATGAACATTATGATGGAGAACCTTTCTAGTGGGGATTATTGCTAGCCCATTGGTTGGCCCTGGAGAAACTTTACAGCTCAATACAATATTCTCATAATGTCTTTTAATCAGAAATCAAAAGTTTCCACTTGATTCCAGGCATTAACACATTTTTCTTATCTATCCCTTATTTTAGACAATCTTTCATTTCTCAAAAATAACCTTTATATTGTACCTGACATTTTATCATTTCAAAATTACACCAAATTCAAATGCTTTTGTCAATCTCCAATTTTATTCCTCCCCAAAAGAAATGTTATTCCTTGATACTCAGGAACCACCTGGACTGCTTTTCATTAGTTCCTTTAATGAAAATTTGAACTTCCCTTTGATCTTCAGTAAACCTTCCCTTTCTTGAGTGCTTGAAGTAGTACTCATATCAATTTATTGTATCAATTCCCATCTCCAAAACAAGGCTCAATGTTTTTTACATTAAAGACAGGTTTCTTGTAATTAATATCTTCCCATCTCGAGCTCTTCATCCCCAAAGATACAAATCACCCCAGATAGATTAAAGCCAAATCTTTGAAAAGCAAAGCCTTTAGTTCAAATCGTCACCACGCAGCAACATTGGATGTCTGCAGATAAGATCGTATCGCTGGCTGCTAAATCCCTTGCTGCATCATTCATGTGGAGCTGAAAACCATGCTCATCCGTTTAAAAGAAAAATACAAAGAATTCATCGTGGCTCTGCTTAAGAAACCAGTGGGTTAATTCATCCAATCATATCCATCAATTAGAAACTTAAAAATCAAACTCCAATTATTTCCAAACATTTAACTTTGTATTAAAAATCTTGGGTTGGATTTTTTTTTAATCAAGGTGATTAAGCAACCAGAATCACCTCAAATGTCTCAAACTCCAATTAATACCATTAAACATTAAAAAAAATCAAAACTATCAATTGTTAAATGTGGGAATTTTACATCCAGAATTTAAATTCCTACATATTTTGTCATATTAAACCAGAATTTCACATGTCCTCAATGAAGCTCAGGATTTCACAGCTTAAAAAGTTAACTTTAATGATTTGATTTAATTCAGGCTAACATTTATTATCTCAACACAGAACACAAAGCACATATTTTAAACAAGAAACAATAAATTGTGTAATTTTCCTTTTTTTTCTTCGGGCGCCTTTCGAAATGATTGTGATAAAACAAAAGTTAACTCTCACATCCTTACAGAAAAAAAGAGTTGAAGAGACAGACCTTAACAATAAAAAAACAGATTTTTTTTCATTTCTCCTTTGTTCTATTATAAATTAATTTATCTTTGTCCTCACTTAAACCAATTTCCAATTCCTGATGTTATCCATATTATCCCAATCTGTACTAATTCAAAATCTCAAAATCATTTTGTGTCCTTATTCAAACTCATACCTCCTGCAAAATTCTTAACATTTTTATCAGGGAAAGGTGTAACAACAAAATGAAAAAGGATAAAGGTGCAACATTTCAAATCCCAACACCAATTTCCATCCCTTTAGGCCATGCTTACAATGCTCACATTTTAACTTTTCACTTAACATTTCTTCTTACCCCAGATCCACAAATAAACTTTAATTAAAAGTTTATTTTAATCCCAATTCCAATTTTGTGTGTACAATCTTAAATTGACATGGACAAAAACATTAATCAAATTTGCGCTTTCATATTTTTATGCACCCTAGAAACATGGATCCCTGTAATCATTTATAAACACAAAGTGCTTATTTATTGTGCTACCCAGATCGCAAGCTCAAGGAAAAATTTAAAGTTTGAACCGATTTAAAATCTCTTCAATCATACAAATGTATTGTCACGATCCTGTTTTGTTTTTCCTCGGGAAATATTGTGGTGCATCTTTAAGGCAGCAAAAGATCAGTACTTCTTTAAGACAGCCAGCTTCATAAGTTACTAAGTGAAAGTGTATCTTGGTTGCCTGGATACAGCCATACAGAGAGGGAGAACAGTACATACAATGTTGCCGTTTGACTTTGAAACTGGCTGGCAAAAAACTGTTTTATTGAGAGACGGACACACAGCTAGCACCTGAAAGGAGAGCTCTCGGGAAAATTTAAATTGAAGGAGGAGAAGTTAGTTTATTTATTTATCTCTCAAAATTCTGAAAGGTAAAGCCAGATTAATTCTTTAAAAAATAATAGCAATTGTTGATCTGCTGTGTTCATTGCTGGAAAAAGAAGAGTAACACTTCAACTGCTGAACTTTACCGCTGAATTTCCTGTCATTGAAGAACTTGTTTTTTTCCCCATCGGACAACTGCGAAGACTTCAAGCAACCTTGAACTTTTCTACATTGAAGATTCCATTTCATCAGGAACGTAAATCTGCAAAGACTTTATTGTTATTTCTATTTTTCAGGCAATTAATTAAACACCTAACTACCGATAGTTTGGGTATATGTATACGAATGCGAGAGTTAGATTCTTCAAATAAGTTATAAGTTCTTTAGATATTGGTTTATCTGAGTGGTGTTTAAGATTTTCGTTTTTTTTTTAATGAACAGTTAATTTGTTGATATCTAAAGATACCTGGTTTGGTTCACCTCATTCGGGGATTACTAGATTGTTTCAATTCGGCTGTGGCTTTCTTTGATTTGGAAAGCTTTAAGCTATGTATGATGCGACCTGTGGAGCGACTGGACAGAATTGACAGTGTGTTGCTCCCGCTGCAGTCAGAATTTTATATATATTGATTGGGGGCTTTGTCTTGAGTGGTCGTACCATAACCGTATGCACACATTGAACAAGCAACAAACTTAAAATTGTATCCATGTAAAGACCACGAAGGGTTAAACCACTTTTAAGTCTGTGCACAGAAGTGAAGCTGATACACACAGGGAAAAGAACATTTGAAAAAACAGTCTTTCAGTCACAAATTGGGAAGCTTCCCCACACACACTCCAGGTGCTTTTTCATTTCTCACAGAATGTTAACTTTTGCTGTGGGTCTTTTTTACTTCTTCCTTCTCTTCCTTTTAACTTACCTCTGGTATGTCATTAACCAGATGGTACTAACCCCTCTCTGAGGGGCTTCAGGATTCCTTTCCCCATCCTGAATCCATACTCTGCTGCTTTCACATCTTCAATTTCCCTCTCAGCCTTTTCTACCTTTTGCTTCTAGCTGTACGCTTCTTCCCTTCAAGCTTCACTTTCCCGATTCTCATCCATACACTGACCTTCGAGGTACTGTTATTTAATGCACCATCTTTCCTTTCCCTTTTCACACTCTTCTCTATGCCTGTTCTGACTTCCCGTTCCTCCTCCAGTTCTTTTAGTAGTCTATTCACTACTGCTTCTCAGTCACTTGCCTTTGCCTTAAACTCCTCAATTTCTTCCCTTAACTTAACTCACCCCTCTCTTAGGGGCATCTTTGTGACCAAATGGACACACAATCCCTGGGATTAACCCATATCTACCTCTCCCTGAGGGGCAACTTCTTTTGTGACTATTCCGCAAGTGGATCCCTGCATCAATTGTTCTACCATCTATAATGACCTATATCCACGCCTCCTGGTGGAACAACTTCCCTACAACATACTTAATGACCAACATATCCAGAGTTTTCATTTTGGGATTTGGATGTGCCATTCTTCCCAATTGTATCCCATCTGGTTGCCAATTGTAAGATGACACATTCTACTCCATGATAGGTTACTCTACTGCAACAAAAACAAGAAATGCTGGATTCACTCAGCAGGTCTGGCAGCATCTGTGGAAAGAGAAGCAGAGTTAACGTTTCGGGTCAGTGACCCTTCTTCGAAGAAGGGTCACTGACCCGAAACGTTAACTCTGCTTCTCTTTCCACAGATGCTGCCAGACCTGCTGAGTGAATCCAGCATTTCTTGTTTTTGTTTCAGATTTCCAGCATCCGCAGTATTTTGCTTTTATTTTAGGTTACTCTACTGTTTGGGTACAAGAAATAATGAGACAACACTCAATGCCCAAAATAAACAGTAATGTCTTTACTTGGTTTGGTAGGAATACCAGTGAATAATACAATACAGCCATTTGTCACAAATACATTACACGGAGTTATATATACGATCACCCAGCAAGCGGTCACCTCCCGCTGAACGTTCGCTTCAGCATCTGACCAAGTTGTTTAGTTTAAGCACCGAATTACGATTTGCAACGATTTTTATATCTTTCTTTCCAAAGTGGGCAGGAAGTTCCATTGACAGCTTCATACTGTCCTACCAAAATACACTTTGAGCTACAATTGTCCAATGAGATATCAAATTCTTTGTTCCAAGTACAATATTGGAAACTGCCTTGACGATGAGCATACGTTTACAGTTCCTTCAGTAATTGCATCACCCCTTGTGGATGTTGCAGTTGCCTTCAAGATCTTTATCAGATTTCTTACAAACTGTTGCTTGGTGAATTTCTCGTTTATCTGTATTTCAAAAGAAGGCAAACTCTGATGACATCAATCAGTGTTGGTTTTTGTCACTCCCTTGCAGCTTTTCAAAACATTTTGGACCATTTAGGCCAACTAAATTAGCATTTCTTAAAACATGTTCAGTCTCTTATTTTTTTTATTTGTTTATTTGTTTTCAGACAGCATGACTCCATGTTTTTGTGTACATGAAGCTTCTTCAAAGTTCTAACTCAGCATCAAAGTGAAACATAGTTTTGAAATATGTCTGTTTATTGGTTTTGACTCGATCTTTATGACTTTTCTGCTTTTTGCTAAGCATTCCATAGCCTTAAACTGTTGATTTCACCAGTGACACTGTGTTTATCTGTAATGAAAACAGCTTGCAGCTGTTAACAGGTTACTTTTGCTCAAAAAAGTCCTATTGGCCTTCGCAGTGTATGCTGGTCAAATTCAGTCAATTTTCTGTACACCTTTATACATCGTAGCTTCCTGTACTTCATTTAAACTATCGATGCTCCTGGATTGGATATCCCCACAAGTCTCAACCACAAATTTTGATTATTACTGTGTCTTACAATATTCTCTAACTAAACAAGCCCAGGGTTGTCATGGCTCCTCTGAATTCATTGTTAATATATTTTTCAATGTATTTACAGTTTGAAAGTGTTTTCTCTTTCTCTTAGCTCTATAAAGGTTCAAACTATGGCTCAGTTGGAAAAGGACAGTGTATAAAATAACCCACATCGTTCAGGAAGGACGTCTGGCTATGCCAGGGTGGCTGATCTGAGTTGATGTAGCACCAGCAATTGTCCTCAGTGTCCCAGAACCATGGAAGAGAGATCAGTCTGGGCCCATGTTCAAGATCGCTATCTAGTGAGCCTTGTAGAATGTGCATATGTATGAACCTCAGTGCGGGACAGGACTGAGTTTGGCTGTGATGATTCCCACAGTACAACAGCCCACCAACATTGACTGTCTAGGCTCAATATGTGAAACAGGCCAATTGTGTGAGATACAGGAGGCTTACTGCTCCCTATGGACCCTTATGACAGTCAAAGTGAGAACCTTCAGTTGAGGAGAAAGAGAAACTGGCCAAAAAAGACACAGTAAATGATACTTAGTTAATAACTCAACATACAATCCAAAAACATCATAAAAATTAACATCATCGAATTGTAGTCCTGTGGCAAAGACAGGATAATTTTGAACCCCATGCATTCTCTCTCCCTTTTCCCTACAAAGTATTCAGACTCATTTGCGATACAGCAAAGTCTAAGGGACATTTTAGGCTAAATGGAGTAGAAATTGCATCTTCTTGCACTTGTTTTACAAGGGCCAACTTCAGGGACCAAAGGCCCTGGCAACTGCCTAAGTGCAGCCCCATACATGTATAAATGAGGAATCTAACACCTTTTTTATGCCCTTTCTGGGAAATTGGACATTTCAGAGCAGAACTCAGGGGCGGCACAGTGGCGCAGTGGTTAGCACCGCAGCCTCACAGCTCCAGCGACCCGGGTTCAATTCTGGGTACTGCCTGTGTGGAGTTTGCAAGTTCTCCCTGTGTCTGCGTGGGTTTCCTCCGGGTGCTCCGGTTTCCTCCCACATGCTAAAGACTTGCAGGTTGGTAGGTTAATTGGCCATTATAAATTGCCCCTAGTATAGGTAGGTGGTAGGGAAATATAGGGACAGGTGGGGATGTGGTAGGAATATGGAATTAGTGTAGGATTAGTATAAATGGGTGGTTGATGATCGGCACAGACTTGGTGGGCCGAAGGGCCTGTTTCAGTGCTGTATCTCTAAAAAAAAAAAAAAAAAACTGGTGTTGGGCCTGCTTCATTCTGAATATGTTAGCAACCGGCAGCAGAACGTTAAATTTTTTTCAACATTGAAATGAGAGACATGCTGTTGAAGCTTTTCGTCTTGCACTCATCAGGACAGACGCAAAAATGCCAAATTTCAAAGTGAGGAAAAATTTATACTGCATCAGAAAAGGCGCTGATTGGTTGGCAAGTAGACTCTGATTGGTCAAGATGTTGCCAAGGAAAATGCACCAGGGAACTATTGTGCCCTACGTTTTTTTTTAATTCAAAAAGGCGCAACGCCTGGACATGTTCATTTTAACTGCAAAGGACAGGTCCCTGCACATGAATATATGTAGCTTCTACCAAGCGTAAATGAAGCACATTGCGAGCCCAACTGATTTTCTTAAATTGGTTGTTAGTGTAATTCTTAGCACACTCGGGATTGTTCCTGATAAGTGTAAGAGGATAAGCTTCGACAGTATGTCTCTTTTTTTCAGCGATTCTCATCTTGTTCATATGGTTGAGCTGTCTGTGGAAATGCAACAGGTACACTAAGCTCGCCCAATTAATATTAATGAGGCCGAGGCCCAATTTCTGGCAACCTTGGGCCGCCCAGTTGTGTGGACAGATGGGACGTATTGGGCTGGATTTTGTTATCTTAACACCGTGAGCGGCGGTGGATGCACAAAATTATGGTGGTCCCGTCTGTGATGTTTTCGGCTGCGCCACTGCGGCAGCCACTTAGCATAATAACAGCAGCTGCCGCCCTCCACCACCGCCAATCATGTGGTGGGGTTGGCATTGGCGACACCATTTATAGAGTCTCCTGATGTTGGATTGCAGAGGTCAACCCTCTCCACGCACCCCGCTGCCCACCCCAAAAATACCTACTTTTTTTATTCGTTTGTGGGATGTGGGCATCGCTGGCGAGGCCAGCATTTATTGCCCATCCCTAATTGCCCTTAATAAGGTGGTGGTGAGCTGCCTTCTTGAACCGCTGCAGTCCTTGGGATGCAGGTGCACCCACAGTACTGTTAGGGAGGGAGTTCCAGGATTTTGACACAACGACAATGAAAGAATGGTGATATAGTCCCAAGTCAGGATGGTGTGTGGCTTGGAGGGAAACTTGCAGGTGCTGGTGTTCCCATGCATTTGCTGCCCTTGTCCTTCTAGGTGGTAGTGGTTGCGGGTTTGGAAGGTGCTATCAAACCTTGGAGAGTTGCTGCAGGGCATCTTGTTGATGATACACACTGCTGCCACTATGCGGCGGTGATTAAGGGAGTGAATGTTGAAGGTGGTGGATGGGGTGCCAATCAAGCAGGCTACTTTGTCCTGGATGGTGTCGAGCTTCTTGAGTGCTGTTGGAGCTGCACCCATCCAGGCAAGTGGAGAGTATTCCATCACACTCCTGACTAGTGTCTTGTAGATGATGGACAGCCACAGGATTCCTAGCCTGCTCTTGTAGCCACGGTATTTATGTGGCTAGTCCAGTTCAGTTTCTGGTCGATGGTAAGTTCCCAGGATGTTTATATTAGGGGATTCAGCAATGGTCATGCGATTGAACATTAAGGGGAAATGGTTAGATTCTGTCTTGTTGGAGATGGTCATTATCTGGTATTTATTTTCTTTTAATTCATTCATGGGATGTGGGCGTCGCAGGCCAGGCCAGCATTTATTGCCCATCCCTAATTGCCTTGAACTGAGTGGCTTGCTAGGCCATTTCGAGGGCATGTAAGAGTCAACCACATTGCTGTGGATCTGGAGTCACATGTAGGCCAGACCAGGTAAGGACAGCAGATTTCCTTTGCTAAAGGACATTAGTGAACCTGATGGGTTTTTACAACAATCGACAATGGTTTCATGGCCATCATTAGACTAGCTTTTAATTCCAGATTTATTAATTGAATTCAAATTCCACTTTCTGCCGTGGTGGGATTTGAACCCATGTTCCCAGAGCAATACATAGGTTTCTGCGTTACTAGTCCAGTGACAATACCACTACGCCACCACCTTGTGGCACAAATGTTACTTGCCACTTACTTATCAGTCCAAGCCTGGATGTTGTCCAGGTCTTGCTACCTCTGGACATGGACTGCTTCATTATTTGAGGAGTCACGAATGGTACTGAACATTGTGCAATCATTGGCGAACATCCCAACTTCTGACCTTATGTTGGAGGGATGGTCATTGATGAAGCAGCTGAAGATGGTTGGGCCAAGGACACCACTCTGAGGAACTCCTGCAATGATGTCCTGGGACTGAGATGATTGACCTCCAACAACCATCTTCCTTTGTGCTAGGTATGACTCCAACCAGCAGAGAGTTTTTCCCCTGATTCCCATTGACTCCAGTTTTGCTAGGGCTCCTTAATGCCATACTCCGTCAAATGCTGCCTTGATGTCAAGGGCAGTCACTCTCACCTCATCTCTGGAAATCTGCTCTTTTGTCCATGTTTGGGCAAAGGCTGTAATGAGATAAAGAGCTGAGTGGCCCTGGAGAACCCAAACTGACCAGCAGTGTGCAAATTATTGCTGAGCAAGTGTCATAGAGAGATACAGCACTGAAACAGGCCCTTCGGCCCACCGAGTCTGTGCTGACCATCAACCATCCATTTATACTAATCCTACATGAATCCCATATTCCCTACCACATCCCCACCTTCCCTCAATTCTCCTACCACCGACCTACACGAGGGGCAATTTACAATAGCCAATTTACCTATCAACCTGCAAGTCTTTGGCTGTGGGAGGAAACCGGAGCACCCGGCGGAAACCCACACAGTCACAGGGAGAACTTGCAAACTCCGCACAGGCAGTACCCAGAACCAAACCCAGGTCGCTGGAGCTGTGAGGCTGCGATGCTAATCACAGTGCCACTCTGCTGCTTGATCGGACTGTCGATGACACTTTCCATCACTTTACTGATGATTGAGAGTAGACTGACTGGGCGGTAATTGGCCAGGTTGGATTTGTCTTGCTTTTTGTGTACAGGACATACCTGGGCAATTTTCCATATTGCAGGGTAGATGCCAGTGTTGTAGCTGTACTGGAACAGCTTGGCTGGGGGCACGGCAATTTCCGGAGCACAGGTCTTCAGTACTATTGCTGGAATATTGTCACGGCCCATAGCCTTTGCAGTATCCAGTGCCTTCAGTCGTTTCTTGATATCACATGGAGTGAATCGGATTGGCTGAAGACTGGCATTTGTGATACTGGGGACCTCAGGAGGAGGCCGAGATGGATCATCCACTCTGTACTTCTGGTTGAAGATGGATGCAAATGCTTCAGCCTTGTATTTCGCACTGATGTGCTGGGCTCCCCCATCATTGAGGATTGGGATATTTATGGAGCCACCTCCTCCAGTTATTTGTTTAATTGCACTTGCAATTAACCCACTTGCAGAGCTGCCCCCTGCTACAATCCTGCTGCTTCGCAGTGGAGGTGCCGCCACGGAACTTCCTGCCTCCAAGAAAATCGGTACCTGACATTTTGGCGTTGTGTTCCGTGGCGGCCAAATCTGCGCCGATTCTCCGGCCCACCTGCCAGAAAACCTGCCTTCCATTGGCGCATAAAATCCAGACCATTGCACACAAGACACCCGTTTCAGGCCTGAAAAGACGCCTATGGAAATTTCACCACCCCCCCCCCCCCCCAATTGCATAGCCAAGGCCCACTTGTGTGATAGAGTGCTTCAGTTTCATAAGCTTATCTTTCACAAGTTGCAGCCTTGAAGAATTGAACCAACAAAATTGGACAGAAATAGTGGAATGATGAATTGAAAAACAAATACAGTTTCGTAACATTGAAACGCTTCAAGCTACACACCCAGCTTTGAGGGAAAGAGGCTGTAAGTAATTAATTAAAATCAATCAGTCTTAATGCAGTCCTCACTATGATGTCTGGTTCTGCTCTAAATTGTTGAAGTCATAATAGGAATGGATCAGCTACTGAGGCAAATTCGCTAACTATTAATAACAAGGAAATGCA
Organism: Heterodontus francisci; assembly: GCF_036365525.1. Lineage (NCBI taxonomy): Eukaryota > Metazoa > Chordata > Chondrichthyes > Heterodontiformes > Heterodontidae > Heterodontus > Heterodontus francisci. Next base: position 32,960,122 of record NC_090371.1, read on the forward strand.
AGATTAATTCAATAAGTCCATTACACGTGGAGGTCAAGGACATCAGCATGAAATTTTGAAGGATGGGATGTATGGTAGAAATGTCATACTAATTATGAAAGCTCAGCTTCGAACAAACATTTGCCATAATATTTTTGATAGGTCATTACGAGGGAAGAAATCTTCAGCATCTGTTCAGCATCCAGAGGGAAATCATAAACATGCTCTTTAAACTGGCAATTCACAAAATCACCAGATAGATGTGGACAAGCAAGGCCATTTGGTCCATCTTAACCCCCTCCAGCACAGCATTCAGCTGTATCTTAAATAATTCCAGTATGTTCCCCATCACTAACTATTTGGGAGTCCACTTTATGTCTGAATTCCCTTTTGTGTTTAAAATTTCACCACATTGTGAGCAAAGAAAAACTCCCATTTGAGTTGGATTTGTACCTGAAAAGGAGACATATCCAAGACTATGGGGAAAGAGCATTGGAATGGGACTAATTGGACAGATCATTCAAAGAGCTGGCACAGATAAAATGGGCTGAATGGCCTTCTTTTGTGCTGTATAATTCTACATTCATTAATATGATGTGAATAATTTTAGGTTGAAATATTAATTCCAGCTCTATTGATGGTTTAATGCACTATCCAGTGTGATACAGTGCGGCACAGTGGAGCAGTGGTTAGCACCGCAGCCTCACAGCTCCAGCGACCCGGGTTCAATTCTGGGTACTGCCTGTGTGGAGTTTGCAAGTTCTCCCTGTGTCTGCGTGGGTTTCCTCCGGGTGCTCCGGTTTCCTCCCACATGCCAAAGACTTGCAGATTGATAGGTAAATTGGCCATTATAAAATTGCCCCTAGTATAGGTAGGAGGTAGGGAAATATAGGGACAGGTGGGGATGTGGTAGGAATATGGAATTAGTGTAGGATTAGTATAAATGGGTGGTTGATGGTCGGCACAGACTCGGTGGGCCAAAGGGCCTGTTTCAGTGCTGTATCTCTAAACTAAACAAATAAATCCCTGCCTGGATTCCCATTCTGTACTACTTAACTTCAATTGATGTTAGAGAGGGGAACAAAAATAAACAGCACTTCTCACCTCTGAGTGCTATTCTGTGAAATGGCATATGCGTGGACTTTTAATTGCTGAGCTCCACTATGATTCCTTCCAAGACCGAATAACCTGCTGACAAAGCCTAAATGCAAAGCTGAAGAGTTGCATCTTTGGTGAGGTACCGCAGAATTTCTGACACTCACATTGTCATGTGCTAGTGACTATAAGGAATGGGGCGGAGGGGGGAGACAGGAGGGAGTTCGCAGCCAAACCAAAAAGAACTTATGCTTATATAGAACCTTTCACAACCTCAGGATTTTGAAGTGTAGTCACTATTGTAATATTGGAAATGCAGCAGCTAAGTTGTGCACAGCAAGGTACCACAAACAGCAATGAGATAATGACCAGATAATCTGGTGTTACTGATGTTGATTGAGGGACAAACTTTGACCAGGACACTGGGAAGAACTTTGCTACTCTTCTTTAAACTAGTACTATGGATCTTTTACATCCACCTGAAAGGTCAGAGGGGGTCTGCAAGTTAATGACTTATCTGAAAGACGCCAAACCCTAAGTACTAAATTGGAGTTTCAGCCAAAATTTTAAGAACATAAGAATATATGAAATAGGAACAGGAGTAGACCATTCAAGCCCTCGAGTCTGCTCCACCATTCAATACAACCATGGCTGATCTTCAGCCTCAGCTCCACTTTCCCGCCCGCTCCCCATATTCTTTGATTCCCTGAGAGATCAAAAATCTGTCTACCCCAGCCTTGAATATATTCAACGATAGACCATCTACAACCCTCTAGGGTAAAGAATTCCAAAGATTCACAACCATCTGAGTCAAGAAATTTCTCCTCATCTCAGTCCTGAATGATCAACTTCTTATCCTGAAACTGTGCCCCCGTGTTCTAGATTTCCACAGCCAGGGGGAAACAACCTCTGTATCTACTCTGTCAAACTTCTTCAGGATCTTGTATGTTTCGATGACATCACCTCTCATTCTTCTAAACTCCAGAGAGTATAAACCCAATTAACTCAGTCTCTCATCATAGTACAACCTTCTCATCCCAGGAACTAATCTAGTGAACCATCATTGTACGGCTGCCAAGGCAAGTATATCCTTCCTTAGCGATGGAGACAAAAACTGCGCACAGTGTAAGAAAACAAGAATTAATTGGAATCAGAACTCGAAGTCAATTTACATAATTCAGGTAACAGAACTATAGCTTATAATCTTTAAGCAGTTTCAAAATAGCACTCAAAATCAGCTAGCTTAACATATATTGAAATCATACATTACATGCGCATTACAATTCTTGTTGACATTCATACTTCTTCGCAGAGCTGGACAGCGAGTGGAATGACTTAGTTGATGCTGATTCTTGTTAATCGATGTAGTTCTTCTTACTCAATGTTGGTTCTACCTGGGTGCTGCTCCTCACTAAAGGTTTGTTTACTGTTTGCCTCTAAATCCTCTTCTCCAGGTGTCTTGGGGCAATCCATGCTTAAACACATGTCTTTAGTTTCAACGCTATTACTCCCATTTGTTCTGCGGACCACCCTTAAAAGTTCTTAAACCCGTATCTGGGGTTTTCATCTCTTTAGTCAAAAGGTCCCATCATACAGCTTAATTTCATCAGCTCCATGCAGTCAATGACAATTCATTATTAGGTTAAAAAGAAGATTTAAGCATGAACCCTTAAGCATTCTTTCAAAAGTCAAGCTGTCTAATCAGCAGGTTCCTTGCCCTCAGACTTCCACTTTCCATTTAAGCACTTGCAAGTTATGCTCGGGTGTGACGGAAACCACACCAGCCAAATGGAAACATATTAATTTAATCAAATGGAACACGGCTTGAACTTTTTACTGGACATTGAACATACCTTGTTCAAAAGGACCACAGAGCTGAATAGCTAAAACATGGCTGCACATTTGCATTCTGAGAGACAATTGAATAGAGAGACAATGGAAGGTCTCACTGATTCAATTAACAAGATATTAACAAGATTGGTCTGGGCAACAGTGATAATCCACATCTTGTCTATGGAAGAGGCAGCACTCCACCCTCTCACTGAGTGTGTCTATAAAGTTTTGAAGAATCAACAACACTTGCAGATGATGTTGTTTCAAATGAAGAGCTGGCCACATGACTTCTCTGCTGGCTTGACTGGGAACTGTTTGAATTGTGCCTCACAGAAAGGTTTGGGGCAGACTGCAATTTGAAGATCAAAGAGAAGGAAGGTCCCTCTTTCTCTCTGTCTCTCTCTCAAGCAAAGTCCCATGGATCCATGAAAACAGCTTCAGCCTCAAGACAGAGGACCTCTTCAGCCTTCTGGTACCAGAGAAGCAAGTTTGAAAGTGAGCGTTGGACCCCAGCAAGAACTACAAGACCCCAATCCCAACCGAGGATTTTAGAACAAAACTAAAGATAGTAACTGAATTTTGTTTATTCGTTTATTACTCCAAACACCACCACCCCCCCCCCGCCCCGCTTTATTCTTTCTCCCACTCTACCTATTTGTGTGAGTGTTTCTCTCGTATTTATGCATGCTAGGGTGGTTGCGTCGCGTATGTTTAGCAATTTTAACCAACTTAGAGTAATAAGGCTAATAAACTTACATCTTTCGTGTTTAAACCTAAGAAAGCCTGTCTGATTGGTTCATTTACAATTACAATTAGAGAGCAGTGAGCAAGCACTCACTGAGGTGTTAAGCTAAAAACACTGTGTCTTAAAAGTTAAACCCTGTTACGGCCCAGCCAGGAAAGGGGCACGAGGGGAGCCTGAAACTCCTTCCTCACCTGGTCGTAACAGAAATTTGGGGGTTAGCATCCGGCTTGGACCCACAGACAAACGAGAAATTGGAAGTGGGAAATCAAATTGATCCCAATCAAAAAGAGAAAAGATTTCAATGCAGGTTTTCTTGTGGTTGTGTGTGCCAGAATACTAACGTGTCCACAACCGAAGCCAGTAACTACCCAAGCCAGGGTGAAGTAACTTGGGATAAGTTAAAGGCACTGTCTATGGAGGAGTTGAGAAATATGGCTGAGCAGTGTGGGATCACTTTCCGTGTCAAAGCAAGGAAATCAGAACTCCTAAAACCCGTGGTCGACCATTTTGTCCTCAAATCCGAAGAATCAGAGGCAGGGTTAGAATTCGAATCAGACAGGATAATATTGGCAAAGATACAATTGGAACAGAGGAAACTTGAATTAGAAGACAGGGAAAGAGAGAGAGAGAGAATCTTCTGGAAGGAACAGGAGGAAAGAGAGCTGAGGTGGCTTGAGAAAGCTAGGGGGCGACATAGTAACCCCAGTGAAATGTATGGAGGATACAAGTAATGCAGGGTTGTGTGCTGAGTTTTAAAAATTTTCCCAATTGATTCCAAATTCAATGAGGGAGCCATGGAAGCATTTTTTGTATCTTTTGAGAAACTTACAAGGCAGTTAAAGTGGCCAACTGAGAACTGGACTCTACTGCTACAAAGCAAGCTCACAGGAAAAGCCCATGAGGTTTATTCCCTGTTGCCAGATGAGAGTTCATCAAATTATGAACTGACAAAAATGCTAACCTCGGGGCATATGAGCTAGTACTGGAAGCTTACCACCAGAAGTTCTGAACCCTCTGGAAATAAGCTGATCAAACTTACTTGGAGTTTGAGAGAAGTAAGCAGCTGGCTTTTGACCAGTGGTTGAGGGCTTGAAAAGTGCAGCCCAGCTATGAAAACCTCAGAGAGGTGATTTTTCTAGAGGAATTTAAAAATTGTCTCCCCACCCCCCTCCCAATAATGACCTATGTGGAGGAAGAAAAAGTACATAAAGCGAGGCAAACCGCAGTTCTGGCCGATGAGTTTGCTCTAATATACAAGTCGGTTCCTCAATGAAAACCTTTCCTAGTCACCCCCACAAATCCGAAAAGGACAAAGGGTAGGAAGTTGATAGGAGCCCAAGCAGTCCTGGGAAAGAAAGAAAATTTCGACACACAGGGGGCCCTCCTCCAGCCAAAAAAGCTAGTGCTGAAAGTAGGGGTGAGATCCGGAGGCCTGTGTGCTTCCATTGTGATAAGGCAGGTCATCTAAGAGCTGACTGCTAGAAACTATGGGGAAAGCCTGACGGGTTAATCAGGGCACACCTGCTCAGTGAAGGAGAAGGAACCCTGATGGAAAGCGCAGCACAACAAGCTGTGGCTTTGACTGCAGTAATAGTAAAACTCAGGAAAACCTTTGCTGTGGATGCAGGAAAATTTAATGAGATCCCTGAAGGTTATCAGGATTTTGTATCTGAAGGGAGAGTAACCCCATACCCCTCAGGTGGGGCAATCAAGCCCATAATCCTCAGGGATACAGGGGCCACCAGATCTCTTTTGCTGGGAAAAGGCCTGACCTTTCCCCCAGAGAGTGCAGTAAACTCCAGAATTGCGGTGAATGGTATTGGAGGGCAGTGTATGCCTGTACATTTATATCGGGTGCACTTGGAGTGCGACCTAGTTTCGGGACCAGTGACCATAAGGATTGTCTCTAGTTTGCCTGTGGACAGGGTTAACTTGCTCCTAGGTAATGATCTGGCGAGGGTGAAGGTGGTAGCTTCCCCAGTAGTGATAGAGAGACCAAAGGAGGTCAAGGAGACAGGGCAGTGGCAGGAAACGGTCCCCTGCTGTTCTCCTGAATGTGTAGTGAATTGGGCCATGACCAAAGCAGCTTCCCCAGAGGAGATTGGATTGGCACTGCAGGCAGGTGACCGTGCTGTCTGTCTGTCTGAAACTTTCTTCGGAAAGTTAGAGGACCAGGGAATGGATTAAATATATCTTCCCTAGCTGAGGCTCAGTGAGCCTACCCAGTATTGAGAAAGTTAGCACAGGCTGCCCAGTCTGAAATTGAAGCAGAGGGAGTCCCTGATTGCTACTATTTAAAGAATGAGGTACTGATGAGAAAGTGGAGCTCTCCTCACAGACCTGAGAAGGAAGAGTGGACAGCGGTTCACCAGTTAGTGGTGCCACAGAAGTACCGAAGAGAAATATTAAGAATGGCCCATGAGATTACAGTGACTGTACATGTCAATATACGAAAAACCAAAGCCCACATATGACAGCAGTTTGACTGCTCAACACTCCACAAAGATGTGGTGGAGTACTGTAGGACTGTAGGGGGAAAAAATGACAAAGAGGACAGGTTAAAGGAGGTCCAGGAGGATTCCCAAATGAAAACCCCTACTCTCCGGTCAGCCAATCCCGAAATGTCAGACATAGTAGACCCCACATCCTACTATGTGAATGCAGATGTCAGAAGCAGACATCCCACCAGGGTTGCTAACAGCATTTACAGAAACCTGCAAGAACAAGAAAATCCCCAAGAGGGCAGAGAAACCGTGGAGGTGATGCCTCATCTAGTCGAAGTGCCACAGGGGAGTGCAGTAGAATCTGGACAAATACCTCCAAGCCGAAATGTCCCAAACAAAAGGAAGATTAGCAAAGAATCTCCCCCCACAGTCAGGAGAAAAGGGAACCAACAATGCCCTGAAGTGAACAGCACTTGCATGACTCACCAGAGCACTGAAATTGAGGTCAGAGTGGATCCACCCACTTCAATCCCATGATCAGAGCTCCAAACAAGGGCTAATTAAATCGAACCATCACCCTGCAGACCCCAACAGGAACAAAGGCACCCTAGACAATCATGGAAATATGCAAACCTCAAACCTCCCCAAAAATCACATATTTACTGGGATGCCTAGTCTTAACTTATCGCAAGCTGATAGTGAAGAAATTTTAAACCCCTTGGGCAACACATAATTATCTCAAACCCGCCTCAAGGAAAAGTGGCAGTTTAGAGCAGCTCTGCTACAAAGGAAAGACAGGCTGTAACAATTTTAAGAGTTCTGAATGAATGAGAATGAATGAAAGAAATGCATGTGTGCTTTCCTGTGTTGTCTCTTCCTTCGAATTTATAATGAAGTGCTCCCCTAATGTCGCATTTCAATCGATAAGAGGTGGCTGTGTGACGGAAACCACACCAGCCAAATGGAAACATATTAATTTTGTCGTATGGCGCACGGCTTGAACTTTTTACTGGACATTGAGCATAACTTGTTCAAAAGGACCACAGAGCTGAACAGCTAAAACATGGCTTCACATTTGCATTCTGAGAGACAGTCGAATAGAGAGACAATGGAAGTTCTCACTGATTCAATTAACAAGATTGGTCTGGGCAACAGTGATGATCCACATCTTGTCTGTGTAAGAGACAATACTCCACCCCCTCACCAAGTGTGTCTAGAAAGTTGTGAATCAACAACCCTTGCAGACGATGTTGTTTCAAACAAAGAGCTAGTCACATGACCTATCTGCTGGCCTGACTGGGAACTGTTTGAATTGTCCTCTCAGAAAGGTTTGGGGCAGACTGCAATTTGAAGACCAAGGAATAGGAAAGTCCATCTCTCTCTCTGTCTCTCTGTCAAGCAAAGTCCCAGAGACCCACGGAAGCAGCTTCAGCCTCAAGGCAGAGGACCTCTTCAGCCTTCTGGTACCAGAGAAGCAAGTTTGAAAGTGAGCGTTGGGCCCCAGCAAGAACTACAAGACTGCAATTCCAACCAAGAACTTTAGAGCAAGACTAAAGACCGTAACTGAATTCTATTTACTACTCCAAACTACCCCCTTTATTCTATCTCACACTCTGTATCTATTTGTGTGTGTGTTTCTCTAGTATGCATGCTAACGTGGTTGTGTCACTTTTTTTAGTAGTCTTAACTGACGTAGAGTGGTAAGGCTTACCTCTTGTTGAAATCTAAGAAAGTCTGTATGATTGGTTCATTTACAATTACACTTAGAGAGCAGTGAACAAGCACTCTCTGAGGTGTTAAGCTAAAAGCACTGTGTTTTAAAAGTTAAACCCAGTTACGGCCAAACCAAGAAAGGGGTAAGAGGGGAGCCTAAGACCCCTTCCTAACCCGGTCGTAACACGTGCCTGTGGTAAACATTTAATTGTCTGGATCTAACCATACAGTGTCTTGTAACCTCTAACTTCCCCTTATTATTTCAAGGTATAATTCTTCCACACCCTAAACCCTTGCAACAACAGGATGCCACTTGCATGATTACATTAGTTTTCACATCCATATTCCTTTGCCAGCATGGTTCGTACTTTTAGCAAAAGCTAATTTACAAAGTCGGCAGCTCAAGCTAAGCTTTAACGTTTCAAACTTCCATTTTTCTCAGGTATAGAAAATCAGGACAATTAATTACCTTACATTAGACAAACAAGAGAATACATATTTCCTTACAATACTCCAGCTGTGCTCTCAGCAAAGCCTCATACATATTTTGTTCTCTTCAATTAAAAGAAAATGCATGAAGTGAAATTCTCAGCCTATAAATCTTCAGTGAATGCATTTTTGGACAAGACCAGTGGTCGGGATATCTAGAATGGCTTATTTAGAAGTGCAGGCCAATGGTAGCTCATCTCAATTCTAACTTTTCATTTTGATCTTATGAAACTAGACTGCTCTAGATTGATGAGAAGTGACATTGTTTTCCTGAAGCGGATTATGATTCGAAACCTCTCATGCTTTTGAATACCTTCATTAAGTATCTGTTGAGGACTCACAGCTTTTCTCACCTCCAAAGCCTCCCTGGTTTAGGAATGTTACTGATGCCGCACAGCCCACGCTGAGAAGGTATTGGATCTGGTTAAAGCTCCAAGTGTTGTTTTATCTAAAACAAGTTCTGTCTTCAGGCAGTCCACTGCAGGTCTTTCCTCAAAAATTCAAACTGGAAGATTTCTGATTAACTTTAATTAGTGTTACTACATATTTTTGCCTCGACTATTTTCTTCATATTTGGGGCCTGAACCTTAGAATATGAGGGAATTGGATTAACATCAGTAGAGATTTGCTCATTAGGGCATTAGACGTCAAACCACTTCAGCAATCTTATGATTCAAAAAACGTGTTCATTCATCTCCTTCCCACTGCCATGCATATTAAGCCCTCACAGTTGGTATCCCTGATGATGCCATCAATACCTACTGTTTAACAAATTATTCAGAAAAAAACAGAAACAGACAAGGGAAAAACAGATAGCAAATTCCAGCATGATTCTTAGTCACTATCTGATTTTTAAAGAGATTCTGAAGGTGATACTCTATCTTCATTACAACAGTAATTACACTTTAAAAGGTACTTAATTAGCTGTGAAGCAATGTCAGGAAACCGAGGCCGGGAGGGAAACGAAGGTGGGGGCCCATAAAATTACAAGGGAAGGCGGGGGTGAAGTGCCTCTCACCTTCCTGATGTCATGGAATTTAGTCCGGTGAGGGGAAGGCCGAAGATGTCATTCCCACCCAGATGCCAAGTGAGGCCTTTAAGTGGTCAATGGCCATTTAAGGGCCTCTTCCCAGTAACTTTATTTATTTATTTTTTTATTTAGAGATACAGCACTGAAACAGGCCCTTCGGCCCGCCAAGTCTGTGCTGACCATCGACCACCCATTTATACTAATCCTACATGAATCCCATATTCCCTACCACATCCCCACCTTCCCTCAATTCTCATACCACCGACCTACACGAGGGGCAATTTACAATGGCCAATTTACCTATCACCTGCAAGTCTTTGGCTGTGGGAGGAAACCGGAGCACCCGGCGGAAACCCACACGGTCACAGGGAGAACTTGCAAACTCCACACAGGCAGTACCCAGATTCAAACCCGGGTTCCTGGAGCTGTGAGTCTGCGGTGCTAACCACTGCGCCACTGTGCCGCCTCCATGTGGACTCGTGGGGAGGGACCCTCCTCCGTGGGCAATCTGTGGCCCACGGAGGGCCCTCAGTGGCAAAGGCTGCCACCCACCCCCCTGCTCTCAACTGCCCACCACCCCCTCCTCTCCATGGCTTGCCTGACTGCCCTGGCAAGCTAGTCCCCATTTACCTGCAGTGTGGGGTTCCATGGCTGCTCCTTGTGTGGTGCTGCTGGAACTGCTGAGCTGCCGGTCCTCTGATTGGCCGACAGTGGTTGGAGGTGGGACCCTTATTCTTCAAGGGCCGTTAACTGCCCGAGCATCATAAAATGCAGCCAGGAATCCACCAAATGGCAGAGACAGGGCTTCCGTCGCCTATTTGTCCAGCGTGGGACCTCCGTCTGCTACTTAAAATCCAGCCCCTAGAATCATAGTTCCTCCAGCTAGGGGAGAAAATATAGAGGAGCAAATTTGCAGGGAAGTTACAGAGAGGTGCAAGAACTATAGAGTGGTGATAATGGCGGACTTTAATTATATAGACTGGGATATATTATCATAAAGTTTAGGCTAGCCATGGAACGAACAAGAAATAATCCAAAGTAAAAATACTTAATTGGAGGGGGACCAATTCTAGTGGGCTGCAAATGGACCTGCCCTGGTTAAATTAGAATGCAAGATTGTCAGGCAAAAACTTAAGAGAACAACGGGAGGCCTTTGAAGAGGAGATAATTTGGGTACAATTGTGGTACATTCCCACAAGGGGCAACGGTAGGGCAAACAAAGCCAAAGTTTCCTGGATGATGAAAGAGATAGAGTGTAAGAAGAAGCAGGAAAAGGGTGCATGTGACAGATATTAGGTTGCTAATACAAGTGAGAACCAGGTTGAATATAGGAAGTTCAGAGGAGAAGTGAAAAAAGAAATAAGAGAGGCAAAGAAAGGCTGGCTGTAAAGTTGATAAATCACCAGAACTAGATGAGATGCATCCGAGGATGCTGAGGAAAGTAAGGGTGGAAATTACAGAGGCACTGGCCATAATCTTCCAATCCTCCTTAGATACAGTAGGGTAGTGCCAGACAACTGGAGAATTGCAAATGTTACACACCTGTTCAAAAAAGGATCTAAGGATAAACCCAGCAACTGCGGGCCAGCCAGTTCAATCTCATTCGTTTGTTCGTTGATGTCATCTTCTTCCCAGAAGGTTGACTACCATGGATACCTACCTCTATCTATCCTGTGCTGCCCTTACACATTCTGCATAGACCACCTACATCCAGCCCATTATATTGGTCATCCATTTCCTCCTCTGCTTCCCTGTCCTATGTTTTCTGTCAATCTTTCCTTCCAATAAATGTTTTACAGTTTAACCTCGGTGGTGGGAAAGCTTTTAGAACTGATAATCCGGACAAAATTAACAGTCATTTCAGCAAGTTTAGATTAATTAATGAAAGCCAGCACGGATTTGTTAAAGGCAAATCTTATGTAACCAAGTTAATTGAGTATTTTGATGAAGTACAGAGAGGGTTGATGAGGGTTATGTGGTTGATGTGCTGTACATGGACTTCCAAAAGGCATTTGAAAAGTGCCACATAATAGGCTTGCCAGCAAAGTTGAAGCCCACGGAATGAAAGGGATAGTTGCAGCATAGATACAAAGTTGGCTGTGACAGGAAACAGAGAGTAATGGTGAACAGTTGTTTTTCGACTGGAGGAAGGTATATAGTGGGGTTCCCTAGCGGTCGGTACAAGGACCACTGATTTTCTTTATATATATTAATGACTTAGACTTGGGTGTACTGGGCATAATTTCAAAATTTGCAGATGGCACAAAACTTAGAAGTATTGTGAACTGTGAGGAGGCTAGAGATATACTTCAGGAGGACAAAGAAAGGCTGGTTGAATGGATGGGCATTTTGGTCAGAAGAACGAGGAAAGGCAAAATAAAATAATGGGCACAATTCTAAAAGGAACAGAGGGACCTGGGGGTATGTGTGCACAAATCTTTGAAGGTGGCAGGGCAGGTTGATAAAATGGTTCAAAAGGTACTCTGGATCCTGAGCTTTATAAATAGAGGCATAGAGTACAAAAACAAAGAATTAATGATCAACCTTTATAAAACACTGTTGGGCCTCAATTGGAGTATTGTGTTCAATTCTGGGGCCATTTTAGGAAGAAGGTGAAGGCAGATTTACGAGAATGGTTCCAGGTCTGAGAGACTTCATTTACTTAGATAGATTGGATAGATTGGAGAAGCTGGGACTATTCTCCTTAGAGAAGAGAAGATTGAGAGGAGATTTGAAAGAAGTATTCAAAATCATGAGGGCTCTGGGCTGAGTAGATATGAAGAAACTGTTCCCATTGGAGGAAGGGTCGAGAAACAGAGGACAGAGATTTAAGGTGATTGGCAAAAGAACCAATAGAGACATGAGGAAAATCTTTTTCACAAACGAGTAGTTGGGATCTGGAATGCACTACCTGAGAGTGTGATTGAAACAAATTCAATTGTGGCTTTCAAAAGGGAATTGGATAAGCACCTGAAGGGAATAAAATTGCTGGGCTATTAGAAAAGGGCAGTGGAGTGGGGCTAGCTAAATTGCTCTTGCAAAGAGTTTGCATGGACACAATGGGCCAAATAGCCTACTGTGCTGTAACCATTCTATGATTCTGTGATTTTTGCCATTGTTGAAAGTCAAATTCAGCTGTATTTGTATGAAATTTATTATGAGATCAGAAAGACCAGCTGAGGAAGGCCATTTAGTCCTTCTTACTCATCATTCAGAAATAACCGATAGCAGTTCCATCACATCATCTAAATGTTTATTTCTCAGATGCTAATAGGCCTGCTAAGGGTTGTTATGGCATTTTGAACCTGTTCTTCAGGTTTATATTGGTTAGTCGATGACTGATTGGGGATCACTGGCAACTTTGTTGCATTGGCAGTAACCTGGTAGAATGTGTCAGGGCCCTTGTCGAAATCACCCAATGTATATATTAATGGAGACTGGGCACATTCTACATCGGGGGGGCTTGTACATCAGGGTGACCGCATAGTGAGCAGCGAATACAGTGTACTAAATTGGACCCTCCCAGAACCATGGTAGGAACATAGGGATATAGGAGCAGGAGTAGGCCATTCAGCCCATCGAGCCTGCACCACCATTCAATATGATCGTGGCTGATCATCCACTTCAATGCCTTCTTCCCACACTATGCTCATATCCCCTTATGTCATTTGTATTTAGAAATCTCTCAATCTCTGCTTTAAACATACTCAATGACTGAGCTTCCACAGCCCTGCGGAGCAGAGAATTCCAAAGATTCACAACCCTCTGAGTAAAGATATTTCTCATTATCTCTGCCCTAAGTGGCTTCCCTGTTATTTTGAAATTGTGACTGTGGTTCGAGACTCCCCAACCAGGGGAAACATCTTACCTGCATCTACCCTGTCTATCCCTTTAAGTATTTTGTAAGTTTCAATGAGATCACCTCTCATTCTTCGAAACTCTAGAGAATACAGGCCCAGTTTCCCCAATCTCTCTTCATAGGACAGTCCCGCCATCCCGGGAACAAGTCTGGTGAACCTTCGTTGCGCTCCTTCTATGGCAACAATATCTTTCCTAAGGTAAGGGGACAAAAACTGCACACAGTAGTCCAAGTGCAATCTAACCAAGGTTCTATACAATTGAAGCAAGACTTCATTACTCCTGTGCTCAAATCCTCTTGTGATAAAGGCTAACATACCATTGGCCTTCTTAATTGCTTGCTGCATCTGCATGTTAGCTTTCAGTGACTTATTGAAAAGGACACCCAGGTCCCTTTGTACATCTACACTTTCTAATCTCTTACCATTTGAGAAATACTCTGCACATCTATTCCTCCTGTCAAAGTGGATAACCTCACATTTTTCCATATTATATTTTGTCTCCCATGTTCTTGCCCACTCACTTAGTCTGTCCAAATCCCCTTGAAGCCGCTTTGCATCTTCCTCACAAAACACATTCCCACCTAGTTTTCGGTCATCCGTGAACTTGGAAGTACTACATTTGGTCCCCACATCCAAATCATTGATGTATCGTTGTGGGACAACTCAACCACCACATAATGAGACTCAGGTACAGGGTCAATCCATTTATTCAAGTGTACGCAAGGGAGAGACACCACCTCGGGTATTCTGAGGTAATACTCTAACTTTACATTCAGGAGCACAACTTATATATTATTTCTTGTCATACAATGTGTTCAAACAACTGATAATTGATATGATTGACCATACACATTAATTAAAATAATGGTGATTGATTACACATTCCAATGAGCACACTTCCTCAGCCTTATCAATACACATACCAGATGGCTGCATCCCGAGCTTTTATCTCTTTGTTTCCTTGTTATGTTAACATTCCAAGGAAACAGTTGACTTCATGGCCTTGAGGCCCCCGGCTCCGGCCTTCGCTCCCTTATCCTGACCTTCGTCCTAGCAGCTTGTTATTCTTCCCTCAACCTGACTATTAAATTCGGCTGAGATGCTTTTCTAAAACTCAACTTATCTCTACTTAACCCCTTCAGTCCCCACTTTTGGCCCTTGGCCCAGCCCAAGATGGCCAACAGACTTGGACAGTGATGTGCTCAATTCTCATTGCTCTCCACCACTCATAATGCAGGCCAGGTATCGAGCTTAGGGTTGCAAAGGCAATTGACTACACCGTCCGTATAGGTCGACCCTGTAGTAAGGGCTCATGAACAACCTTCCTAACCCCTGTGTTATCATGTCCCCACACTACTGTCCTCTCCGTGTGTGCCCTCCTGACCTTGTGGACCAGGCCTGTCAAATATACAACCATCACTATTTGAGTAATAACCAAGACGTGAGAAATGATCCTGACCCAGAGGGGTATCTGTATGTTTGAACCCCAATTCCATAAATCATCCCACCATGTGGCATCATCAGTCTGTTTGACCTCCTCTTCCAGTGCTTCAGTCTGTTGTTGTAATGTGTAATACACCCTATGTACCTACTGTTAGCCCTCATGGATGGCTGTGAGGTGTATGGGTAGTGGTGGGATAGGGTATGAGAATTGTCTTAAGTACTGCATGAGGTTTTTCTTATGCTCTCAGTAACCTGCAGGTTGACAGTTTCTCATTTATATATCTCCACCTGTTCTACCTTGCCCACTCTTGCCGGTACTTGTGGGAGTAGACACACTATGTGATTAATTATCGGACAGGATCAGTTGTGTCCGTACTGATATACTCGTTGTGATGTGGTTAGACAGTATCTCCCTTTTCCCACATATGCCACATGGGTCAGTTCCATTACTGCTTGTATAGCTTCCGTTGTACAATTGACTGCTGCGTTAAACCCATATTGGGCCTCCTTGCTCATATATATTGTGTATGTGCACACTAGGCAGAGGCTCCTATCTTACAACTATCTAAAGTAGTACCTATCATTTTTCCCTCTAATTCTGCAGCATATGGCGGTATATTGATATTTTATGTAATAATCTTCCCTTATTACCCCAATGTTCTCTACTTCGTATCGGGTTTTACTGTGTATCGATTCTGGTATTACTGGAATTGCCAAGACCACACCTATCAATAGGCTGTTATTGACAATACATCTTTCATCAGTTTTATATACACGTGCTAAACCTCTGAGCTGGCAACCAGTCAAGTCCGGGTGTAGGTGTCGGGGCAGGTTAGATAAATGGGTGTTTGATATCCATAAGTGAACTTCACCCTCATGGAACTGTCTCAAACTCTCCCACGTCTGTTCAAACATTGAAGATCTGTACATGCTGCAGGCATGGTTCCTAATTGCATCCACTGAGATGTTACGCCCCTCGCCAATTAATTAATTAATTGTCCACGCGTTACTCTCAAGTACTGTAATCAAATCCTGAGCTAACCGCGTCAGGTCTTGATCTGTACCGAGCTGTCCGCTCTGGATCCTTTGTCCGTATCTGAGGATCGCTTTAAGTTGGGTGCTTAGTGTCCAGACCTTTTGGTCGACTGAAGCCAAGTCAATCGAATTTATGACTCAAGTTCCCGTGTTAAATAATGTGGCAGCATCATTCAATAGATTACATTTTCGTCGGTACCTCCCCTGAGCGAGGGATGCACCCCTTGGCCCTCCCCGCAGTATTGACCCAAGAAGCCTGTGTTATTACTTGTTTTATCAAAGCCTCATACAATGTTTGGGTTTCCACCGGACACCACTGAGGTAATTTAATGTCAGAAATGTTTAGGACAGTGGGCACCAGCTCATGGTGTACATTACCATACAAAGTCTTACTAGTTTTTGTTAACACTAGTCCATTCTCTGTCCCAGGGTTTAGTGTTGGGCAAGGGGGGGTCCATTAATTGTGTCCTTGGCATCAGTGTTCTGTTCATTGATCCCTATGGTCTTGAGGTCTGTTGAGCTATTGTGGTATGATTTGGTTGTCGCTTGGCGGGTTGAGTCTTCGCTGATTCCCAGTCCCGGGAGCATCACTATTGTGAATAGTATTTTGAAATTTCGCTAAAAAATAGTCTCTTTATGTTGCTCTGCTATAAACTGAGTCATGTGGGCCCCAGTCAAAAACATTTTGTAACTCAACTTCTTATCTGACATTTTGCTAGCTTCCTGTTGTCACCCAGCGCGGCTTCACCTTACGGTAAGTGGTTCTGACCTCTGCGCTGCTTCGGACTTACTGTCCTGCCAGCGCGGTTCTGTCTCCTTACCCGGCGCGCCTCCTGTCCTAAGTCCTCCTTCAGGTTCTTTGAATACTCGACCGGACCTTCACTCGGGTAGGCTTACTGCCCTAACTTATGGGTGATAAATAAATATACTCACCCGTCTGCAGTGCTGCTCCGATGGTCCAATGCAAGTATTCTGCCAACTACGCCAAACTGTTGTGAGACAACTCAACGACCACACAAGGAGACTCAGGTACAGGTTCAATCGATTTATTCAAGTGTACGCAGGGAGAGACACCATCTCAAGTATTCCGAGGTAATACTCTAGCTTTACATTCAGGAGCACAATCTTATATACCATTCTTATCATACAATGTGTTCAAACAATGGGTAGGCGTTGGCATAGTGGCATTATCACTGGACTAGTAACCCAGAGACCCAGGGTATTTCTCTGGGGACATGGGTTCGAATCCCACCACAGCAGAAGGTGGAATTTGAATTTAATTAATAAAATCTGGAATTAAAAGCTAGTCTAATGATGGCCATGAAACCATTGCCGATTGTTGTAAAAACCCATCTGGTTCACTAATGTCCTTTAGGGAAGGAAATCTGCTGTCCTTACCTGGTCTGGCCTACATGTGACTCCAGACCCACAGCAATGTGGTTAACTCTTACATGCCCTCTGAAATGGCCTAGCAAGCTACTCAGTTGTACCTAACCGCTATGAAGTAAATAAAAAGGAATGAAACTGGATGGACCACCCGGCATCGACCTACCCTAAATGGACCAGAGCAATAGGACAGCAAGTGAAATAAATGAGGAGGACATAGTAAATAAGGCCAGTAAGACTAAGAGGAAGAGCAGGCAGGGAGATGTTGCGGAACACAGCGGGACCGGTGGTCTGAAGTGCATTTGTTTCAATGCGAGAAGTATAACAGGTAAGGCAGATGAACTTAGAGCTTGGATTAGTACTTGGAACTATGATGTTGTTGTTATTACAGAGACTTGGTTGAGGGAAGGACGGGATTGGCAGCTAAATGTTCCAGGATTTAGAAGCTTCAGGCGGGATAGAGGGGGATGTAAAAGGTGTGGGGGAGTTGCATTACTGGTTAAGGAGAAGATCACAGCTGGACTGCGGGAGGACACCTTGGAGGGGTTATGCAGCGAGGCAATATGGGTGGAGCTCAGGAATAGGAAGGGTGCAGTCACGATGTTGGGGGTTTTCTACAGGCCTCCCAACAACCAGCGGGAGGTAGAGGAGCAGATGTGTAGTCGTGTTTTGGAAAGATGGAAAGATAACAGGGTTGTAGTGGTGAGTGATTTTGACTTCCCCTATATTGACTGGGACTCACTTAGTGCTAGGGGCTTGGATGGGGGAGAATTTGGAAGGAGCATCCAGGAGGGCTTCTTGAAACAATATGTAGATAGTCCAACTAGGGATGGGGCTGTACTGGACCTGGTATTGGGGAATGAGCCCGGCCAGGTGGTCGAAGTTTCAGTAGGGGAGCATTTCGGGAACAGTGACCATAATTCCATAAGTTTTAAGGTACTTGTGGATAAGTATAAGAGTAGTCCTCGGGTGAAGGTGCTAAATTGGGGGAAGGCTAATTATAACAATATTAGGCAGGAACTGAATAATTTAGATTGGGGGCGGCTGTTTGAGGGTAAATCAACATCTGACATGTGGGAGTCTTTCAAACGTCAGTTGATTAGAATCCAGGACCGGCATGTTCCTGTGAGGAAGAAGGATACGTTTGGCAAGTTTCGGGAACCTAGGATAACACGGGATATTGTGAGCCTCGTCAAAAAGAAAAAGGAAGCATTTGTAAGGGCTGGAAGGCAAGGAACAGACGAATCCCTTGAGGAATATAAAGACAGTAGGAAGGAACTTAAGCAAGGAGTCAGGAGGGCTAAAAGGGGTGATGGGTAGTCTTTGGCAAACAGGATTAAGGAAAATCCCAGGGCTTTTTATACGTATATAAAGAGCAAGAGGGTAACTAGGAAAAGGGCTGGCCCACTCAAGGACAGAGAAGGGAATCTATGTGTGGAGCCAGAGGAAATGGGCGAGGTACTAAATGAATACTTTGCATCAGTATTTACCAAAGAGAAGGACTTGGTGGATGATGAGCCAAGGGAAGGGAGTGTAGATAGTCTCAGTCATCTCATTATCAAAAAGGAGGAGGTGTTGGGTGTCTTGCAAAGCATTAAGGTAGATAAGTCCCCAGGGCCTGATGGGATCTACCCCAGAATACTGAGGGAGGCAAGGGAAGAAATTGCTGAGGCCTTGATAGAAATCTCATCCTCATTGGTTACAGGTGAGGTCCCAGAGGACTGGAGAATAGCCAATGTTGTTCCTTTGTTTAAGAAGGGTAGCAAGGATAATCCAGGAAATTATAGGCCGGTGAGCCTTATGTCAGTGGTAGGAAAATTATTAGAGAGGATTCTTTGGGACAGGATTTACTCCCATTTGGAAACAAACAAACTTATTAGCGAGAGGCAGTGTGGTTTTGTGAAGGTGAGGTCGTGCCTCACTAACTTGATTGAGTTTTTTGAGGAAGTGACGAAGATGATTGATGAAGGAAGGGCAGTGGATTTTGTCTACATGGACTTCAGTCAAGACTTTGACAAGGTCCCTCATGGCAGACTGGTACAAAAGGTGAAGTCACACGGGATCAGAGGTGAGCTGGCAATATGGATACAGAACTGGCTCAGTCATAGAAGACAGAGGGTAGCAGTGGAAGGGTGCTTTTCTGAATGGAGGGATGTGACTAGTGGTGTTCCACAGGGATCAGTGCTGGGACCTTTGCTTTTTGTAGTATATATAAATGATTTGGAGGAAAATATAGCTGGTCTGATTAGTAAGTTTGCGGACGACACAAAGTTTGGAGGAGTTGCAGACAGTGATGAGGATTGTCAGAGGATACAGCAGGATATAGATCGGTTGGAGACTTGGGCGGGGAAATGGCAGATGGAGTTTAATCCGGACAAATGTGAGGTAATGCATTTTGGAAGGTCTAATGCAGGTGGGAAGTATACAGTAAATGGAAGAACCCTTAGGAGTATTGGCAGGCAGAGAGATCTGGGCGTACAGGTCCACAGGTCACTGAAAGTGGCAACGCAGTTGGATAAGGTAGTCAAGAAGGCATACGACATGCTTGCCTTCATCGGTTGGGGCATAGAGTATAAAAATTGGCAAGTCATGCTACAGCTGTACAGAACCTCAGTTAGGCCACACTTAGAATATGGCGTGCAATTCTGGTCGCCACACTACCAGAAGGATGTGGAGGCTTTGGAGAAGGTACAGAAGAGGTTTACCAGGATGTTGCCTGGTCTGGAGGGCATTAGCTATGAGGAGTGGTTGGATAAACCTGGATTGTTTTCACTGGAACAACGGAGGTGGAGGGGTGACATGATAGAGGTTTACAAAGTTATGAGCGGCATGGACAGAGTGGATAGTCAGAAGCTTTTTCCCACGGTGTAAGAGTCAGTTACTAGGGGACATAGGTTTAAGGTGAGAGGGGCAAAGTTTAGAGGGGATGTCCGAGGCAGGTTCTTTACACAGAGGGTGGTGAGTGCCTGGAACTTTCTGCCGGGGGAGGTGGTGGAAGCAGGTATGATAGCAACGTTTAAGAGGCATCTTGACAAATACATGAATAGGATGGGAATAGAGGGATACGATCCCCAGAAGTGCAAAAGGTTTTAGTTTAGGCAGGCATCAAGATCGGCGCAGGCCTGGAGGGCCGAATGGCCTGTTCCTGTGCTGTACTGTTCTTTGTTCTTGGACTGCAGCGGTTCAAGAAGGCAGCTCACCACCACCTTCTCAAGGGCAATTATGGATGGGCAATAAATGCTGGCCTGGCCAGCGTCGCCCACATCCCATGAATGAATTTTAAAAAACTGATAATTGATATGATTGACAATACACTTTAATTAAAATAATGGTGATTGATTACACATTCCAATGAGCGCACATCCTCAGCCTTATTGATACACATACCAGATGGCTGCATCCCGAGCTTTTATTAGAATTAGAACATTACAGCGCAGTACAGGCCCTTCGGCCCTCGATGTTGCGCCGACCTGTGAAACCATCTGACCTACACTATTCCATTTTCATCCATATGTCTATCCAATGACCACTTAAATGCCCTTAAAGTTGGCGAGTCTACTACTGTTGCAGGCAGGGCGTTCCACGCCCCTACTACTCTCTGAGTAAAGAAACTACCTCTAACATCTGTCCTATGTCTATCACCCCTCAACTTAAAGCTATGTCCCCTCGTGTTTGCCATCACCATCCGAGGAAAAAGACTCTCACTATCCACCCTATCTAACCCTCTGATTATCTTATATGTCTCTATTAAGTCACCTCTCCTCCTCCTTCTCTCCAACGAAAACAACCTCAAGTCCCTCAGCCTTTCCTCGTAAGACCTTCCCTCCATACCAGGCAACATCCCAGTAAATCTCCTCTGCACCCTTTCCAAAGCTTCCACATCCTTCCTATAATGCGGTGACCAGAACTGCACACAATACTCCAGGTGCGGTCTCACCAGAGTTTTGTACAGCTGCAGCATGACCTCGTGGCTCCGAAACTCGATCCCCTTACTAATAGAAGCTAACACACCATATGCCTTCTTAACAGCCCTATTAACCTGGGTAGGAACCTCCAGGGATTTATGTACCTGGACTACAAGATCTCTCTGTTCATCTACACTACCAAGAATCTTCCCATTAGCCCAGTACTCTGCATTCCTGTTACTCCTTCCAAAGTGAATCACCTCACACTTTTCCGCATTAAACTCCATTTGCCATCTCTCAGCCCAGCTCTGCAGCCTATCTATGTCCCTCTGTACCCTACAACATCCTTCGGCACTATCCACAACTCCACCGACCTTCGTGTCATCCGCAAATTTACTAACCCACCCTTCTACACCCTCATCCAGGTCATTTATAAAAATGACAAACAGCAGTGGCCCCAAAACAGATCCTTGCGGTACACCACTAGTAACTAAACTCCAGGATGAACATTTGCCATCAACCACCACCCTCTGTCTTCTTTCAGCTTGCAATTTCTGATCCAAAGCTCTAAATCACCTTCAACCCCATACTTCCGTATTTTCTGCAATAGCCTACCGTGGGGAACCTTATCAAACGCCTTACTGAAATCCATATACACTACATCCACTGCTTTACCCTCATCCACCTGTTTGGTCACCTTCTCGAAAAACTCAATAAGGTTTGTGAGGCACGACCTACCCTTCACAAAACCGTGCTGACTATCGCTAATGAACTTATTCTTTTCAAGATGATTATAAATCCTGTCTCTTATAACCTTTTGCAACATTTTACCCACAACCGAAGTAAGGCTCACAGGTCTATAATTACCAGGGCTGTCTCTACTCCCCTTCTTGAACAAGGGGACAACATTTGCTATCCTCCAGTCTTCCGGCACTATTCCTGTCGACAATGACGACATAAAGATCAAGGACAAAGGCTCTGCAATCTCCTCCCTGGCTTCCCAGAGAATCCTAGGATAAATCCCATCTGGCCCAGGGGACTTATCTATTTTCACACTTTCCAAAATTGCTAACACCTCCTCCTTGTGAACCTCAATCCCATCTAGCCGAATAGTCTGAATCTCAGTATTCTCCTCGACAACATTTTCTTTCTCTACTGTAAATACTGACGAAAAATATTCATTTAACGCTTCCCCTATCTCCTCTGATTCCACACACAACCTCCCACTACTATCCTTGATTGGCCCTAATCTAACTCTAGTCATTCTTTTATTCCTGATATACCTATAGAAAGCCTTAGGGTTTTCCCTGATCCTATCCGCCAATGACTTCTCGTGTCCTCTCCTTGCTCTTCTTAGCTCTCCCTTTAGATCCTTCCTGGCTAGCTTGTAACTCTCAAGCGCCCTAACTGAGCCTTCACGTCTCATCCTAACATAAGCCTTCTTCTTCCTCTTGACAAGCTCTTCAACTTCTTTAGTAAACCACGGCTCCCTCGCTCGACAACTTCCTCCCTGCCTGACAGGTACATACTTATCAAGGACACGCAGTAGCTGCTCCTTGAATAAGCTCCACATTTCGATTGTGCCCATCCCCTGCAGTTTCCTTCCCTATCCTGCGCATCCTAAATCTTGCCTAATCACATCATAATTTCCTTTCCCCCAGCTATAATTCTTGCCCTGCGGTATATACCTGTCCCTGCCCATCGCTAAGGTAAACCTAACCGAATTGTGATCACTATCACCAAAGTGCTCACCTACATCTAAATCTAACACATGGCCGGGTTCATTACCCAGTACCAAATCCAATGTGGCATCGCCCCTGGTTGGCCTGTCTACATACTGTGTCAGAAAACCCTCCTGGACAAAAACTGACCCATCTAAAGTACTTGAACTATAGTATTTCCAGTCAATATTTGGAAAGTTAAAGTCCCCCATAACAACTACCCTGTTACTCTCACCCCTGTCGAGAATCATCTTCGCTATCCTTTCCTCTACATCTCTGGAACTATTCGGAGGTCTATAGAAGACTCCCAACAGGGTGACCTCTCCTCTCCTGTTTCTAACCTCGGCCCATACTACCTCAGTAGACGAGTCCTCAAACGTCCTTTCTGCCGCTGTAATACTCTCCTTGATTAACAATGCCACACCCCCCCCTCTTTTACCATCTTCTCTGTTCTTACTGAAACATCTAAATCCCGGAACCTGCAACATCCATTCCTGCCCCTGCTCTACCCATGTCTCCGAAATGGCCACTACATCGAGATCCCAGGTACCAACCCATGCTGCAAGCTCACCCACCTTATTCCGGATGCTCCTGGCGTTGAAGTAGACACACTTTAAACCAAGTTCTTGCTTGCCAGTGCCCTCTTGCGTCCTTGTAACCTTATCCCTGACCTCACTACTCTCAACATCCTGTGCACTGGAACTACAATTTAGGTTCCCATTCCCCTGCTGAATTAGTTTAAACCCCCCCGGAGAGCACTCGAAAATCTCTTTTATCTCTTTGTTTCCTCGTTATGTTAACATTCCAAGGAAACAGTTGACTTCATGGCCTTGAGGCCCCCGGCTCCAGCCTTCGCTCCCTTATCCTCACCTTCGTCCTGGCAGCTTGTTATTCTTCCCTCAACCTGACTATTAAATTCTGCTGAGATGCTTTTCTAAAACTCAACTTATCTCTACTTAACCCTTTTCTATATAGTGAACCGCTGGGGCCCAAGTATTGATCCTGGCAGTACCTCCTATCCCATGTGCTTTAATTTTGCTAACCAACCTCCTGTGGGGGACTTTTTCAAAAGCCTTCTGAAAGTCCAAATATACCACGTCCACCCACTCCCCTTTATCAATTTTGTTAGTAACATCCTTAAAAAACTCCAACAGGTTCATCAAATGTGATTTTCCATTCATAAATCCATGTTGACTATGCCCAATCAGATCATTATTATCCAAGTGTCAATTTATCACATCCTTTGGAATAGATTCCAGCATTTTCCCAACAACTGATATGAGACTAACACGTCTGTAATTCCCTGTTTTCTCTCTTCCTCACTTCTTAACTAGTGGGGTGACATTTGCAACCTTCCAATCTGCAGGAACCGCTCCAGAATCTATAGAATTTTAGGAGATGATCACCAATGCATCCATTATCTCCACAGCTGCCTCTTTCAACACTCTGGAATGTAGAATATCAGGTCCTGGGGACTTATCAACCTTCAGCCCCATTAATTTCTCCAATACAACCTTCTTTCTAATACTAATAGTCTTCCCCTTGTCCTCACCTTCCACCCCACCAGCCTACATACTCAATGGATCATCCTTTACCATTTCCGTCAACCCTGGCGAGATGGCACCACCAAGTCTTTCAGCATTCCGAAAGGAGCATTCTCTCGCGACACCCTGGTCTACACCTCAGTCACCCGCAATACCTGCCCCCTTTGCTATGGCACCTTTCCATTCAAGCAGGAGATGCTACACCTACCCTTTTACCTCCTCTCTTCCCACCAGCCAAGGACCAAACATTCCTTCCAAGTGAAACAGCAATTTACTTGTACTTCTTTCAATTTAGTATACTGTGTTCACTGCTCACAATGTGATCTCCTCTACACTGGGGAGACTAAAAGCAGACAGGGTGACCGCTTTGTAGAACACCTCCATTGAGTCCACAAGAGCAACCCCGAGCTTATTTTCCCTTGTCATTTAATTCTCCATCTTGTTCCCACTCTGACCTTTCTGTCCTTGGCCTACTGCAGTGTTCCAATGAAACTCAACGCAAACTTGAGGAACAGCAGTTCATCTTTCAAATGGGGTCTTTACAACCTTTTGGACTTGACATTGACTTCAATAATTTTAGATCACAACCTCTGCACCTTTTTGTTTCTTTTTTGTATTTTGTTGTTTTTGTTTTTGTTTCCCGTGCCCTTTCTCAATCCCTTTACTTTGTGTTCGGATGGCTGCTCTTCTTTACTTGGCCTTGCACTATGAAACTTTTTGTCATTTAATCTCTCCTGCTCTCTGCCCTATCACAGACCTTCCCTTTTGTTCTTCTTCTCCCCACCCTTTTTCACTTGCTCAAAGCCTATTACATTCCTAACCTTTGCCAGTTCTGATAAAAGGTTATCGACCTGAAACGTTAACTCTGTTTCTCTCTCCACAGATGCTGCCAAACCTGCTGAGTATTTCCAGCATTCTCTGTTTTTTTGTGCCATGATAAAGGTATTACACATAAAAGAAGTGGGGTTAAGGTCAACCGTTTATGACGTCATTTTATTCCCAAAATCTTCTGGGCCCTAATGATGCTGTTTGAAGTTGTCTGATGAGTGTTCGAGAGCACATCAATATCTAAAGGCAACTGAGGCTCAACCACTTAAGCTGTGAAATATCTCTTCCTGATTTTTCATTATTTTCCAGGTATTTCTCACGTGGCGTAGCTGCAGAGACTTTCTCCACTCCGGTTTTCCCTCCGGCTTGGGAATTAAGCTATCTGTAAATGCCAAGTTCCTCTTGGGATATGGTTTGAATCAGCATCCACCAAAACAAATTTCAAGATTACTGTCAGTCAGTTATGCAATGAGCCCATGTGGCTTACACAAAGTAGATTGATTCCCAGCAAAAGAAAAAGTAAGCGCATGCGATCCAGTGGCAGGAAAATACAATGTCGGAAGAGCTTTCCTTTCAATAGCAGCTTGTCACAATGCAATCCATTTCACAACTGATCCATTACCCTTTATTTGAAGCTCAACACAGTTATTCATTTGTTACGTAGGCAGACAATGTGTGCATTGCAAAATGCCAGAAATAAAAAATAGATTGGTGGCATTGGCTTGAGAGGGATGTTGACTAGAAAACTAGAAGATTCATCCTCTTCTATGTCATGGAATACTTAACATCCCCCTTAACCATCAGAACTGCCAGATGAGGCCATGGTTTAACATTTATTCTGAAATTCACCAGCTCAGTATTGCATTACAATTAAAAGTGGTATATTCAGTCACATTTATATTCAAACATAACTTGCATGGTACTGATATATGAATGAACTAAGAGTGGGTTTGTGTATTGGGTATGAATTGTCTATATGCTAATGTTCCTATTTGTTATATTTGTTCTTGGCAAGGCTGCATTTGTTGCCCATCTGTTTTTGCTCTTGGAAGGTGGTGGTGGCACCTTTTTCTTCAAACACTGAAATCCTTATGGTCATGGCTCACCTACAAAGATGTTATTTCGGCAGTTCCAGGATACTGAGCCAGTGACGATGAAGGACAGCAAAATATGTCCACATCAGGATTGGTGTGTGACTTGCAGGGGAACGTGGAAGTAGTAACAATGGGCTGAACTTTTCTAGCCCCTCGATGCTCTGGGTCATGGCGGGGAGGCCTGTAAAATGCAAGCGGGAGCAGCCCTCCTCGACCCATGACGCCAAGAAGGCCCCGCTGGAGATTAGCTGCAGCGGCGAGGCCTCGGTACAGCCCCCAGCGGGGCCTTCATTACAATGTTAAAATGAGTAAAATTAAAATGCAAATTAACTTTACCTGCCATCAGCGGCCATTTTACGGTCAAACAGCTGCAATTCGTGTGCCTTCAGAACTCGGTTGAAGGTCCGAGGCAAGACATTGGTGGGGAGGAGGGAGGAATAAAATTATCAGGGGGTAGCAGGGAAAACTATTCCTATTGGTTGTGGGGATGGTGGGAAGGGATTGAGGGTCAAAGATACTGAAGTGCAGGGGGGAAGTTCGGAATTTCAAAAAGTGTATTTTTGAGGGGATAGTTCAGTTGATGTGTTGAGAACCTAGTGAGAGGTTGAGAAAGGGGATTCAATGTTGAATTAAATGTTTATTAATTTTTAAAATCACACCGGCACCTTTAAATATGTTAATATATTGTTACAACCAGGTGAGAAAGAGGTCTAGGGGTTCCCTTTCAGCCTTCGCCTGGTCTTGCCATACAGGGTTTAATTTTAAACACACCGTGTTTTTTAGCTCCCTCTTGGTGAATCCTTGTTCACCACTTACCTATTATAAGGCAAAGAAACCAGCACAAACAGGCTTTCTTAGGTTTAAAGAAGAAAAGTGGAAAATTATTAAACTTAAACTTGAACTTAAACTCTAATTCGGTTAACGCCTACGGATACACGGCATGCTAGCATGCATATGCGATACATACATGCAGATAGAGACAGAAAGAAAACAGAAGAAATAAAGTGGAAATGTCTGAGGCAATATCTGAGGAGGTATTTTGTGTTACGGTTCTTCGAGCTCACTGTAGTGTCTTTTATTGTAGGTAGATCTTGCTTTTCATTGGGGCCCAGTATTCTCCTTAAACCTTGTTCGCTGTAGGAGACTCTTCTGTCTTGGGGTTCACGTGCCTTCAGTGGATTTGGAGTTCCTTGAAAAGGAGATGGGAGCAGACAGGAGAGGCGTGGCAAGCGAGCCAGGAGAAACCTTTTCAGTTCAGCAGCAAACAGGCTTTCGTAGTTCAAACTGTTTGTACAATTCAGAAAAACCCAGGTTGCCAAGCAGGTAAGTCATATGACTAACTGGTCTGACCATGTCTTGTATTACAGCAGTCTCTGGAATGCTCTTCTTACACATAATACCTGGTGATCAAGGTCCATTGTGGGTTAAATGTGTCAGGGAATGGTCCTTTGTCCTTCCAATTACTGTCTGTTAATATGCAAATGTATTTTCCAGCCACAGCTGATCTGTTTAACAAGTCCTTTCTTCACTCCAGTAACAGTTTAAAATCAATGTTCATGACAAAGTTAATGTGCCTCATTTTTGGCAGGTCGGGGCCTAGCATGACAATATAAATAGTTGTTTGGTAGTACAGAACTTTAGAATTGCTGAAAATAGAGACACGTTGTCTAAGCTTTTCGTCTTGCACTCAGTAGGACAATATGCAAGAATAACCAACATATGGGAAAACAACTACTTATACTGCATGAGAAGAGAGTGCTGATTGGTTGGCAAGTGAACTGTGATTGGTAGAGTCGTTGCAATGGAGAATGCACCAGTTTAAAGTGACTGACAGTTAACTGCCAAGTTTTGTTTAAAATTTAAACCAGGCAGCTTGACTTTGATTGGTCAAGGCATTGTCCTGAGGAATGAATCAGCAAATGGCTGTTACTTATTTTGTTCAGCTGAAACAGGCACAATGTATGTACAAGTTCTTTCTGTCTGCAAAGAACAGGGCCCTGTGTATTAATATATGCGTCGGAAGGCCGTCGACTTCACAGCGTGCCGCCGCGGAGTGCAGCACGCTGATAAAATTCAGCCCAACATCTTGTACTTATATATCACCTTTAACAAAGTAAAACGTCAAATAGCACTTCATAAGATCATAAGAACATAAGAAATAGGAGCAGGAGTAGGCCATTCCGTCCCTGGATCCTGCTCTACCATTCAATAAGATCAAGACTGACCTGATTGTGGTCTTAACTCCATTTTCTTTCCAGTCCCCAATAACCCTTGGACTGCCCTGTAGATCAAAAATCTGTCTAACTCTGCCTTGAATATATTCAATGACCCAGCCGCCACTGCTCTCAGAGATAGAGAATTCCAAAGATCAACGACCTCCTGAGAGAATAAATTCCTCCTCATCCCCGTCTTAAAAGGGAGACCACTTATTTTGAAACTGGATTCCCCCACGAGGGGAAATATCTGTCAAACCACTTCAGAATCTTATATGTTTCGATAATTCCAGTGAATATGGGCCCAACCAGCTCAACCTTTCCTCATAAGATAACCCAGAAATCAGTCGAGTGAACCTTCTCTGAACGACTTCCAATGCCTGTGTATCCCTCCTTAAATAAGGAAACCAAAACTGTACGCAGTACTCTAAGTGTGATCTCACCAATGCCCTGTACAGTTGTAGCAAGACTTCCCTACTTTTGTACCCCATCCCCGTTGCGTTAAATGTCAACATTCCATTTGCCTTCCTAATTACTTGCTGTACCTGCATGCTACGTGTTTCATGTACAAGGACACCCAGATCCCTCTGTACCGCAGCATTCTGCAGCCTCTCTCCATTTAAATAATATTTTGCTTTTCTGTTCTTCCTGCCAAAGTGGACAACCTCACATTTCCCCATTTTATACTCCATCTGCCAAGTTTTTGCCCACTCACTTAACCTATCTATATCTCTTCACAATTTGCTTTCCTATAGATCTGTAAATTTGGCTACAATACACTCTGTCCCTTCATCCAAGTCATTAATATAGATCATAAATAGTTGAAGCCTTGGCACTGATCCCTGTGGCATTCCCCTAGTTACAATTTGCCAACCTGATATGCCTCATTTATCCAGATTCTATTTTCTGTTCGCCAATCCTCTATATGTGTTAATATATCATCCCCAACACCATGAGCTCTTGTCTTGTATCGTAACCTTTTATTTGGCACCTTATCGAAGACCTTTTGGAAATCCAAATACACTACATCTACTGATTCCCCTTTATCCACCCTGCTTGTTACATTCTCAAAGAACTCTAATAAAGTTGTCAAACACGATTTCCCTTTCATAACACCATGTTGACTTTGCCTGATTGTGTAATGATTTTCTAAATGTTCTGCTACTATTTCCTTAAGAATGGATTCTAGCATTTTCCCAATGACAAATATTAGGCTAACTGGCCTATAGTTTCCTGTTTTCTGTATCCCTCCTTTCTTGAATAGAGGCATTACATTTGCAGTTTACCAAACTGCTTGGACCTTTCCAGAATCTAGGGAGTTTTTGAAAGTTACAACCAATGTAACCACTATCTCTACAGCTACATTTTTTTAAGTCCTGGGGATGCAGGCCATCAGATCCAGAGGCCTTGTCAGCCTTTAGTCCCATTAGTTTTCCTAGTACTAACTAGTGCTATTGGGGAGGGTTTAGACTAGCTTGGCAGGGGTATGGGAACCAGAAGATAAAACAAGAGAGAAACACCAAGGTGCACAGAGAACTGGAAGAGGCAGAAAGCACTAGAGTAGGAAATAACAACGTATTAGGTGGGGTCAGAGTGAGAGTGTTAGACAGTACTAGAGAAGGGAGTAGTTCTGTATTAGATGGGAATAGATTGAGAAGGACTACAAGTAATGCAATGGCAGGATTACAATGCATGTGTGTAAATGCAAGTGTGATGAATGAGGTTGGTGAGCTATAAGCACAAATAACAGTACGAGAATGTGATGTAATGGCTACAATTAGATCATCTAATTGAATGGCAGAACAGGCTCGACGGACCGAATGGTCCTGTTCCTAGTTCTCATGTTATATTTCTTATATTCTTATGTCTGAGGCTGAACCAGACTGTCCACAACCTTGGTGTCGTATGTGACCAGAAAATGATCTTCCAACCACAGATCCGTGCCAACACTAAGACCATCTATTTCCACCTTATTACATCACATGACCCTGCCCATGCTACATCTCATCTGCTGTTGAAAACAAGCCTTTGTTACCT
Organism: Heterodontus francisci; assembly: GCF_036365525.1. Lineage (NCBI taxonomy): Eukaryota > Metazoa > Chordata > Chondrichthyes > Heterodontiformes > Heterodontidae > Heterodontus > Heterodontus francisci. Next base: position 32,990,516 of record NC_090371.1, read on the forward strand.
CTAGACCTGACTAGGGGACACAGATTGAAGGTTTTGGGCAAGAGATGCAGGGGAAATATGAAGAGGAACTGTATCACGCAGCGTGTTAGAATGACCTGGAACCCACTGCTCACAAGGGTGGTGGAAGTGGAGAGAATCAATGACTTAAAAAGGAAATTGGATGGCTATTTGAGGGAAATGGAAGGGAATCAAGCTGGGGAGTGTGACTGGCTGGATGGCTCCGTGGAGAGCTGGCCTGGGCTCAATGGGTTGAATAATCTTCTTCTGTGTCATAAATGACTCTATGACATTGTTCTATCGCACTCCTGGCCAGCCTTTCATCTTGTACCTTCCATAAACTTGAGCTCATCCAAACCTATGATGTCCATAGCCTAACTCACACCAAGTCCCATTTTCCCCTGTGCTCACTGACCTACATTGGTTCTTGGTTAAGCAACACCTCAATTTTAAAATTCTCAACCTTATTTTCAAATCCTTCCATAGCCTCGCCCCTCCCTATCTCTAACTTTGTCCGAGCCTACAACCCTCCAATATATCTGCATTCCTCCATTAGTTGTGGTTGTTGGAGGAGTTCCTCAGGGTAGTGTCCTAAGCTTAACAAGCTTCAGCTGCTTCATCAATGACCCCTCCATCATAAGGTCAGAAGTGGGGATGTTTGCTGATATTCAGTACCATTCACGACTCCTCAGATACTGAAGCAATCCATGTCCACATGCAGCAAGACAACATTCAAGCTTGGGCTGATAAGTGGTAAGTTACTTGCCCACACAAGTGCCAGGCAATGACTATCTCCAACAAGAGAGAATCTAACTATCTCCCCTTGATATTCAATACCATTGCTGAATCCCCTTTCTCCCATCAACATTCTGGGGGTTACTATTGACTAGAACCTTAACTGGACCAGTCATATAAATACTGTGACTAAAAGAGCAGGTCAGAGGCTGGGAATTCTGCAGCGAGTAACTCACCTCCTGACTCGCCAAAGCCTGTCCACCATCTACAAGGCACAAGTCAGGAGTGTAATGGAATACTCTCCACTTGCCTGGATGGGTGCAGCTCCAATTACATTCAAGAAGCTCAACACCATCCTGGACAAAGCAGCCCAATTGATTGGCTCCCCATCCACCACCTTAAATGTTCAATCCCTCCACCACTGACGCATAGTGTTAGCAGTGTATACCATCTACAAGATGCATTGCAGTAACTTGCCAACCTTCTACGACACATTTCAAACATTCCCCCCTCCCCCTTATTATTCACTCTAAAATTATCCTAAAATAGAGAAGGGATCTGCACGTGGTGAGACACTGGGCGCAAGACCACTGTAACTAGGGCAGGAGAAAAGAATAAAGCAGGTGCCGGCGCACTGGAGGGCAAGGATCCCATGAGTTCAGATGAGGACTTCAATGGGGCAGAAAAAAGAAGGTTGCTGGGTATGCATGCAGAAATAAATGGTACATTGGGAAGCTTGCCATAAAGCTTACATTCAATGTCAAGGAGCATGGAGCCATTCAGCAGCAACTTGGCACAGGACTTTGCACAGAGCCTGGTGCCCATCCTTTCCAACAGAGAACAGGTGGCCACCTCCATCAACACATCTGTGAAATCAACCATGATGCAGCAGACGATGACCGATGTTTCTGCTTCCATTGCAGCACAAGCAGCAGCCACACAACGTCTGAGTGCTACAGGGAAAATTCAGACTGCTCTTATATCCAACCTGCTGCTGTGGGAACTCAGACTGATGCCATCATGTCTCAGGATACCATTGTGTAAATGGTCTTCTAGGACATTGCTCTTGTCCAGTAACCTGTTCTCCAACAGGTTACCAGGATTGCTGAGGTACTGCCCCGGAATAATGACAGGGATTCCATGGAGTATGAACCAGTTGTCCTCTCTCAGAACAACAGCATTCATGCTCCCTTCCCTGCCACTTCACCACTGCCCTTACTGCTGCCTGTCAGTCAGTCAGCCAACCCAGACTGTTGCCGCCCATGCACAGATGGTGCAGTCAGAAGCCAAGCCTACTAGGCTCAGAGCTGTTCAAGTTCACCCTCCAAGGCCATCTGCAGTCTCTCACATTGAATGTCAGCAGCCTTCCGCCAGCCATGCTGCAGCCATTGGGGTAACACTGTATAGGAGCACTAGGACAGGCGAAGGCACACGGAAAACAGGTAGTAAGGGTAATTTGTTTATTTTTGTATGCACTTTGGCATTATTTTATTTATAAATTTGGATTAGAATGTGTATTTTGTGTTGGATTTATTTTTCATATGAGAAAGAGGATGATGTGATGGTCAGCGCCAGAGGGAAGGTAAACAGTGTGGGACTGTTGGTAAATAGAGAGTTGAGGTTGAGATTTCACACGTACATTACTTGTTCATGTAGAGCCCAGGCAGAAAGGGGCTGCAGCCTTCCTTCCTCGTCCTCCTTTTCTGTCTCCTCCTCTTCCACCTCCTCCTCTGTATCGTCCTCCTCGTGCTCCTCCTCCTGAGCTTCTCACCTAATAGGTGGTGGAAAGGGCTGTACCCTCATGGTGGCAAGGTGGTGCAGCATACAGCAGACTACCATGAATCTTAAGATATGAGTGCTGAGTACTACAGGGCTCCTCCTCTGCTGGTCAGGCAGTAGAAATATTGTTTGAGGATGTCAATGGTCTGCTGTATAAGATTCCTTCTGATAACATGGTTCTTGTTGTATGAGTGCATGGGTTCTGTACCAGAGTCTTCAGCCATGTCATGCATGTATAACCCTTGTCGCCCAGTAGCCACCCTTTGGTTTGCCATAGTTGCTGAAATGCAGAATTCACAGAGGAACGCCACAGAATGAATGCAGTGGGCATTGACCTGTATGATTCACTGCCTATGGTCGCACACCAGCTGCACATTAAAGGAGTAGAATTCCTTTCGGTTCAGGTAAACGGCTGAGATCACATGAGGCGTTCACAAAGCAATGTGTGTGCAGTCAGTAGCACACTGCACCATGAGAAGCCTGAAATCCATGCAAATCCGTGTGCTGACTCCTCCTGTTTGTCTCTGGCAAGAGGGAATGAGACAAAGTTGTCTCTCTTTGCATGGAGAGCCTCAGTGACTTCCCTTATGCAGCAGTGCACTGCACACTGAGAGATATTGCTTATATATCCATCAGGAGACACATAAAGGTTCATCGACACCATCACTTTCACAGCCACAGGCATTAGCGTCCTTGCCTTACTCTGAGGTTAGAGCTGCAGCAGGTGGCACGTTTCAGGGACAACCTCTTTAGTGAAATGCAGATGTCTCAATCATTGGTCATGGCTAAAGTTCAGATAAGAGAATTGCTTCCTATACACCCTCTGAGAATATGGCCTCCTGCTGAGAGCTCTTCTCTCCTCTTCCCTGTTCTCGGAACTTGTCCTGCTCTGCACGGCTTCTGCTCATTCTCCCAGTCATACTCAATGCCAAGTGGAAATCCTACTCAGCCATTCATGCCTGGAAGCAACTGATTTGTACAGAAGTATTGAAGTCAGCCAACAGTACATCAGCTTCAGCTAGACCACCCCCTGTAGACGATTGGAACTTTTAACAAGCATGGAAAAGCACCCAAATGCATAGAATTTCAGATGAAATAATCCAGAAAATAACATGTAATGGTTCATGATCCTTTTAAATAGCACTAGTGGTGGGGGCGGGGGGGCCTTCATGCAGTCTAAAAGTTGTGTTTAGTTGTCAGCAGTTAAAGCTGGAACATGGAGCTCCAACGTGGCATCATGGGTACTGTATCAGCATTACATGCCAATTGGCATCTTAGTCTGCCTGCTATGCATGCTGCCAGTGTTTGTTGAGTATATGTGAACAAACCCCTTTACAAGATGGTGTCTTTCAAAGAGCCAGCATAAGCACAATGTGCTGCAAGTTTCCATAATTTCTATGTAACTAGAAATACTGGCCCTCTTTTAATGTGTAGTGTGGAACACAGCAAACAATATCCCTGCCACAGATAGCCTTGTTCTATCCTTCTTGCAATCAACTTAAATATTCCAAGACTCGCTCAACTACTATCAGCCAAGTACGTCTGATGGGTAATGGGTAACTGTTCTCTGATGGACCAAATACAATAATATTTGTCTAATGACCCTCAAATACCAGAAAGGCAGGGTTGCTGAAGAGAAAGGAAAAGGGAGAGAGGAAGAAATCCAGAAGGAGAGAGACACCAAAGGCATGGTCAAAGAGGAAGAACTGAAAGAAGATATTTGACATGTGGATAATATCCATACTTCATGTACACCCGCCAATAAAATCCAACTGGACCCTGTCTAAATATTACCATGACTAATACTACAAATTGCATTAAACATAGTAAAATATCCCAAGGCCTTTCACAGGATCGATTAACAAATTCTGACAATGGGCCACATATTAGGACGAGTGCAAAGAGGTAGGTTTTAAGAAGCATCTTGAAGGAAGAGAGAGGGATGGTGAGAAGAAGTAATTTAGAGAGGTAATACCACAAATTTGAAGAGGAATCAGAAAGCAATAAACATACACTATCAAGAGACGTATCAGATTTGAAATGTTGGCGCCTCTAATATTTCCCAATCCATTCTGCCACACAATAGCGTCATTATGGAATCTGTTTAATGTTTCACAATATATTGGAATACTGTGTGTTTTCGGCTGAGCTGAAGGAAGAGAATGTGCTGCAAGTTAAAGTTGTGCATTTCTAAGCAAATAGAGCATCTGTAACATTCTTGTGCTTGTGTGTTGTCATTCACAGAGTGCTATTTATGAATCCCTGCTGTGTAGATTGAAATTTCTGCAGAATCATGGAGATGACGTGAAATGTCCATATTAACAACTTGAAGTGCTGTCTCATGTGAAACTAGTAAACTTGACAAGTGAATATATTACAAGTCATTTGGGGGAAAACTTCCCAGCATATAACTGCAACAGTGCATAGTGGCACAGTGGTTAGCACTACAGCCTCACAGCTTCAGGGACCTGGGTTCAATTCTGTGTACTGTCTGTGTGGAGTTTGCAAGTTCTCCCTGTGTCTGTGTGGATTTTTGCCAGGTGCTCCGGTTTCCTCCCACCGCCAAAGACTTGCAGGTGATAGGTAAATTGGCTGTTATAAATTACCCCTAGTGTAGGTAGGTGGTAGGGCATATGGGATTACTGTGGGGTTCGTATAGATGGGTGGTTGTTGGTCGGCACAGACTCGGTGGGCCGAAGGGCCTGTTTCAGTGCTGTATCTCTAAATAAAAATTAAAAATAAATAAGGGTTCCATTGTGGTTGTTAAATAAAGAATTGATTTTTCCACAAAATGTGTTCATCAGTCTGGAGAATTCCATAAACTGAGAACTGATGTGAAAGACAAGGAAGAATATAGTGTCACACCATATCCTATGTGCATTAAATGTTACTGTTTTTTTTCATTATGCCACAAGGTTCCATTCTCAATTTTGATATTGTAGATTGTTGAAATTGTAAGTTGTTGGCCATTTTATATGCGGTCACAGTGTAAAAGGGGTACATAAACGTAAGAACTTCAGAAATAGTAACAGGACTAGATCATACGGCCCCTCAGGCCTGTTCCGCCATTCAATATGATTATGGCTGATCTTCTACTTCAACTCCACTTTCCCACTTTCTCCCCATATCCCTTGAATCCCCGAGAGACTAAAAGTCTGTGTATCTCAGCCTTAAATACATTCAACGATGGAGCATCCACAACCCTCTGTGGTAGAGAGTTCCAAAGGTTCGCAACCCTCTCAGTGAAGAAATTTCTCCTCATCTCAGTCCGAAATGAGCAGCCCTTATCCTGAGACTGTGGCCCTGTGTTCCAGATTCCCCAGGCAGGGGAAACAACCGAGGAAATAGGAAATAGGTGCAGTAGCTGGCCATTCTGCTTCTCGAGCCTGCTCAGTCATTCAACCAGATCAAGGCTGATCTATCTCAATGCCATTTTCCTGCACTATCCCCATTTTCCGTGATATCTTTAGTATCTAGAAATCTATCAATCTGTCTTGAACATACTCAATGACTGAGCCTCCACTGCCTTCTGGGGTACAAAATTCCAAAAATTCACCACCCTGTGAGTGAAGAAATTCCTCCTCATCTCAGTCCTAAATGGCCTACCTCTTAATCTGAGACTGTGTTCCCTGGTTCTAGGCATCCCAGCTAGGGGATGCATCCTTCGTGCATCAACCCTGTCAAACCCTGAAAGAATTTTGTATGCTTTAATGAGATCACTTCTTATTCTTCTAAACTGTCGAGAATAAAGGCCTAGTCTTCTCAATCTCTCCTCATAGGACAATCCCACCATCCCAGGGATCAGTCTGGTGAGGGTTGGACTCCCTGTATGGCAAGTATATCCTTTCTTGGGTAAGGGACCAAAACTGTACCCAATACTCTGGGTGCGGTCTCACCAAACATCTATACAAGTGCAGCAAGACTTCTTTACTCCTGTACTCAAATCCTCTTGCAATAAAGGCTAACATACCATTTGTCTTCCTAATTGCTAGCTGCACCTGCACGCTAGCTTCCAGTGACTTATGAACAAGGAAACCCAGGTCCCTTTGAACATCAATATTTCACAATCTCTCATCAATTAAGAAATAATCTGCATTTACCTCTCAGTGTGTACTCTGTCAAGCCCCTTCAGAATCTTGTATGCTTCAATGAGATCACATCTCATTCTTCTAAACCCCAGAGAATAGAGACCTAATTTAGGTAGCCTTTTGTCATAGGAAAACCCTCTCATCCCAAGAACCAATCCAGTGAACCTACGCTGTACTGCCTCCAATGCAAGTATATCCTTCCTTAGATATGGGCCGGATTTTTAAATCCTGCTGGGAGAGGGAGCAGGTGCATGTGCGAATTTAGGATCCCTTTTTCGGAGATTGGCATTGGGTCCCGCCGCCTCCGGAATGCGTAGCCACCTGGAGGGACTGAACGGCAATCCCACATGCCTCTGATTATTGATTGTTGAGCTCATTGTGGAACTCATAAACAGGCTTGTCAGCAGTAGTTTGGGATTTTCAAAGGAAGGGAAATTGTCATTTCTGGACCAAAAGGGTCACAGACCTGAAAAGCTAACTCTTTTTCCCTCTCCACAGATGCTGCCAGACCTGCTGAGCAGTTCCAGCAATTTCTGTTTTTATATCTGGAACATGGCAGGTTTAGAAGGTGTAAACACTATGTGGGGCCACGAGGGCTATGATAAGGGAGGATTTACATAATGCAGAGGCCCACAATAAAGCTCAGCTGCTCCAAATGTGCCACAGAGCAGCCATTGCTGGAGCTGAGTGGCAGGAATCTGGAGAGGGATGTGAGCCTGGTGGCATCACTGAGGCAGCTGGGGTTGGCAGGGGAAGGCCTGGTCAGCACACAAACCCCAGCTGAGGGAGTTCAGATGGGAACAGGCTACTCTGGCATTGGCCAGAGCAGCCAGGATGCAACCTCCTGGATAGCAGGAGACTAGAGGAGCACAGCAAGGGGGTTGTAAGGAGAAGAAGGCACTATCGTAGACGATGAGTCTACTGCCCAAAATTCAGCTACGTGCAAATGACAGAGCGCCAGTGCCGTAGTAGGTTGCATCTATCCAGGCAGATGGGTCTCTGACCTTTGTGCTCTGACCCACAATGAGCTGTGCCCTCGCAGCCCCCATGGCAGTTCCTTATCTGCAACCATGAAGGTCTCCATTGCCCTGAATTTCTATGCAACTGGGTTGTCCCAGGGTTCGGCTCACATCTCACAGTTGGCATTTCATCGTGCCATCATGGATGCCATTTTCAGGAGGGTGGGGGACTACATCCACTTTGACACAGATGGGCCTGCGCAGGCATAGAGGTTTCGCCTCCATCGCTGGATTCCCACAGCTGCAGGGCATCATCATTTGCAGCCAGTGAGATCCATCAACAGGAAGAGCTTCCACTCCCTCAATGACCAACTGGTCCATGACCACAAATGGAGCTTTCTCCATGCGGATGCTCGCTTTTCCGACAGCTGCCATGACTCCTTCATCCTTCACCAATCCAGGCTGCCTTGCATTATCACTCTATCCCCCAAAGTGCATGGATGGATCCAAGGAGACAAGGGAAATCCCTTGAAGAGATGGTTACTACCCCTCTACAGGAGCGCCAGATAGAGGCACAGAGGCGATACAACCAATGCCATCTGCTCAGCAGGACAACCACAAAGCAGGCCATCAGGCTTCTGAAGAAGCAATTCCGGTGTCTGGACCGGTCAGGTGGTGCCCTCCAATACCCTCCTGCAAGGGTCTCTGTCATTGTGGTGGTCTGCTGCACTCTCTAGAGAGGTGTGTACCTTGAGGCCCTGGAAGGAAAAAGGCTCTTCAGGGGAGGAGCAGGATTCTCTGAGCTAAATATCCTTAGAGTCATAGAGTCATAGAGTCGTACAGCATAGAAACAGGCCCTTCGGCCCACTGCGTCCATACCGACCAGAATGCCTATCTATACTAATCCCACCTGCCTGCATTAATGCCATATCCCTCTATGCCTTGCTCATTCAAGTGCCTGTACAGATGCCTCTTAAATGTTGCTACAGTTCCTGCCTCCACCACCTCCTCTGGCAGCTCATTCCAGATACCCAATATTCTTTGTGTGAAAAATTTACCCCTTTGATCCCCTTTAAACCTCCTCCCTCTCACCTTAAATCTATGCCCTCTAGTTTCCTTCCTCACTATTGTTTTGATTTCCTCTTTTACTAACAATGCTCTCCACTTCCTTTCCTTTTTTGCCTGTCCTTCCTAAATATTGAATATCCTTGGATGTTCAGTTCCCATCCTTGGTCACCCTGCAGCCATGTCTCTGTAATCGCAACTATATCGTATTCCTTTACATCCATTTGCACAGTTAATTCGCCTAGCTTATTGTGAATACTCCGCGCATTGAGACACAATGCCTTTAGGCTTGTCTTTTTAACATTCTTAGTTATCTTAGCATTATTTCGCACTATGGCCCTATTTGTTTCTTGCACTTGATTTCTCTGCCTTTCACTTTTGCCTTTTTGTTTCTTGTCTTTCATTTCTTTCCTTGTTTCCTCCTCCTCAGTCTCCCTGCTCAGGTTCCCATCCCCCTGCCATTCTAGTTTAAATCCTCCTCAACAGCACTAGCAAACACCCCTGCGAGGACATTGCTTCCGGTCCTGCCTGGGTGTAACCCATCCCGCTTGTACAGGTCCCACCTTCCCCAGATATCCCAGGAATCTAAATCCCTCCCTCCTGCACCATTTCTCCAGCCACACATTCATCTGGTCTATTCTCCTGTTCCTATACTCACTAACACATAGCACAGGAAGTAATCCTAAAATGACTATCTTTGAAGTCCTCCTTTTTAATTTAGCTCCTAACTCCTTAAATTCATCTTGCAGGACCTCATCCCTTTTTCTACCTATGTTGTTGGTACCGACATGTACCACAACCACTGGCTGTTCACCCTCCCCCTTCAGAATGTCCTGCAGCCGCTCCGAGACATCCTTGGCCCTAGCACCAGGGAGCCAACATACCATCTTGGAGTCTCGATTGCGGCCACAGAAATGCCTGTCTGTTCCCCTTACAATTGAATCTCCTATCACTATGGTTCTCCCAGTCTTTTCCCCCCCTCTTGTGCAGCAGAGCCATCCGAGGTGTCACGAACTTGGCTGTTGCTGCTTTCCCTTAGGAGGCCATCGCCCCCATCTGTTTGAGAAGGGGATGGCCACAGGGGACTCCTACACTACCTGCCTGTGCTTACTACTCCGCCTGGTGGTCACCCATCCCTTTTCTGCCTGTGCAGCCATTACCTGCGGTGTGACCACCTTGCTAAACGTGCTATCCATGACGTCCTCAGCATCGTGGATGCTCCATAGTGAATCCACCTGCAGTTCCAGCTCCGTAATGCGGGTAGCCAGTAGGATACATTTCCTGCACACATGGTCGTCAGGGACACTGGAAGCGTCCCTGATTTCCCATATAGTGCAGGAGGAGCTTATCACAGGGCTGAGCTCTCCTGCCATGACTTACCTTTAGATTAATTAGTTACTCCCTTTAAAAAATACTAATTACACTAGAGGCCTTGTTCTACTCCAAACACAACTCACTACAATCTGAAGTCCTTAATAAATTACACTAATTTAAAAAAAGAACACACTTTAGTAGTACTCACCTTATCACTTGAGGTTTTTTTTTCAAAAAAAAACTTTCCCCTTCTTTTCTTTAAGCTACTTAAAAGCACTAACATGCCTGGGAAGGTGCTGTGGGAAGGGGTAATGGAGGAGTGGACCAGGATGTCTCGAAGGGAACAATCCCTTCGGAATGCTGACAGGGGAGGGGAGGGGAAGATGTGTTTGATAGTGGCATCACACTGGACGTGGCGGAAATGGCGGAGGATGATCCTTTGGATATGCAGGCTGGTGGGGTGGAAAGTGAGGACAAGGGGAACCTTGTCGCGTTTCTGGGAGGGAGGGGAAGGGATGAGGGCAGAAGTACAGGAAATGGGCCAGACATGGTTGAGGGCCCTGTCCTACTCAGGCCCCCTCCCCCAACTCTTCTTCCGGTACATTGATGACTGTATCGGTATCGTTTCCTGCTCCCACCCCGAACTGGAAACCTTTATCAACTTTGCGTCCAAATTCCACCATTCTCTCACCTTTACATGGTCCATCTCCAACAATCCCTTCCTTTCCTCAACTTCTCTGTCTCCATCTCTGGGGATAGGCTGTCCACTAATATTCATTTTAAGCCCACCGACTCCCACAGCTACCTCGACTACACTTCTTCACACCCTGCCTCCTGTAAGGACTCCATTCCATCCTCCCAGTTTCTCCATCTCTGAGGCATCTGCTCTGACGATGCAACCTTCCACAGCAGTGTTTCTGATATGTCTTCCTTTTTCCTCAACCAAGGGATTGTTCCCTCCGCGACACCCTGGTCCTCCAATGCCCCCGACACCTCATCCCCTTCCCACGGCACCTTCCCAAGGAATTGCAGGAGGTGTAATACCTGCCCTTTTACCTCGTCTCACCTCACTATCCACAGCCCTAAACACTCCTTTCAGGTGAAGCAGCAATTTACTTGTACTTCTTTCAATTTAGTATACTGTATTTGCTGCTCACAATGCAGTCTCCTCTACACTGGGGAGATCAACCGCAGACTGGGTGACCGCTTTGCTGACCACCTCCGCTCAGTCCGAAGACATGACCCCGAGCTTCCGGTTGTTTGCCATTTGAACACTACCCGCTGCTCTCATGCCAACATGTCTGTCTTTGGCCTGCTCCAGTGTTTCAGTGAACATCAATGTAAGCTCGAGGAGTGGCACCTGATCTTTTGATTAGGCACTGTACAGCCTTGCGGACTGAACATTGAGTTTAATAACTTCAGAGCATGACTGGCCTTTTTTATATTTTATTTTTAATCCATGTGCCCGTTTTTGTGCATTCAGAGCTGCCCATTATTCTGCTATTAACACTCTCTCTGCACTAATGCTTTGTCTTTCACCACAAACATTAACACACTCTTTGCCTTTGTTACAGGACAGCTTTGTTCACCTTGTAACACCTTCCCCTTTGTTCTCTCCCCCACCAACATCCCCTTCACTTGCTTAAAACCTAATTCTTTTCTAACCTTTGCCAGTTCTGATGAAAGATCACAGACCTGAAATGTTAACTCTGCTTCTCTCTCCACAAATGCTGCCAGACCTGTTGAGTATTTCCATCACTTTTGGTTTTTATTTTATAAGTTTCATGCCTAGCAAAAAAAATTCTGCTTTTCTATTCTTACTACCAAAGTGAATAGCCTCATACCTCTCCACATTATACTCCATCTGCCTCATTGTTGCCCATCACTTACCCTGTCTATATCTCTTTGCAGCCTCTTTGTGTCCTTCTCAAAGCTTACATTCCCTCCTAGCCTTGTATCATCAGCAAACAAGGGACAGAATTAAGGAAACTGACATATTCCGCTGTTGGGGTGTACTGTTTCCCAAAGATGGAGATCAATCGATTTTTTGTTGCGTAAAGGTATCAACGGCTATGGAGCTAAGGCAGGTTAATGAGTTAAGGTATAGATTAGCCATGATCTTATTGCATGGGGGAGTAGGCTAGAGGGGCTGAATGGGCGAATTCTGTTTATATGTTTGAAACCTTCAATAATCACCCTTTAACGAGTATGTCAGCTGCTTCCTGTTTTGGCAAGAACAATTGCATCAAAGATTGATTTTTCCATGACACTGCCATTCAACACAGACATTCTTTACCATCCAACTGGCTGGATTAGTGATCTCTGGAGCAGGTTTTTAGTTCATCAACAATTCTTCTTGTGTTCTCATTTCTAAAATGAACAGGAGGCGTAGTAAGGAAGAAGAGGGAAGATAAGTTAAAGAAATAATAAAGCAGGACCAGTGACAAAGACTCTTCAATAAGCCCTAACAGAAATGTGTGTGTGCCTGTAGATGCAGGCTGAGGGCAGCTTTGCCCTGGACTAGGATGGCACTTGTTGTATAAGCTCCCCGAGAAAGTGTTGTTGAGCACCACCCAGCATTTGTGGGAGTAGAGGAATAAGGGAAGATATATCAGATGCACAAACATTTACAGGTAAAAAAGGAAGGAATCAATAGAGAGAAATAAGTGAATCCACTTCATGCATATTAGTGTCTGCCTCTTTATATATTGCCCAGTCCCAGACCCGATGGTACTACCCTTATCCCATTGAGCTTGATTGAGGATTACATAGCTGATAGGTGAAGGGGTCACTGTGTAACAAGCCGTGTAATTACCAATTTTATTTTCAAGCAACTAAACTATAAAAATCTTTAAAATATGATGGAGTCGCAACAAAATGTTTATGCATTAGAAACTGGCACCAACAATTTTTTGGGAATTGAAATTCTTTGGAACGCAAAGGAAAATCATGTGCCAACTGAAACCTTTTCGTTAAATCTGAAGCTTTAGCGAATATTATTCTGGATTATACATCCAGATAAAAGACAGACCATTAAATGTTACTGGAGAATGCCTTATATTCAGGAAATATAGTGGCAGGCTATTAAGTTTTCTAGTCCAATACCCGTTTCTCCAGGCACCACAGAGGATCAAAGCTGTGCAACCTGTGTCCTTCCAGTAAGCTTTGGCTTTGTGTTGTGGCTATTCTCCCAAATGCGCAGATGCATCAGCCTACTGGCTTATGTTTGGTATGTTAGCAATGATTGAGTTTTATTTTGACTAATTTGTTCCTGAAAGCTGCAGTGTGTTATAAAATTGGGATCCTGGGCAGACACCTTGCTAATCAAAGCAATATCGACATCAATTTATTTTGAAGAACTCTTTTAAAGGGAATTGCTTGGCTATTTAGTTAACATTGGGATTGAAGATTATAACGCTTATACTTGCTTATGAAACGCTCACATATAATATAACCTCCTGTAATTTTCAGATGTAAAATATTCTGTCACCCATGTGCAGGTCAGCTCTCTGCAGGAAATGTGATTTTAATGGTTGCTGACTATTTGTATATTGACACTGCTGAGCACAGTGAGGGAGCAGGAGAATGGGTCCAATCATTTTGATGATGTCGGTTTGAATCTCACCCCTGCTACCAAATAATGAGAAGCTTTTTTTATGTTGTCTGATGCAACGTAAATAAAATGCGTGGAGTTCAGTTGATTGAAGATCTCAACAGCTAACCAGTATATACACTGCAGAGCTATCTACTTGCAGCTAGTTCCCTAGCAAGCCACTCAGTTGTATCACCACAAGCAACTAGAGATGAGCTATAAATGCTAGCCTTGCAACCTGTGTACACATCTGAAGAATGAATATAAAAGCTCTGATATTTATGGAGAGGAGAGCACGGTTATGTGGGGAAAACTGGGCAAGGTCAGAGATGCAGGTAATGTTTTTCCACCAAATTGAAAGGCTGCCGGGTTGGAAAAGCAGCAACAAATTACAACTATGGAATAAAATTATTACTATTCTTCATTTTTATCCATAATACCTCAGGGTGACACTATTGCATCTTTCTTAAGCCTTGCCTGGGCAGACTGGATAACCTCGATTATGAAAAGTACCGAAATATTGGACGGGACAAGACTGTAACAGAACCCATCCAAATAATTGCTAGGGGCAGCCTGACTGTAGTAGTTTTGGCCAGCAAGGGGGTTCCTGCCTGATTCAGGGAGCCCACCTCGTCCTACATCACTACAGTGACTGGACCTCAAAAGTACTTCACTGACTGTCGAGTGCTTTGGGATGTCTTGAGGTCATGAAAGGCACTTTATAAATGCAAATCTTTATTTCTGTGAAGTAGATAACACTTTCATAGAGCTGGTACAGGTGCAATGGGTCAAATTACTTCCTTAAGTGTAATATTCTATGATTTTATGTGTGAAGCAACTTCCTATTTGTATTTCTGATACTTTGAATTGTGATGGATGTATGTTATATGCACAAGTTCAATAGTCTGGCTGATGGCATTACTGGTGTATAACCTGGGATTTAGAACACAGTTATACACCTCAAATATCCTCAGACCTTCTCTCCCTCAGCGGAATTTCTGCTAAAACTCTACTTCCACATGTAAATTGGTTTACTTCCAGAGTTACAGGGGATGGAGCAGGAGAAACCCAGAGGAAAAATCACAGGAATAATGTTCAGCTGCTAACCTGGACTGTCCATTAAGCCCATTGCTCAATGAAGATGTGGCCTAAATAGGTCCTGGGGTCAGTGGTAGGCTATTTTTCTAGGGGTGACGGAGACTTGGTTCCTCTAATTGTAGTCTCAACAATTTGCATAGGTTCTAGGGGGATATGATGGTGCAGTGATAATATCGCTGAATAAGTATTTTAGAAGCCCAGGCTGGTGTTCCAGCAATATGGGTTCAAATCCCACCACAGTAGCTGTTGAAGTTTAGATGTAATTAATTAAAAAATCTGGAATTGAAAACTAGCCTCAGTGATGATGCTATGAAAAAATCATAAATTATTGTAAAAACCCATCTGGTTCACTAATGTCCTTTCGGGAAGGAAATCTGCTGTCCTTACCTGGTCTGGCCTACATGTGACTCCAGACCCACAGCAATGTGGTTGACTCTTAACTACCCTTTGAAATGGTCTAGCAAGTCACTCAGTTGTCAAAGGCAATCAGGAATGGGCAATAAATGCTGGCCTTGCTAGCAATGCCCACATCCCATGAAAAAATAAAAAATAAATTGTCAGAATAAATAACAATAAATATCTTTCATTTTGAGAATTATTCACTTTGATGAGATGGATTTACAAAGCGTGACAGAGACAGCCACTGATCTACGTTGTTATCTACTTTGAAAGTGTTAATGATTTTTTTATTTTTTTCATGGAATGTGAGCTAAAGACCTGCTACCTGACCCGAACCCGACAGGACCCGACAACATGCGTCGGGTTCGGTTCGGGTCGGGTTCAGGTTGTTTTTGGCCCCTCTTCCGGGTCCAGCTTTCAGATTCGGGTGGGTTGGGCCAGGTCCGGGTCGGGCCTGGCCGGGTCGGGTCCGGTTCGGGCCGGACGCACACGGTAAGTGGTCTGCCGTTAAGTATTAAAAATAAAAAACTTACCTGAACTGGGAGTCCGGTACGAAACTGAGTCTGCGCAGTGAGAGAGTGACGTCACTATGATGTCATCACACACGCGCTGCAGCTTCCTGGAGGTTCTGATTTAAAAGGTAAGTCAAGGGATGATCGGGTCGGGGCTGGGTCGGGCCGAGTCGGGTTGGGTGCGGGGTAAAATTGGAGGGACTTGGACTGAGTCGGGCTCGGGTCCGCTGTGGATTGGTCGGGTTCGGGTGGGGTTGTTTTTCCCACCCTGAGCAGGCCTTTAATGTGAGCATCACTGGAAAGACCAGCATATGTTGCCTATCCCTAATTGCCCTTGAGAAGGTGGTGGTGAGCCGTCTGTAGTCCATCTGGTGTAGATACACCCACAGCGCTGTTAGGAAGGGAGTTCCAGGTTTTTGACCCAGCGACATTGAAGGAAAATTATTACAAATTTCCCATTGCATGTTTAGCAATTAATAACTGAGAGCTGACTATGATTATGTAAAAATATGCCACACATTTACATCCAAATGCTAGTGTGTTGTTCCCCAGTTCAGTCTTTTGTGATGTATACTATAGTTGGCTGCTTTTCCCCAATGTATTGCGTTTCTGGCTGAACTGTAATTCACTGTAATCTAGCCATGAAACTATTAAAAATACATATGTGAAATCGCTACAGTGATTATTGCATTGATATTCTTCAAATATGCACACTGTCACACCTCCAACACCTCAACCAGATTTGTCATGCAAATTGTGTTAAAATAAAATTTGTTCTTGATGCAGTTCAAACAATACTGTAATCAGCCACTTTTCAATATTTAAGTGGCAACTCTATCTTATACTGGCACCTCAGTCAAATCATTTTTTATTTCATTCTTGTGATAGGATCACAGAATAATAGAAACTTCCAGCAGAGAAGGAGGCCATTCTGCCCATCATGCCTGTGCTGGCTCTTTGAAGGAGCTATCTAATTCATTCCACTCCTCTGCTCATTTCCCAGAGACCTGCAATTTTCACCCTTATCCAATTCCAGTTACTGTTGAATCTGCTTCCACAACCTTTTCGTGCAGCGCATTCCAAATCGTAACAACTGGTTTCATAATGCTTTAGTCATGGAGGAATCAATGGGGTGTGGTGAGGTTTCAAAGCACATGCCATTTTGCTGAAATAAAACACAAACAGTGAATAGTGGCAACAACGATCCCAAGAGGAAAAGAAGACTTGCATTTGTAGAGTACCTTTCACAACCTTAGGTTGCCCCACAGCACTTTAGAACCAATTTTGAAGTATAGTCACTATGGTAACGTAGGAAACCTGGCAGCCAATTTGTGCACAGCAAGCTCCCACAAACAGCAATGTGATAATCTGTTTTAGATGTTGGCTGAAGGGATTGGTTTGGACATCTGGAGAACTCCATTGCTCACTTAGAACTTAATCCCATTACCTGCAGTTTCCTCAAACCCTTTAAATATCGACTTTTACACTGTTTATCTAATTAAAAAAAAAATAATGGATTCTACTGCCACGATTGCTTCACCAGCAATATCTCCAACCGATGTTGAGCAGCAACCGAGAAACTATATAGCCAAAACTCTGGACCAGAGGCTGAATTTTCGTGTTGGGGGCAGGAAATGAAAGTCAGGACTGCTACCAGGACTTGACTCCATCCCCGGGGGGAAGCAGCATGAACTAACTATTCTCATGGGAGCAATCCATTACTTGCTGTGGAGATATGTTTGGCGACCAATTAGCGGCCGTGGGGGTGGGCCGGATGAAGTGTGGGCCCGATTTAAAGTCCCCATGGAGTGTGAGTGTTGAAGGAGCACATAAGGTAGTTGTTGAGCCTTGGCCTGGACTGCTGTCCCCCATGATATCGCAGCAAAACCAACAGCCTGGCACCAGAGCAGAGCAGCCCCCCGACTCTCAGACGATGATCTTGAAGCAATACCGGCGGCTGCAAGGGCCAGGAAGGAGGTCCTCTTTCCGGTGGGTGGCAGGAGGAGGCCACCCATATAGACAAAACAGGCCTGGGTTGAGATAGTAAATCACTGTCAGCAGCAGAAGTGTTGTTAGACAATCCTGGATCCAGCGTAGGAAAAGGGGCAATGAGCTGACACCCTCCAGCAGACACACAGCTGAGGAGCCTCAGGGCGCATGTTGCTCCTGAACATGTGAGGTGTGTGAGCCCAAGCCACTCAATGACCCGTCAGAATGGCACAAAGCCATGGTGTTGCTGGGGACCTGTCACCACTGAAACAAGCAGCTTCTAATGAATAGGGGCATATGACATTGGCCACAGAGGAGAGCAGAGCCTTCTCTCATTTTCTTTTGTCCTAGCAGGAGAAATGGGCACATAATGCCCAGGAAAGGGTGCAAACAAGTGGAGCCGTACTTCCAGATGATCACACCAATGAAAGACCGCGCAATGAAGATAGCCAGGATCGCGAATGAGGAGGAAGTTGGCCTTGGCGAAATGGGAACATGGTGGAGATGGTAATTACAGAGGGAACAACACTCATTAAGGGGGTGTATTGCACTTCACCCTGTCTGATGGCATGCTGAGCTCCGAGTTGCATTCAGTAGCCTCAGCACCGCAGCAGCTTCTGCTCTCCTAGGCTATTTCTCACAATCTCTTCTTGTGTCTCCCACAGGGGCAGACAGCCATCTCACAACACCCTCTCCCTCTGCGGCACCAGAAGAACAGCATGGAACCAAAGAAGCAAAGAAAATGTGAAATTGTTCACTTTGGCAGGAGGAATAAAAAGGCAGAGCATTACTTAAACAGAGAATGGCTGCAGAATTCTGAGCTGCAGAGGGATCTAGGTGTTCTAGTGCATGAGTCACAAAAAGTTAGTATGCAGGTACAGCAAGTAATAAAGATGGCTAATAAAATGCTACCCTTCATTACGAGAGGAATTGGAAATAAAAGGATGTTATACTCCAGGTATACAGGGCAATGGTGAAATCACATCTCGAATACAGTATGCAGTTTTGGTCTCCTTATTTAAGGAAGGATGTAAACGTGTTGATGGTGGTTCAGAGGAGGCTTACTAGATTGATACCTGGAATGAGCGGGTTGGCTTATGAGGAGAGGTTGGACAGATTGGGCTTGTTTTCATTGGAGTTTAGAAGAGTGAGGGGAAACTTGATTGAAGTATGTAAGACCCTGAACGGTCTTGACAAGATGGATGTAGAAGGGGGCACGGTTTTAAAGTTAGGGGGTTACCATTTTAGGACAGAGATGAGGAGAAATTTTTTCTCTCAGAGTGTCGTGTGATTTTGAAACTCTCTGCCTCAGAAGGTGGTGGAGGCTCATTGAATATATTTAAGGTGGGAATAGATAGATTCTTGTTAGGCGAGGGAATCAAAGGTTATCGGGGTAGATGGGAGTGTGGAATTCGAAACACAAACAAATCAGCCATGATCTTATTGAATGACAGAGCAGGCTTGAGGGGCCTAATGGCCTACTTCTGCTCCTAATTCGTATGTCCGTATGTTCATTGTCACGCCTTAGAACGCACCATTCACCAGCATGGATACACTCACCTCAGTGGGTCCTGGGGCGCAATTAGATAGGGTGATGGCAGAGCACCGCATTATTATACAGGACGAGATGCCAGAGGTAGAGGCAGCTGTGGGCAGTTCCCCTCGAAGAAGGGAAGACAGACACAATCCTGCTCAGCTGGGCATAGATGCAGGGCCTCAGGAGTCACAGGAAAGAAGACTCAACCTAAAACAGCAACAGGAGATGTGCTTCCACATGTCAGTGTTCCCTGATACAGTGTGGGTCATGTACAGAGGATGGAGGAGTCCATACAGTTCATGTGTACCACCATGGCTCAGGACTTTGAGTGCATGAAATCCTCCATTGAGAGAGTGGCCAATCTTGTGGAGAGCCAAATGCAGCAGCACTTGGATTGCATGCAGGAATTGTGCACTGATTTCCATTATGTAGCCAGGAAAGATCAGTGGCATTGGTGGCACAGCCAAGCTGTTCCAGTACAGCTACAACACTGGGGTCTACCCAGCAATGCGGAAAATTTGCCCAGGTATGTCCTGTACACAAAAGGTAGGACAAATACAACCCGGCCAATTACAGCCTTATCAGTCTACTCTCGAACCCCATCAACCACTGTTAACATTCCCTCCCTTCACCACCAACACGAAGTGATGGAAGAAATCGTCAACAGTGCTATCAAGCGGCACTTGCTCAGCAATAACCTGATCACTGACTCTCAGCTTGGATTCTGCCAGGGCCACTCAGCTCCTGACCTCATTATAGCCTCGGTCCAAACATGGAAAAAAGAGCTGAACTCCAGAGGTGAGGTGAGAGTGACTGCCCTTGACATCAAGGCAGCTTTTGACCAAGTATAGCAACAAAAAGCCCTAGCAAAACTAGAGTCAATGGGAATCATGGGGAAAACTCTCTGCTGGTTGGAGTCATACCTAGTTCAAAGGAAGATGGTTGTGGTAGTTGGAGTTCAATCATCTCAGTCCCAGGACATCACCGCAGGAGTTCTTCAGGATAGTGTCCTAGGCCCAACCATCTTCAACGGATTGATCAATGACCTTCCCACATCTCAGATAATGAAGCAGCCATGTCCAGATGCAGCAAGACCTAGACAACATCCAGGCTTGGGCTGATAAGTGGCAAGAAATATTCACGCCACACAAGTGCCAGACAATGACTATCTCAAACATAGAGAATCTAACCATCTCCCTTTGAAGTTCAATGTCATTTCCATCACTGAATCTCCCACTATCAACATTCTGGGGGTCACCATTGACCAGAAAATGAACTGGACCAGTCACATAAATACTGTGGCTACAAGAGCAGGTCAGAGACTGGGAACTCTGCAGCAAGTAACTCACCTCCTGACTCCCCAATGTCTGTCCACCATCTACAAGGCACACGCCAGGAGTGTGTTGGAATACTCTCCACTTGCCTGGATGGGTGCAGCTCCAACAACATTCAAAAAGCTCAACACAATCCTAGACAAAGCAGCCTGCTTGATTGGCACCCCAACATTCACTCCCTCCACCACTAACACACAGTGGCAGCAGTGTTTTCCATCTACAAGATGCACTGCAGCAATTCCTTCAATACTACGTTCCAAACCCGCAACCTCTACCACTTAGAAGGACAAATGCAGTAGATGTATGGGAACACCACCACCTGCAAGTTCTAACAGCACAGTTGGTGCACCTACACCACAAAGACTGCAGCAGTTCAAGAAGGCAGCTTTTCAAGGGCAATTAGGGATGGGCAACAAATGCTGTCCTAGACTGCGGCACCCACATCAAAGCAGTGAATGAAAAAAAGAATGGAGCAGCCGACCATGTGCTGCCTGCTGATTAAGCCGTGAACTCTGATCAATTTCATTGTCGCAGTCGGGCCCGGAGGCGGAGAGCATGGCGTCAGGTGACATATTGGCGGGGTTTGACACCTTTTTTAAAGTGCTGCCAGCCCTGCATTGAATTCTGCGTTGGGAAGACTCGGAACAGAACATTGTATGCTCAAAGACCGCTGACAGGAGGCCCCATGTGGCCCCACACTTTCCCGATGCCTCCCTCCAGGTGCTACAACAGGCTGTCTGGGAGACGAGGGACATCTGGTTTCCAAGCGATGGGAGGAGGAGACTGATGAGCCAAACCAAGCAGGCCTGGCTCCAGATAGTTGAGGAGGTCAGCAGCCGTGGCTTAACCCCGCACAAATGGCCTAATGACTTAATTTGGGCAGCAAAAGTGAATATCATTTAACCCTTCATCCTCTTGGGCCTTGCATCTGTCGAAGTAAGACATTGCATTGGGACAAGTGATCACCCGCCACCACCCCCCCCCCCCCCTAGATGTGGGGAAAGACACAGCTGGGCTTGTCAGCCTTGTCATATTTGAATCTTGCGAGTTCCTTGGGAACAACTTCTCCTTCAACTCCACTCACTTCCTTCAAATAAGAGGTGTTGCTATGGTACCTGCATGGGTCCAAGTTATGCCTGCCTTTTTGTGAGATAAGTCAAACATTCCTTGTTCCGGTCCTACTCAGGCCCCCTCCCTCACCTCTTTTTCCAGGACATTGACGACTGT
This sequence comes from Heterodontus francisci, assembly GCF_036365525.1. NCBI lineage: Eukaryota > Metazoa > Chordata > Chondrichthyes > Heterodontiformes > Heterodontidae > Heterodontus > Heterodontus francisci. The sequence continues at coordinate 33,012,141 of NC_090371.1, forward strand.
TTCGGTGCCGCTTCCTGCTCTCGCCCTGAACTGGAAAACTTCATTAACTTTGCTTCCAATTTCCACCCTTCCCTCACCTTTACATGGTCTATTTCCGACACTTCCCTTTCCTTCCTCAACTTCTCCGTCTCCATCTTGGGGGTGGGCTGTCTGCTAATGTTCAATATAAGCCCACCGACTCCCACAGCTATCTCGACTACACTTCTTTACACCCTGCCTCCTGTAAGGACTCCATTCCATCCTCCCAGTTTCTCCATCTCCAACGCATCAGTTCTGATGATGCAACCTTCCACAACAGTGCTTCTGACACGTTTCCTTTTTACCTCAAATGAGGATTCCCCACAACTGTGGTTGTCAGGGCCCGCAATCGTTGCTATTTCAACACCCCCCGCCCCACCTCACTACCCCACCGCCCCCCCCCCCCACCCCATGCTCTCATGTCCACATTTCTGTCCTTAGCCTGCTGCAGTGTTCCAGTGAACATCTACGCAAGCTCGAGAAGCAGCACCTCATCTTACAATTAGGCACTCCACAGTCTAGCAGACAGAACATTGCATTCAATAATTTCAGAGCATGACTGGCCTTTTTTGAATTTTTTTTTTATTATTTTATTTTATTTTTTAACCATATGCCTGTTTTTCATGTCGTTAGAGCTGCTCATTATTCTGCCATTAAAACTATCTAATGCTTTGTCTTTCATCACAAGCATGAACACACTGTTTGCCTTTGCCCCGTAACAGCTTTGTTATTTAATTTCTCCTGCCCTCTGCCCTATCACACACCTCCCCTTTTATTCTCTTCCCCACCAACGCACCCCCCACCCCCACTTCACTCGCTTACAACCTAATTATTTTCTAAGCTTTGCCAGTTTTGATGAAGTGTCACAGACCTGAAACTCTGCTTCTCTCTCCACAGATGCTGCCTGACCTGCTGAGTATTTCCAGCACTTCCTGTTTTTATTTCGGATTTCCAGCATCTGAAGTATTTTGCTTTTCTACCAATTTAAGGTGATTGGCAGACGAACCAGAGGAGAAATGAGGAAAAATCTTTTCACACAGTAAGTGGTTAGGATCTAGAATGTACTGCCTGAGAGTGTGGTGCAGGCCGATTCAGCCGTGGTTTTCAAAAGGGAATTGGATAATTATCTGAAGAGAAATAATTTGCAGAGCTACAGTGTAAAGATGTTAAGAGCAAATTGTGTTTAACTAATTTGATTTTGTTTTTTGATGAGGGAAAAGAAAGGGTTGATCAGGATAATGCGGTTGGTGTGGTGAGTGGAACTAGCTAAGTAGCTCTTACAGAGAGCCAGTACATACACAATGTGTCAAATTGCCTCCTTCTGTGCTGTAACTGATTTATGATTCTATGATTTACACTTCACTGCATTAAATTTCACCTGCCACATATTTGTCCATTCCAGCAGCCTATGTTCTCTTGAAGTCCATCACTATCCCTGTCACAATTCACAATACTTCCACGTTCTGTGTCATCTATACAAGCACAGCAAACAATTAGGAAGGCAAATAGTATGTTGGCCTTCACTGCAAGGGGTTTTGAGTACAGAAGTAAAGATGTCTTGCTGCAATTGTGTAGAGCCTCGGTGAGACTCCACCTGGAATATCGTGTACAGTTTTGGTCCTCTTATCTAAGGACGGATATTGTCATGACTAGGTGAGAAGGAGGTTGAGAGTTCCCTTTCAGCCTTCACCTGGTCTTACCGTAACAGCGTTTAATTTTGAACACACACTGTTTTTAGCTCCCCCTTGGTGAATCCTTGTTCACCGCTTTCCAATCATAAGACAAAGAAACCAGCACAAACAGGTTTTCTTAGGTTTAAAGAAGAAATGTTGAAATTTATTAAACTTAAACTCTAATTTGGTTAACGCCTACGGATACATGCTGCACCCCATGCTAGCATGCATGCACGCATGACACACTCATGCAAATAGAGATAGAAAAGAGCAGAAGAAAAATAAAGTGGAGAGGTTTGAGGCAACATCTGAAGAGTTGTTGTTATGGTTCTTCAAGCTCACTGTGGAGTCCTTGATTGTAGGGAGATCTTGCTTTTCGTTGGGGCCCAGTATTCTTCTTAAACCTTGTTCATTGAAGGACACTTTTTGTCTCTTGGGGTTCACGTGTCTTCAGTGGCTTCAGAGGCTTGTGAGAAAGAGATGGGAACAGACAGGAGAGAGATCTTCTCAGTCCAGGAACAAACAGACTTTCTGCCCAAACTGTTTGTACAAATTCAAAAAACTCAGGTTGCCCAGCAGGTTAGTCATGTGACTAGCTGGTTTGACCATGTCTGTTTGTGTATTCGGCCATCTTAGCAGGCAACCTGGAATGCGGGCTCCCCCACCTTCGATGTCTGGTGATCAAAAGTCCATTGTGGGTTGAATGTGTCAGGGAATGGTCCTTTGTCCTTTCAAACACTGTCTGTTAATATGCAAATATCTTTTCCAGCCATGGCTGATCTGTGTTACAAGTCTTTTCTTCACTCCAGTAACAGTTTAAAATCAATGTTCATGGCAAAATTAATGTACCTCATTCTTGGCTGGTGGGGGCCTAGCATGACACCTCCACACCAAGCGGAATGAAATGCGATTTGAGAAAAGCTCAGTTCATTCAAAGGGTCGAGAGAAAAATGTAAGATACAGAGAAAACCCATGCATTTCTCTCTTTCATTCCCATTCATTCATAAATCTGAAAACTTATTACAGCCTGACTTCTCTTGGTACCAGTGCTGCTTTAATTGCCCCATTTTTGGCATCCCAATAAACATGTGGTTCTTTTTTTGGGTGAAGTTTCTTTTCCATTTGCCCATTTGCATGGCTGCCTAGGGTCTTTGCCCTGCTGAGATAATTTGTTTTTTAAAAAGAGTCAAAAATGGGGTGGGTCGATACTGAACTCTTTTTCAGTGCTTTGGTGAGTCATGCAAAGGCTTTTGACTTCAGGGAATGGGTGGTTCGCTTTTTTCTGACTGCGGGGGAGGATTCTTTGCTAATCTCCCCTTTGTCCCAGACGACACTCCTGCCTGCAAGTATTTATGCAGACTCTACTGTACTCCCCTGTGGCACTTCAACCGGGTGAGGCTTCACCCTCATGGTTTCTCTGCACCCCCCCCCCCACCCAGAGGTCTTTCTTTGTCTCTGCAGGTTCCTGTAAATTATGTTAGCTACTCTGGTGGGGTGCTTCTAGTGGCTGCATTTACATAGCAGGATGTGAGGGTCTAACTTTTCAAATTTTTCGGAGTTGGCTGACAAGACAGTAGGGGTTTTCATCTGGGATTCTTCCCACACTTCCTTTAACTGCCCTCTTTGTCACTTTTTCCCCTCTCTTCCTAAACTTTTGCCAGCCTTGTGCCTGCCTGTCCCTTTTTGTTCTCGGCGGGGGTCCCATACAGTTCACCAGCCCTCTGCTGGAATGTCCTCCTAACACTGGTACAGGACTTAGGGGTGCAGGTTTCACTGTAGGTTGGTGTTTCCCCTCAACCTGGCACGTGTGGCAACTCCTGCAGTACTCCACCACATCTTTGTGGAGTTTTGGCCAGTCAAACTGATGTTTTATGCAGGCTTTGGTCTTCCGTATACCAGCATGTACAGCCGCTGTAGTCTTGTAGGCCCTGCTTACTATTTCTCTCTGGTACCTCTGCAGCAGCACTAACTGGTGAACTACTGCCCACTCCTTGCTCTCAGGTCTGAGGGGAACTCCATTTCCTCATCAGTCCTTCTTCTTCTTTGGCCTCCTTGTCTCGAGAGACAATGGGTAAGCGCCTAGAGGTGGTCAGTGGTTTGTGGAGCAGCGCCTGGAGTGGCTATAAAAGCCAATTCTAGAGCGACAGACTCTTCCACAGGCATTGCAGATAAAATTGGTTGTCGGGGCTGTTACACAGTTGGCTCTCTCCTTGCACTTCTGTCTTTTTTCCTGCCAACTGCTAGGTCCTTCGACTCGCCACGCTTTAGCCCCGCCTTTATGGCTGTCCGCCAGCTCTGGCGATCACTGGCAACTGACTCCCACGACTTTGTGGTCAATGTCACAGGGCTTCATGTCGCATTTGTAGACGTCTTTAGAGCCGGTGGGTCTGATACCAGTGGCGAGCTCACTGTACAATACATCCTTGGGGATCCTGCCATCTTCCATGCAGCTCACATGGCCAAGCCATCTCAAGCGCCACTGGCTCAGTAGGGTGTATATGCTGGGGATGTTGGCCGCCTCGAGGACTTCTGTGTTGGAGATACGGTCCTGCCACCTGATGCCAAGGATTCTCCAGAGGCAGCAAAGATGGAATGAGTTGAGACGTCACTCTTGGCTGTCAAACATTGTCCAGACCTCGCTGCCGTTGAGCAAGGTACTGAGGACACAGGCTTGAAACACTCGGACTTTTGTGTTCCATGTCAGTGCGCCATTTTCCCACACCCTCATGGCCAGTCTGGAATAGCACCAGACGCCTTTCCCATGCACTTGTTGATTTCTGCATCGAGAGACAGGTTACTGGTGATAGTTGAGCCTAGGTAGGTGAACTCTTGAACCACTTCCAGAGCGTGGTCGCCGATATTGATGGATGGAGCATTTCTGACGTCCTGTCCCATGATGTTCATTTTCTTGAGGCTGATGGTTAGGCCAAATTCATTGCAGGCAGCAGCAATCCTGTCGAAGAGCCTCTGCAGACACTCTTCCGTGTGGGATGTTAATGCAGCATCATCAGCAAAGAGGAGTTCCCTGATGAGGACTTTCCGTACTTTGGTCTTCGCTCTTAGACGGACAAGGTTGAACAACCTGCCTCCTGATCTTGTGTGGAGGAAAATTCCTTCTTCAGAAGACTTGAACGCATGTGAGAGCAGCAGGGAGAAGAAGATCCTAAACAGTGTAGGTGCAAGAATACAGCCTTGTTTCACGTCACTCAGGATAGGAAAGGGGTCTGATGAGGCACTGCTATGCTGAATTGTGCCTTTCATATTGTCATGGAATGAGGTGATGATACTTAATAGCTTTGCTGGACATCCGATCTTTGCTAGAAGTCTGAAAAGACCACATCTGCAGACGAGGTCAAAGGCTTTGGTGAAATCTATGAAAGCAACTTAGAGGGGCATCTGTTGTTCGCGGCATCTCTCCTGTAGTTGGCGAAGGGAGAACAGCATGTCAATGGTGGATCTCTCTGCTCAAAAGCAGCACTGTGCCTCAGGGTCAACATGCTCAGCCAGCTTCTGGAGCCTGTTTAAAACGACTCGAGTGAAGACTTTCCCCACTATGCTGAGCAGGGAGATTCCATGGTATTGTTGCAGTCGCCGCGGTCACCCTTGTTCTTATAGAGGGTGATGATATTGGCATCGCGCATGTCCTGTGGTACTGCTCCCTCGTCCCAGCACAGGCAAATCATGGAGTGATTTAGAGAATATAGCAGGCTTGGCACTCTTGATTATTTCATGGGTAATGCCTTTCCAGGGCGTTTTCCACTGGCGAGAGAATCAATGGCTTTACTGAGTTCCGATTTTGTTGGCTGTTCATCGAACTCATCCATGACTGGCAGAGACTGGGCTGCATTCTTTAAATAGTAGCTATCAGGGACTCCCTCTGCTTCACTTTCAAACTGGGCAGCCTCTGCTAACTCTCGCAATACTGGGTCAGCTCGCTGAGCCTCAGCTAGGGAAAATCCATTTAATTCATTCCCTGGGTCGCCTAACATTCCAAAGAAAGTCTTGGACAGGCAGACCTGGTCATTTGCCTGCAGGTTAGTCATGTGACTAGCTGGTTTGACCATGTTCGTATGTGTATTCGTCCATCTTAACAGTCAACATGGAATGCGGGCTCCCCACCTTCGATGTCCAGTGATCAAAAGTCCATTGTGGGTTGAATGTGTCAGGGAATGCCTGCTTTGTCCTTCCAAACACTGTCTGTTAATATGCAAATGTCTTTTCCAGCCACGGCAGATCTATTTAACAAGTCCTTTCTTCACTTTCATAACAGTTTAAAATCAATGTTCATGACAAAATTAAAGTGCTTCATTCTTGGCAGGTGGGGGCCGAGCATGACAATATACTTGCCATAGAGGGAGTGCAGCGAAAGTTCACCAGACTAATCCCTGGGATGGTGGGATTGTCTTATGAGGAGACATTGCAGAAACTGGGCCCGTATTCTCTAGAGCTTCGAAGAATGAGAGGTTATCTCTTTGAAACTTACAAAATTCTTACAGGGCGTGACAGAGTACATGTGGATAGGATGTTTCCTCTGGCTGGAGAGTCTAGATCAAGGGGACACAGTCTCAGAATAAGTGGTAGGCCATTTAAGACCGAGATGAGGAGGAATTTCTTTACTCAGGGTGGTGAATCTGTGGAATTCTCTATCCCAGAGGGCTGTTGAAGCTCAATCATTGAGCATGTTCAAGACAGAAATTGATAGATTTCTGAATATTAATGTCATCAAGGGATATGAGGATTGGGGGAAAAAATAGTATCGAGGTAAATGATCAGCCATGATCTGTTTGAATGGCAGAGCAGGTTTGATGGGCCGAATGGCCTACTCCTGCTCCTATTTCCTATATTCCTATCTGCAAATTTTGAAATTGCGCTCTGCTCACCCACGTCTAGGTTATTAATATATATCAAGAAAAGCAGTGGTCCTAGTACTGACCACTCGGGAGCCCACCCTTACGCCTTCCTCCAATCTGAAAAACAACCGTTCATAACTCCTCTTTGTTTCCTGTCACTCAGCCAACTTCATATCCGTGCTGTCACTGTCCTTTTATTCCATGGGCTTCAACTTTGCTGACAAGCCTGTTATGTGGCCTTTTTGAAGTCCATCAATCGCATTACTCTCACCAACCCTCCCTCTTACCTCATCAAAAACTGTAATCAAATTAGTTAAACAAAATTTGCCCTTAACATCTTGAGCACTGTATTCAGTTCTGCTCACTGAGGAACAAGGGAGAAATTCAAGTGTTGGAGCCAGTGCAGAGAAGATCAATGAAGTTGATCGATAATGTTTAAGTTAGGTTTAGAGGTTGGAAAGACTTGGACTTATTAGCCTTGAACAGAGGTGACTGAAGGTAACTGAATGACATAAGATTGTTGAGGGAGTGATTGATTAAAAGGGGAAAAATAGAGTTTGAGAGCAAGCTTGTGAGGAACATAAAAACTGACTGTAAAAGTTCCTATAGGTACATGAAGAGAAAAAGATTGGTGAAGACAAATGTAGGTCCCTTACAGTCAGAAACAGGGGAATTTATGATGGGGAACAAAAAAATGGCTGACCAACTAAATGTATACTTTGGTTCTGTCTTCACAAAGGAGGACACAAATATCATACCAGAAATGTTGGGGAACACAGGGCTTAGTGAGAGAGGAACTGAAAGAAATCAGTATGGTGTTGGGGAAATTGATGGGATTGAAGGTCGATAAATCCCCAGGGCCTGATGGTATACATCCCAGAGTACTTAAGGAAGTGGCCCTAGAAATAGTAGATGCATTGGTGGTCATCTTCCAAGATTCTATAGACTCTGAAACAGTTCCTATAGATTGGAGGGTAGCTAATTTAACCCCACTATTTAAAAAGGGAGGTAGAAAGAAAGCAGGGATTTATCGACCAGGCAGCCTGACATCAGTAGTGGGGAAAATTCTAGAACTATTATCAAAGATTTTATAGCACAGCACTTGGAGAACAGTGGTAGAATCGGACAGCATGGATTTACAAAAGGGAAATCATGCTTGACAAATCTACCAGAATTCTTCGAGGATGTAACTAGTAGAGTTGATGAGGGGGAGCCAGTGGATGTGGTTTATTTGGACTTTCAGAAGGTTTTCGAAAAAGTCCCACATAAGATATTAGCATGTAAAATTAAAGCACATGGGATTGGGGGTAGTGTATTGCGATAGATAGAAAATTGGTTGCAGACAGGAAACAAAGAGTAGGGATAAATGGGTCTTTTTCTGAATGGCAGGCAGTGACTAGTGGGGTACCGCAGGGATCGGTGCTAGGACCCCAGATATTCGCAATATACATTAATGATTTAGATGAGGGAGCTAATTATAATATCTCCAAATTTGCAGATGACACAAAACTGGGTGGGAGGGTGAGTTGTGAGGAGGATACAGAGAGACTTCAGGGTGATTTGGACAAGTTGAGTGAGTGGGCTAATACATGGCAGATGCAGTATAATGTGGATAAATGTGAGGTTATCCATATTGGTAGCAAAACCAGGAAGGCAGATTATTATGTGAACGGCTATAAGCTGAGAGAGGGGAATATGCAGCGAGACCTGGGTGTTCTCATACACCAGTCGCTGCAGGTGCAACAGGCGGTAAAAAAGGCAAATGGCCTTTGTTGGCCTTCATAGCGAGAGGATTCGCGTACGGGAGCAGGGATGTCTTGCTGCAATTATACAGGGCCTTGGTGAGGCCACACCTGGAATATTGTGTGCAGTTTCGGTCTCCTTATCTGAGAAAGGTTGTTCTTGCTATAGAGGGAGTGCAGCGAAGGTTTACCAGACTGATTCCTGGGATGGCAGGACTGACGTATGAGGAGAGATTGAGTCGGTTAGGATTATATTCGCTGGAGTTCAGAAGAGTGAGGGGGGATCTCATATAAACCTATAAAATTCTAACAGGACTTGACAGAGTAGATGCAGGAAGGATGTTTCCAATGGTAGGGGAGTCCAGAACCAGGGGTCATAGTCTAATGATACGGGGTAAACCTTTCATGATTGAGATGAGGAGAAATTTCTTAACCCAGAGAGTGGTGAGCCAGCGGAATTCACTACCACAGAAAACAGTTGAGGCCAAAACATTGTATGTTTTCAAGAAGGAGTTAGATATAGCTCTTGGGTCTAAAGGAATCAGCGGGTATGGGGTGAATGCAGGAACAGGTTACTAAGTTGGATGATCAGCCATGATCATAATGAATGGTGGAGCAGGCTCGAAGGGCCGAATAGCCTGCTCCTGCTCCTATTTTCTAAGTTTCTATGTTTCTATGAGTGGAAAAGGTAAACTCAGAATATCACCTTAAATTAAATTGTAAGAGTAGAACTGGAGAACACAGGTACAAACTAGAAAACAGGTAAATTTAAGACTGATATTGGGAAATACTTATTTCCACAAAGAATGAGGAATATATGAAATAGACTTCCAGGAATACTTTGGACTCTTTTAAGGAATGTTTGGATGCTTAAGTAGTTGACTGAGCTGAGAGGAGTAATAACAAGCTTCTGATATCTTTCGGTGATTGGACAGTCACTTGAGGTGATTTTCCTTGCATTTCTTTACGTGCTGCAGAGCCTTCGAGGTAGCCAAGATGGGGCCCTGAGCTGCAATGACAGTTTTGCCTGCCTTTAGAGCAGGATACCATCTTGGTAAAGGAGTTGACGCATACATTAGGAATGGCTGCCCCGAGGATCATTAAGACTCTGATTAATAATTAAATTGCCTGCTCGTGTTCACTAAAGAGGCTGTATGCAATTTTTCTGGCTAGTGCTGCACTTCAAGAATTCAAGATCTCTTCTAACAGAAACCAACTGAATAGGAATAAAGCAGTTGTTGTTGAGGATTTTGAGCTCTACTTAAAGCCATGCTCAGCTTTCACTCTTTACTTGCTGCTAGAGATGCGTGTGAAGAGGACTTTTGAGACACTTCAGGAGTCTTTCTGGGACATTTTCTTAAGATTTCACCAATATTCTATTTTGTGCTTAAATGCTAAACTTGCAGGGTGTCCGTTTTAGTGCCCACTGGCACTTTTAAATCATGGCAATCACCAATTCACCCAAATTGTGGGCAAAAATCAGGCTTTTAAAAAGACATGTCTTATTAGCAGAGCATCCACTTAGCACCTGTTTTCACCTTTTCCCAAAACGACTCCCACTTTGTTTTATTTTGAAAATTACACATTCTGGAAATGATCTATGCAGTATTATCATGCAAAGACTTCAGAACTGCATCAAATGCCTCTGTCGATTATTAAAAATAGATGGGGTTAACATCTCTACTAAAATAGTGAAGGGAACAGATTGATATAAAGACATTAAAGTGTTCATATGAGACTATTACACCATGTAATTACCAGCTTCTAGTGTACAAATCCAACTGATCCTCATGAATGGGTGGAGTTCGACGGAAGGACGTTAGTGCATCTCATCACTGCCAGCAAGTAAATGTTTTCAGTGAAATAATTCCAATCTCATTCTGCCACACGTAAGCTCCTTAAATTTGTTACCTCTAAACTTGATGATTCCAAGGCACTCCTGGTTCGTCTCCCACATTCCACCCTCCGTAAACTTTGGTCATCCAAATCTCTGCAGCCTGTGTTCTAACTTGCAACAAATGCCATTCAACTACCAACCCTGTGCTCGCTGACCTACACTGGTTCCTGCTTAAATAACACCTCGATTTTAAAATTCTCATCCTTGATTTCAAATCCATCCAAGGCCTCGCCCCTCCCCATCTTTGTAATATTCTCCAGCCCCACAGCCCTCTAAGATATCTATTCTCCTCTAATGCCAGTCTCTTGAGCATCCCTGATTTTAATTGCTCCACCATTGTTGTAGGCCTTTGGCTGCCTAGGTGCTAAGCTAATTCCCTCCCTAAACCTCTCTGCCTCTCTCTCTCCTCCTTTAAGATTCTACTTAAGACCTACCTCTTTGACCAAGCTTTTGGTTACCTGCCCTAATATCTCCCTGTGTGGCTCGGTGTCATATTTTGTTTTATAATATCTCTGTGAAGCACCTTTGGACGTTTTATTGCATTAAATGCACTACATAAATACAAGTTGTTGTTGAATTTGGTAAAATAGAGCTTACTGGACTGGAGAGTTCCCTGGGTGGTACAAAGGGGTACCAAAGGGGTACTGTGGTCCAAGTTGTGCTGTTACATCATTTGTCAAGGCAGAACCCTAATGTGTTAAACAAATAGCGGTTACTTGGCATAACTTCTAGAAAAAAGTACGAAGGGAAAGTACACCAATTTCATTTATCTTTTCAATTGGTAATGTTAAAAGGAATACCAAAGTGAAGGACCATAAATATTACTGATTCTTTGGATACAAAGCACTTTACCCAGACAGTACCTCAGCTTCCCCTGCCAGATCTTTCTAAGAAAACCAAGAGGAATTGCTCAATTTTCAGCACCTCCACTGACTGCTATCATTTCTTCTTCTTTGGCCTCCTTGTCTTGGGAGACAATGGGTAAGCACCTGGAGGTGGTCACTGCTATCACAGTCAAGTAATAATCTAGTTGTCTGTAAATCCTGAGATTATTTCAGCCTAAATTATAAAAATAGACAAGGCTGCAAATGGACAGCTGCTTGGTTGGTATGTGAAAGGGAGGATTAGATTAATGTTTCGTTTGTGTTCTATTTGTGTTTTACCGAATTTGCTGGTCTCCCTTTACCTTCGCTAATGTGCTTTTAACTGAACAAACAGAAGAAGAAGACATCTCAAACGTTTAGTCACTTTCTCTTTAAGGGGAAAAAGGACAAAAAGTTTTGCATTTCACTTAAATTTTTCTTCAAAATTGATGACCCTCCGCTGGCAAAGCTGCATAAATGGGCAGTATTGAAATGTGCAGTCCTAAGAATGTCGCTTTATTGGCTGCAACAAAAGAATAACTGACTTCAACAATGGCAACGGTACCAGAGGGGAGAGGAGGAGGTTTTTTTGTTATACACTGCGTCATTATGATCTGGAATGTGCTGCCTGAATGGGTGCTGGAAGCAGATTTGGGAATGCTCAGGGGGCAGCATTGGAGGGCCGCAGGAATCTCGGAGGTATCACAGGTGTGAAGAAATGGGTGGAAGGTCCAGCGCTTTGACGACAGGTTGGGCTCAGCTGGTGGGCATGGCTCACTGGCAGAAATGTCTACCCAGAAAATTAGCCCTTTGGTCAAATGGTAATCCCAGCAATGCTCCTGGACTTTGATACATGGGCAAGAGTTACTTTGGCTGCTACCTGTCACTATCAGGGATTTTCATTGTTCTACATTTCCAGCAAAGTTGTTAACACCTCATTGTTTGTTAACGCAATTAGTATTTTGCTAGAACTAATTGCCTGTCACTCTAGAATTGGCCTTTATAGCCACTCCAGGCGCTGCTCCACACACCACTGACCACCCCCAGGCACTTATCCATTGTCTCTCGAGATAAGGAGGCCAAAGAGTAATGGTCAGAAAAAAATTATCAATCTCATGACACACAGTGGTGTAAAACAGCTGATAGTGATTTGGCACCTCTCTCCATCTCTCTGCAGCGAGCCAATGAAGCAGACAATAATGAAAAGGAGAATACATGAACAACTTGGAATTTTACACCCGTGCAAAAAACGTATAGCTCCACTCTTCTCATATGTTATGTCCTTCAATACGTACCCAAGTAACGCATCACCTACATTAAAAGAAACTCAGTGCTTCCATATATCAGTCAGCATGTCTTGAACAAGATCTCAAATATTGAGTAAAATCCACTCACTTTTCATGATCCTAGAAAATGTTTGGAACCGAAACATGATACTGCAACTTGCCACATTTCCTTCAGATTCCTGAAGCCACCCAAAACGAGAGTTAAAATATCCCAGGCCCCATTTTTGGGCAGCTTTCCAACCCTCACTCCCGTTCACACACCAAAAACTGTCCCGCAGTTAAAATTGGGGAGTATTTCCTTGGCCCCATGGCTGCACTTAGTTCATCAAGAACCAATCACAGACCTTTTCACTCTCTGAAATCTGTTAAGGATGAGATTTGTAGCTCAGTTTGTTAGTGTTTCTATCTTTGTCCCTTTCCTGTGTGAAATGTTTTGCCGCAGCAGATCTAAAAAATAATATTGGAACAAAATGATGTCGGATGGGGAGACGGTGGTATAATAGTAAAATTATTGAACTAGTAGCCCAGAGATCCAGACTAATGCCCTGGGGACAAAAACAAGAAATGCTGGATTCACTCAGCAAGTCTGGCAGCATCTGTGGAAAGAGAAGCAGAGTTAACGTTTTGGGTCAATGACCCTTCTTCGGAACTTGACATGGGTTCAAATCCCACCATGGTAGGTGGTGGAATTTAAATTTAATTTTAAAAATAATCTGGAATTGAAAGCAAGAAAACTATCATCGACTGTTTAAAAACCCATCTGGTTCTCTAATGTCCTTTAGGAAAGGAAATCTGCTGTACTTACCTGGTCTGGCCGACATGTGACTCCATAGCAATGTGGTTGACTCTTAACTGCCCTCTGAAATGACCAACCAAGCCATTCAGTTGTCAAAAGCAATTAGGGATGGGCAACAAATGCTGGCCTTGCCAGCGATGCCTACATGCCATGAAAGAATAAAAAAAATGCTCTTCAACCAAACTGCATTATTGCTGAGATTCTGGAGTAGGAATTGGTCCTTGTGGTGTCTATTCTCCCATGGCCCAAAGATACTTGAAATACTTTGGATCCCAAATTGGATTGAGCATTTTTTCAGGCACAGTGGCGCAGTGGTTAGCACCGCAGCCTCACAGCTCCAGCGACCTGGGTTCAATTCTGGGTACTGCCTGTGTGGAGTTTGCAAGTTCTCCCTGTGTCTGCGTGGGTTTTCTCCGGGTGCTCCGGTTTCCTCCCACATGCCAAAGACTTGCAGGTTGATAGGTAAATTGGCCATTCGCAATTGCACCTAGTATAGGTAGGTGGTAGGGAAATATAGGGACAGGTGGGGATGTGGTAGGAATATGGAATTAGTGTAGGATTAGTATAAATGGGTGGTTGATGGTCGGCACAGACTCGGTGGGCCGAAGGGCCTGTTTCAGTGCTGTATCTCTAAACTAAACTAAACTGGTGGCCACCTGAATCAGATGTTAGGCTCTACCTTTCACATGACCTTGTGCATGTCAATGAGAGGCCTAATGCCTTCTTTAGGACCCTTTCCTGAAATCGAGCTGCCCAGAGCTGGTCAGGCATTAGGCCTGCCCTGCTCAGATTTTCCCGCCGTGATTGCAGCCTAACAACTGGCTGCCAACCCGCCAGGACTGCCCTGGAGTCTCCAGAAATGACAGATCAATCTCTTGGACACTGTTGTGAACAACCCAAAAGAACACTCTTTAGTATGTGTGTGTTTCCATTATTTTCATTTTCTTTAAAAACTTTCATTTATTAGTTATAAAAATATTTGCGAGGGGGACAAAAGGCCAATTGACCGGGGTGGGACGATTGGAGATGGGAAACCCCAAACATTCTACCTTGTGGACATGAGCGGACTAGCAGTGGCAGGACTGCCTACGTGTAAGGAGCTCAACATCAGAACTATCCACAAGAACATTGCCAAGTGGAAGTCTTCAAAGACCGAAACCTGCTCACAGACTCTGACCAACATCAAATGGTGCAGTCTGGAAATCCAGCAACTGTACAACTATACCGCATCTTCACTTCTGCTCTTTAGGGAACTGCCAGCACTACAACGAACCAGCACAGACAGGTAGCTGCATAAGACCAAGTATTCTTTCTCCCAACAAGTCCTCGATCTTGATCCCCAAGCCTTCAGATGTGGAGGATGAGGAGAGGCGAAGGACATACAATGTCCTGAGGAGGCAGAAGAGGAATGAGTTTAAGCATTGTCTATTGGCTCTTTGAGATGAGGTGCTGGAACATTCTAAGAATGACAAGGCCCAAAAAGTGGTCATTCTGAGAATAGCAACAGAGTTAGCAGGCTGAAGGCCAAGTAACAGAAAATGAATGTAGAGAGGGAGAAACTTCAGAAAGAACAGCAGAAGTTGAGATGCAAATTCCCTGAATAAATGTTGTCAAACCACCAAGACGATATATGGACTATTGAGCCTCTATATTTGTAAATTTCACAATCTCTATCTATGTGTAGATAATTTTAATGTTATCTAATTTTATGTGTTTCTTTTAGTATACAAGACTTAACTTTGGAAAGAAAGGGATGTTGTATGATTGCCTTTAAGAGTGATGTCCCTTTAAGATCTTAGTATGCCAATGATCTAAGTGCCAGGATATAGTCATGTGACTACAAGCCTGCGCACTCTGTAACTGTAACTTTTGGAGGCAGGTTCTGTAAATAATTAGCTCAGTACTACATAATAGTTTATCTGTAAATAAACCTATTTGAGATCTTCAACCAACTAGACTCCACGCATCTCATTTATGTTGCATCAGACAACATAAAAATTACTCATTACAATTGAATATATTCAAAGCTGAGTTAGACAGATTTTTGATTGACAAGGGAGTCAAGGGTTATGGGGGCAGGCAGGAAATTGGAGTTAAGGCCACAATCAGAACAGCCATGATCTTATTGAATGGTGGAGCAGGCTCAAAGGGCTGAATGGCCTACTCCTGCTCCTATTTCTTATGATCTTATGATCTTATCACGTTGTTGTTTGTGGGTGCTTGCTGTGCGAAATTAGCTGCCACATTTCCTGCATTACAGCAGTAACTACACTTCAAAAGAATTCATTGGCTGCAAAGCACATTGGGACCTCCAGTGGTCTTGAAAGGTGCTATATCAACGCAAGTGTTTTTTAATCATATCTATTGCATTGTTCCATCATGGATTCAAAACCAAATAAGTTTATTAATGTTTTTGTTTCTATTCCTTCCCTTTAAAAATGACTATATATACTCATACAAAATAACCAGCTATAGGACAACCACAATGGGTAATTTTGGCTTTGGATGATAGTGTAAAACAGGAAATATGGATTCAGCTGCCAATATACATCTCTCCTCTTTCTCGATTCCATTTTAGTCAATCAGGAGAGATATATAATGAGCAGCTGAATCAATGTCAAAATGACCCCTTATGGATCAAGGTAGGATAAGGTTCAACAATGTAGACCTTTCTCCTTGAAAATAACCAACTTTGTGTCAGCTCATGTCTACAAATTTTCTCTCTCGCCTCCCTCATTTCAGCCATTGCACTCACTATCAGCTGTTGTTTTGCCCCTCCCACACTGTGACTGCCCTGCTTGTCTGTCTCTGACATTAAATTAGCAGCAGGAGCTGGGGCTGATGGCATCAAAGATCACAGCGCAGGAGGAGAGGAGCAGCTGTCGGCAGCAATTGTTGACAAGAATGCACTGGTTTGTGGAGCTATCGCTCAGTACATGGTCTTTAGTGAAATGGCTTTTCTTGGAGGGAAACGAGCCAAGGGAGAGACCTGAGGGAGGACACGACATGAGCACCAGATGGTCACATGCCTCCTGGCTCCAAACAGGGAAATAAATCTCGACTCTTATGTTCGAGCATGTTATATAATAAATGCTTAATTCCATTTGTAACAATGCAATCACTCATCTCAGTTAGCTTTATCTGACATGAAATTGATAAAGGTTAGCGGCTGCTGTTGGCAGTATTACCAGATAAACACTTAGGAGGGTATTTTAATCCCCTCTGCCCAATGGCATCAGTGTGGCAGGGGTAAAGATAATAGTGGGGATTCAGCCCAACTCACTCGCCATCTTATTAATTTGTCTGAGTTCAGCCCCAAAGATTTGGGACCTAATTTAAATGGCCAAATCACACTGAAACAGGTATGGATTTACATAGAATGTACATCACAGAAACAGGCCATTCAGTCCGACAGGTTCCTGCTAGTGATTATTCTCCCATGAGCCTCTTCATCTGCTCCTATCAGCCTAACCTTTATTCCCTTCTCCTTCATGTTTTTATTTAGCTCCCCCTTAAATGCATCTCTGCTTTTCACCTCAACTATTCCTTGTGGTAGCAAGCTCCACATTCTAACCACTCTCTGGTTCGAGAAGTTTCCCTTGAATTCCTTATTGGATTTATTTGTGGCTATCCTGTAATTATGATCCCTATTTTTGGTCTTCCCCACAATGTCTAGCCTATCAAATAGAAGACCTCTGTCAGAGTTAACCAGACCTGTTGCAGAAACCAGGAAGTAAGTTTTTCTTAATTGTTGGTCACTTAGCCCAGCAGAACCAGTGAATATCTCCCCCTATGTCTCTCATCTACAAAATGGTACAACTATGAATGCAAGCACCAACAATTCATATTTATACAATGCCTTTAACAAGGAACAATGTCTCATGCTTTGAAGAGGCATGAAGAAAAGGGATATTAAAAATATATCAGCACTCATTACCTTTGGTTCTTGGAGTATTCATATATGAGGTCATAAACAAAAAACTCTTCATGAAGCTGGAGACTTCTCTGAACCTCTCTGGTAGTTTATCTGTTTTTCCCACATATTCCTATGCAGATGTTATTGTTAACCTAGCAGACTGATTCCCCAATTATGCAGCTAAATTCAGTGGGACTATTAGAATTTTTCACTCCGTTCTACATTGGTAAAACCAATGGCATGATGCAAGGCCTTAGAGAGAGGGAGGAAAATGGACCAATGGTTTGCTTTGTACGAAAAAACTTTGGGCTGGAAATTTCTCTCAAAGAAGTAAACCATCCCAGGTCTGTTTGATGCTCATTTTTCTCTATTGGAATTATTTGACCTTTTTGTTTTTGATGAGAGGATTGTTCAGAGGCCTTGTCATAAATCCAGCCTTGTCATTCCACAGCAACCAGATGTTAGTAATTAGGAACCTGTTAAGTACGTGCCCTGCAAAATGTGCAGTAAAGTAATTGTTCACATCTTGTCAGCAAGCGGAGTGCATTCGTCCTTGATTGTTATTCTGGCACATTTTTTAAAAAGCTGAAAAAAGTTGTTAACTAATTTATTCGCAACGATGTTGTCTGGCACTGTTTCAGTGTTGGCTCCCTGAATACCTGAACAAAGTATAGCTCTGGAGCCTACCAAAACACTTTCCATTCATTCCCTCTATACTAAAATTTTCAACAAAGCACAACACTTCAATGGAAGGACAAAAAAACCCAATCACACCCATGAATTAAACCTGCCTCAATTATCTGCTTTTGAATATCCAGTAAATTTAAACTCAGTCAAATTGCACCCACATTCACATTTTGGAAACCAAATTGCCCTGTGAACAAAAAGAAAAATACCTGAATTTTATTGAATGCATTTCTGTTGTTTTGATTGTGATTAAATTACTGAAAAGCATTATTAAACAGATTGTTGTGCAGGCACCTATTTATAATCTGCATTTTGTCCCCTGATCCAAACCCAGGCCTGATTCAAGCTTACAACTTCTTGGCAAACTGGTTACGGGTTTCAGGAGGATTCAGCTGCATTTTACCATTTTAGGTATTGTGCAGCTTGAAGATACATTTCTGATTCAGTTGCTTCATCCCCCTGTGGTTACAGCTATTTAGAATGCGTTGTCAATAGGAGAAATACCTTTCACTAAAGAATAACCAATAGGACATTGTGTTATTGGGTGATCTTATGAACATCAATTACTCAGCTCACTTATTGTGAAAGATGGTTCAATGAGTACATATACCAACTGGCATGAGACTGCGTGCATCAGAGTGGGACGCTCCCAAATTGTGGCCAGTTGGCTGATCTCAGCTGGAGCTCCGTTCCTGGTGCTACAATTAACCTCCGTGATCCTGGGATGTAGAGGAATCGAATCAGGAAGGGCTCCCAGTCCTTATTGCTATCTCACAACCCTCGCAAAACTGTATGCGTGTGTGTGGATGAAGTTGTATTTATGTGTTCGTTATTTTATTGTGCATGGATACTGAACATAAGAACTCTGTTGAACTGTGCAGCGTATCATAGTACCATAGTTACAATAGGAATAGGCGTAGGTCATTCAGTCCCTCGAGCCTATTCCACCATTTAATTAGATCATGGCTGATCTCTAGCTCAACTCCATTTTCTTGCCTTTGCTCCATATCCATTGATATACTTACCTAACACGACTCTAGCAATCTCATTGTTGGAAGTTCCAGTTGTTTAGCATCCACAGCCTTCTGGAGGAAGAGCGTTCCAAATGTTAACTCCACAAAGGTGCTTCCTTTTTTCCCTCCAGTAGTGGAAATCCGGAATTCTCTCCCCCAAAGAGCAATTGAGGCTGGGTCACTTAGAAATTTCAAAACTGTGATTGATAGGTTTTTGCTAGGCAAAGGTATTAAGAGATATGGAGCCATGGCAGATAGATGGAATTAAGGTACAGGTCAGCTATGATGTGATTGAAACAAGTTCAAGGGCTGAATGGCCTTCTCCTGTTGCTATAAATAGTCCAGCTCTAGTTTTAAGATTATGTCCTTTTGCTCTTGATTCCCTATCTGAGGGAATCCTTTTAACAGCTCGATTAGATCACCCCTCTGATCATCCCACACGTTCAGGTGTTATTGGAACAGGAGCCAGATGGCTGATGGATCTTTTTTTCCCAGCCCACTGTGGTTTACTCCAGCATCAACATGCTTTTAAGCCTGAAATGTAGGCCTGATAATTGGTTGCATTATTTTACTAGGTCTATGGTTGCCTATGTCTGTTTTGTCCATATCAACCTGCTTCCAATCCATTGGGAACTTGCCAGAGTTCAGTGACTCCATAATCATGAAAATAAATTCCTCCCTCGTGTCTCTTTGTTCTGAGATAAATATTGTCCATTCCTGAGGATTCATTTCATTTCAGCTCTTTTAGGCTGTCCACGATTTCCATCTTGCTTAAAACAAAGTCGTCAATACTGCTTCAGTTATTGTTACTTGTTGCGCCTGTCTTCTTGTGAATACATGGAAGAAGCAATTATTCTGAATATTAACTATTGTCTGGCTAGTCATCTGTTTACGCCTGCTTGCATCTGTTGTGGTGCTCATCTCTTCTCTTTCTGCCCTCGCACTGTTAAAGTTATGTTCTAGCTAATGGCTGTTAATGACGGGAATTAGTAATTAGAATGAAAAATGATCACAGATGCAGTTTGCAATTGAATAGCACACCTGATTTTTTTTTTCTCTCCTTAGTGAGTATTTATGCTCATTAAGTTGACAGATGTTAGCTCTGGAACATTTCCTCATTCCACTTAGTTAACATCAAGAATTCTGAAGTCAGGTGTAGTGTTACCTTGTCCTAGTAAGGTGTCATAGAGCTGTTTGATGGACAAAGCCAGTAAAGATTCATGTTAACTGTACAGTTAACATTAACTACACAAGGGGCCTATTCTAGTCACTAAATTCTCCATACCCATCTCAGCAGCCAGTTAAATTTACTATGCGGTGTTAAACTCCACCAAGAGTAAAATCCAGTAAAAAAAAACTCCAGTGTTATAATTCATATTCCTTTATATTTACATATTTGCATTTTTATAGCACATCTGAAAGTGTTTCACGCACAATGAATCGTTTTGAACTGTTTGTGGCTCTTTTGTCAAGTAGGCAAACATGGCAGCCATTTGTGTATAATGTTGTGATCCTGAGGACAACAAAGAAATGAAAAAGAATCAAATTCACCATCTGACCTCAATTTAGGAATCCAAAAAACAAACAGATAAGATTTTACTTTAACACCCGAATCAAAACCAACAAATTAAACGTGAACTAACAGTTAAATCATGATCGATGTATATATCTTAAAGGTTACACATTAATTAGCAGATACATCAAGGAAAATCCTTACAGTCCACTGATGAGTCTCACAGCCCAACAAAACCAAAGATCTTCCTCAGATAGCTTTTCAAGTCCTGTCCTCCAGGATGCGGATATGGAAGTAATGATGCCTTGTCGATAGCAAGCGATCCAATCTTCCCTTTAATGGTTCGGTCTTGTCACCCCTCAAACTGTTACAGCCTTGCCCACTACCATCATGGCTCCGTTAATAACTTTTGTCATGCAGGTCCCCACCTGCCAAGAATGAGGCACATTAATTTTGACACATGATCATTGATTTTTCATCTGTTACTGAAGTAAAGAAAGAACTTGCTTTAAAAGAAAACAGACCCTTGACTAGAAAGACATTTGCATATTTACATACAGTGCTTAAAAGGGACAAAAGACCATGCCCTGACACATTCAATCCACAATGGACTTTTGATTACCAGACGTTGAGGATGGAGGAGCTTGAATTCTATGTTGACTGCTAAGATGGCTGAATACACAAACAGGCATGATCAGACCAGTTCAGTCACATGACTAACTGGCTGTTGGAGGGTTTTATTTAACTTGCCGCAGAGAATTTGAACTCAGAAAGCTGTTTGCTCCTAGTCTGACAAGACCTCTCGTGGCTGGCTTGCCGCAGCCTCTCCTGTCTGCTCTCATCTCTCTCGCCAGCTTTGGAAACCTTTGAAGACACATGAATCCCAACAGAGAAAAGTCTCCTACAGGGAACAAGGTTTAAGAAGAATACTGGACCCCAACGAGAAGCAAGATCTACCTACAAGCAAGGACTACAGTGAGCTCGAAGTGAAGTAACAAAAATCCCTCTTCAGAGATTGCCTCAAACTTCTCCACTATATTTTCTTCTGCTCTTTTCTGTCTCTATTTGCATGTGCGTATCATGTATGCATGCTAGCGTGGGGTGCAGCGTGTATCCGTAGGCGTTAACCAAATTAGAGTTTATTTAAGTTTTAATAAATTTCACTTTTCTTCTTTAAAACTAAGAAAGCCTGTTTGTGCTCATTTCTTTGCCTTATAATTGGAAAATGGTGAACAAGGATTCACCAAGGGGGAGCTCAAAACACAGTGTGTTTAAAAAGAACATATCCCTGTTACAGTAAGACCAAGTGATGGCTGCAAGGGAACCCCTAGACCTCTTTCTCACCTGGTCGTAACACTTTTCAATCACTGAAGACAATGATTTCAACTCTTACTTTCCAAAGGTCAGTTACCAGGAAACAGGTTCCAATTTAAAGAGTCTGTCCCTTTAACATCAACAGCTCCCAGCTGTGTCCAGTTCAGCGGCCCTGGGAAACTCTTTTAAAACCAATAACATCCAGCTCTGCCACTGGCTTAACACACTCTCTGGTGTTTTCTTGAAAAAGTCACACAGTTTTTCCTTTGTTGGCTTAACACCCCATAGATCTATTTGAAGAAAAGCTTTGTTTTTTCCTCAGTCATAAGACCGTTTATCTAACCTGGGTTTAACTTGGAAATCCCCAGCTTCAAATCAGGGACCGTCTCTCAAACACAAACACAAGCTGTACAGAGCTCAGTTTATATTTGAAGGGCTGAATTTTAAGAGCCCACCACTGCTCGCGGCAGCGGGCGGAAAAAATGGTGGCTCGCATACACTCCGCATACATACAGGTTGACCTGCCCCACTTCAATCTTGTGAAGGGACGGGGTCTCCGATGCCAGCAATGGCATCAGCTGCCTGTGCACAGGCGCTGGTGCCATTTTTAAAGGTCATCCAGCCCTGTGCGTGTATTTAAATTTTTAAAATCACACCCCCCAACTGTTGCAATAAAAATTCTTTCGCCCCCTTTCCCACCCCCCAATACCAATAAAATTAAGTATTTGCCCTTTCTTCCCCAAAAGCACTTTCCTTTGAAATACGACCGTTCCCCCCCCCACCCCCCGCCACCGCTTTTCAGAGTTTAAAGTTCACCCCTTCCCACCATTCCCTATTTTCATGATGATTATTTGACCCCATTCCCCCACTGGACTAAAAACCTTAACTCCACCACCTCCCCCGACTAGTGTCATGCCTACTTTCCCCAGACGGGGAAGTGAAGGTGCCGGAGTGCTAGTCGCTACATGCTGACTCCCATCACCCAGCGGCGGGGGTGCTGCCAGGAAGCCTCACCGCTGCCAGGACGATCGAGCCCAGCCTCCTGGCATCGGACTCTGTGGTGGCCCTCTGTCAGAATGATCTTCCAATCCCCCCCAGCCATGGAGCCCAGTAAAATCCAGCCTGAAGACTCCATAACAATAGCAAAATCCCATAAAGAGCAAATGAGATAAATGACCAGGTCTCCTGTTATTGTCTGAGGACGAATTATGGCCAGGATACAAGGAGAACTCATGGCTGAGGAGAATTTTTTTCTTACGCTGCGAGTTATGTTAACGTCAGTTTCCACAGGTACACTTATAACAACCAGCTCTACAGGGTGACACAGTGGCGCAGTGGTTAGCACCACAGCCTCACAGTTTCAGGAACCAGGTTCGGTTCTGGGTACTGCCTGTGCGGAGTTTGCACGTTATACCTGTGTCCGCGTGGGTTTCCTCCAGGTGCTCCAGTTTCCTCTCACATGCCAAAGACTTGCAGGCTGATAGCTAAATTGGCCATTGTAAAAAAAAAAATGCTCCTAGTGTAGGTAGGTGATAGGAGAATTGAGGGAAGGTGGGGATGTGAGAGGGAAAATTGGATTCATGTAGGATTAGTATAAATGGGTGGTTAACGGTCAGCAGGGACTCAGTGGGCTGAAGGGCCTGTTTCGGTGCTGTATCTTTCTATGACTCTATCTCCACCACTGCTCTTGACTCTTCCATTATCTCTAAATTGTCAGACTCCTTGTCTGACATTCAATAATGGATGAGCAGAAATTTCCTCCAAGTAAATATTGGGAAGACCAAAGCCACTGCCTTTGGTGCAAGCCATACACTCCATTCCCCTGCCACAAATTCAATCCTCCTAGCCAAATGTCAGAGGCTAAACCAGACTGTTTGCAACTTTGGTGTCCTATTTGATCCCAAGATGAGATTCTGACCACATATTCATGACATCACTAAGATCACCTATTTCCACTTCCATAACATTACCCAACTCCACCACTGCCTCAGCTCATCTGCTTCTGAAACCCTCATCCATGCCTTTCTTACCTGCAGACTTGACTAATCCAATACACTCCTGGCCAGGCTCCCATGTTCTACCTTCTGTAAACTTAAGGTCCAAAACTCTGTTGCCAGCGTCCTAACGCGCACCAAGCCCCGTTCACCCATTACCGTTGTGCTTGACCAACATTGGCCCCCAGTTAAGCAACAGCTCAATTTTAAAATTCTCATTCTTATTTTCAAATCTCTCAATGGCTATGCCCCTCGCTATCTGTGTCATCTCCTCCCACAACACTCCAAAATGTCTGTGCTCAACTAATTCTGGCCTCTTGAACATCCCTGATTTTAATCACTCCACCATTGGTGGCCATGCCTTCAGCTGCCAAGGCTCCAAGCTCTGGAATTCCCTCTCTAAACCTCTCCGCCTCTCCTCTTTTATGACACTGCTTAAAACCTAGCCCTTTAACCTTGTTTTAAGTCATCTGGCTTAATATCTCCTTATGTGGCTTTGTGTCTTTTTTAAATAAGGCTGCTTTAAAGCACTTTGGGATGTTTTATTATGTTAAAGATGCCATACAAATACAAGTTTTTGTTGTTGTTGTTGATCTAGAATACATTGCCTGAAAGACTGGTGGAAACAGATGCAATAATAAATTTCAAAAGGGAATTGGATTCATACTTGGAAAAGGAAAAATTTGCAGGACTATTGGGAAAAGAGCAGGGGAGTGGGACGAATTGGGAGCTCTTTCAAAGAGCCAGCACAGGCATGTTGGGCTGAGCGGCCTCCTTCTGAGCTGTATGATTCTATGGGCTGGATGTTATAACCCCTTGCACCTGTGGGAATGCTGCAATGGCCCCAAATACGAAGGCCCTCTGGTGCTGACTCTCAGGGTCTGTCCCGAAGCGCACATAGTCACCAGCCCTCCTGGACAAGGCATCAATGACTTCCCTGATACAGTAATGCACTGCTGACTGTGAAACGCCACACAGGTCTCCAGTGGGTCCCTGGAATGATGCGAAGGCATAGATGTTAAGAGCAGTGGTGACTTTGAGGGCCACAGGCATAGGGTGTCCAGCAAACCCCATTGGCTGCAGGCCATCATTCAGCAGTGTACAGAGATGTGTCACCGTCTCTCTGGACATCCACAGTCACCTCTGACATCGGCGCCCCAACATGTGCAGGTATGTCATGCGGAGCCTGTAGACCTGCCGCCTTCTCAGGCGTTGAATGCACCTTGGTAGCTGCTGCTTCTCACTTCCATGAGCTTCCACATGGCCTATGCCTGTCTCTTGGTTCTGCCTCTCGTAGATATGGCTCCTCATGGCACTTGGATCAAGAAAGACAGGGTGGACCAACCCCATCTATATGCTGCAGGTGAACTTGTTCCTTCAGTAGGTCAATGGCACCCCTCAGGGCAGACAGTAGTGTAAATTGGTGCTTCAGCTGCATTCCGTCATCACCTATATGACATGGCATGTCATTGCCCGTCTTAGCTTTGAATAAGACTAGAGCAGCATGAGCACGGTCATGTTATTGAAGTTGCTTGGATGGGACCATTGCCAACACGACCTTCAACCTGCTACCATTTTTGGCCCCTACCTCACACAAAGGGGTCATGGAGTGCTACTGCTCCCCCCTCCCCCAAACAACATTGGCCGATTACAGGGTCATCCCCCTTCACCACCCACCCCCCGTCCCCCCCAAACGTTATTGGGCTCAGCGTGGTCCCCTTTATGGAAGAAGGGCATGGGGTACCTCCCTTCTTACATACAGTTTAAACCCACACATTGCAGTCCCACAATCACCTTCACATGCTCCGAGGACTGACGTTTCGATACTGCTAGCTTTTCACAGACGTGAAAGTGAAGGCACGTGAGTGCCACACGTCCAAATGAAGATCATAATCTGCTGCCTGAATCGCAGCGGCCTGCATATCGATCAATGGTAACTGCCCATCTGAAGATTGAAATTTGGGTCCCGTCGCTCAGTGGCGGGAGGAGGGGTCAGGGCGGGGGGGTTGCCACAAGGCCACGCCGCTGCCAGGAGGATCGGGCCGAGCCCTGCCGGCATCGAGATCCATGGTGGGCCTCATCCTGGGCAATCTTCATGTGTCCCCCACCACAGGTCCCAGTGCGAAGCCTCTATAAAATACAGCCCTATGAATCTATGGTTCTGTATTTGACCTTTAAGTGCAGGGGACATCTCTTCAGTTTGTGCAGAAATCAAATGAATAACCATAACTGTAGATAAACATGAATAAAAATGCACCTGAGAATAAAAAGCAATAAGTTAAATGCCTTTGACTGCAGAAGATTGGATTGTAAAACCAGGAGTCTAAGACAGTAATATGAACGTAAGGGCATGTTTACTTGACAATATAACAACACATTTTTAAAAAATTGCCCATGACACTGTCAGTGATTGATAGTTTGCTGGACTGTATTATTATCTATCCAACATGTTATCAATGGGTGAGAATCTGTTAAAGAGAACAATTTTAATGGACATCAACAGTCAGACATCATCCATTTACCAATTGAAGCTATTGATTTTGAACACTGTGTGGCAATTACTCTAACAATCCTGGCATTGATGAACTTATCACTTTTATTGTCAGATAACATTTCTGTACTCTAAATATAAACCACATCGAACTATGAGGAAATAAATTCAATTTTCGCAGTAGATTTGTTCTCAGATTTACCCTTCACTGCTCAATAAACCAGAGTCAATAACAACATTTTCATTTAATAAAATTCAGCAGACTTGAGTTTGAAAAGAAATTCTGTTATCAACGCATTCATTGTTCAAAAAAGGAACAAGATGCATGTAAGGTTTTATTGTGGTACTTCTTATATTCAACCAGAGGTTTTGGCTATTTAAGAGGTAATAAGTGCCGCCTTCTGTGTAGTATAAGGGTCTGAAAGGGTTAATCTTGAGAAAGTGTAAAGAATACCTCCTACCATGATGATGTAAGAGATAACATATGAGAGAGGCTCGAGACTAGATGCAGCATGGCATTTGGGGGAGTCACACTAGTGTGGAGTGTAAATAGTTATAATGCAATAAATATTAATGTTTATTGCTGAAAATAGAGACATGATGTCGAAGCTTTTTGTTTTGCACTCATCAGGACAATCGCAAGAATAACCAATGTAAGGGAAACAACAACTTATGAGAGGAGTGTGCTCATTGGTTGGCAAGTGAACTCTGATTGGGTAGAGGTGTTGCCATGGCTGTTTTCCCTTACATTGGTTATTCTTGCGATTGTCCTGATGAGTGCAAGGCAAAAAGCTTCAACAACATGTCTCTATTTTCAGCAATACTCAAGTTCTGGACTACTAAACGACTATTAATGTTTAATTATTACAGACTTAGATTCTCTCTAGCTAGGCTAAATAAGGTGGCAGTGTACCAAACAAACATAACATTGTGAAAGGGGGACCACTAATAAACTGCAACAAAAACCAAAACTTTAAAAGAAACTTAAGAAAACAAATTAAAATGACATTCCCAGGGGTGATAGCACACTCCAGGCCCTCCCGTGCCCACCAGTTGCAGAAGACCTCAAGCGTATGGGAGACATCACATGCACCCTCTCCGGGACACCCGGGCATTTGTTGTGGTACCTAATTTTGCTTCTAAATCAGCCGATTCTATGGGACTGTGATAAAGGTATACGAGTTCTTCTGACCTGTCTGTATGGTTACCACACATCCTCCTCCAATGCCTTTCCAACATTGTCCAGCTGCGTGGGTCTGCACTGCCTGGTTCTATTCTTATCTATCTAATTGTAACCAGAGTATGACTTGCAATGGATTTTCTTTCCACTCCCACACTGTTCTCTTTGGTGTCCCCCAAGGCTCTATCTTTGGCCCCTCCTATTTCTCATCTACATGCTTCCTCTTGGTGACATCATCCGAAAACAGAGTGTCAATTTTTCACAGGTATATTGACGATATCCAACTGTACCTCCCACCACCTCTCTTGACTCTCGCAACGACTCTAAATTATCAACTGCTTCTCCGACATCCAGTACTTGATGAGCAGAAAGTTCCTCCAATTAAATATTGGGAAGACCGAAGTCCTTGTCTTCGGTCCTCGCTACAAACTCCAATCCCTCGCTACTGACTCCATCGCACTCCCTGGCAAATGTCTGAGGCTGAACTGGTGTATTCACAACCTTGTTGTCATAGTTGACCCTGACCACATGTCTGCGCCATAACTAAGACTGCGATTTCCACCTCTGTAACTTCGCCTGACTCTGATCCTACCTCAGCCCAACTGCTCCTGAAACCCACATCCATGACTTTGTTACCTCTAGACTTGACTATTGGAATGCATACCTGTCTCGCCTCCCACTTTCTATCCTTTGTAAATTTGAGGTCATCCAAAACTCTGCTGCCCTTATCCGTACTGGCACCAAATCCTGTTCACCCATCTCCCTTGTACTCGTTGACCTGCATTGGTTCCCATTTAAAAAAAAACCTTGATTTTAAAATTCTCATTCTTGTTTTCAAGTCCATCCATGGCCTCGCCCCTCCCTATCTCTGTAATCTCCTCCTGCCTCACAAGCCTCCGGGATATCTGCGCTCCTCCAATTGTAGCCACCAGCATGCCCGATTTTAATTGCCCTGCCATTGGTGGCCATGCTTTCAGCTGCCTAGGCTCTAAGCTCTATAATTCCTTCCTAAACTGTCCACCTCTCCTTTCACCTTTAACACTCTACTTATAACCTACCTTTTGGTCATCTGCTAATATCATCTGCTGGTCATCCTAATATCTCCTTATGTTGTTCAAGTCAAATTGTGCTTTGTAATTGCCATGTAGTTGATAGTGAAGAGCCTTAGACTCCAGTATGATATTAATGGTTTGGTGGGGTGGGCGGAAAAGTGGCAAATGGAATTCAATCCAGAAAAGTGTGAGGTAATGCATTTGGGGAGTGCAAATAAAGCGAGGGAATACACAATAAATGGGAAGATATTGAGAGGAGTAGAAGAAGTGAGAGACCTTGGAGTGCATGTCCTCAGGTCCCTGAAGGTGGCAGGACAGATAGTTAAGAAGGTAAGAGCCCATGGGATCCAGGGCAATTTGGCAAATTGGATCCAAAACTGGCTTAGTGACAGGAGGTAGAGGGTGATGGTCGAGCGTTGTTTTTGCGAGTGGAAGCCTGTGACCAGTGGTGTACCACAGGGATCGGTGCTGGGTCCCTTGCTGTTTGTAGTGTAAATTAATGATTTAGACTTGAATACAGGAGGTATGATCAGTAAGTTCACAGATGACACAAAAATTGGTGGTGTCGTAAATAGTGAGGAGGAAAGCCTTAGATTACAGGACGATATAGATGGGCTGGTAAGATGGGCAGAGCTGTGGCAAGTGGAATTTAATCCTGAAAAGTGTGATGTGATGCATTTTGAGAGGACTAACAAGGCAAGGGAATATACAATGGATGTTAGGACCCTAGGAAGTACACAGGGTCAGAGGGACCTTGGTGTACTTGTCCATAGATCACTGAAGGCAGCAGCACAGGTAGATAAGGTGGTTGGGAAGGCATATGGGATACTTGCCTTTATTAGCCAAAGCATAGAATATAAGAGCAGGGAATTTGATGGAGCTGTATAAAATGCTAGTTAGGCCACAGCTGGAGTACTGTGTACAGTTTTGGGCACCACACTATAGGAAGGACGTGATTGCACTGGAGAGGGTGCAGAGAGATTCACCAGGATGTTGCCTGGGCTGGAGCATTTCAGCTATGAAGAGAGACTGAAAAGGCTAGGGTTGTTTTCCTTCGAACAGAGAAGGCTGAGGGGGGACATGATTGAGGCATACAAAATTATGAGGGGCATTGATAGATTAGATAGAAAGAAACTTTTTCCCTTAGCGGAGAGGTCAATAACCAGGGGGCATAGTTTTAAGGTAAGGGGCAGGAGGTTTAGAGAAAATTTGAGGAAAAAAATGTTCACCCAGAGGGTGGTTGGAATCTGGAATGCACTGCCTGAAGAGGTGGTAGAGGCAGGAACCCTCACAACATTTAAGAAGTATTTAGATGAGCACTTGAAATGCCATAGCATACAAGGCTACGGGCCAAGTGCTGGAAAATGGGATTAGAATAGTTAGGTGCTTGATGGCCGGCACAGACACAATGGGCCTGTTTCTGTGCTGTATAACTCTATGACTCCATGACTCTATAATAACAACAAACACCTGTGCAATAATTTGGCTTTTGAACATCTCATCTTTAGTTGATTTCAATTTAATACAACAACACACTTTCAGTATTACTGCAGACTTAGCTGTCTTCAAATTCATGTAGGAGTCAGTACCATTCAGCTTTGCAGGTGATAGTGCGTATGACAGTTCGCTTTACACAGTTCATTTGGCTAAGGAAAAACTGGCAATTGGCCGTTTCCCTTTTTTTGGAGTAATTTTGTTAATTGAGTGGGCGGGGCAGGGGGAGGAGCCAGTGGTAGGGGCCAGCCCATTGTCAAGCTGATTATCTACACCTTTCATGATTGAGCCTCAATACATTACGATCGATGAGCTGCCAGGAATTTATTTTGACGACGGGGGTCTCAACCACTGGCTAAAGCACCGGTGAGAGCCCCGTATCGCATCCTCTGGGGTAGGCCCGCCGGATTACGTGGCAATTAGCCACTTAAGTGGACAGCGACGGCCTTTCCTAAGATTAAGGACCCCAGTGACGGAAGCCCCACCAGCTGAGAGCTGTTGGCCAATCAGAGGCCAGCTGTTCTTTCACCGAGGCGGTGACTGCTGTCGGTACTGGACTCAGCCATGGATCGCCAAGGGACATCGGTAAGTCAGGGCAGGAGGGGTTTCACAGGGTGGGGGCTGTGGGATAGGGAGGTATAGGGAGGAGAGCTCCCCCCTTCCTGCTGCCGGGCCACTCAATCAGGTGCTAAATACCTTTTAACAAGGGAAACCCCCCCTTGAACTGGAAAGTAACCCACATGGGGTTACTTGTCATTCTCCCCGTGTGGTGACAGGCCTGCCCACCACAGGGCTAATTCCAGTGGTGATGGAATGAGGCCCTTAATTGGGCATTAATTGCTGACTTAAGGGCCTCAATTGCAGCAGGGGGGGATGACCAGTCACAGGACTTCCTGTCCCAGACTTAATTTGGGTGGAGGTGGGAAGGGAGTGGGAAGGTGGTGGGGTACCCAACCCCCCAACCCGCCACCACCATGCCACCCAATTAAATGCTCTCCCTGCCTTGAAACCCGACGCGGGGGAGAACATAAAATGCCCTCCTCAGTTGCACATGGGCATCCTAATGCACCCAAGCTTCCAGTGAAGTGCACAATATCAGGTATTTCCGTGACAACATAAAAAAGGCAACTAGCTTAGCTGACCTTAGAGGAACTTCAACTGAACTTTTCTTCCCATATTTTGTGGGATGTCCTTTCAAATAACGTTCCTATTTCTGTGACTACTCATTTATTTTCAGTCGCATTTCCAGCAAAACTTCTTTTCTTGAAAGCATTCTGAAGATTCCTACACTTCCTCTGCAACTTTGCAGATCATTTCAAACACCACATTAATCTCCGACAAGAGTCAACCTCCAGAAGGCCTGAATTCTCTCGAACCACTCAATAAATTCACAGGCAAATCCTTTTATTCCTTCAATCCTTGACAAAGCCCTTCTTGCACAATGGAATATTATGATATATTAAGCTCTGTCTTCTCTGTTGTTCCATTATTTGATTGCTCATCCACTTGCATGGTCTGTCAAAGCACTTCACACTGCAATAAGGCCTTCCATTTCATTGTGGGTAAATTGGATTCAAACTGCTCTTTTATCTTTCTGTCAACTTTGTCTCAACATTTATTTAACCCCGAGAGTTTAGTCTATAGTTAGTCTCCCATCTGTTTCTTCAAGGAAAAATATTCTATCTGTGGTAATGTTACCCATCTGTTTACAACTTACAGCAGCAATGTTATTTTGGCAGTAATCCTAGATTTGGTGTAATTAGCTTTACATTTCAGTGTTGCACTAAACACAGGCAAACTGGATTATAGAACTTGCAGCCGTGGCTCGGTGGGTTGCACTCTTGCCTCTTGTGTCAGAACTCTGTCAATTCAAATCCCACTCCAGAGACTTGAGGATATTACATGGGCTGACAATTCAGTGCAGTACTGAGAAAGTGCTGATGTGGAGGAAAATGTTCCCGGTGTTTAACTGGAGGAAATTGTGGCTTATTAACACTGAGAGTAACCATGATGAACTAAACCTCTGTATCCTGAAGGCAACAGTGTTAAAAGTCGGAGCTTTTTCAACTCATTCCTCTGTTGCTTTCCTGACTACAATGTGGAGTCGTCGACCAGCAACACCAAAAGCAATGTTCCGAAGAAGGGTCACTGACCCGAAACGTAAACTCTGCTTCTCTTTCCACAGATGCTGCCAGACCTGCTGAGTGACTCCAGCATTTCTTGTTTTTGTTTCAGATTTCCAGCATCCGCAGTATTTTGCTTTTATTTTACCAAAAGCAATGCTCAGCTCCCAGTGGAGGAAAATGGGTTGATCACTAAGACTCTACATTAATCGGATGGACCCACAGGACGGCAAGGGACCGGCTTTCCTCGCCAGGCGGCAGATTGTGAGCCAGGATCCCGACACCAGCCGGAGTGCGTTTCCTAGGGTCCTAAACCTCTGGATGGCGACCATGAGTGCAGTATCAGCCTGGAGGAGGCCGACATCAAGGAGGCCGTCCTCGCAACACCTTCCCCCCTCGCACCTCCT
The DNA here is from genome assembly GCF_036365525.1 of Heterodontus francisci. Classification (NCBI taxonomy): domain Eukaryota; kingdom Metazoa; phylum Chordata; class Chondrichthyes; order Heterodontiformes; family Heterodontidae; genus Heterodontus; species Heterodontus francisci. Next base: position 33,044,450 of record NC_090371.1, read on the forward strand.
TCCCCCCTCCCCCTTACACCCGCATCCCCTTCCCCCCCTCGCACATCCTTCCCCCCCGCACATCCTTCCCCCCCGCACTCCTTCCGCCCACACCCCCTTCCCCCTACCCCCCACACCCCTTCCCCTTTGCACCCCCTTCCCCTCTCGCACCCCCTTCCCCCTCCTCCTTCGCCCCACACCCCTTCCCCCTCGCAACCCCTTCTCCCCTCGCACCCCCTTCCCCTTCCCGCCTGCACCCCCTTCCCTTCCCCCTGCACCTCCCCCCCACGCACCACCTTCACTCCTGCACCCCCTTCCCCCACCACACCTCCTTCCACCCCCCACACCTCCTTCCCCCACCACACCTCCTTCCACCCCCCGCATCTCCTTCCCCCCGCCGCACCTCCTTCCCCCCCTGCACCTCCTTCCCCCACCGCACCTCCTTCCACCCCCCACACCTCCTTCCCCCCGCCGCACCTCCTTCCCCCCCTGCACCTCCTTCCCCCCCTGCACCTCCTTCCCCCACCGCACCTCCTTCCACCCCCCGCACCTCCTTCCCCCCGCCGCACCTCCATCCCCCCCTGCACCTCCTTCCCCCACCACACCTCCTTCACCCCCCCGCACCCCCTTCCCCCACCACACCTCCTTCCACCCCCCGCACCTCCTTCCCCCCGCCGCACCTCCTTCCACCCCTGCACCTCCTTCCCCCCCGCACCTCCTTCTACCCCGCCGCACCTCCTTCCCCCCCCCGCACCTCCTTCCCCCCCGCACCTCCTTCACCCCCCCGCACCTCCTTTCCCCCCCCCGCACCTCCTTCCCCCCCCACACCTCCTTTTCCCCCCCGCACCTCCTTTCCCCCCCGCACCCCCTTTTCCCCCCCGCACCCCCTTCCCCCTCCCTCTTCCCCCTCACACCCCCTTTCTCCCTCATACCCTCTTCCCCCACCCCTACCCCCCTCGTACCCCCTTCCCCATCCCCTGCCCCCTTGTAACCCCATCCCCATCCCCTCCCCCCTCACACACCCTTTCCCCCCCTCGCAACCCTCCGTACTACCTTCCCCCCACATCCCCTTCCCCCCAGCACCCCTCCCCCCTCACACCCCCTCCTCCCACGCACCCTCTTCCCCCCACCCCCTCCCTCCTTGCACCCTCTGCTCCCCCTGCCCCCCGCACCCCCTTCCACCCACCCCCACCCCCTCACACCCCCTCCCTCCTCGCAACCCCTCCCCCCTTCCCTCTCCCTCCATGAAATCACACAGCTTACTTGTCAGGGTGTCTGGTCAAGGATAGGAACTAACATCCCCACTGAGAATGGACAGAGACTGCTGGAGTTGTGCACCTATCACAACCTCTGCATCACCAACTCGTTCTTTCATACTAAACCCTGTCACCAGGTTTCATGGAGACACCCTAGATCACGTCATTGGCACCAGCTGGACCTCATCGTCACAAGGCGAGCCTCTATAAACAGTGTCCAAATCACATGTAGCTTCCACAGTGCGGACTGCGATACTGACCACTCCCTGGTGTGCAGCAAAGTTAGACTCAAACCAAAGAAGCTACATCACTCCAAGCAGAAGGGATGCCCGCGCATCAACACTATCAGAATATCATCCACAGCTGGTACATAAGTTTCTAAATTCACTTGAAAAAGCCCTTCAAAACACTCCTGCAGGGTTGCAAAGACGAAGTGGGCCCACATCAGAGACGCCATCTATGACTCTGCAATGACCACCTTTGGCAAACGTGAGAAGCAGAATGCAGACTGGTTTCAATCTCACATTGAAGAGCTGGAACCTGTCATCGCCGCTAAGCGCACTGCACTGTTGAACTACAAGAAAGCTCCCAGCGAGCTAACATCCGTAGCACTTAAAGTAGCCAGAGGCACTGCACAAAGAACAGCCAGGCGCTATGCAAATGACTCTTAGCAACACCTATGCAGTCGTAACTCAGCTGGCCTCTGACACCGGAAACATCAGAGGAATGTATGATGGCATTAAGAGAGCTTTTGGGCCAAACATCAAGAAGATCGCCCCCCCTCAAGTCTAAATTAGGGGAAACGATCACTGACCAACGCAAGCGAATGGACTGCTGGGTGGAGCACTACCTAGAACTGTACTCCAGGGAAATGTTGTCACTGATACCGCCCTCAATGCAGCCCAGTCTCTGCCAGTCATGGATGAGCTGGACGAACAGCCAACAAAATCGGAACTCAGTGATGCCATTGATTCTCTAGCCAGTGGAAAAACCCCAGGAAAGGATGGCATTACCCCTGAAATAATCAAGAGTGCCAAGCCTGCTATATCCTCAGCACTCCATGAACGGCTTTGCCTGTGCTGGGATGAGGGAGCAGTACCACAGGACATGCGTGAAGCCAATATCATCACCCTCTATAAGAACAAGGGTGACCGCGGTGACTGCAACAACTACAGTGGAATCTCCCTGCTCAGCATAGTAGGGAAAGTCTTCGCTCGAGTCGTTTTAAACAGACTCCAGAATCTGGCTGAGCATGTCTACCCTGAGGCACAGTGCGGCTGTCGAGCAGAGAGATCCACCATTGACATGCTGTTCTCCCTTCGCCAGCTACAGGAGAAATGCCGCGACAACAGATGCCCTTCTAAGTTGCTTTCATAGATCTCACCAAAGCCTTTGACCTCATCAACAAACGTGTTCTCTTCAGACTACTAGCAAAGATTGGATGTCCACCAGAGCTACTAAGTATCATCACCTCATTCCATGACAATATGAAAGGCACAATTCAGCATAGCAATGCCTCATCAGACCCTTTTCCTATCCTGAGTGGTGTCAAACAGGGCTGTGTTCTTGCACCTACACTGTTTGGGATCTTCTTCTCACTGTTGCTCTCACATGCGTTCAAGTCTTCAGAAGAAGGAATTTTCATCCACACAAGATCAGATGGCAGGTTGTTCAACCTTGCCCGTCTTAGAGCGAAGACCAAAGTACGGAAAGTCCTCATCAGGGAACTCCTCTTTTCTGTCGATGCTGTCTTAACATCCCACATAGAAGAGTGTCTGCAGAGGCTCATTGACAGGATTGCAGCTGCCTGCAATGAATTTGGCCTAACCATCAGCCTCAAGAAAATGAACATCATGGGACAGGACGTCATAAATGCTCCATCCATCAATATCGGCAACCACGCTCTGGAAGTGGTTCAAGAGTTCACCTATGTAGGCTCAACTATCACCAGTAACCTGTCTCTCAATGCAGAAATCAACACGTGCATGGGAAAGGCGTCTGCTGCTATGTCCAGACTGGCCAGGAGAGAGTGTGGGAAAATGGCGCACTGACGAGGAACACAAAAGTCCGTGTTGTGTCAAACCTGTGTCCTCAGTACCTTGCTCTACGGCAGCAAGGCCTGGACAACCTACGTCAGCCAAGAGCGACGTCTCATCTCATTCCATCTTCGCTGCCTCCGGAGAATACTTGGCATCAGGTGGCAGGACCGTATCTCCAACGCAGAAGTCCTCGAGGCGGCTACTGAGCCAGCGGGGCTTGAGATGGCTTGGCCATGTGAGCCGCATGGAAGGTGGCAGGATCCCCAAGGATGCATTGTACAGCGAGCTCTTCATTGGTATCAGACCCACCGGCCGTCCTTGTCTCCACTTTAAAGACGTCTGCAAACGTGACATGAAGTCCTGTGACATTGACCACAAGTTGTGGGAGTCATTTGCCAGTGATCGCCAGAGCTGGCGGACAGCCAAAAAGGTGGGGCTAAAGAGTGGCAAGTCGTAGAGACTTAGCAGTTGGCAGGAAAAAAGACAGAAGTGCAAGGGGAGAGCCAACTGCGTAACAGCCCCGACAACCAATTTTATCTGCAGCGCCTGTGGAAGAGTCTATCACTCTAGAATTCACATTTATAGCCACTCCAGGCACTGCTCCACAAACCACTGACCACCTCTAGGCGCTTACCCATTGTCTCTCGAGACAAGGAGGCCAAAGAAGAAGGGCGCTATTTTGAAGATAAGTTAGTGGGGTGGTACAAAAACAAGAAATGCTGGATTCTCCAGCAGCACCGTCTCACCTTATCTCAAATCTGTTCTACTCCGCAGTTTCATCTCATCTTACTTTTATTTTAGTGGGGTGGTAGTTTCTCCAGTATCCTGGCCAATGTTTATCGCTCAACTAATATTGCCTTTCTGGTACCATTTTAGTTCATCTTCTCTGTATCCTGTCCACAGCAACAACATGCTTCCTAGAAGTAGATTATCTAGTCATTATTGCTGTTTGACAGGCCTTGCTATGTGGAAACTGGCTGCCATCTCGCCCCAATTTACCACAGTGACTACACTTAAAAATAAGCACTTCATTGCCTTTGAAGTACTTTGGGACATCCTGAAGATAGGAAAGATGCTCTATAAATGTGTTCTTTCTTTCATTTTAATAATGTGGTGTACAGATCTGTATTCAATACTCTAATTGTAGCCTAACAAATGTTGTGTATGAATTCTATATTATTTCCTTGCTTTTTATTCAATGTTTCTTTGTCTAAAACCCAGAAGCTCTTTGTTTTTTGGTAGATTTTTTTTTTAACCTGGGCCCAATCTTTTAAGATCTATGGTTTAGAAATTGGATTATGTAATAGTTGTTTTTCAGATGAAGGGACCAATATGGTGTGCAATGTGCATGCACTCAGTCCATACTGCAAGAACGCTGCATTCCAAACTAGTTAGGATGCCCCAAAGGCATCCAGGGCACTCGCCTTAAACTAGAGTTAAACCGGTGCCAATGAAAATGGAGGGCTTAAAGTCTGTTTCAGGCCCTTTTGGCAATCGCCACTGACCCCATCATGTGCCATGCATGCTATGTTCAGTTCTCTCAGGCCTAAAGTACCCTTCAAAGGGACTGCTGGAAGCTGCCAACAAAAGGGAAGTTTGAAAATAAGTTACTTACCTGAATGTGGACCTGAAGGAGCAGGAGAATAAAGTTATCTGAGAGCCAATTGAGTGACTCGCATACTGCTCCGTCCTTGCCTGGTTGTTCCTCAGTCTGATGGTCAAGTGTTCAGCCTAAACTGTCTCTTTAAAGGTTGCAGCCCCGTTTCCAACCACTCCAGCAAATTGTCACCATTTGAGACAGGATTTACATCCAGTGGTTGAATTGACCAAGGAAAAAATGTATCCAGGTTCCCACATAGTGGAAATCTTTTTTTTAATGACTTAAGAGTGGCACAACTTGTGAAAATACTTCCCCTTAAGCTACAAACTCTGAAGTCTGAAAAGAGGGAGGAGACTGTCATTGAGATGTATAAAATATAAAATTTTACACACCTCAGTAAGATAAAATTATATAGACCACACACAGAATATTGTGTTCAGTTCTCATCTCCATATTATTAAAAGAAGGTGCCATCAAGATTTACAGGGATGATACTAGAACTGAGAGAATAAACTTATCAGACTGAATTCGCTATGACTCTTTATGCTACTTTATAGAGCGCCATTAATAAAACATCCGAGGGTGCTTCACAGGAGCATTATAAAACAAACTATGACAGTGAGCCACATAAGGAGATATGAGGGCAGATGACCAAAAGCTTTTTCAAAGAGGTAGCTTTAAGGAGAGTTTTAAAGGAGGAAAATGAGGTAGAAAACCAGAGACGTTTGGGGAGGTAATTGCAGAACTCAGGGCCTTGGCAGCTGAAGGCACGACTGCCAATGGTTGAGCAACTAAAATTGTTAATGCTCAAGAGGCTGGAATTAGAGGAGCACAGATATAGAGTCATAGAGATACAGCACTAAAATAGGCCTGTTGGCCCACTGAGGCTGTGCTGACCAACAACCACCCATTTATACTAATCCTACATTAATCCCATATTCCCTACCACATCCCCACAATTCTCCTACCTACACTGGGGGCAATTTACCATAGCCAATTTACTTATCAACCTGCAAGTCTTCAGCTGTGCTGGGTCTGTGTCTGCAAGTCTGTGCTGGGTCCCCTATTGTTTGTCATTTATATAAACGACATAGATGACTATGTGGGGGGTAGGATCAGTAAGTTCGCGGATGACACAAAGATTGGCCGAGTGGTTAAGTGAGGTTGAGTGTCTTGGGTTACAGGAAAATATAGACGGGATGGTCAAATGGGCTGAAAAGTGGCAGATGGAATTTAACGCTGAAAAGTGTGAGGTGATACACTTTGGAAGGAGTAATGTGATACGGAAGTATTCAATGAATGGCCTGACACTGGGAAGTTCCAAGGAACAAAGGGACCTTGGCGTGTTTGTCCATAGATCTCTGAAGGCAGAAGGGCAGGTTAATAGGGTGGTGAAAAAGGCATATGGGACACTTGCCTTTATCAATCAAGGCATAGATTACAAAAGCAGGGAGGTCATGTTGGAGTTGTACAGAACTTTGGTAAGACCACAGCTGGAGTACTGTGTGCAATTCTGGTCGCCACATTATTGGAAGGATGTGATTGCATTGGAGGGGGTGCAGAGGCGATTCACCAGGATGTTGCCTGGGATGGAACATTTAAACTATGAAGAGAGGTTGGATAGGCTTGGGTTGTTTTCACTGGAGCAGAGAAGACTGAGGGGTGACCTGATTGAGATGTACAAGATTATGAGGGGCATGGACAGGGTGGATAGGGAGCAGCTGTTCCCCTTAGTTGAAGGGTCAGTTACGAGGGGTCACAAGTTTAAGGTGAGGGGCGGGAGGTTTAAGGGGGATTTGAGGAAGAACTTTTTTTACCCAGAGGGTGGTGATGGTCTGCAATGCCCTGCCTGGGAGGGTGGTAGAGGCAGGTTGCCTCACATCCTTTAAAAAGTACCTGGATGAGCACTTGGCACGTCATAACATTCAAGGCTATGGGCCAAGTGCTGGCAAATGGAATTAGGTGGACAGGTCAGATGTTTTAATGTATCAGTGCAGACTCGATGGGCCGAAGGGCCTCTTCTTTACTGTATTATTCTGTGAAACCAGAGTACCCGGCGAAAATCCACAGTCACAGGAAGAACTTGTAAACTCCACGCAGGCAGTACCCAGAACTGAACCTGGGTCACTGGAGCTCTGAGGCTGCAGTGCTAACCACTGTGCCGCCCCACAGAGGGTTGTAGAACTGGAGGAGATAACAGAGATAAGGAGGGGCAAAGCCATGGCGGGATTTGAACACAAAGATGAAAATTTTAAAATCAAGGTGTTGCTTAACCAGGAGCCAATGTAGGTCAGCAAGTGCAGGGGTAATGGGTGAACAGGACTTGGCGTGATTTAGGTCCTGGCCAGCAGAGTTTTGGATGACCTCAAGCTTACAGAAGGCTGTCCAGAACTGCATTGGAATCAAGTCTTGAGGTAACAAAGGTATGGATAACAAAGAGACGATGTTGCCTCTTGTGAGCGAAATCCAAAACCAAGAGTCATAAATATAAGATAGTCACGAATAAATCCAATAAGGAATTGAGTAGAAATGTTCTTACCAGAGAGTGTTGAAAAAGGAAAATTTGCTACCACATGAAGTAATTGAGGTGAATAGTGTAGATGCATTTAAGGGGACATTAGGAAAGTACATAAGGCAGAAAGGAATTATACTGATATTCTAATACAGTTAGATGAAGAAGGTTGGAAGGAGGCTTATGTGGAGCATAAACAGTGGTATAGATCAGTTGGGCCGAATGGCCTATTTCTTTGTAAAATTCTGCAAACAGTGCGATCCCTGGTGATTACTTCAAATTAAGGCAGGAAAGAACAGCAGCAAGACAAGTTTAAACAAGTGTAGGATCATAGTAAACAGATACTAGGAGGATCTTCCTTACTCATGGGTAATAAACATGGGAAACAATCAGGCAATCAGGTATCAGAGTAATGAGGAACTGGAAATCGGAAATAAAAACAGAAAATGCAGGTCAGGCATCCTCTGTGGAGAGAGAGCAATCAGAGTAATGAGCTTCATTTGGTCAAAAATGGCCTCTTCTCTTCTGTGATATTAGAAGCGGCTACAGTATAAAGGGATAGAAATGTGATTGTAAGGTGTCAACATAAGGGGAGCTGATAATGGTATTCTGGAATGTGGGAATCAGCAAGGACTTGCTTAAATTATTTCCAAGCCTACATAGATTCCAAACGTGTGAACAGCGGCAGACATGAAAACTGATGCCAGCTTGTCAAGAAAGTGAGCATCGACATGGAGAAAGCCAACATTTGCAACACCTGTTGATGTCATTGGGGAACTGATGTGTGACTCTAATTCTGGCAGGACATGAGTGGATCAGTTTCAGAAAGCAAGCAATATGGTGTCATCAATAATTTTAATGATGAGGTGCAATTAGTTACACACATTAATGAGACAGTAAGTATATAAGATGGATATTACCACTAATCATTTGGCAAACGGGTGAGCATATTGAAACATTTTTTTTGGTTTTGTTCTGCCTTTTCCTCATAAGGGAGTTCTTCCTATACCCTGAACTCCACGTGGCATTCACACGACCATAACATTATCCAGCCAATCAGTGCAGTCCATTAACCCATTGGACAAGATGAACCTGTTACAGCTTTAGAAATATTGACATCAACTGTGGAGTAGCATAATCTGCTGGGTGTAAGGCAAGATGACATTCTGAAGGAGTCAAATGCCTTATTCTGGACAGACAGCAGTGGATGAAATGGGTTGCCACAGGAGACTCTAACTAACTAACTATCATGCACTGAGAAGGAGAGAAGTTACATGCCAATAGTGGGTGAGGTTAGCAGGCACACTGTGAGAGGGCTGTGACATCTCTTTCCATATGTCCTGCATGAATATCTAACATCCATATGGCACATTTATATTAGCCACTGCCAAAGTAACATGGCTTTCAGTTTGTATACGTTCAGTCATTTTTAAGCTAGCAGTCAGGAGATCTGCAGTGTCTGCAAGTTTACTCTGCACAGATGTATTAAGGAGATCATAGATGTATTATTCCGCTTGCCAATGACTTTGTTAGTTTTACCACTGATCAACAGCAGCAGTGTAATGGGGCAATACAATTCTACAGGCCTACCAGTCCCAAGGTCCAGTGGTTATTTTTGATTGAACTCATGCTACTATTTGGGCCCCTGTGCACAATTTGATACACTTTATGAACTGAAAGGGATTTTTTTCAGGTTCACAGGATCATGCAGGTCGATGTCCATCACTGGAAGTGATCATAGTGCTTTCAGTTTATACCAATCATCAGTGACACGCTTACTTGAGGCAGAAGGATGAGTGCAAGGGTAGACAGCAAGGGATAGAAATTGGACCCCATTATTGTGCCCATTTTTCAGTTACAGAGCACAGCTCAATTGCACGAATTTCACAATGTTATCACCCATACTCCAAAGGTGCCTAAGATAAATCCAACTGCAAATTGGGTCAGATGATCCTGCTCACACAGCAATCACCATGGATAAGCTGGGCCTGTGAGGTTAGAATGCTCAGGTGCTGCAACTGAGGTGGGAATGTTGTTGGACATGGATCTAGCAAGGCTTTTACAAGGTCCCACGTGGCAGATTGATTAAAAACAAGAAATCCCATGGGATCTAGGGAAATGCAGCAAGGTGGATACAAAATTGGCTCAGTGGCAGGAAACAAAGGGTAATTGTTGACGGGTGTTTTAGCAACTGGAAGGCTGTTTCCAGTGGCGTTCTGCAGGGCTCAGTACTGGGTCCCCTGCTTTTTGTGGTATATGTTTCAGTGCTGTATCTCTAAACTAAACTAAAACTAAACATATATTAACGATTTGGACGTAAATGTCTTCTTTTGGGCCTCCTTATCTCGAGAGACAATGGATACGCGCCTGGAGGTGGTCAGTGGTTTGTGAAGCAGCGCCTGGAGTGGCTATAAAGGCCAATTCTGGAGTGACAGGCTCTTCCACAGGTGCTGCAGAGAAATTTGTTTGTTGGGGCTGTTGCACAGTTGGCTCTCCCCTTGCGCCTCTGTCTTTTTTCCTGCCAACTACTAAGTCTCTTCGACTCGCCACAATTTAGCCCTGTCTTTATGGCTGCCCGCCAGCTCTGGCGAATGCTGGCAACTGACTCCCACGACTTGTGATCAATGTCACACGATTTCATGTCGCGTTTGCAGACGTCTTTATAACGGAGACATGGACGGCCGGTGGGTCTGATACCAGTGGCGAGCTCGCTGTACAATGTGTCTTTGGGGATCCTGCCATCTTCCATGCGGCTCACATGGCCAAGCCATCTCAAGCGCCGCTGACTCAGTAGTGTGTATAAGCTGGGGATGTTGGCCGCTTCAAGGACTTCTGTGTTGGAGATATAGTCCTGCCACCTGATGCCAAGTATTCTCCGAAGGCAGCGAAGATGGAATGAATTGAGACGTCGCTCTTGGCTGGCATACGTTGTCCAGGCCTCGCTGCCGTAGAGCAAGGTACTGAGGACACAGGCCTGATACACTCGGACTTTTGTGTTCCGTGTCAGTGCGCCATTTTCCCACACTCTCTTGGCCAGTCTGAACATAGCAGTGGAAGCCTTACCCATGCGCTTGTTGATTTCTGCATCTAGAGACAGGTTACTGGTGATAGTTGAGCCTAGGTAGGTGAACTCTTGAACCACTTCCAGAGCGTGGTCGCCAATATTGATGGATGGAGCATTTCTGACATCCTGCCCCATGATGTTCGTTTTCTTGAGGCTGATGGTTAGGCCAAATTCATTGCAGGCAGACGCAAACCTGTCGATGAGACTCTGCAGGCATTCTTCAGTGTGAGATGTTAAAGCAGCATCGTCAGCAAAGAGGAGTTCTCTGATGAGGACTTTCCGTACTTTGGACTTCGCTCTTAGACGGGCAAGGTTGAACAACCTGCCCCCTGATCTTGTGTGGAGGAAAATTCCTTCTTCAGAGGATTTGAACGCATGTGAAAGCAGCAGGGAGAAGAAAATCCCAAAAAGTGTGGGTGCGAGAACACAGCCCTGTTTCACACCAAATGTAGGGGGCATGATTAAGAAGTTTGCAGACAACACAAAGATTGGCCGTGTGGTAGATAGCGAGAAGGATAGCTGTAGGCTGCAGGAAGATATTGATGGTCTGGTCAGATGGGCAGATAAGTGGCAAATGGAATTCAACCTGGCGATGTGTGAGGTGATGCATTTGGGGAGGTTAAACAAGGCAAAGGAATACATGATTAATGGGAAAATACTGAGAAATGTAGAGGAAGTGAGGGACCTTGGAGTGAATGTCCACAGATCCCTAAAGTTAGCAGGACAAGTCGATAAGGTGGCTAAGAAGACATATGGAATCCTTTCCTTTATTAGCCATGGTATAGAATATAAGAGCAGGGAGAATATGCTGGAACTGTATAACTCATTGGTTAGGTCACAACTTGAGTACTGTGTGCAGTTCTGGTTACCTCATTACAGAAAGGATGTAACTGCACGAGAGAGGGTACAGAGGAGATTTATGAGAATGTTACCAGGACTAGAAAAATGCAGCTATGAGGAAAGATTGGATAGGCTGGGGTTGTTCTCCCTGGAACAGAGAAGGCTGAGGGGAGATCTGATTGAAATGTACAAAATTTTGAGGGGCCTGGATAGAGTGGAGGTGAAGGATCCATTCACCTTAGCAGAGAGGTCAGTGACGAGGAGGCATAGATTTAAAGTGATTGGTAGAAAAATTAAAGGGAAGATGAGGAAAGTCTTTTTCACCCAGAGGATGGTGGGGGTCTGGAACTCACTGCCTGAAAGGGTAGTTGAGACAGAAACCCTTAACTCATTCAAAAGGAGTCTGGATATGCACCTCAAGTGTTGTAATCTACAGACCAAATGCTGGAAGATGGGATTAGAATGGGTGAAGTGATTTTCGGTGGACACAGACACGATGGGCCAAGTGGCCTCTTTCTGTGCCTTAAACTTTCTATGATTCTTTCTATGATTTTATGACCTCCAATCAGTAGGTAGATTCCTGATTTTGAACAGCTATTACCACTTAGTCCTTCTCACCCATGCACTGTGGCCCACTCTCTGCTTTATAGATTATCCAGGGAGTTCTGGTATTTGGTGGTTTTGTGGTGATGTCTTACTCCGGTCTTCTATTCTGAAAAGCAGAATTGAACAAAATGCCATCTCAATGACAACAGCAACAACAAAAACTTGTATTTATGTAGCGCCGTTAAAGTAATAAAACATCGCAAGGTACTTCACAGGAACGTTATAAAGGAAAATTTCACACTGAACCACATAAGGTGGTATTAGGGCAGATGACCTTGGTCAAAGAGGTAGGTTTTAAGTAGCATCTTAAAGGAGGAAAGAAGGGAGAGCCTTAGGGAGGGTATTCTAGAGCTTAGAGCCTTGGCAGCTGAAGGTACAGCCACCAATGGTGGAACAATTAAAATTGGGATGCGAAAGAAGCCAGTGCAGGAGGAGTACAGACATTTCAGAGGGTTGTGGGGTTGGAGGAGATAAGGAGAGGGTGAGGCCATGGAGGGATGAGAAAACAAGAATGAGAATTTTTAAATTGAAGCATTGTTTTAAAGATTTTATAGACTACTTTGTTGCAAAAGAGTCCATGTGATGCGATTGCAGTGCAGTCTGCATTTGTGTGAGAATCACTCAGTCGGACATGACAGGACATGAACATTAATTATACTAGTCGCGGAGCACAGGAAAAGCCTCCAGCTCCATCTTCCCAATTCCTCAATTGTCATTGTCAATGATTTGTATGGTGCCTTTCCAAAAGAGGTCAATGGCTTAAAATGCTTAGTGGCACTTCTGGTATATGTCTGTTCTGATTGATAAAAAACGGATCTGGTCCTGCAAGTGAAAGCATGTAGAGAAGTGAGAATGAGTCAGAAAGTCCTGAGAAATCCTTTGAGTGACAGATCTTTTGCCTTCCCCATGCACGACCCTAAATCCTGCTGTCAGGGCACAAGTCCACAGCATTATCTGTGCCACTAGGGCACCGATCTCAGGAGGAGGGAGTGTAATTTTGCTGTGTACCTCCATCAGGACTAGGTCAAAGACGACAAGTACACTATCATGCAGGCATATCCTGTGGTGGCAATTAAGGAGGAACTGGCAGGAATTCCAAAGGGCATCCAGCTCTCAGTGCCATCTTTATCATAGATGTTCACACAAAAGGGCCAAATGCACGAGGCTCTAATTACAGCAAAACCCACAAAGTAGTGAAGATACAGTATAACTGCATCCAATTTCCAACCCCACCCACCAAACCAATAACCCATAGAATTTTGGCTCTAATGTTTTATAACTGCATAGCTTCAGGTTCCTGATTGAGGATCCACATTCTTTGTTTGAACCCATTTAAGAGTTATCTTACATTAAATGTACTATAAATCCTAAATGTCAGTGTTGCAGCAAAATCTTCTTTGTTTTTGATTCTATTATGGCAGGACAGCATCCAAGTATTCTGCTCTTAAAACATTGCATCTTCCAGAATTTGCATGCTACCTTGGAACAGATTATTTGCTATTGTAGAACAATATCATTAGTCTCTTTTAATATATTCTGTGAAGTCTGACATCCTTTTTCTATTCCTGTCAGATGCTACACTGCACTTTCCCTCTCTTATCACCTCTGCTTGTGGGAACTAGGACATTCCGGAATCAGGTCAGTACACCTGGCTTTCTAGGGCTGAATTTTTCTGCCGGTGTCAGCAACCCGACGTTGGGATCATGTCCGGGTCCTGACCCCGTGCGTTTCAGATGTGTACTGAGCAGCGTGATTTTGCAAGGGACGGCCAATTAACAGGCCACCTCATTGCTTGCTGCCAATTTGGGACAGCAGGTGGCTTCCCAAGGCGGGAGGGCCGGACATCGTAGCCCTCTCCAACTCAGGCTGGCAGGCTCCACTGTGAGATCAGTGGGAATGCTGCAGAGGGTTGGAGTCATCTCAGCAACTGAGGAGTGGACTCAATGGGGTGGGGGTGGGGCGCAGTGTGGCACTCCCAAATATATATCCGCTCTGTCGAAAAACAGGGCAGATTCAGTGTCTTAATTAGCTATCTGTCACTGCCATGAGGGTAACCGCTGCCACTCGGAGCCCGCCTCTGGGAAAATTGCTCAGAGGCAGGAGGATGTCGTGGACCCAATCCTACATGCAGTGCTTCAAATTTCCACATGTCCCCACTGCCTCTAAAAGCGCCTCCACAGTGTGGAAAAAAATCTACTCCTATTCTCTGCGCTGCGCCATTCCTCAACAGTGGTTCTAGGTTATCATCTTCCCCGTGATTTTTAACTCTTTAAATGGCTCCTAATTGCAGTACACAACCAACTGTTGGGATTATTCCTTCTTCCACTATACTGCATGATCTACTGTGCAGGCATTCGAGCATATGTTTCACTGAAATCGGTAAGATCATGTGTCAACCAACCATCTTTGTCATACTCAACCAAAAACCAAAGCAGCACTCAGTTAACCCCTTATAATCATACCAGGGGCAATTTCTAGGCACCCCTCCCCGCTTCACTCTCCCTCCATGAAATTGCACAATTTACTTGTTAGAGCCCCTGCTCAGGGATAGGAGCTAACAACCCCACTGCCTTGTGGGCGTCTCAGGAGAGACCAAGGCTCAGGGAGTAAACCCGAACAGAAAATCCGGAGCGGAACCGCGAAGGCGGTCATGTGTCACCTTTGACATGTTTCCGGCAGTTCCTGCAGCCATACTGGTGCCAAACATCATGCTCTGCATTCCATTGGACCCGACTAGGAAGGCCGAGAGGGGGTTTTGTTGCTTGGGCAACTCACAACCTCCATACATTCCGCCCAGGCATGTCCCCTCACAGCGACCAAAACAACACGGAAGGCAGAAATTACGGGTTATAAGTCCAGCTCAATTGGCATAGAGATTGGGCACCATGGGTTGCCTTTGTCGGTGGTAGAGGCCATCGCATCTCACTGGACATCTACCGCCCGCCTCAAACAAGGCAGCCCCCGCTCAGAAAGGTTCTGTCCCGCCACAGTCCACTTGCTTCAATGGGTGCTTGGAGCTCAGGGTCATTGCCCGACAAGTGCACTGTAACACCGCACCAAACAGCACGACAAAAAAAGGAAAGAAGGTACCAGCCCTTCCAGTTTTGCAAGCTGGAATGTCAGAACTATGTGTCCTGGCCTGTCGAAAGATGTTACACAAATCAACGACTCTCGGAAGACCGCCATCATTAACAACGAGCTCGGTAGACTCAATGTGGACATTGCAGCACTTCAGGAGACATGCCTCCCTGCGAGTGAATCTCTAAGAGAGCAAGACCACACCTTCTACTTGCAGGGTAGGGATCCTGAAGAACCAAGACAGCATGGAGTGGGCTTCGCCATCAGAAACTCTTTGCTCAGCATGATAGAGCCACCTTCAAATGGCTCGGAACGCATACTGTCCATCTGACTGCTCACCGCCTCTGGCCCAGTAGACCCACTCAGCATCTATGTTCCAACACCCTGCTCCCCACCTGAAGTTAAAGACCAGTTCTACAAGGAACTCCATAATATCATTAGTAGCAATCCTAACACTGAACATTTGTTCCTGCTGGGAGACTTTAACACCAGGGTTGGGGCCGACCATGACTCATGGCCCTCCTGTCTTGGGCGCTATGGCATTGGAAGGAGGAATGACAAAGGACAGAGACTGCTGGAGTTGTGTACCTATCACAACCTCTGCATCACCAACTCGTTCTTTCATACTAAACCCTGTCACCAGGTTTCATGGAGACACCCAAGATCACGTCATTGGCACCAGCTGGATCTCATTGTCACAAGGCGAGCCTCAATAAACAGTGTTCAAATCACACGCAGCTTCCACAGTGTGGACTGTGCAACTGACCACTCCCTGGTGTGTAGCAAAGTTAGACTCAAACCAAAGAAGCTACATCACTCCAAGCAGAAGGGACGCCCGCGCATCAACAATAACAGAATTTCCTATCCACAGCTGTTACAGAAGTTTCTAAATTCAGTTGAAAAAGCCCTTCAAAATACTCCTGCAGGGGATGCAGAGACGAACTGGGCCCACATCAGAGACGCTATCTGTGACTCAGCAATGACCACCTTTGGCAAACGTGAGAAGCAGAACGCAGACAGGTTTCAATCTCACTTTGAAGAGCTGGAATCTGTCATAGCCGCTAAATGCATTGAACTGTCGAACTGCAAGAAAACCCCCAGCGAGTTAACATCCGTAGCACTTAAAGTAGCCAGAAGTGCTGCACAAAGAACAGCCAGGCGCTGTGCAAATGACTACTGGCAACACCTATGCAGTTGTATTCAGCTGGCCTCTGACACAGAAAACATCAGAGGAATGTATGATGGCATTAAGAGAGCTTTTGGGCCAACCATCAAGCAGATTGCCCCCCTCAAGTCTAAATCAGGGGAAACGATCACTCACCAATGCAAGCAAATGGACCGCTGGCTGGAGCACTACCTAGAACCGTACTCCAGAGAAAATGTGGTCACTGATACCGCCCTCAATGCAGCCCAGTCTCTGCCAGTCATGGATGAGCTGGACGAACAGCAAACAAAATTGGAACTCAGTGATGCCATTGATTCTCTAGCCAGTGGAAAAACCCCTGGAAAGGATGGCATTACCCCTGAAATAATCAAGAGTGCCAAGCCTGCTATACTCTTAGCACTCCATGAACTGCTTTGCCTGTGCTGGGATGAGGGAACAGTACCATAGGACATGCACGATGCCAATACCATCACTCTCTATAAGAACAAGGGTAACCACAGTGACTGCAACAACTACCATGGAATCTCCCTGCTCAGCATAGTGGGGAAGGTCTTCGCTTGAGTCATTTTAAACAGACTCCAGAATCTGGCTGAGCGTGTCTATCCTGAGGCACAGTGTGGCATTTGAGCAGAGAGATCCACCATTGACATGCTGTTCTCCCTTCGCCAGCTACAGGAGAAATGCCGCGAACAACAGATGCCCTTCTAAGTTGCTTTCACAGATCTCACCAAAGCCTTTGACCTCATCAGCAGACGTGGTCTCTTCAGAATACTAGCAAAGATCAGATGCCCACCAAACCTACTGAGTATCATCACCTCATTCCATGACAATATGAAAGGCACAATTCAGCATAGCAATGCCTCATCAGACCCTTTTCCTATCCTGAGTGACATGAAACAGGGCTGTGTTCTCGCACCTACACTGTTTGGGATCTTCTTCTCACTGCTGCTCTCACATGCGTTCAAGTCTTCAGAAGAGGGAATTTTCCTCCACACAAGGTCAGATGGCAGGTTGTTCAACCTTGCCTGTCTTAGCGTGAAGACCACAGTACGGAAAGTCCTCATCAGGGAACTCCTCTTTGCTGATGATGCTGCATTAACATTCCACACAGAAGAGTGTCTGCAGAGACTCATCGACAGGACTGCAGCTGCCTGCAACGAATTTGGCCTAACCATCAGCCTCAAGAAAACGAACATCATGGAACAGGATGTCAGAAATGCTCCATCCATCAATATCGGTGACCACGCCCTGGAAGTGGTTCAAGAGTTCACCTACGTAGGCTGAACTATCACCAGTAACCTGTCTCTCGATGCAGAAATCAACAAGTGCATGGGAAAGGCGTCCACTGCTATGTCCAGACTGGCCAAGAGGATGTGGGAAAATGGCACACTGACATAGAACACAAAAGTCCTACTGTTTCAAGCCTGTGTCCTCAGTACCTTGCTGTATGGCAGCGAGGCCTGGACAACATATGTCAGCCAAGAGCGACGTCTCAACTCATTCCATCGTCGCTGCCTCCGGAGAATCCTTGGCATCAGGTGGCAGGACTATATCTCCAACGCAGTAGTCCTCAAGGCAGCCAACATCCCCAGCATCTCCACCCTACTGAGGCAGCGGCGCTTGAGATGGCTTGGCCATGTGAGCCCAAGAACGCATTGTACAGCGAGCTCGTCACAGGATCAGACCCACCAACTGTCCATGTCTCAGCTTTAAAGACATCTGCAAACACGACATGAAGCCCTGTGACATTGACCACAAGTTGTGGGAATCAGTTGCCAGTGATCACCAGAGCTGGCGGACAGCCATAAAGGCGGGGCTAAAGATTGGCGAGTCAAAGAGACTTAGCAGTTGGCAGGAAAAAAGACAGAAGTGCAAGGAGAGCCAACTGTGTAACAGCCCCGACAACCAATTTTATCCGCAGCGTCTGTGGAAGAGTCTCTCACTCTAGAATTGGCCTTTATAGCCACTCCAGCTGCTCCCCCACAAACCACTGACCACCTCTAGGCGCTTACCCATTGTCTCTCGAGACAAGGAGGCCGAAAGAAGAAGAACTGTAGCATGGATGTTTTCATGCTCCCAATAAGATATAATTGAGTGCAGTTCCCAGTGGGGCATCCAGCACTGTTCTTTTTGCAGATGTTGCTTGTCAATTGTTCAGCACCATTCGTGATTCCTCAGATACTGAAGCAGTCCATGTAGAAATGCAGCAAGACCTGGACAAAATCCAGGCTTGGGCTGAGAAGTGGCAAGTAACATTCACACCACACAAGTGCCAGGCAATGACCATCTCCAACAAGACAGAATCTAAACATCTCCCCTTGACATTCAATGCATTACCATCACTGAATCCCCCACTATCAACATCCTAGGGGCTACCATTGACCAGAAACTGAACTGGAGTAGCCATATAAATACCGTGGCTACAAGAGCAGGTCAGAGGCTAGGAATCCTGAGGCGAGTAACTCACCTCCTGACTCCCAAAAGCCTGTCCACCATCTACAAGGCACAAGTCAGGAGTGTGATGGAATACTTTCCACTTGCCTGGATGGGTGCAGCTCCAACAACACTCAAGAAGCTCGACACCATCCAGGACAAAGCAGCCCGCTTGATTGACACCCCATCTACAAACATTCACTCCCACCACCACCGACGCACAGTGGCAGCAGTGTGTACCATCTGCAAGATCCACTTCAGCAATGCACCAAGGCTCCTTAGACAGCACCTTCCAAACCCGCGACCTCTACCCACTAGAAGGACAAGGGCAGCAAATACATGGGAACACCACCACCTGCAAGTTCCCCTCCAAATCACACACCATCCTGACATGGAACTATATCGCCGTTCCTTCACTGTCGCTGGGTCAAAATCCTGGAACTCCCTTCCTAACAGCACTGTGGGTGTACCTGCCCCAAATGGACTGCAGCGGTTCAAGAAGGCAGCTCACCACCACCTTCTCAAGGGCAATTAGGGATGGGCAATAAATGCTGGCCTGGCCAGCGACGCCTACATCCCATGAATGAATTTAAAAAAATTATTTGTGTGGTAACATGGGTGCCGGGGTATCCAGTCATAATGAAAGCTCCTAAAAGTATAGCAGGAGGAAATTATTGAAGTGATAGAGTCCAGGGCAATGCATAGCACTGGCTCCTTGGGTGTTGGTGATCTTCACTGACCCACCTTCCAAAACTGCAACTACCACCAATTATAAGGACAAGTGCAGCAGGAGCATGGGCACACCATCACCTCCAAGTTCTGCTCCAAGTCACGCATCATCCTGACTTGAACATTATTGTCATGCCTTCATCGTCACTGGGTGAAAATACTGGAACTCCCTAGCTAGCAGTATCGTGGGAGCAGCCTCACCACATAAACTGCAGCGGTTCAAGAAGGCAGCTCACCATCACTTTCTCAAGAGCAGATAGGGATGGGCACTAAATACTCGCCTTGCCAGCTATGCCCAAATCACAAGAATGCATTAAAAACAAGCCTAAGCTCTATCCACCATGAAGTACCTTCTGTTCCATCTTGCTAACCATGCACGCATCTTTTTTTTATCAATGTCCCATTGCAGCCATGTGACCTGTTATAAAATGAGGTGAATGTTTTACCACCAGAAGAACTTGGTCAAAGGAGAACTGGGAAATTTTATAACCAGTCTGACACCACTAAAAATGTGCCTCATGCGTATATGAGTTTGGGTTGCAGATCATCTCCACTCCCTTTGAACTGGAGCCTCATCAAGTCGCACTATAATGCAGGCCATAGGCGGGCCCATAGCAGTTCCTGATGTTTGGGAGAAGTCCCACTGGGTGGCATTGTAACCTGATATTAAAGGAAAGTTGCCTAATTCCCAAATTTAAAGTGACTGAAGGGGAAAATATTGAAGCTATTTTTTAGAGTAAAAAAAAATGCTTTTCAGATGTTTTTATTGCACCTGTTCTGTCTTTTCTGAATCAGAGGATGGCACAGAAATTACATTCGGCCAACCAGGGAGTTCTAACTTTGGATGTTGATCAGTTATCACTTTAATAATAGCTATGGCTACAGACCATTGGGCCCCGATATTTATTGGGAGGCTCAAAAGTGGGAGATGAGCTGTTTTGTGTTTCCAGAAAATGGAAGAACAGCAGGGCATGGTTAGCATTTTTTGTCTCCGTTTCCTGGCTGCAGGCAACCAGATTGATGGGCTGGCTGGCTGGCTATCAGATGGATAGGGGGAAATTGGTAAGGCCAGGTCTGGGAGATCGAAGTCTGGAGCTGAGGGAGATCAGTCAGATCAGGGGAGATCAGTAAGGCCAGCAGGAGATCGGTAAGGCCAGGAGGAGATCGGTAAGGCCAGGAGGAGATCAGTAAGGCCAGGCAGATATCGGTAAGCCCAAGGGGAGATCAGAAAGACCAGGGGGAGATCAGTAAGAGCAGGGGGAGATCAGTAAGAGAGCGGGAAGATTGGTTAGACCAAGGCAGGGAGATCAATAAGAGCATGGGAGATTGGTCAGACTGGGGGTGATAGGTAAGAGTAGGGGGACATCAGTCAGACCAGGGCAGGGAGATTGGTAAGAGCAGAGTGATCGTAGCGTAGTGGTAATGTCATTGAATTAGTAATCCAGCAGCCCAGGCCCATGCCCTGGGGACAAGTTTCAAATCCCACCATGGCAGCTGGTGGAATGATAATTCAATTAACTAATAAATAAAAATCTGGAATCGAAAGCTAGTCTCAGTAATGGTGCTATGAAACTTTCATCAATTGTTGTAAATACCCATCTGGTTCACTCATGTCCTTTAGGGAAGGAAATTTGCTGTCCTTACCTGGTCTGGCACACATGTGACTCCAGACCCACAGCAATGTGGTTGACTCTTAACTGCCCCCTGAAATGTCCTAGGAAACCACTCAGTTGTCAAGGGAAACTAGGAATGGCAACAAATGCTGGCCTTGCCAGTGGTACCTGCATCCATGAAAGAATAAAAAAGAGCCTGGGGGAGATTGGAAGGAGTGGCTGGAGATTGGAAGATGCAGCTGGGGAGCGCAGAAGAGGGAGTAGGGCATCAGAAAGAATGGGGGTGATTGGAAATCCCTGCTTTGTGGGTCATCATGGTTTTCAGGGGAC
Organism: Heterodontus francisci; assembly: GCF_036365525.1. NCBI lineage: Eukaryota > Metazoa > Chordata > Chondrichthyes > Heterodontiformes > Heterodontidae > Heterodontus > Heterodontus francisci. The sequence continues at coordinate 33,065,694 of NC_090371.1, forward strand.
ATTGAGGCTCAAGGGTCGGGTGGGTGGGTCTGATTACGAAGGATGGTATTGGCTGATGAAGGGAGTGGTTTAAAGGTAAGTTTGGATGGTCGGGGGCAGGTATTCCTGCTCCTCTGGCTCCCAAGCAGTGATGGAAAGGCTGGATCCAGCAGCTTCACCTCCCTTTAGCTGTCGGATTTCCCAAGGCCTGAGAAACGCGGCCGGTTAGGGTTAATCAAATAATGATAAAAACATGGGGCATACAGCTGCATTAAAATATTTAAATATGCGACTTGCCTCCTGGGAGTGGATTGGTTGCCTGCGCCCCCCTCCCCACAACCCCTCCCCCCACCTCCGTTAAAACCAGAAGTGGCAGGTTCAAGGCCGGTTGGCTTGAGGTTTAAGATTTTTAACATCTTAACTTCCTCACAGACACAAACTCACCTGTTTGGTGGGGTTAAAAGTCCCTCCATGATTTTAGCTTGTCTCCTAACCATGTTTCATTATGAACACTGCCTTCCTGAAATATTGTCCTCTTGAAAGAGTTTGCTGTCAGCTCTATCAACTTTAATTGTACAAGTTCACTGGATGGTCTCACACAGGATTAACCTTTTGACCCTTCAACATTCAAATTGCCTGCAAAGCAAAATCAATTCTGAACTTGTGATTGACAAGCATCAGCCATTTTACACATCTACATCCACCAGATGGGCTCCTGAACATTATTTCTAGTGAGATACACAATAGTTGGCCTGAAATCAGATGTATATTCAGCTGAGGTGATCAGTGACATTTAACATTTGTTGCAACATTTACTTCAATTGGATCATTGAACTCCGCGGTTACAGGAGCTCCAAGCTTTTCATGCAAGAAGAGCTATATGGCGACTTGATTCAAATGATAAGCTTCAGGGAGACAGTGCCCTACAAATTTAAGTTACCTGCCTCGCATGACCCACCAGCTCTAATTGAAAGGCCTTGCTTGAGGTACTTTTGGCTTAGCCAACAAGTCCTAAATGGTTTAGGATTTGTCTCTTTAGTCAAGCGTGGCTCTTATCAGCTACCTAAACTGATCATGCAGCACATCTACATCAAATAGTACATAAACTGCATGAAGACCTCTAACGACTGTATAAAAAAAAACTTGTCACAGATATATCAAATATCTTGGGCTGGAAGTTCATTTTGGCCTGTTTTCATGTGCACGCTGCAGAAGCAAGAGACCTGATGTTCACCTGAAATTAGACTTCAGGCATCACCATCAAATTGCTGGTGAGCTGCGGATGCCAATATATTCCAAATAAGGATAGACCTTAAATTGCAAAATTCAATGCAGCCAGTTCCCAGACTTTTGCGAGGATCACAAAAATCAGATGCTATCAGGATCCGCACTTATATTCCGATATGAATTTCATTTTGAAAGGTTTACTTGAAATAATTTCAAAATCCAGCTGAGAATCGAAATAACCTTTGTGTAACCTACAGGCTAGCTTTTGACGTCTTCTTGCAAATGACCAGTAGACTTGAGGTCACCTGGAAACTATGGAATTTGCTTGTTGTGTGTATATGCCTTGAAATGTTGAAGTTAAATGTCAAACAGGAATCCCAATTATTCTGAAAGCAGATTAACAGTGAGGGCTGCATCGATTCACATTAGGAGGTTAGTTCATACTATGGTTTCATTTTGTGTTGACAGTTCACATTACACTTCCAGTCGCCTGGATTTCTACAATTGCTGAGGCTCATTGTGTGACAGGGTTGCTCGGTTCATTGCAAATCTGCATCTGTTTAACTGTAGGATCAACTTTGATGCACCATTTAAAATATGTGCTCTGAAACCTCTAAAATAAAGTTGAACAAAGTTTCTTTTAAAATTTTAAATAATTGCATAAATCCTTAAACAAGAACTAAAACTGCCAGTTAGTTTGTGCAGAGAGAAGCAACATCAAGAATAATAGATGGGAGTAAGAAATGTGACCATTAATAGGCCCACAACAATGTTCTGCTTCACTTCTAACTAATGCCCAGAAACAGCGTCAAGAAAACTCAAGTGTGGCTGAACCTTCTTACTGTGTCTGAAATGTTTAAAGAACATACCTTGTTTGGAGGTGGGAGTGGGTAGGGAGAACAGGGTGATGTGAAGTGACTTTATTTGGTGAGTCAATCTTTCAATTCTTGAAAGCTCTGGACTATCAGTTGTGATGCTCCTCCTTGGACAGCTGGTTCTCCTTTTCCACTTCCCCTCCTTCTTGTGTACCTTCAACACTGTGGGGATGCCTAAGTAAGACCCTCTGTAGATCTGTGTTGAGTGGATGCCGATGTGTAGGGAACAGATGCTTCCCAAGATACGTGATTCCAACTAGCCTCTTCCAAGTCTTCTTCCTGCTCTTCAAAATATCAAAATAAATTAAATTCCATGGGCAAGTCCACATTTGGAGTGCAAAGCAGTACTTTAAGCAGAGCTGTGTAAAAATAACAGTAAGAGCCCTAACTCAATCCACAGAGTACTAAAAAGATAAAAGCAAAATACTGCAGATGCTGGAAATCTGAAATAAAAACAAGAAATGCTGGAACCACTCAGCAGGTCTGGCAGCATCTGTGAAAAGAGAAGCAGAGTTAACGTTTCGGGTCAGTGACCCTTCCGAAGAAGCGTTAACTCTGCTTCTCTTTTCACAGATGCTGCCAGACCTGCTGAGTGGTTCCAGCATTTCTTGTGAGTACCAAAAAGATATCATCAAAGAAACACAAGTTTTTAGTGACAGCACACAGACTGGCTAACTCAATGTGGTTTCATTTTCAGAAATACCTTGCAGCAGCAATTGGGATGGGTTTGGGTCAGAAATGGAAGAGAATGGTCTCGAGGATTTCGCCATGTCCCCTTGATCCCATTTCAATGTGGCAGCTTTGCGACAGGCCTTAAAAGGAACTCAAGTTCTTTTTGGGAGGAGAGCTCAGTTGTACTTTTTTCTGGTGAATTTGAGGTGGCAGAGCTCTGCCTCCTCTGTGATCATTGCAAATCCACTTCCATTAGGAGGCAATTCAGAGGAGATTCCAGTCTATTACCTCATAGGACATTCCACAGTCTAGTTGGCATGTCACTTTCTCAAAGTTGAGGAGGTTTGTCAGGCAGCATCTTCTCCTTCTGAATCCACATTGCTTATAGTTTACTAGGTTATTATTACACAGATAATTCTCAAGTTTATTTTTCTGATAATTTAAACTGATGTCAGATGATTGTTATGAAATCACTGCAGAAAATCTCTTTTTATGCCACAGATTCTACTGTTGAAGTTGTCACCAATTCTGGTCTACAGCTGTTTGGTTGCCAAGAGGTAGGGAGGTAGAGAGAAAGCAGGGAATTATAGACCAGTCAGCCTGACGTCAGTAGTGGGGAAAATTCTAGAGTCCATTATCAAAGATTTTATAGCAAGCACTTGGAGAACACTGGTAGAATCAGACAGAGTCAGCATGGATTTACGAAAGGGAAATCATGCTTGACAAATTTACTAGAATTCTTCGAGGATGTAACTAGTAGAGTTGATGAGGGAGCCAGTGGATGTGGTTTATTTGGACTTTCAGAAAGCTTTCGACAAGAGATTAGCATGTAAAATTAAAGCGCATGGGATTGGGGGTAGTGTATTTCGATGGATAGAAAATTGGTTGGCGGACAGGAAACAAAGAGTAGGGATAAATGGGTCTTTTTCCGAATGGCAGGCAGTGACTAGTAGGATACCGCAGGGATTGGTGCTAGGATCCCAGCTATTCACAATATACATTAATGATTTAGATGAGGGAACTAAATGTAATATCTCCAAATTTGCAGATGACACAAAACTGGGTGGGAGGGTGAGTTGTGAGGAGGATACAGAGAGACTTCAGGGTGATTTGGACAAGTTGAGTGAATGGGCTAATGCATGGCAGATGCAGTATAATGCGGATAAATGTGAGGTTATCCACTTTGGTAGCAAAAACAAGAAGGCAGATTATTATCTGAAGGGCTATAAACTGAGAGAGGGAAATATGCAGCGAGACCTGGGGGTTCTCATACACCAGTCACTGAAGGTAAGCATGCAGGTGCAATAGGCAGTTAAAAAAGGCAAATGGTATGTTGGCCTTCATAGCGAGAGGATTCGAGTACAGGAGCAGGGATGTCTTGCTGCAATTATACAGGACCTTGGTGAGGCCACATCTGGAATATTGTGTGCAGGTTTGGTCTCCTTATCTGAGGAAGGATGTTCTTGCTATAGAAGGAGTGCAGCGATGGCTTACCAGACTGATTCCTGGGGTGGCGGGACTGACATATGAGGAGAGATTAATCGGTTAGGATTATATTCGCTGGAGTTCAGAAGAGTGAGGGGGATCTCACTGAAACCTAGAAAATTCTAACAGGCAGGTGGGATTAGTATAGATAGGCATTATGGTCGGCATGGACGCGGTGGGCTGAAGGACCTGTTTCTATGCTGTACGACTCTTTGACTCTCTGACTTGACAGGGTAGATGCGAGAAGGATGTTGCCGATGGTGGGGGAGTCCAGAACCAGGGGTCATAGTCTATGGATACGGGGTAAAACTTTCAGGACTGAGATGCGGAGAAATTTCTTCACCCAGAGAGTGGTGAGCCTGTGGAATTAGCTACCATGAAAGCAGTTGAGGCCAAAACATTGAATATTTTCAAAAAGGAGTTAGATATAGCTCTTGGGTCCAAAGGGATCTAAGGGTATGGGGCGAAAGCGGGAACAGGCTATTGAGGTGGATAATCAGCCATGATCATAATGAATGGAGGAGCAGGCTCGAAGGGCCAAATGGCCTACTCCTGTTCCTATTTTCTATGTTTCTATGTAAGAGCCGCTTACTTCCACCTCCATAAGATTCCCTGCCTTAGCCTGTCTTCTGCAGAAACCCTTATCTCTGCTTTTGTTACCACCAGACTCGACTGCCCTAATGCTCTCCTGGCCAGCCTTCCATCTTCCACCTTCCATAAATTTGAGTTCATCCAAAACTCTGCTGCCCGTATCCTAACTCACAACAAGTCCTGTTTCCCCATTAACCCAATATCCCAGCATAGCCCAACCTGGGCGTTCCACCCCTGGTGCGACCCACCTGCACTAGAATGGAGGCTGGAATGCTTCGTCTCCCTTGGCATGCCATCCCCCTGTATTTCAACAGAGTTATTTATATCCTTTCATGGGATGTGGACATTGCTGACAGGCCACCATTTGTTGTCCATCCCTAATTACCCTGGAACTGAGTGGCTTGCTAGGCCATTTCAGAGGGCAGTTAAGAGTGAAGTACATTGCTATGGATCTAGAGTCACATGTAGGCCAGACCAGGTAAGGATGGCAGATTTCCTTCCCTAAAGGACATTAGTGAAACAGATGGGTTTTTGTGACAATCGATGATAGTTTCACAGCACCATTACCAAGTTTTCAATTCCAATTTTTTTTTTAATTCATTGCATTTATTATTAATTGAATTTAAATTCCACCAGCTGCCGTCATGGGGTTTGAGCCCGTGTCCCCAGGGCATGGGCCTGGGCCTCAAGATTACTAGATCCCCGATAAGTTAAGGATCCATAAATTCTGAGTTTTGGGAATCCCTGCTGTCAACCCTGCCTCCTCTGATAGGAGTGATCAAGTAAGAGTTGAATGGAGGTCCTGCTTCTTTTTTCTTATTCGTTCATAGGATGTGAGTGTCACTGGCTGGGCCATTGCCCATCCCTAATTGCCCATGAGAAGGTGGTGGTGAGCTGCTTTCTTGAACCGCTGCAGTCCTTGGGCTGTAGGTACACCCATAGAGCTGTTAGGAAGGGAGTTCCAGGATTTTGACCCAGCAGCAGTGAAGGAATGGTGATGTAGTTCCAAGTCAGGATGATGTGTGGCTTGGAGGAGAACTTGCAGGTGGAGGCGTTCCCATGCATCTGCTGCCCTTGTCCTTCTAGGTGGTCAAGGCCGTACTGGACAATCCCTTGGCTCTCCAATCCAAGGTTGGGACCTAGTGTAACTGGGTCCCCATGGAGTGTGCAACTTCTCTGCCAGACCCCAACCAGGATTATATCAGAAAGCCCTCTGAATGGCTGTGTAGTTTGGGCCTCCTTTGCAACCTCCAGTTACTTTAAGCATTCAGCACACAAATGTCACATGATGTCCATTTGCCTGGTGCTGCTCAAAATTAAATTGAAACACTTATGGAGCACGAACAGCTGATGCCAAGTAACTGAGGCTGAAAGTTACGAAATGAGATGGGCCAAGGGCCATGGGGATGACAATTTGATTAATGTGGGCTTGCAAGAGATGGGTAATAAAACTATACTCACAAAATAAAAGGCTGAAGACACTGCTATAAATAATCACGGCTGACATTTTCATTCTGAAGTGGTGTTGAATAGAGTGACACAGCTGATAACAGCAGAAATTCATCCTCTGCTACAATCATTATCAGCAGTTTGAGAAATATAACAGAGGGTCTATGAATTCTGAATCAGAGGATCAAAGTAAAATGATGGATTATTAGCAGGTTTCCAAAAGGGGTTCCTGACCTGTTTCTTTGCTAATTTGCCATGGTTTGCTCAGATTGGAAAAACTGGGCCATGAATTTGGAATTTAAGCACATGATATTTCTCTTTACAAATTACGTAATTTTTGGAAATTTTCGTTCAGTAGATCGTATTAAATTTTGAAGTTGAAATCTTTGTTGCACCGAAACTATTTTGTTCAGCATTTATTTTTAATCATCCATTTTACGATCGACAATTATATATTACACATAATTGCATAGTGTTTACAGCGCAGAAACAGGGCAATCAGCTCAACTGGTCTGTGCTCCACATGAGACTCTTCACACTCCTCTTCATCTCACCCTATCAACACATCTTTCTAATCCTTTCTCCCTCATGTGCTTATCTAACTTCCCCTGAAATGTCTCTATGCTATTTTCCTCAGCTACTTCTTATGGTAGCAAGTTCCACGTTCTAACCTGAATTCCCTATTGGAATTGTTGGTGACTAACTTATAATAAATGGCCCTTGGTTTTGGTCTCCCCCACAAGTTTAGTTTAGTTTAGGGATACAACACTGAAACAGGCCCTTCGGCCCACCGAGTCTGTGCCAACCATCAATCACCCATTTATACTAATCCTACACTAATTCCATATTCCTACCACATCCCCACATGACCCTATATTTCCCTACCACCTACCTATACTAGGGGCAATTTATAATGGCCAATTAACCTATCAACCAGCAAGTCTTTGGCATGTGGGAGGAAACCAGAGCACCCAGAGGAAACCCACGCAGACACAGAGAGAACTTGCAAACTCCACACAGGCAGTACCCAGAATTGAACCCGGGTCGCTGGAGATGTGAGGCTGCGGTGCTAACCACAAGTGGAAACATCCTCTCGAAATCTACCTTATCATAATTGGAATGAGGAATGGTGAAGATGACAGAAAGATATTCAAATCTTGTTATGATGATCTCCAAACGTAAATTGTAACCCAGCTTGGTAATAATTTATGAACCTTTGAACTGATCACACTTATATTGAGCATGTTGCAAGCTTCCAATTATTCTACCTTGGCTGATTAAATGTAAGTGTTTTATTGCTTGTGCACTTGTTTTTCCTGCTTAGTGTCTCCCTCTTTTTAGGTTATCGTGACAGATTTCTAAAATAAATCAAGTTATTCTGTGATCAGCATTTTCAACACACCCATGGAAGATTAAAATTATAGAAGCATATAGCATTGAATTTTTTGTTTTATTATTCATTCATGGGATGTGGGAATCACTGGCCAGGCCAACATTTATTGCCCATCCCTAATTGCCCTTGAGAAGGTGGTGGTGAGCTGCCTTCTTGAACTGCTGCAGTCCGTGTGGGCTAGGTGCACCCACAGTGCTGTTAGGAAGGGAGTTCCAGGATTTTGACCCAGCGACAGTGAAGGAACGGCGATATAGTTCCATGTCAGGATGGTGTGTGACTTGGACGGGAACTTGCAGGTGGTGGTGTTCCCATGTATTTGCTGCCCGTGTCCTTCTAGTTGGTAGAGGTCGCGGGTTCGGAAGGTGCTGTCTAAGGAGTCTTGGTGCATTGCTGCAGTGCATCTTGTAGATGGTACACACTGCTGCCACTGTGCGTCGGTGGTGGAGGGAGTGAATGTTTGTAGATGGGGTGTCAATCAAGCGGGCTACTTTGTCCTGGATGGTGTCGAGCTTCTGAAGTGTTGTTGGAGCTGCACCCATCCAGGCAAGCGCAGAGTATTCCATCATCGCCTGACTTGTGCCTTATAGATGGTGGACAGGCTTTGGGGAGTCAGGAGGTGAGTTACTTGCCTCAGGATTCCTAGCCTCTGACCTGCTCTTGTAGCCACGGTATTTATATGGCTACTCCAGTTCAGTTTCTGGTCAATGGTAGCCCCTAGAATGTTGATAGTGGGGGATTCAGTGATGGTAATGCTGTTGAATGTCAAGGGGAGATTGTTAAATTCTGTCTTGTTGGAGATGGTCATTGCCTGACACTTGTGTGGTGTGAATGTTACTTGCCACTTCTCAGCCCAAGCCTGGATTGACCTCCAACAACCACAACCATCTTCCTTTGCGCTAGGCATGACTCCAGCCAGCGGAGGGTTTTCCCCCTGATTCCCATTGACCTCAGTTTTGCTAGGGCTCCTTGATGCCATACTCAGTCAAGTGCTGCCTTGATATCAAAGGCAGTCACTCTCACCTCACCTCTTGAGTTCAGCTCTTTTGTCCATGTTTGAACCAAGGCTGTAATGAGATCAGGAGCTGAGTGGCCCTGGCGGAACCTAGGCTGAGCATCACTGAGCAGGTTATTGCGAAGCAAGTGTCGCTTGATGGCACTGTTGATGACACCTTCCATCACTTTACTGATGATTGAGAGTAGACTGATGGGACGGTAATTGGTCGAGTTGGACTTGTCCTGCTTTTTGTGTACAGGACATACCTGGGCAATTTTCCACATTGCAGGGGCGATGCCAGTGTTGTAGTTGTACTGAAACAGCTTGGCTAGGGGCGTGGCAAGTTCTGGGGCACAGGTCTTCAGTGCTATTGCTGAAATATTGTCAGGACCCATAGCTTTTGCAGTATCCAGTGCCTTCAGTCGTTTATTGCTTTCACGCGGAGTGAATTGAATTGGCTGAAGTCTGGCATCTGTTATGCTGGGGACTTCAGGAGGAGGCCGAGATGGATCATCAACTCGGCACTTCTGGCTGAAGATTGTTGCAAATGCTTCAGCCTTATCTTTTGCACTGATGTGCTTGGCTCCCCCATCATTGAGGATGGGGATATTTGTGGAGCCACCTCCTCCAGTTAGTTGTTTAATTGTCCACCACCATTCACGGCTGGATGTGGCAGGACTGCAGAGCTTAGATCTGATCCGTTGGTTATGGGATCGCTTAGCTCTGTCTATCGCATGCTGCTTACGCAGTTGGCACACAGATAGTCCTGTGTTGTAGCTTCACCAGGTTGACACCTCATTTTGAGGTATGCCTGGTGCTGCTCCTGGCATGTCCTCCTGCACTCTTCATTGAACCAGGGTTGGTCTCCTGGCTTGATGGAAATCGTAGAGTGGGGGATATGCCGGGCCATGAGGTTATAGATTGTGGTTGAGTACAATTCTGCTGCTGCTGATGGCCCACAGCGCCTCATGGATGCCCAGTTTTGCATTGCTAGATCTGTTCAAAATCTATCCCATTTAGCATGGTGATAGTGCCACACAACACGATGGATGGTATCCTCAATGTGAGGGCGGGACTTCATCTGCAGAAGGACTGTGCGGTGGTCACTCCTACCAATACAGTCATGGACAGATGCATCTGCGGCAGGCAGATTGGTGAGGATGAGGTCAGGTATGTTTTTCACTCATGTTGGTTCCCCCACCACCTGCCGCAGACCCAGTCTAGCAGCTATGTCCTTTAGGACTCGGCCAGCTCGGTTAGTAGTGGTGCTACCGAGCCACTTTTGGTGATGGACATTGAAGTCCCCCACCCAGACTACATTTTGTGCCCTTGCCACCTTCAGTGCTTCCTCCAAGTGGTGTTCAACATGGAGGAGTGCTGAGTCATCAGCTGAGGGAGGGCAGTAGGTGGTAATCAGTTGGAGGCTACCTTGCCCATGTTTGACCTGATGCCATGAGACTTCATGAGGTCCGGAGTCGATGTTGAGGACTCCCAGGGCAACTCCCTCCCTACTATATACCACTGTGCCACCACCTCTGGTGGGTCTGTCCTGCCGGTGGGACAGGACATACCTGGGGATGGTGATGGCAGTGTCTGGGACATTGTCTGTCAGGTATGATTCTGTGAGTATGACTATGTCAGGCTGTTGCTTGACTGGTCTGTGGGACAGCTCTCCCAACTTTGGCACTGGCCCCAGATATTAGTAAGGAGGACTTTGCAGGGTCGACAGAGCTGGGTTTGGTGTTGTCATTTCCGGTGCCTAGGTCGATGCCGGGTGGTCCATCCAGTTTCATTCCATTTTATTGACTTCGTAGCGGTTAGGTACAACTGAGTGGCTTGCTAGGCCATTTCAGAGGGCATGTAAGAGTTAACCGCATTGCTGTGGGTCTGGAGTCACATGTAGGCCAGACCAGGTAAGGACAGCAGATTTCCTTCCCTGAAGGTCATTAGTGAACCAGATGGGCTTTTACAACAATCGACAATGGTTTCATGGCCATCATTAGAAATAGGCCATTCCTCCTGTTGTGCCTGTGCCTGTTCATTGGGAGAGCTATCTAATTAGTTGCAGTCCCCTGCTCTCTCCCCGTCGCCCTGCAATTGTTTCCATTTCAAGAATATATCTAATTCTGTATTGAAAGGTAAATCAATCACTCTCTCTCTCTCTCTTATCTCTCTTAGCATTCTAACATAGAATCATAGAGTCATGGAATGGGTACAGCACAGAAGGAGGCCATTCAACCCATCATGTCTGTGCCAGCTCTGCAAGAGCAATTCACCTAATCCCACTCCTTCGTCTTTTCCCTGTCACCCTGCAAACTTTTCCTTTCCAAGTATATATCCATCTATCTATCTCTCTGTTATCTATCTTAGCATTCTAACTATTTAAAATCTTGGATCTAGTGCACATTTTGTGAGATATCGTACTGTTTATATTTCAGCTGTCACACCTGTACATACAAATTTCTGTGTCACATTGACTCGATGGGCCAAAGGGCCTGTTTCAGTGCTGTATCTCTAAATAAAATAAAAATAAAAATAAAAAATTTCATTTTCATGGAACAGTAATGAATCACAACTGGAAACTGGAAAAACTGAAGCAGACAAAGCAGCGAGTTCCAGGGAAAGACATAAGGAAATATGAAAACTGGGTATGGTCGTGCATTCAGTGCTACCCTGGCATGTTGTGAAATTGAAATTAAATAACTAAGACCACCTATTTCCATCTCCGAAACATTGACCGATTCTACCCCTGCCTCAGCTCATCTGCTGGTGAAACCCTCATCCATGCCTTTGTTGCCTCCAGACATGACTATTCCAATGCACTCCTGGCCAGCCTCCCACCTTCTAGCTCTGTAAACTTGAAGTCATCCAAAACTCTGTTGCCCTGGCCCTAATCCGGAGCAAGTTACTAGGTTACTATGCTTACTGCTCTACAGTGGCTCCCGGTCAAGCAGTGCCTCAATTTTAAAATTTTCATCCTTGTTTTCAAATCCCTCCATGGCCTCACTCCTCCCTATCTCTCTCATCTCCTCCAGTCCTACAACCCTTCAGGGCATCTGCACTCCTCCAATTCTCGCCTCTTGAGCAGACCTGATTTTAATCACTCCACAGTAGGCAGCTATATCTTCTGTTGCGTCGGCCCCAAGGTCTGGAATTCCCTTCCTACACCTCTCTGCCTCTGTACCTCACTTTCCTCCTTTAAGACACTCCTTAAAATCTACCTCAGACCAAGCTTTTGGTATTCTGCTCTAATATCTCCCTATGTGGCTCCAATTTTGTTTGATAATGCTCCTGTGAAGAGCATTGGGATATTGTACTATGTTGGAGATATAAATACAAGTTGTCATTGTTGTTGAATTCAATAAATCTGGTAATTTGTAGTTTAGCACCAGGAAAATAAATAACCATTATAGCTGTTGGAAGGTCACAAAAAGCCAACTGCTTCACTTCCATCTTTCAAGGAAGGAAACCTGCCACTGCTAATTGCTCAACCGACACAAGACTCTCATCCCACACTATTGACGAAAGCTCACCACCACTCAGTGATGGGAAACAGTCCTAACAGTGTCTGAAGAACAGATAAAAAAAACAAAATCCACAATGATCAGTCAATAAAAGTTATTAGCAAAAAGAAAGGGCAACCAATAAAATTGTGCCAAATGTTTATTAAAACTTCTTGCAATAGCCACCTGAGGTGGTAAACGCAATATTGGCAGAAAGGTTTGTGAAATAATTAATACATTTATAATTTATGAAGTGCACAAGAAAACAAGTTGGCCGGAATATTATGGCCCCCACAAGAGTGGGCTGGAGGCGATGGATGGGGGGGCATAAAATTGAGTGGGAGTTGGGTGGTGCCATTCCTGTCGCCTTCCTGCCCCAACTGGAATTTTACGAGTAGCGGCGGTGGTGAGAAACAGCCTGCCCACGTAATGCCAATTAAAGCTCTTAAGTGGACAATTAATTGCCACTTAAGGGCTTCCTCCCACCGCTGCTGGTATATTACCAGCACCTGGTGGGCTCAGTAACCCCAGGAGGCCGCCCAGTAAAATCTTGCAGCCTCCATGCTGGCTGGGGACGGCCTCCTGAACAGGCACCCTGTGCCTCACAGAGGGCCCTCCCATGGCACCACCCTCCCCCACTGCACTACATTTCCCCCCCTCTCCCAACCAACCCCCCCTAGCCTCACCGGGCCCTGCTGATTGTCCCCAGCGAGGCCTCACAAACACCTTCATTCCGGGGCCGGCGTCCCTCTTGCTCTTCTGGTTGAGTGCAGTCCCAGCAGTTGCCACCACTCCCAGTGGCACTGCTGGGTCTGAGAGCTGTTGGCCCGCTGATTGGCCGGCAGCTCTTAGAGGCAGGACTTCCTGCCTCAGAGCGGTGGAAGTCCTGCCCAAGGCCAATTAAGTGCCTAGGCCATGTAAAATCATAGTGTGGCTTCTAAGTCCAGTGGAGGCAGGCTCGGCCTCGACTTTTTGGTCAGCGGGTGGGGCCTCACGCCCAATGTAAAACTACGGTCATTATCTATACGATGGTATCCAGGGTCACCTATCCACTGTCAAAGGTCTAATGGGTTGGACTGTTGGCCATTGATATCTAACACAATAGACCCCATCATGAGTGTTGGTATGGGAGTCATTTAGGTCGTCAGAACAGGTAGCTTGGGCCTGTAAATGTTCAGTAAAAATAATGAGGTAAGGAAAATCCGAGCAGCACCCCACCATCCAATAGCAGAACCAGAGGCCTCTAATGAGTCAAAGCCAGAAGTAAAACTTTTTTCCTTTTTATCTAAAGAAAACAATGTCCTTTTTTTTGTTATTTCTTGCCTGTGTCTCGTGCTCACTGACCTATGCTGGCTTTCTTGCCTGTGCCTCGTGCTCACTGACCTATGCTGGCTCTCAATCCTGATTTTAAAATTCACATCCTTGATTTAAAATCCCCCCATGGACTTGAGCCTTCCTATCTCTGTAACTTCCTCCAGTCTTACAACCTTCCAAGATCACTGAGTACTTCCAATTCTAGCCTTATTTTGTCCCAGTATTAATAAGTGTGTCTTCAGGTGTCTAGGCCCTAAGCTCTGGAATTACTTCACTAAACTGCTTCACTTCTTTACCTCTCTTTCCTGCTTTAAGATGCTGCTTAAAACCTTTAACAAAACTTGTGGTCACTGGTCCTAATATCTCCTTCACATCAAATTTTGTCTGATATCCTCCAGTGAAGTGCCTTGGTTTTACCGTATTAAAGGCACTATATAAATGCAAGTTATTACTGTGGCCAGAGGGCATCACCAACATTGTGAGATTTGCTCGATTTTGTACTTAGCTTCTGGTTAACTGACTGCGGCACAATGTTACATGGATGTCCTATCTTACAACATGCAGTTCTGTCATTCATCTTGACATCTCCATTCAGCATCATCTACTGTGAAAGTATTCATTCTCACTCTCACTCATAAAATGTGCTTCAACTCTGTGAACTTGCTTTTTTCATCTTTACTCAACAGATGATAATTGTTTTGCTTTGGCATTGCAAAATTCAATTTTTACACCGGATAGGGTATTTGGTCACATCCTGGATATTTCTTGCTCTCTGCAATTTACCACACTCTTTATAATCCATGATCTGTTGGTAGCCAGCTTCCAAATTGTTATTATAAACCCAACTGGTTCATGAATGTCTTTCAAAAGTGAATATGGGAAGATGGTGGTGTAGTGGTAATGTCATTGGGCTAGTAATTCAGAGAAGCAGGCTAATATCCTAGTGACATGGCTTCAAATCCCATCATAGCAGCTGGTGCAATTTAAATTCAATTAATTAATAAAAATCTGGAATTGTGTAGGCATGCCATGAAAATATCATTGTTGTAAAAACCCAGCTGATTCACTATGTACTTTAGGAAAGGAAATCTGCTGTCCTTACCTGGTCTGGCCTACATGTGACTTCAGACCCACAGCAATGTGGTGGACTCTTAACTTCCCTCTGAAATGGCCGAGCAAGCCACTCAGTTCAAGGGCAATTAGGGATGGGCAACAAATGCTGGTCTTGAGAATGACGCCCACGTTCCATGAAAGAATAAAATGAAAACTCTTAGATGTTAGGTTAGGATCAGGAATGCACTGCCTGAGTGTGTGGTGGTGACAGTTTCAATCATGACTTTCAAAAGGGAATTGGAGAATTATGTGAAGAGAAAAAATTTGCACAACTGCAGGGAAAAGGTGGGACTAGCTGAGTTACTGTTACAGAAAAGCAGCATGGACCTGATAGGCTGAATGGCCTTCTATGGGCTGAATTTTCAGGCCCCACCGATGTTGGGAATGGAGGCCGATGAGGTCCAAAAATAATGAGGCCAGCTGGCGTGCCGGTTTCCCATCCCTGTTCCTGGCATCGGCCATTTGGGCAGAGGCATGTTCGAGGCTCAGCAAGGCCACGCACCCCTATATTGCATGCAGCCAGTTAGGCTCTTTAAGAACCTTGTTAACCAGGGATCAAGGAAGTTGACTGGGATTTTCTAGTTGGCCTCAAGTTTCCCAATGCAATGGGGGCAGTGCAAATGCCGAGAGGTCAGCACCCAAAGGTAGGCTAGGTTGCCAGCTCTCCAAGCAGGCCTATGGGCTCTTCCTGCCTGCCTGAGTGAGGGTGCAGCCCTCCCTCAGTGGTGGCTGTCATAGCTCAGGCTAAAAAATCACACTTGAAGTCACAGATTTAACTTCAACAACGATTTAACAAGCTTTAATAAAAAGACTTCTGTTCACTGCAGCAGCATTGCCTATCTGAACTTACAACAACTCCCTTGGTCAGGTGTTTTCCCCAAAACACTGAGTTCCTTTCAGTTTCCCTTCCAAGTGCCAAATATTCGCTAATACTCAAGCACAGACATACAATCATGACATTTCTTCCTTATCAGACTAAAACATGTCCATGGTTTTTGAACATAATCACAATGCAAAATCTTCGCTTAGAATAATATGGTGTATCAATCTTTCATCGGACTCTCCCGTCTCAGCAATACTTCATCACCTCGCAACACATCAGACTGTCTAGCTCTCCTTCTGTGGTCTGTATAAAACTTTGCAGCAACCTTTTTCTCAGATCTCGAACTTCCTGATCAACTTTAAAGTCCCTCAGCTCTGGTATCTTGGTGCGTATTTTGCATCCAAATAACTCAGCTAAGCTCTTTCCCAACGTAGTGTGTGTAGTTGCTCTATACATGGCCACATAGACAACAACATCCTTCCAGTCTTTACCCTCAGCCTGAGTAATCCTCATACATTTCACTAAGGATTGGTTTTGTCTTTCAACTTCCCCATTTGCCTGTGGCCATTTAGGTGTTACTCTGTGATGGTGAGTGCCTGTGACTTGCACGTAATCTGCAAAGGTCTGTGAAATGAATGGTGGCCCATTATATGAATACAAAGTGACTGGTACACTATGCCTTGCAAATATCTCAGTCAAGGCAAACACCTTTTTCTCTGCCATTGCAAACTTCATTACCACACACTCATAATAATGGCTGTAATAGTCAATCACCACAAGTATGAGCTCTACTGATGGAAATGGACCTAAGAAGTCAACTGCTACATCCTCCTATGGTCCAGCAGGTAACAGTGTACTGCGAACTGGTTCTGGTGGATTGGGTCTACTGACAAGTTGATATCCCTGACGTGTTTTGAGAAACTGTTCCACATCTTTCCCCATCCCTGGCCACCATACTTTGGTTCGTAGGTTTTGCTTAGTACCAACCATTCCCAAGTAACCCTCATGAACTAGCATCACCATCTAGGCCTAAGCTTTTGTGGCACTAATACACTTCCCAATTGTGCACAGTGCATCTCGTATAACAATGGCCAGAATTTTATGCCACCCCAACAACAGGAGGCTCCAGGAGGCCTTCCCGATCTGCTCCCGCCTCCGCCCCCCTTTACGTAGGGTGGGGGGTTGAAAAACGGGCCGCCCGCCCTAGGCAAATTAAGGTCCTTAAGTTGCCACTTAAAGGCCACTTAAGCGCCTTCCCCCACCTCCACGCGTTGCAAGCGGCGTCCCAGAGCCAGAAAAAAACGCCTGGTCAAAGCAGGCGGCCTCTCAGCGCCCCGGAGGTGGACGCTGATAATCGGCACAAGGCGCCCGATGGAGGATCATCCCCAGTTCCCCAACTACCCCCAGGACCCAACATACCTCCCCTTCCCCCCAAACAACCACCCTTGCCATGCCGGGGCCCGAGCAATTACCCCCGGCGAGACAACCAAAACTCATCTTGAATCCCGGCTCCATGTCTTACTCTGCGGTTGGCTGGGCTGCAGTCCCAACAGTGGCCACCACTCCTGGTAGCGCTGCTGGCACTAAGAGCTGCTGGCCCGCTGATTGGCCAGCAGCTCAATGAGGTGGGACTTCCTCCCTCAAGCGGGTGGAAGTCCCGCCTCAGAACAGTTAAAGCCTGGGGACCCATAAAGTGCATGACGGGTCCCCAGGCGAGGCGGAAGCAGGTTTACCACCAAATTTTACGTTGGTGGCCAGCTTCCGTCTGCCCAACGTAAAATCCAGCCCAATGTATGTCTTGAATGGGCAATTCTCGCAATTTCCAGCTTGGATTCTCTGTCTGATGTCATTCAATTTCGGATCTTTGTCTGACTCTCTTTCAAACTCCCTAGTTGTGTTTGTTCTGGGTGTAGCACGAACCGCATAAATGATTCAGCTTCCTTGTCTAGTGAAGATCTTTGTGTTTGATCCTCAGTAGGCGTGACAGTGACTCAGCAATGTTCATCTTTCCAGCAATGTGTACCATCTGGTACTTGTATTGCTGAAGTCTCAAAGCCCATCTTTCGATTCTGGTACATGGTTTGGATCTGGGAGAATAAATCATCTGTAATGGCTTGTGATCTGTCATTGATTCAAACTCGATGCCGAACAATATGCATGGAATCTTTCACATGCCCACACCAATCCTCGGGCCTCTTTCTCCATCTGAGAATATTTCCTCTCCACATCTGTCATAGGTCTCCTTGCATAAGCAATGATTCTTGGTCCCTCAGCATGCATTTGCACCAGCACTGCTCCTAATCCTACCAGACTAGCAACTGCAATAACTTTTGTTGGTACTTTTGGATCATAGTATCCCAGTGTTCGAGCACTTGTCAAGCTGCCTTTCAAAGCTTTGAATTCTGCTTTCTGTTCTTCATCAAATCTGAACTGTTCATTCTTTCTGGTTAACTTCCTCAATGGATCAGCCAGGGCAGAGAGGTTTGGGATATGCCTTGCACAATAATTCACAAGTCCCAGAAAACATCTCTCTTTGCTGACATTTTGTGGTTCATGTGCCTCTGCTATTGCTTCTATCTTGTCTTTGTCAGGATTGATTCCTCTGCTCGTGAGTTTATGGCCCATGAACCTTAGATCTGTCACGCCGAGCAAACACTTGTCTGCATTTACCTTAAGTCCTGCTGACTGCAACCTAGCCACACTAATCTCAGCCTCTCATCATGTTCCTCTCTATTGGCTCCATGAATAATGATTGTCATCTGAGATATTGGCTGCTCCTGGGATCCCTTGTATCACCCTATAGATTTCGTGCTGGTAAATCTCTGGTCTCACAGTGATGCCAAATAGTGATCTCTTGTATTGGTACAGTCCACAATGAGTGACAAAATTGTCAACTTCCTTGAATCAAAATGAAGCTCAAGCTGGTGGTATCCTCATTTTAAGTCTAATTTGGAGAATACCTTACTTTTTGACAACTCTTGAAAAATTTCATCCGCAGTTGGAATTAGATGACGTTCTCTCACTACCGCTTCATTTACCTGTCACACATCACCACAGAGTCTGATATCACCATTTGGTTTAGGCACTACCACAACAGGGCTCACCCATGGTGTTGTTCCTTCAACTGGCTCTAGGATGTCTTGGTCAATCACTTCCTTGATCTTTGCCTCAACTTTCCCTCTCAGACCAAAAGCTGTTCTGCGTACAGGCTGAACTACAGGCTTCACGTTCTCATCAATTGTTAATCACATTGGCAGTTGTGCAACTTCCCAATTCCTTGAAACACTGGTCCAAACTCCTCTCAAAGGTCTGCATAGGAATTCACAGAATTCATTTCAATCCAATGTGTAGTACCCCCAAGGCTTGGCCAGTTTTTCTACTCAGAAGAGGCTCACCATCCTCCTCAATCACGACAAACTCTGCCTCTAGACTCTGATCCCCAGCTCTCACACTTGCAGTAAAACATCCAACAGTTTGAAGTGGGGTTTTAGATGTGTAAGGATAAATTGTTTTGGCACATTTTCGCGATATGCACTTAATTCTCTTTGTCTTCAGTTCTTCCCACAGTGCCTTGCTGATGACATTACTGTCACTGTCTGAATCTACAGTAATGCTCACTTCAACACCCCCAACAATCACTGGAACTTTCTCATGATTGTTTCCATTGACAGAAAACATGTATCCACAATTGCAATTCATGTCCATGCGAACTGCATCTTCTTCAACACGTCTCACAGTTGTACTACTTTCATCTCTCTTTCCTTTTCATGGTTTGTCAGGCTTCCCACTCTGTCAGCTCTGCTTCTGCACTTCTTGGTAAAATGGTCTCTGCCCCTACATTTTCTGCATATCTTTCCCTTGGCAGTGCAATAATCATCTCTTCCATAGTGCCCCAAGTTGCCACATCTGAAACACTCTTTCCCAGACTTTTGCTGTTTACATTTACACCTGGATTCCATTATATGACTCAATTAACCTCAGATTTTGCCATGCCAATGGCAGAAGTGGGACCAAGTTTCATGCTATGAATTGTCCATCCACTGCTTCCAATGCAGCTGCTATCTTCTAAGTGTCATCCAACGTTAAGTCACCTCTTTCCAGCAGCCTACGCCTCAACTTATCTGATTTGCAATGTTGGACCACCTTATCCATTACCTGGTTATTCAAATCCGTCGCAATATAATTGCATCCATCCGATGCCTGCCTCAAATGAGTCACAAATTGGACTACTGTTTCCACCTCATTCTGTCTCATTTGATGAAAAACATGCCTTTGGAATGTGGCATTTGGAATCATCACATAACGGTCCTTCAAAGCTTTCACTGCACGTTCATAATCCGCCTGACTGCTTTTTCTATTTTTTTACAAAATCCTTTTGAAAGGTTGCTGAGAGGGCACCGCCATGTTGAAGCGCCTTCTCAGTTACTTACCATATATTGTAGCTGGCTGCTTCTCCGAAGCTGGAAGGCCTCTGATTGGCCCTCCAACTTCAAGAGCCCACCCACTACCCTTAATTAGACAAGGAACCTGTCCCCATTTTAAATAAAGGGCATTCCAGTCAAAATCCTAAACAGTGACTGTTTTCCCCAGGAGGCTGGTTCGGGCCCTGGGAACAATCACGGCTCATGTTTCCCACCCCCCAAAGCAAAAATTCAACCATATGGTTCTATGATTCTATGTGACTCCAGTCCTCCAATATGTGTTTAACTCTTAATGTTCTCAAACGTGACCCAGCCAGACACCCAGTTGTAAACTATCTTATGCAATTCAGTAATAAGATAATCAGTAGCTAATATAGTAGTCATCACCCAGTGCTTGAAGTCACACTTATGAGGAATGTTTTCCCTCCTATGAATTCTGCACACTTCACTCTGAGACTGTACCACCCACTGCCAAGCATAGTCACCCTCCTCTGCTGCTCTACTTCCAGCAGCAGCACTGAGCTCTGTTTTTTTGATTATATTGAAATGTCTTCCTCCAAAATACCCTCTTTCCTTTAAACTGTTATGCTGCTCACCTTTAAATCCCCAAAGTAGTGCCAGATATTCCACCCCCCCCACCCCCCCCTAAGCACCCCCCTACTCCAATAACAAGTTTTCAATGCTACTTATTCTGGGATCTCACCAGAAATATGCAATAAATGTAAATTCCATTTATATAACACCTTTAACACCATAAAATGTCTCTAGGTATTTTACAGGCGCATTAGCAGACAAAATATGACACCGAGCCACATGAGGAGATACTAGGACACGTAACTAAAGGTTTTGGTGAAACAGGTAGGTTTTATGGAGAATCTTAAAGGAGGAGAGCGCGATAGAAAGGCAGAGAGGTTTAGAGAGGGAATTCCACAACTTAAGGCCTAAGTAGCTGTAGGAATGGTCACAAATGATGGAGCAATGAAAATCAGGGATGGGCAAGAGACCTGAATTGCAAAAATGTCTGACAATGGAAAATTCTGCGGAAGTTGTCCAACAGTCTGCTTAGACATAAATCCCGCATCAACACCCTGCAAACGTCACAGAGAATTTATCCTTTTTTTATTATTTCATAGGATGTGAGCATCACTGGCAAGGCCAGCATTTTTTCCCATCCCTAACTGCCCTTGAGAAGGTGGTGGTGAGCTGCCTTCTTGAATCACTGCAGTCCATCTGGTGTAGATACACCCACAATGCTGTTAGGGAGGTAGTTCCAGGATTTTGATCCAGCAACAGTGAAGGAACAGCGATATAGTTCCAAGTTAGGATGATGGACATACTATATTCAGAGTTCATTGGGCTACAATATATAATTTACAGTATGGTCATATATAATAAACTTTCCATCTGCGATATATGTCTAACACTGATTTACAAGGCTGTCATTTACTGTCGGCATGTCAGAGTGAGGTGAAAATAATAGGCTTTCATTTCAAGGTGATGTTGTTTTTTTTCACTAACACACTTGGGACAATCATTTTACAATGAAATTGCTATAGAGCAAATGAAAGCTTGAGTTCCTTTGCGGAGATTGTGATTGCATTGCCCCACTCTGAGACAGCATGACTGCTTGTAAGGCACGGCCAGGAAATTGTATGTTGTGCATGTGTCTGACAATTACCCAAGTGTATGGGTAGGGAAACCTGAGTAGGGAACTTTTGAGGGAATTGTAGTTTTAAAGAAAAATGGTATATTCATTAAGAAAGAAAGATTTGTATTTATAGTACCTTATCACATCTCAGATACACCTCCAAGTTTCACATACAACCAATAAAGTGCAGTGACTTTTGTTGTGTTGGTAAATGGAGTAGCTATATTGCATGCAGCAAGATTGACAAGGTAGATGCAGGAAGGATGTTCCCGATGGTGGGGGAGTCCAGACCCAGGGGTCATAGTCTAAAGATACGGGGTAAACCTTTCAGGACTGAGGTGAGGAGAAATTTCTTCACCCAGAGAGTGGTGAGCCTGTGGAATTCGCTACTACAGAAAGCAGTTTAGGCCAAAATATTGTATGTTTTCAAGAAGGAGTTAGATATAGCTCTTGGGTCTAAAGGGATCAAAGGGTATGGGGCGAAAGCGGGAACAGGCTGCTGAGTTGGATGATCAGCCATGATCATAATGAATGGCGGAGCAGGCTTGAAGGGCTGAATGGCCTACTCCTGCTCCTATTTTCGATATTTTTATGTTTCTATACCACAAGCAATAATGAGGTGAATTAACATTGAACCTGTTTTTTGCAACACTGAATGTGAGAAATATCAACTAGGAAACTTGGAGAATTCTTTTTTTATCTTCAGGCAGTGGCATGGGATCTTTATAGAGTCATAGAGTCGTACAGCATAGAAACAGGCCCTTCGGCCCACCGCGTCCATGTCGACCATAATGCCTATCTACACTAATCCCACCTGCCTGCATTAATTCCATATCCCTCCATGCCTTGCTCATTCAAGTACCTGTCCAGATGCCTCTTAAATATCGCTACTGTTCCTGCCTCCACTACCACCTCAGGCAGCTCATTCCAGATACCCACTATTCTTTGTGTGAAAAATTTACCCCTTTGATCCCCTTTAAACCTCCTCCCTCTCACCTTAAATCTATGCCCTCAAGTTTAAGTCACCCCTACCATGGGGAACAGACTCTGGCTATCTACCCTATCTACGCCTCTCATAATTTTATATACCTCTATCATGTCCCCTCTCAGCCTCCTTTGCTCCAGGGAAAAAAGACCCAGCCTATCCAATCACTCTTTATAACTCATGCCCTCCAAACCAGGCAACAGCCTTGTGACCCTTTTCTGCATCCTCTCTCGCTTAATCACATCTTTCCTGTAGTGCGGTGACCAGAACTGTACACAGTACTCCAAATGCGGCCTAACCAACGTTATCATTTAGCATTCACCTATTGACTACCACCCACTTTAAACTGTTGTACAAAGTCAGCATGACCCCTATTGTCACAGGAATGTTCCAACTTGTCTTCATAACTGGTTAGTTGTTCTCAAATAGTCATTTCAGAGTTAAGTGATCATCAGATTTCTTATAAACAAAGAAAAAACAACACATTCTTCCTGCTTCATACTTTGTACTTTGTACATCACTTGCAATGAGATGCAACTAAAATGCAAAGACTTTATTTCAAAAGGTAGATTTGAATGAGAAGGAAATTTGAAATATTTGAGCTCATCTTTCCGGAATATCAGACCTCCATAAGGTTTCATACACCATAACTCTGCAATGACACAAATAATATTACACATTTTGATCACAGGACATATATGATACTCCTCATTGGACCTTCGTGGTAAAGTTCTAAGGTTAATCTGGGCACCCTTTGAATAGCAGTGAATACTACAACAACTCAGCATTTGGATTCAAATTTACTTCCAGAAATTGCAACCCTACAGGTTTATTTCTTCCATTCCATTTTTGAAGCACGCTTTTCTCCCTTTGTGCCAGAATGCTACTTGTAACCTTCCCAGCCTCTAGTCATACTGCCGTGAACTGAGTGCATGATGATTCACCAGTGTGGTACAAGTGTGATTCTCCATCTAATTTTATCTCGTTCCTTGTAAAAAGCCACAGGGCTTCCACTCAGTAACCCCTGCCCCGTGTACATACAACAGCATCACTGGAATTACAATCAGTAACTTAACATCGAGGAGAAAACAGTCTGGAGCCTGCACTGCACCACTCCATGACACAGTACGTTTTAAATCCAATGTCCTCACTGTATTAATGATAGACATGCTCAGCCAGCTTCTGGAGCCTGTTTAAATCGACACGAGCGAAGACTTTCCCCACTATGCTGAGCAGGGAGATTCCACGGTAGTTGTTGCAGTCACCGCGGTCACCCTTGTTCTTATAGAGGGTGATGATATTGGCATCGCGCATGTCATGTGGTACTGCTCCCTTATCCCAGCACAGGCAAAGCAGTTTGTGCAGAGCTGAAAGTATAGCAGGCTTGGCACTCTTGATGATTTCAGGGGTAATGCCGTCCTTCCCAGGGGCTTTTCCGCTGGCTAGAGAATTAATGGCATCACTGAGTTCCGATTTTGTTGGCTGTATGTCCAGCTCATCCATGACTGGTAGAGACAGGGTTGCATTGAGGGCGGTCTCAGAGACAACATTTTCCCTGGAGTACAGTTCTAGGTAGTGTTCCACCCAGCGGTCCATTTGCTTGCGTTGGTCAGTGATTGTGTCCCCTGATTTAGATTTGAGGGGGGCAATCTTCTTGACGGTTGGCCCAAAAGCTCTCTTAATGCCATCATACATCCCTCTGATATTTCCTGTGTTAGAGGCCAGCTGAATATGACTGCATAGGTGTTGCCAGTAGTCATTTGTGCAGCGCCTGGCTGTTCTTTGTGCAGTGCTTCTGGCAGCTTTCAGTGCTACGGATGTTAACTCGCTGGGGGCTTTCTTGTAGTTCAGCAGTGCAATGCGCTTAGCGGCTATGACAGGTTCCAGCTCTTCAATGTGAGATTGAAATCAGTCTGCAATCTGCTTCACACAATTGCCATAGGTGGTCATTGCTGAGTCATAGATGGCGTCTCTGATGTGGGCCCACTTTTACCCTGCATCCCCTGTGGGAGTGTTTTGGAAGGCTTTTTCAAGTGAATTTAGTAACAGCTGTGGATGAGAAATTCTGCTAGTGTTGATGCGCAAGCAGCCCTTTTGCTTGGAGTGATGCAGCTTCTTTGGTTTGAGTCTAACCTAGCTGCACACTAGGGAGTGGTCGGTGTCGCAGTCCGCACTGTGGAAGCTGTGTGTGATTTGAACACTGTTTAAAGAGGCTCGCCTTGTGACGATGAGGTCCAGCTGGTGCCAACGACGTAATCTTGGGTGCCTCCAAGAAACCTGGTGACAGGGTTTAGTGTGAAAGAACAAGTTGGTGATGCAGAGGTTATGATAGGTACACAACTCAAGCAGTCTCTGTCCATTCTCATTCATCCTTCCAATGCCATAGCACCCAAGGCAGGAAGGCCATGAGTCATGGCCGGCCCCAACCCTGGCATTAAAGTCCCCCAGCAGGAATAGGCGTTCGGTGTTGGGGATGCTACTAATGATATTATGGAGTTCCTCAGAGAACTGGTCTTTAGCTTCAGGTGGGGAGCAGAGTGTTGGAGCATAGATGCTGAGTAGGTGTACTAGACCAGAGGCGGTGAACAGTTGGATGGACAGTATGCGTTCCGAGCCATTTGAGGGTGGCTCTATCATGCTGAGCAAAGAGTTTCTGATGGCGAAGCCCACTCCATGCTGTCTCGGTTCTTCAGGATCCCTACCCTGCCAGAAGAAGGTGTAGTCTTGCTGTCTTAGAGATCCGCTCGGAGGGAGGTGTGTCTCCTGAAGTGCTGCAATGTCCACATTGAGTCTACTGAGCTCGTTGTTGATGATGGCGGTCTTCCAAGAATCGTTGATTTGTGTAAAGTCTTCCGACAGGCCAGGACACATAGTTCTGACATTCCAGCTTGCAAAACTGGAAGGGCTGGTCCCCTCTTTCCTTTTTTGGTCGTGCTGTTTGGTGCAGTTTTGCAGTCCACTTGTCGGGCAATGACCCTGAACTCCAAGCACCCATTGAAGCAGGTAAACTATGGCGGGACAGAACCTTTCTGACCAGGGGTTGCCCAGTTTGAGGCGGGCAGTAGCTGTCCAGTGAGATGCGATGACCTCTCCCACCGACAAAGGCAACCGTGGCGCCCAGTCTCTATGCCAATTGAGCTGGACTTATAACCCGTAACTTCTGCCTTCCGTGTTGATTTGGTCGCTGTGAGGCGACTATGGAGTGACCTCTCCATGGCGCATGCCTGGGCGGATGTATGAAGGTTGTGAGTTGCCCAAGCGTCAAAACCCCCCTCTCGGCCTTCCTGGTGGGGTCCAAAGGAGTGCAGAGCACAATGATTGGCACCAGTATGGCTGCAGGAACTGCTGGAAACCTGCCAAAGGTGACACATGACCGCCTTCAGGGTTCCGCTCCGGATTTTCTGTTAGAGTTTACTCCCTTAGCCTTGGTTTCTCCCGAGACGCCCACAAGGCAGTGGGGTTGTTGGGGCCCCTATGCAGGGGTAGGTGGATGCCGGTGGGAGGAGGTGGAGGGAAGGGGGTGCGGGGGGAGCTGGGATTAAACAGGCTCCAGAAGCTGGCTGAGCGTGTCTATCCTGAGGCACAGAGTGGCTTTCGAGCGGAGAGATCCATCATTGACATGGTTTTCTCCCTTCGCCAGCTACAGGAGAAATGCCGTGAACAACAGATGCCCTTCTACATTGCTTTCATTGATCTCACCAAAGCCTTTGACCTCATCAGCAGATGTGGTCTCTTCAGACTACTAGAAAAGATTGGATGCCCACCAAAGCTACTAAGTATCATCACCTCATTCCATAACAATATGAAAGGCACAATTCAGCATAGAGGTGCCTCATCAGACCCTTTTCCTATCCTGAGTGGCGTGAAACAGGGCTGTGTTCTCACACCTACACTGTTTGGGATCTTCTTCTCCCTGCTGCTCTCACATGCGTTCAAGTCTTCAGAAGAAGGAATTTTCCTCCACACAAGATCAGATGGCAGATTGTTCAACCTTGCCCGTCTAAAAGCGAAGACCAAAGTACGGAAAGTCCTCATCAGGGAACTCCTCTTTGCTGATGATGCTGCATTAACATCTCACACTGAAGAGTGTCTGCAGACTCTCATCGACAGGTTTGCGGTTGCCTGCAATGAATTTGACCTAACCATCAGCCTCAAGAAAATGAACATCATGGGACAGGACGTCAGAAATGCCCCATCTATCAATATCAGCGACCACACTCTGGAAGTGGTTCAAGAGTTCACCTACCTAGGCTCAACTATCACCAGTAACCTGTCTCTCGATGCAGAATTAAACAAGCGCATTGGAAAGGCTTCCTCTGCTATGTCCAGACTGGCCAAGAGAGTGTGGGAAAATGGCGCACTGACACAGAACACAAAAGTCCAAGTGTATCAAGCCTGTGTCCTCAGAACCTTGCTCTACGGCAGGGAGGCCTGGACAACGTACGTCAGCCAAGAGCGACGTCTCAATTCATTCCATCTTCGCTGCCTCTGGAGAATCCTTGGCATCAGGTAGCAGGACCATATCTCCAACACAGAAGTCCTCGAGGCAGCCAACATCCCCAGTATATACATCCTACTAAGCCAGGGGCGCCTGAGATGGCTTGGCCATGTGAGCCACATGGAAGATGGCAGGATCCCCAAGGACACATTGTACGGCGAGCTCGTCACTGGTATCAGACCCACCGGCCGTCCATGTCTCCACTTTAAAGAAGTCTGCAAATACGACATTAAGTCCTGTGACATTGATCACAAGTCGTGGGAGTCAGTTGTCAGCGATCGCCAGAGCTGGCGGGCAACCATAAAGGCGGGGCTAAAGCGTGGCGAGTCGAAGAGACTTAGCAGTTGGCAGGAAAAAAGACAGAAGCGCAAGGGGAGAGCCAACTGTGTAACAGCCCCGACAACCAATTTTATCTGCAGTGCCTGTGGAAGAGTCTGTCACTCTAGAATTGGCCTTTATGGCCACTCCAGGCGCTGCTGCACAAACCACTGGCCACCTCCAGGCGCTTATCCATTGTCTCTCGAGACAAGGAGGCCAAAGAGAAAGAGATTAATGATAATATGAAACATTAAATACTTTTCTTGAATATGTTGGTTAAGGATCCCAAAGGTAGGTGCAGAGGAGAGAGATTGTTCAGCCCTTCTAACCAATCATTCCACTGAAACCTACAATCTCCTTATCATGGTATCTGCCTCTTAAATGATCCAGAACTGTGACTCCAGATCCCTACCCAGAAGATGTATCAGGCGTTGATGACTTTTGTGTGAAGTAATGTTTACTTGACATTGGTCCTGAACTGTCCTTTTACCAGTTTGTACCCATCTCCCCTCATCCTGTCATTGTGGTTTATCAATGAAATGTTAAGGCTGAAGAATCTAAGCTTTACTAATCTTTCTTCACAGCTTTGTGCTCTGAGACCAGGCTTTGGCCTCCAAGCTACTTTTTGCACAACATCTAAGCCTTGGATATTTCCCATGTGTCGCAGTAATCAGAACTGAATGCAATACTCAAGCTGCAGACTGCCCAGAGCACTGGAAAGCACGTTAGCTTCAGAGTTACATTTGACTGATGTGGCAATGTTTGCTTTGCTCATTGCTGCTCTGCAAAGCAACGTTATGGTCAGACCTGGGTGGTTATCACTCCGAGATCTTTTGCAACCTCTCCCCATCATCTATTCAGCACCACTAATTAAATCGATATGCCCCCAATTTTTCCCAGTGTGTGCTATCCTGCATTAAATTTTCATCTGCGAAAGTTTTGTCCACATGAACATGTTACCTGTAATTCCTTGGTTACCTTTAGCAACACCATTAGACTGAATTACTGCCCACCACCATCTCACACCATCCCTACTCCTCAATGTAGTATTGTTTATGAAGTTGACCCACATGTTTCTGTATCCAGATACTTTATATAACTTCAAACCAGTCAGCATCTGTGCACTGATTCCCAGGACATCTCGACAGCCTGATACACTCCCTTGACTATACCCACTGTTCCCTCCTTTTAGTATAGATTAGAAACTGGGCAGTTTTCACTTGCAGATCTTTGACGACCTCATCTCATCATCTATTCAGCACCACTCATTATATCAGAATGCCCCCAAGACTTCATGAGTAAATTGGGCCTGTACGCTCTAGAGTTTAGAAGAACAAGAGGTGATTTCATTGAAACATATAAGATTCTGAGAGGGCTTGACAGATGAGGAGAAATTTCTTCTCTC